>NC_089249.1:237259130-237884130 GCF_963930625.1 Muntiacus reevesi
AACCCAGTTCTGAAAAGGAACACAGGCACATTCTGTCTGGATAAAAGACGTGCATCCTTTTCATGCTTTTCACATATTCCCTACAGAGAGAAGATTGGATTTCATTTTATCAGTCAACTTCTTTAAGGAGCCTGCAATGAAGTTGTCAATTTACCTCAAACTCTCTCCCTCCACCCCACAAATACTCAAGAAAAATAAAACATTGATTTAGAATTGATGGAAAGAAAAAAATAAAAGCTTCTCTCATAAATACTAGAAGAGAAACTGGAACATGAAATTTGCATTCGCTTTTGAAGGTGTGATCACCTTCCTAGATATATAGTCACTCCTGATGGACTATGGATTGACTTACTGCCTTACACACCACATGTCCTCTGCTCTGTCTTATCAGAAAAGCACATTTTTAAAAAAAGACTGGAAAGTAATAGCCCATGAAAGATCACCTCAGAAGAGGTGAGCGTAGAGAAATAATAAACCTCCAAGTGGAGGCACTTTTCTAAGTGCACTTTGTGAGAATGATTGGCACAGTGTGACCCTGGAAAATGAATCACACTGATTCCATCAAAGCAAATTCCACAGGCAACAGAGCAAAGGGAAAACACAGCCCCTGAGGGCAGAGATGGGGAACTCTGTGTCCAAGAAAGAAGACAGTGGGAAGAACATTAAAAGTGAGGAAATCATAGGAAGGATACATGGTGATCTGCCAGGTTGTTCCTGGAGCTTTTAGAATGCTGAGTACTGTGTTTCCATTTTTTCATAGCGTCCTGGTACAGCAACTTTGCATTTAGAAGCTTTATGGTAGTTGAACTTCTTGAATGAGTAGTAAAACTGTAGTCTAGTACAATTACATATCTAGCAGACATGTACATAGAACAATGATAGGCTCTGAACATATCATTCTATCTGAACATAGAACAATGTGGCATATACCTCTCTCCTAACATGAGAGGAAGATTTTTATAAAGCAATAAAGGAATGAGAATCAATCACAGCCTACCTGGAGAATAAATCTCCCTTAGATTTTATGGGACAAGAACCATTTAGGTAAAACATAGAGATAAAGATTTAAGTTTGTCAGTCAGGTGCACTAGCACATAGAAAAGTGATGTCTTTCACACATAATTCCCTTTATTAGAGTTTGGCAGGCTTAAGAATTCTATAGTGCTTATATAAATACAAAGAATGTGTTTTCCACCAATGATTTAATAATGAGTTGATTTTTCACAATATTTTAAATATTGTACTTTGTTTTGTAACCAGAGGTCCCAAAAAAAATGTAGGCCATGGAAAATCAGAGATTACAGAATAAAATCAGTTGATTTATATAGCTACTGACATAAAAGCTGTGGAGCAAATAGGAACCACTTCAGTGAGTACTCCACTAATTATCAACAGGGTAGTATCATGTCCTATGTATTTTTTTAATTGAGGTATGACTGACGTATTAGTTCCAGATGTACAACATAAAGATTCAATATTTATACATATTGCAAAATGATTACCACAATAAGTCTAGTTAGTATCAGTCACCATACATAATTATTTTATGTTCATGTGATGAGCATTTCTGAGATCCATTCTTTTAGTAACTTTCAAATATGCAATACTGCATTATTAACTATAGTCACCATGCTGTACATTACATTTTATTTTATTCATAACTCAAAGTTTATACCTTTTGACCCTTTCACCCATTTTGGCCACTCCCAACTGAGCTCTTTTTTTGTTTTTGTTTTTAAGATTCCATATATAAATGATATCATAAAGTATTTGTTATTCTGAGCCTGACATTTCACATAGCATCATGCCATCAAAGTTCATCCATGTTGTATCAAACAGTAGGACTTCCTTCTTTTTTATAGCTAAATAACATTCCACTTATATATACACCTGATGCTGGGAGGGGTTGGGGACAGGAGGAGAAAGGGATGACCGAGGATGAGATGGCTGGATGGCATCACTGACTCGATAGGCATGGGTTTGGGTAGACTCTGGGAGTTGGTGATGGACAGGGAGGCCTGGCGTGCTGCTATTCATGGGGTCGCAAAGAGTCGGACACGACTGAGTGACTGAACTGAACTGAACTGACACACCACATCTTCTTTACCCATTCATCCATTGATGAGTACTTAAATTGTTTTCAAATCTTGGCTACTGTGAATAATTCCACAATGAACAAGTGAATGCAGAGGTCTTCAAGATATTGCTCTCATTTCCTTTAGATACATACAGAAGTGGGACTGCTGGATCCTATGGTAGTTATATTTTTAAAGATACCTCCATTATATTTTCCATAGTGGCTGTGCCGATTTACCACCAGCAGTGCAAAAGAGTTCCCATTTCTCCACTTCTTGACCAACACTTGTTAGTTTTTGTCTTCCTATTGATAGCCATTGTAATAAGTGTGAGGTGACTGTGAGGTGACATCTCACTGTGGTTTCGATTTGCAGTTTGCTGACGATTAATGATGTTAAGCACCTTCTCAAGTACCTATTGGTCATTTTACATCTTCTTTGGAAAAATGTCTGTTCAGATGCTCTGTCCATTTTTTAACTGGACTGTTAATTCTGTTATGAAGCTGCATGAGTACACATATATACATATACGGGATATTAACTCCTAACCAGATACATGACTTGCAAACATTTCCTCCCCTTCCATAAGTTGCCCTTTCATTTGTTGGTTTCCTTTGCTGTGAAGAAACTAGTTTGATGTAATCTCATTTATTTATTTTTCCTTTTGTTGCCTTTGCTTTTAATGTCAAATCCAAAAAGTCATCACCAAGACTTAATTCTAGCAGCTTTATAGTTCCAGTTCTTATGTTCAACTCTTTAATCAATTTTGAGTTAACGATGTCCTATGTTTTTACATTTGAGCACTTCCAAACCCATACCACGTCCTATATTTAAAATTATTTTAATAATTTGGAATACTTATTGAGGTATCTTGAATTAATATTAATTTTAAATCAGTAAATGCTCATTTAGTTTTCTTACCTGACTTTATAGTGACTGATTTTTATTCTGCAAATACTTTAAATAATTTCCCAGGACAGGAATGTTTAGAACTCTGTATTATCTTACTGTTTCTGATATAAGTAAGTGCTTGATTGGGGGAAAAGTTGAATTATTTTATGATGCTTGATGAAAATTTCATTTTTGATAAAACATAATGATGGTTCAAATAATGACAGGTTTTATGCACAACTGATTTTTTTTTCTCTATGTTTTTGTCTCTTTGAACAAGTACATTTGAAAGAATCCTTGTGTCAGTATAATACTCTATTTGCAGGAGTCCAAACAAACAAATAAATAAACATTCTTCATATTAAATTTAGAAGAGACCCACTTGGGGAAACAAAAATGTGTAGACTGTTTTGTGATATTTTGAAAAATAAAGTAATGTTTGAGCTTTAGGACAAATCAATCCAGATGTATATTGATTCTTAAAGTTAAAAACTAATAAATCTAGACTATTTGGCTATATCCAGTTCAGAAGCTCAGTTGCATCTAACACTTTGTGACCCCTTGGACTTCAGCACACCAGGCTTCCCTGTCCATCACCAACTCCCGGAGCTTTCTCAAACTCAGGTCCGTTGAGTCGGTGATGCCATCCAACCATCTCATCCTCTGTCATCCCTTTCTCCTCCACCTTCAATCTTTCCAGCATCAGGGTCTTTTCCAATGAGTCAGCTCTTCACATCAGGTGGCCAAAGTATTAGACCAGAGATCTCTAGTCTTTCCCACTCTATTGTTTTCCTCTATTTCTTTGCACTGATTACTTAGGAAGGCTTTCTTATCTCTCCTTGCTATTTTTTTTTTTTGGAACTCTGCATTCAGATAGTATATCTTTCTACTTCTCCTTTGCCTTGCTTCTCTTCTTTTCTCAGATATTTGTAAGGCCTCCTCAGACAACCATTTTGCCTTTTTGCATTTCTTCTTGGGGATGGTTTTGATCATCATCCCTTGTACCATGTTACAAACCTCCATCCACCAGTTCTTCAGGCACTCTATCAGATCTAATCCTTTGAATTTATTTGTCAGTTCTACTGTATAATTGTAAGGCATTTGATTTACGTCATACCTGATTTGTCTAGTGGTTTTCCCTTCTTTCTTCAATTTAAGTCTGAATTTGGCAATAAGGAATTCATGATTTGAGCCACAATCAGCTCCCAGTCTTGTTTTCGCTGACTGTATAGAGCTGCTTGTCCATCTTTGGCTGCAAAGAATATAATCAATCTGATTTCAGTATTGACCATCTGGTGACGTCCATGTGTAGGGTCGTCTCTTGTGTTGTTTGGAGAGGGTGTTTGCTATGACCAGTGCGTTCTCTTGGCAAAACTCTATTAGCTTTTGGCCTATTTCACTTTGTACTCCAAGGCCAAACTTGCCAATTATTCCAGGTATCTCTTGACTTCCTACTTTTGCATTCCAGTCCCCTATAATGAAAATGACATCTTCTTTTGGTGTTAGTTCTAGAAGGTATTGTAGGTCTTCATAGAACCGTTAAACTTCAGCCTCTTCAGCGTTAGTAGTTGCAGCATAGATTTGGGTTACTGTGATAACTGAACGCTTTGCTTTGGTAACGAACAGAGACCATTCTATCATTTTGGAGACTGCACCCAACTACTGCATTTCGGACTCTTATTGACTATGAGGGCTGCTCCATTTCATCTAAGGGATTCTTGCCCACAGTAGTAGATAGAATGGTCATCTGAATTAAATTTGCCCATTCCTATATCAGTCACCAAAAATGAGACAGAGCAGAGTTTCACTTCTGTGTAAGGAAACTTTCTGAAATATTTGAGGCCGGTCTGGTCACAGGATTAGAAACAAAGGGGAAGATATATATTATAATTTTACTAATTTCCCTTAGATTCTAATTGAGTCAGTTCATACATGTGGCTATATGACTGGGCCTTTAAATTGCCTGAAGAAAATACAAAAAGCTTGAACTTGGTTTATAGATGTCAGTGCAAGTTGGAAGTGAAAGACAGCTGCATTACAGCCATACTAGGATACAGCCATAAAAACCTTCAGTGGACAGAATCTACTATCAACCTTGTGTGAAAGAAGTAGCTTATAATGAGAAGTAAAAAATATATTTACATGTGCGGACCTTGGAAAAGAATGGAGAGACTGGAGTAGAGGTATATGGATGAACATATTGGAGTATGAAGATCTTTAAATCACATATTAATGTCAAACAGTAAGCATTCACCATGAAAGAGCCAGTGAATGATACATACATGTGACAGACACTGACCAAATGACTTATACATTTGATGTCTGCTTTGCCTTCAGACACAGCAGTGCAAATACAACAGGATCATTAATAAAGCAGCCTCTGTGGCAGAGATGGGGGCTATGCACGGATCCAACATGAGTCTCATTTACTAAAGACTATCTAGTGACTTCTATCTCTAAATGTCCATCTGGTCAGAAATAAAGATCAGTAACGTGTCCTGAATACACATGTGGTATGGTTTAGTCACTAAGTCGTGTCCAACTCTTGTGACCCGATAGCTCACCAGGCTTCTCTGTCCATGGGATTTCTCAGGCAAGAATATTGGAGTGGGTTACCATTTCTTTCTCCAAGAAAGTGAAAGTGAAAGTCGCTCAGTTGTGTCCAGCTCCTTGTGACCCCAAGGACTTCTCCATGGAATTCTCCAGGCCAGAATACTGGAGTGGGTTGCCTTTCCCTTCTTCAAGGGATCTTCCTAACCCAGAGATCAAACCCAGGTCTCCCACATTGCAGGCAGATTCTTTACCAGCTGAGCCACAAGGGAAGCTCTGAATAGGAATACTGAGATCCAATTATCAACCAATTGTTAACTTGACTACATTAAATTTCTTCTAGTCCCCCACTCTTGAGAGGCCAGTGGTTAATTCTCACAGGAACAGATATTTATTTCAGATGTGGGTTTATAATTCCAGCTTACAAAACCTCAATCAACACTACTATCCAGGAGCTTATAGGGTACCAAGTTCACAATCTTGGGACTCTACACAACATATTAGCCACTCACATTCACAGCAAATGGGTCACTGGAATGGATTCATGACTATGGGTTACAATTGCAGTATCACAAACCGTACCAACCAGAAGCTGCTGACCTTCTTGAGCACTGGAATAACCTGCTGAAAGCACAGCCTAAGCACCAGATTGTAGACAATGGATCCTTCAGAATACAGCATACACTGAATTAAGAGACCACTATACATACTGCGTCCTCAATAAAAAGAATACATCAACCTTCTGATAGGAGTTGCCCACAAATCAGCTCTCCCAGTGTACCACTGGGGACTTTATACTTCTCAGTCCTTGTAACTCTGGACACTGTGCTTACAAGAGGTACTGGCCTACAAACAAAGCACATTCTTACAGAGTCCCATTGAGCAAAAAACTAAAATTATAACTTGAAACACAGGACTCTGTGTGTCCAAGGAACAGTAATCGATAAGAAGAGTCATTTATTTTGGTTGCAGTAATTGACTCTAATCAACCAGAAGATGTGTACATTTACCAAAAAACAGGGACAAGAAGAAATATGTATGAATCTCAGTTAATCCACATGGATGTCACTTGCTACTACCTCTCCCAATTGTGACTATAAGTGGTAAGTGGGAATCTCCAGCCTGGGAAATCTATGTTTACCAGAAGCTCCAATACCTTAGGAATAATGGCTTGACTTATGCCAGCAAATAAGCCATTGAGACTAACAAAACTGGTCATAGTCAGCATAGCTGAGATAAGTGGAATTAATATGGATTATAAAAAAGGGTGACACTGACCTATGTAACACAAACAGGGAGTCATGGCAGCCAAAGTTGTATACACAAGTTGGATCTTCAAGAAAGAACTTGGATCAGCTATGAGGAGTGCCCATACTTAGCAGTCATCAGATTCAATGACTTTCAGATCCACCACAGGGGCTGAGTTGAAACAATGCTCTTCCATGGGTCACTGAGGCTTTTTCAGAGGTGCACTGAAGTCTAGAGTCTCTTTACCCTATATTTCTCACTTTTCCATCTCCTTTCATATATGTCAGATGTCCATCAGAGCATAGCATCTTTCCTTAGCTACTTGTACTCACTCTCCATTTTATCTTTCAAGTGTGTCCACCAGTAAATCAGTTGCACTTTTAATCTCTGTCTTGATGCCTGCTTCTCTAAGTACCCAACACATACATTAATTAACTTATCAAGTTACCATATACAAGATCAATGTATATAGAAAATTCAACTTATCTCTATAGGAAAAAAAACTAATACATAAAAATAAAAATCTAATATGAAGTCACATCCAACAACACAATAAACAAAAATATTTAGGAATAAGTTTCTCAAAACATAGGAAATATTTCTCTACCAAAAGCTGTAAGATGGTTTTAAACAAAATTAAAGAAATCTAAATAAAGTCAGGAATACTCCAAATTCATGATTGGAAGACACTGTTATGCAGACATCAGTTCTCTCCAAATGGATCTATGGACTGAATGCAATCCCAATAAAAATCTCTGGGATTTCTTTTCTTGGGTGTTTATAATGGATTCTAAATTTTATATAGAAATTTGAAGGACTTACAAAGTGATAACTTTACAACAGCGTATTTTTATTCCCCTAACCCCAGCCATTCTTTGTGCTCTTGTCAGAAATCTTACTTGTATGTATTATAAGAATTATAATATAGTATTAGTTTTGATTTAGACAACTCTACACACTGTGTATGGGCTTCCCTAGTGGCTTCCCTGGTTATAAATACTGGGATTTAACAAACAAGGAAATGAACAACGGATAGTGGGAATCAGGTTTGTTATTGATAAAGTGTTAAGGTGCATATATGTGAGGGGAGAAACAAAAAAATACAGTGTTACATGGTACTGGATGAGAGCTGGTGATATTAGTAGATATTCAAGTTTTATACATATATATATATAGAGAGAGAGAGAGACAGACAGACAGACAGAGTGTTCTATCCTCACAAAAATTTATAATTGCATGTAATTAGAAAAACACGAGACAAATCCAAATTGAGGAGATGAAAATCAGATGATCATCTCAATAGATGCAGAAAAAGCATATGACAAAATTCAACATTCATTCCTAATTAAATCGCTCAAAAAACTGGGTACTGAGGTACTTTACTTTATTACTTACTTCAACATAATAAAGGCCATATATGACAAGTCCACAGCTAATATCATGCTCAATGGTAAAACTGAACATTTTTTCTTTAATATTGGTAACAAAGTTGCCTACTTTTACCACTTTTACTCAAAATAGTACTGGCAGTCCTAGTCAGAGAAATTAGTCCAGAAAAAGAAATAAAAATCCTCCAAGGAGAAAGGAAGAAGTAGAACTGTTTCTATTTGCAGATGGCACATTGTTATATATTGAAAAACTTAAAGAACCCACCAAAACAAAAACTGTTAAAATTAATAAATTTACTTAGTAAAATTTCAGGAAAAACTATGAATATACAAAAATCAGTTGCATTTCTATACTCTTAACAACAAATTATCAGAATGAGAAATTTTTTAAAAAAATCCCAATACAATTGCATTAAAAAAAAAATCTAGGAATAAATGTAACCAAGGAGGTGAAAGACTTCTACACTAGACACAATAAAATACTGATGAAAAAAACTGAAGACACAAACAAATGGAAAGATATTTCATGTTCTTGGAAAGGAAGACTTAATATTGTTAAAATGTCCATACTACCCAAAGGAAGCCTACATACTCAATAAAATCCCTCTCAAAATTCCAATGGCCTTTTTCAAGATACAAAAGATAAATAAATAAAACCCTAAAATTCATATGCAACCACCAAAGACTCCAACGAGTCAGAGCAATCTTGAGAAAGAACAAAGTTGGAAGCATTACACTTCCTGATTTCAACCTATCGATATATTCCAAAACTATAGTAATCAAAACAGTATGATATGGGCATAAAAAAGACACATAGACTAACAGAATAGAGAGATCAGAAATAAACTCATTCATATATGGTCAATTAATTTATGACAAAGGAACCAAGAATACTTGGGTTTGTCTCCTAGTGACAACTTTCATATCTGTGGGTTTTTACAGTCATATCCTTCATTGGAGTCATCACGTAATTTACTCTTGGTATTGGATGACATGGAATTTATAACCAATAAATCAGATTATCAGGGTTTAACTGAGGTAAGAAAGATCACTTAGTCTAGTTATAAAAGTTTATAAACTAAAAAAAATTCAGAGTCTGGAAATGAAAGGAAAGTCAGTCAAATTGCTTAATTACAGAAATATAAAGAGTACCCAGATCTCTAGCCTCTAAATACAATGGTCTTTTCAAGTCTCATGCTCTAAGTAATGAGGAAGACTCAAATATCCTGGGGTGAGAAAGGTCATTACAATCAGGAACTACAAAAATGTTACAATCTCAGGGATCACAAAGTTGACCAAAAAAAAAAAAATTCTGAAATGGAGCAGGACCCTATGGACCTTGCCCACCACAACCCCCCATTCCTCTGTCTGTCTTGTGTCTGTGGAAAAGTTTAGTCAAAGAATGATCAGAGAAATGAAAAGTGCAGAAACAAAGGAAAACAGTCAAAGGAGACCAAATAATAACAATATAGTCATTAAGCATAGTCAAGGATCATTAGTTATTTTTCAAGGGCTATAGATAACATTCTGAGCCACATCCTGTGAGCTGTCTTGTAGACACTAAAACATCAGGGTGAAGAAATTAACTACATGATGACCGGACTGTACCTACGACATAAGCGGCCACAATTCTGAGAAATGGCCTCAAGAAAAGGGAAAAGACAGACCCTGGAACTGAAGATCAACTGTACCTAAAATAACTCCAAGATGATGTTGGTCAGATCATCAACGACCAATTTGAAGATGACTATCAGAGCTGACTGTGCTATTTCTGCATGTAACCCCCTCCAAAATGTCTATAAAAGCTTCTGTCCCACTGGTTTGCAGTGATGGGGGTGGGGGGTGGGGACGCAGGGAGGCAGTTGGCTTTTGGACAGACATCTGCCCTCCCCCGCAGTTGCCAGCATCTGAAATAAAGCAAATTTTCCTTTCCACCAACTTGGCCTGTTTATTGGCTTTAGAGCAGCAAGCAGCCCAACCTCACTCATCTTTTGCTAACAATTCTAGTGATTAATTTCACTGTTTTCAACATCCTCTGGTAACTCAAAGGATTAACACAAGGTCCAGTAAAACTGTTTGCCAGAGAAACTGGAAAATCAGAAGTAAAAAGGACATATTTATCATTAATGAGATGCCATCATTGACTGCTGGGAAATAAAACAGAAATATCAAGGACATCCAATTCTATCAATAACACTTCAGCCATTCCCTTAGTAGATGAATCAACAGAGACCCAGGAATTACCTTCTTTAAAGAGCACCATCTTCAGCAGATTGACTTCCAGCTCCACCTGACACATTTGGAAGGCCGAGTCTTCTTGACCTCATTAATCCCCCAAGAACAGCAGGAATCAATTTAGAAATAACAGGACTAGAGAGTTTAACAGACTAGCTCCCAGCAACTCTGAAACATGGCCCTCAGAGAAAGACTCAGTGCACAGTACTTCACCAAAATGACAGCTAGGAATTACGACCCCTGACACTCAGCAGCCTTAGCCAAGAAATGTCAATTTTAACAACAATCTGCAAATGAAAAATAACTCTCCCAAGAGTTTAGAATTCCAGGTAAGGGATGACCAGCACCTTGGTGAAGCATAGTGATAAGAAAGGAGGCAGTGAGGAGAGGAAGAAAGACAAATTCATAGTGACCCCATACTCTTCTCCCAAGCCCATGCAGCTCATGGGAGAAGTAAAGTGAGCACTGGAATCCACTAAGGACTCCAGAGCTGGCTCGCCCCAGCTTCTGATCCACTCCTGAGGCCTTGCATGTCTCCCCGCTGGTGCCAGGAACTCAAGCCCTTCCAACTTTATGCCGGCTCTGGCCAACTCTAGCCACCCCAGGGAGCTCCTGCAGCCTCAAAGGCGTACCCTTGTCATCAGTTTGCCAGTGTCCCCATGAACAAAAAAAAACCGAGTCACTCACTACCTCCCTACTCCTGGTCCTCCCCCTGACCCACCACCGGTTACCTACCTCCTCCAGTGGCGTGAGGAGTCCTCAGCACCAAGTTCCCAGAAGCCTCCACAACCGGAAACCCACTCACCAGGAAGTCAGCCTTCTCCAGCGACCCAGGCCCCGCCCATGGCTGCGCCCCCTAGAGGTTCCTGGGAATACAGGTCCCTGTTGCACCCAGGCTCCAAACACATGGGCTCCTGTGAACACAAGTCCTAAACTACCCTCGTGTGCAGTGGCGCCAGTGACTGCAGGTGGCATCCTTGACACCAGGCACCTGGAAAGCTGCAGTGAATTCAGGCCCCAGGTTCACCCAGCCACCTGCTGGGTTCCCCATCCCTCCTCCCACAGCTCTCAAGGTCCAGGAAGCCTCCTCAGCTTGCAGAGGGCTGTGTGAACTCAGGTTTCTGGCCCATTCTGATGGCTGTGGTCACTGGTGGCTTCTTGGCTCCAGGAAGCTCCCGTGAACTCAGGTTTTCAATCCAGTCCAGGAACTTCAGGTTCCCAAAATCTCAGACAGCTCCAGCAACTCCAGGCTTTGGGCCCACCCTGTGGCTCTCCTGTGGGAACAGGCTCCTAAAGGACCCCTGTAAACTCATATCCTAGCTTGACTCAGCACTGTCTAGCTCATGTGACACTGGTCAGCTCCCGATGGGTTCCAGCAAATTCAGGCTCCTGGCATTTCCCATGGTTCTGAGGACTCAGGCTCCAAGACACCAGGGAACCCAAGTTAGGGGGGGTGGGGGGTGGGACCTGAGGAACACAAAATTAAAATCCACAAAATGAAAAGGCAATCTGTGCAATGGGAGAAAATACTTGCAGACCATATGTCAGATAAGGGGTTAATTTCCAAAATATGTGAAAATCAATAAACCTAATAACAACAATAAATAATGAAACAACTTGATTAACAAACATGCAGAGGAAGTGAATAGACAGCTTTCCAAAGATACCAATGGCCAACAGGTACATGAAAAGGTGCTCAACATCACTAATCATCAAAGAAATGCAAATCAAAGCCACAATTAGATATCACCTGACACCTGTCAGAATGGCTACAATAAAAATATGAGAGATAACAAGCATTGGTAAGGATGTAAAAGAAAGGGTAAACTTGGGCTTTGTTGGTGGGAATGTAAATTGGAGCAGCCACTATGGAAAACAGGGTGGAAATTCCTCAAAAAATTAAAAATAAAACTACCATGTATGTGCGTGCTTAGTTGCTCAGTTGTGTTCAACTCTTGGCTACACCATGGATTATAACCTGCCAGGCTCCTCCATCCATGAGATTCTCCAGGCAAGAAAACTGGCCTGGGCAGCCATTCCCTTCATCAGAACTTCTTCCCAACCCAGGGTTCGAATCCAGGTCTCCTGTATTGCAAGCAGATTCTTTACCATCTGAGCCAGCAGGGAAGCCCCAAACTACCACATGAGCCAGCAGTCTCTCTTCTGGGTATAAACCCAAAAGAAATGAAGAGATAGCTGAACCACCTTGTCATTGCACCATTAGTCACAATATTCAAGATTTGGAAACAATGTATTATATGTGAATACATTGAATATACATATATTTGAATGTCATTCAGCTATAAAAAGAAGAAAATTCTGTTATTTGCTATTTGATATAACATGGATCAATTTTGAAGGCATTACACTTAAGTGAAATGAGTCAGACACAGAAAAACAAATACTTTTTGACATTACTTATGTGTGGATCCTAAAAAAAGTTGAACTGGAAGAAACAGAATAGAATGGCAGTTTCCAGGAACTGGGAGGTTCGGGAAATAAAGAGATACGTATCAAAGGACACAAACTTCTAGTTATTAAGATGAATCTGTTCTGGAGATCAAATGTATAGCATGGTAAGCATAGGTAACAATACTGTATTGTATATTTGAACGTTGCTAAGAATGTAGATCTTAAATGTTTTCATCACAAACATCAAATGGTAATTGTATTAAGTAACGAATGTATTGATGAACCCTATGGTGATTTTTTTTTTTACAATATATAAATGTATTGAGTCACCATGTCATATACCTACAAAATAGTACATGTCAATTATATTTCAAAAAAGATGGAAATTTTTTTTTAAATAAAGAAGAAATGCACTAATTCCTTAAATAACCTGCAATACCAAGGTTTTTTTCCACAAATAGACAATCTGAAGAGTCCTATACCTACTAAATGAATTTTCTTTTCTAAGAAAATTAGTTATCTAGAAAACTTTTATTAGAAAATTTTACCTAACTTATAACAAAGAAATAGTACCAATTCAAAACAAAATCATGCAGAATACTGAAATGGGAGGAATGTTTTCCATATCTTTCTGTGAAGCCAGTTAGATTATAATCTAACCACACAAACATTACAAGAAAAGAACTACATGTTGATATGCTTTATGATCATTGATTACAAAATTTAAAAAAAATTTTGAAAAACTGAAGTTAGGAATATATAAAGTGACACAGTGAAGTTTGTAAATACAAATTGTATTTAACATTTGAAAATCAGTTATTCAACATAGTAACAAACATCAAACTAACCCCCAAAAAATGTATGATTATCTCAGAAGATTTAAAAAAAGGACAAAATTCAAAAGCTATTCTTGATTTTAATGAGAAAAAGCAGAAAACTAGTAGAAGGGAATTTCCTCAACCTGAGAAACAGCTACAAAAAATCTACAACTTTACATTTAATAGTAAAATTCAAAATGTTCCCTCAAAATATTAAATAGGAAAAATGATAACAGATGTTCAGCTCTACTTTTTATTCAACATAGAAAATACAATAAAATGTACAAAAAAACCCACCAAATGATGATTGAACATCTGGATAATCATATACAAAAAAGTGAACTTCAATTCACACTCCATACCATATGTAAAATTCACATGAAAAGTTCTTAGATCTAGATGTAAGACAGAAAACTAAGTTTTAATAAGGAAAAATATTTATTATATTTTACTTAAGAAAAAAATATCTTAGCTATGACATCAAAAGCATGATACAGGAAAGTAAATTGATTTATTGGACTTCATTAAAAGTTCTTTATAAAATGTTTGATAGTTTCTTAAAAACCAAACCATAGACCCATTATATAATTCAACCATCTAATTCCCAGTTAATTACTCAAGAAAAAAAATATAAATGTCATACACAGCTATGTACAAGAATGTTATAGCACCTTGGTTTATAATAGCCACAAACTGGAAACAACTCAAATAGGGTTAAGCCCACTTTGGTAGGTGATTGGATAAGCATGCTATGGTATATTCATTAAAGAATGGGATAGTATTCTGTGATTTAAAAAAGAATTTCCTATCCATACATGTAACAACATATATGAATCTCAAAAATAATGACTGTAAATGAATGAAGTCAGACTAAAAAGAATATATTCTAATCTACAATGACAGAGCAGAGTAGTGATTGTTTGATGGTATCTTTCCATCCTCCTTTTATACCATTTTTTAAAAGTAGCTACATATATACTGCTGCTTTTTGATAAATGGTTATTTGTATGAACAATTTTCAGTAAATTATTTTTATTCTTTCTGAAGTGTTCATGAAGATTGAGCCAAAGGACCTTTCTAATTGGGGATGTAGGGATGGATAGAGAGCAAAGGCATTCTTTCGAGGTGAGGATCCTTCATGGAAGTAACCTTTGCCATTCTCCTTCAACTGAGTACAATCACCAAGATATGTGTCTTTTCAGACTATTATTTGAACTCATTTCTTTTCCCAGAGCCTCACTGCCAGTTCACTGAAAGACAAAATGGCTTACTTTCAAATGATAAGGTCTATTTCATTCTTCATTTTGGCATCTTCCATTTTCTCTGGTGAGTAATTTTTCTCTTAGTGAGAAACTTTTAATCATTCAGTATTTGTCAAAACTTGGGCCAACTATGGATAGAGACCTCAATGATGAGACTAGTGATAAATTGTTTTTTATGCCAGTGCTCAATGGATGATGTAAGGAGGTACTTTTAAAGCATAACTAGACTAAGACTGGTCTTCCGTGATGGCTCAGGTGGTAAACAGTCGGCCTGCAATGCAGGAGATCCAGGTTTGATCCCTGGGTCAGGAATACTCCCACAGAAGGGAATGGCTATCCACTCCAGTATTCTTGCCTCAAGAATTCCATGGACAGAGGAGCCTGGCAGGCTAGATGAGATATAATGAATTTGTTTGTAGATCCTAATCTTTGAATACTGAATGCTTTCGTGTAAGTTCAGGCTCTTACTATATTTCAAAGTTCTCATCTACAAAGTGGGGATACTACCTATTTTTGACAGAGTTACTGTTTGCTGGAGTTATATAAACTACTATGGAAGAGTATGTGCAATGGAGTCAGATTCAAAGCAGACATAAATGAATGCATATTGACTGAGATTTAATTTTTGGATTTTTCTTGTATACTAGTATCTAGTCTCAGAAACAGAAAGACATCATCACAAATATATTTTGAGTTTTTTTAAACAAAGAATAATATTCTTTATTCTGTTTTTAGATAATAACTTGTCAAAGAACATCAAAGAGTGACATATCATTAATCTATGCTCTGGTTGCAGGTATTCTCTTTGGAATTTCAACAAGTTTTGAAATACATCTGGTAAACTATCATTTGGATGTTTAAATTAAAACTTAGTGTTTGTTATACCATCAGAATATATTATTGTATATACTATTTTGCTCAGCAGCACAGTTCCATATTTTTGAGAAGAAGCAGGAGATAGCAAGACTAGATACAACTGGGTTGTTTAAGGAAGTATATGATAGTACTGTGGATGTGTTGGGGAAATAAGGAGCAAGTGAACTATATGAAACAGTGAAAGAGTAGTACAGATATTGTCTAAAACGGAGAGATCTCTGGGGCTGGAACACAAAGACAGAGATCAAGGTGTAAGATGACTTAGGTAATTGATGGAAGCCATCAATATTTAGTCTCATAGGCAATTAAGGATTTGAATGTTGATCCTAAGAAAAGTGGGCATTGTTTTTTAGCAAAGATACAATGACTCAATACAAATATTTGGGAACCTTAAAAGTGGCTGTAGTCAACCACTCAGACAGACAGACAGTACAATTGACCTGCAGGAGGTGATGGTAGCTCAGAATAGGAGAGTGGAAAAGAAAATAGATATGAATAGAATGTGCCATCTAACTATTTTCACATATTCAAAACCATCACAGAGCTTGTTCCATGTGCCAAGAAATATTCTAATATTACAATTACAGTATTTAAATTAGAATTCAAGTTGAATATTCAAATATTAAATCAAGAAAGAACTAAGTTTTGGACATCAGTAAGCTCACAGTGTGTGGAAGATGCTATTTATATTGTTATTGTAACTAGTATTAATATCTTTCTTTTATAGCCTGACTGTGACAAGTCTGAAGATATGATGGGCTGCACCAATGAATACTTTCCTGTCTGTGCATCAGATGGCAACACATATAGCAATGCATGTGCCTTCTGCAAGGAAGTTAGGTAAGAAACAAAATTTGTATGTTTATCTTCATACTAATGCTTATCTCCAATATTAATGCCTCTTTTAAGAACTCGAGGATAGAGACTTGCCTGGTAGTTCAGTGATGAAGAGTTTGCTGCCAGTGCAGGGGATACAGGTTCTATCCCTGGTCCAGGAGGCTCCCACATGCTGCGGAGCAACTGGGCCTGTGTGCCGTAACTACTGAGTATTAGCTCAGAGTCCGTGCTCCGCAACAAGGGAAGCTATGAAATGAGAAGCTGGTGCCCTGCAAATAGAGAGTAGCCCCCACTCTCCACCACTAGAGAAAAGCCCACGCAGCTACAAAGACTCAATTCAGCCAAAAATAAATAAATAAATAAAATTATAAAAGGACTCTAGGATAATCAGTACTGGCATTAATTCAAATACCCTAAGGCACAATTGCTATACCTTTGAATTTACCATTTCTGAAGAATTTTGTTGTGGGGTTATCTTTATAATTACTCTCATTTACAGTGCAACACCCACATTAATTAGATGAATGAAATATAATTAAACAATTAAAATGTTAACAACAGTAAAAACAGATGAATTACTTCACCTAAAACAATTTTTAGCTTTTACTTTAATGACATTGAGATAATATATTCATCATAAATATTTTCATTATCTGCATGGCACAAATTTTTTAACTTTTCCCTACACTTTTTAAATTCATTTATAATTATAAACCATGCAGGAACAATGAAGTGACCTGACATAGAATGAAACAGTTATAAAGAAGGGACTGTATCTTAAATATTGTTCTTTGAACTAAATTTCCAAAATTCTGTTATTCACTTAACTTTTAATTAGGCTAGATTTTCATGCACTTACTTGATCACAGTGTAAGCGTCTGCCTGCAATGCAGGAGACCTGGGTTCGATTCCTGGGTTGGGAAGATTCCCTGGAGACGGAAATGGCAACCCACTCCAGTACTCTTGCCTGGAGAATCCCATGGATGGAGGAGCCTGGTGGGCTACAGTCCACGGGGTCGCAAAGAGTCGGAAATGACTGAGCGACTTCACTTTACTTAAAGAGAGAAGCTACTAAACAATCAAGCAATAGAAAACAATAGAAGAAGCAATAGAAGAAAACACAAATTTTCCTTCCTATGAAGACAGATCAAAATAGTGTGGCTTTCAGAAGTTGGGTCAATATGCTCCTGCTCAGGTACGGAGAGATGGGTAAGAAGGAAGACAATACTAGAGAGAAGGCTCAGGGAAGTTAAGTTCAGCAGGAGGATTATCACAACTGGAAAGGCATCAGTAGACAGTCGGCCTAGCAAGCACTGTGTCCATCCTCCTTTTCCATACGTGTGAGAAGAGGCAAGAGGGACATCTACATAGGGAATTGAGTGTCAGAAAATATTCAAAACCTGGTTAGATAATCAGCCAGCCTCTGAGATATGCCTCAATAGGATCTGCCCCAAGGTGCAGTTTTCCAGTGCAAATTGGAATTAACAAAGTCATTGGAATCTGCACAGACAGCCAGGCCAGTCCATAAGAGAAAACTCATTCTCTGCAGAAATTAAACAGGCAATGATATCAATTTATTCTGAAGCAGAGAAGACTGATTCTCATTCTTAAAACACTCTTTGCAGGTCAAAACATATTTTTATAGAGCAAGTAAGCGTGGTTTGACTGGCATAGAGAAGACAAAGGATGGCTAGAGTCTGGCTATGGTCACTAGACAGCTCCTGGCCCTTCAGAAAATAGATTCTACCAGTGCTGAGTCCTTTAGTCAAAAACCCTAACTCAGGGGAAACACGGTGAGTCTCATACAGAATTTATAATGTAATTATGTTTTCTTTTTCTTTTCAGGAAACGTGGTGGTCAACTCAAATTTATTAGTTATTTTCCATGCTGATTCCTTGATGTAACGTTCTATATGAAATGATTCCTCTTATTCTTTCTGTTTTACTGAAGGGTATTTCCATGGTTTTTACAAAGGGTAAGGAAACTCAGGACACATTCTATATGATTGATCTATACATTCTTTTTCATAGTAAAGTTTGAAAATTCTTGAATTCAATATTTCTGACTCTATATGATTTTAATGAATTTCCTGTTTTAGAAAGCATAAGGCATACATAATTTCCTATGAAAATCATGATTGCCTAAATAAAAAAGATTAACCATGCAAAAAATATAATGTCTCTGGTGGGTTCTTGTTCTCTGTCACTCTCATATCCCTAAGTGGTTGAAAGAACACAGTGGATACTTAAAAGATTTATTCACAATTAAATGAGAAACAATTCTGTGTAAAGCTCTTTTGAGAAAGTTGGTATTAGAAAATCACTCATATTTCTAGGAACATAACAGTTGTTCAGAAAGTTATATAATTGAGTTTGTAGTATTGATCTACTTCTGTGGACTATTTAAGTTCCATCTTATTCCAAATCATTGAAATAAATGCCATGAGTCACTATGTCAATCTACTGTAGCCTTGCCTTTGCTGTTCTATTCTGTATGCTTGCTTTAAAAAGGGTTGATAGAAAAAAATAGTTTGAAACGCTCTTAAAGTTGTGTGTGTGTCTGTGTGTTCTTTAACCAAGGAAGGGAATTTGATACTAATAGAGATGTTCTCTTATCAAAACTGTGGTAAGGCTTCACAGACTTACTTGCTTTAGTCCTCACAGATACATGGTGAAAGTGTGGTGGAATTTGCTCAGCCGTGTCCGACTCTTTGCGAACCCATGGTCTATAGCCTGTCAGGCTTCTCTGTCCATGGAATTCTCCAGGCAAGAATATTGGAATAGGTTGCCATTCCCTTCTCCAAAGATAGGTGTAATTAATTATCTAAAATAGATTATTGAAGTTCTGTCTTAAATCATGAAAGAAAAGCCCATGAACCATCTTATTTAAACATTACCTTTGTTGCCTTATATATTTTGCTTTCAGGTTGGGGCAGTATAAAAAAGGATTGTTGACATTTCATTAAAGATTTTTTTTTTTAAGAGAAGATGAGAAATTCTCATTTATTTTGTATCTGAAGAAGTATGTTAAGGCTCTGCACATTTCTTAGCCTTCATGGAAAAGTGAGTTAGCTGTAACGAAGTCCATTTTTTGACAATAAGGAACTAAGATGTATGATTTTAAATATACTAAAATATGCTATTATGGTAATAAAGATAAATTTTACTAAACTGCATTGCTCTTTTATTAAGTTAAGAAGACAAGAGGTTGCCCCAAATGAGTTTCTGTGATGATGAGTTTAATACCTTTGCCTAAATAGGGAAGTATGAATCATATAACCTCATTGAGGTGCATGAGGTACATGAGGTACATATAACCTCAATGTCCAGCTGGATAGAAGAATCAGAAATAGCCCTGTGGAGTCTCATGAATAAGTAGTTCTATTGAAATCATTTTGAATTTTCATTATTTGGATAAATGCATCAATGATTTCTTCCTCTTTATAGCCATAGCCATAGCAAGGTTCATTTATATCTGTCCTATCTTAATCTGGCAAGGGATTTTTTTCTTCAGAACTCTGACAGTTCCATACATACCAGAAGCATAATCACCAAACCTGCCTTTAGATGTCACACACATTGACTCTGACTTTTCAGGAAGCGTTCTCACCTTCCTTCCTTAGGCCAACAGATGGCCTTCATGGCCTTGTTGGCTTCCTGAGTTTGATCCTCCTTTGTTGTACCTTTTAGGGATTAATATAGCGAAAAATTTTACTGTATTAAAGAGTTACAGAGAGAAAAGAAAAGTTATAGATATTACTCTATTACTTTTCCTGTCTTATATGGTAGAAATACTATAGAGATGATCTGAGTATGTGTGTATGGGGATGGCAAGTGAAAGACTGAAGCTTCCTTAGTACAAATTCACTGTACATTTATTTAACACTGATCATGTTGTGTGGTTTCTAAAGTTGGATGCCTGGAGATGTTCCAATATGAATTTTTACATTCTTTTTAATTTCTGTTTTTGGTTATGTTCTATATTGATCAAAAGACATTCCTGTCAATGTATGTAAGAATATGGAAAAGAATAAATATATATGTATAACTGAGTCACTTTCTGTACAGTAGAAATATAACACTGTAAATCAACTATAATTTTTAAAAATACATTATAGTAATGACATATATAATTAAAATAAATATATTTCTAAAATATTTTACCTATGAGGGTATAATATCAAAAATGCTTGCAGACAACTAATCCCTGCTTTAATCCAATGTCTTATTGTGTAAGCAAGGTTAAATGAAATTCGTAGAGAAGAACTTGCCTGAATGATAAATACAACAGAATAAGATCTAGAGATCAAACATCCTAATATTCAGGATTATCAGTTTTCTACCTTTGTCTTACTTCAAAGGTTTTTTTTGTATATTTGTATTTGGTAAATACAGATACTAAAGCCTAAATAAAGATACTGTATTGGACTTCCCTGGTGGTACAGTGAATGAGAATCCACCTGCCTATGCAGGAGACACAGGTTCGATCCCTGGTCCAGGAAGATTCCACAAAGCCCACGCACCACAGCTACCGAGCCCATGTGCCACAACTACTGAAGACTGTGCTCCGCAGGAAAAGAAGCCCCTGCAATGAGAAGCCCACGCCCCACAACAAAGCAGCCCATGCCATGGCTTGCCCGAAGGCCTGCGCCAAGCAACAAAGACCCAGTACAACCAAATAAATAAACTTAAAAAAAAGAATATATAAACAAAAAAGATGTCGTTAAAAAAAAACAAACACATATAATATTAAGTCCTGCCTTGAATCTGAGCCTTGTGTGTGCTTATTTCCTCAGTCATGTTTGACTCTTTGAGACCCCATAAACTATAATAGCCCACCAGGCTGCTCTGTCCATGGGATTTTCCAGGAAAAAAATACTGGAGTGCATTGCCTTTCCCTTCCCCAGGAGATCTTCCAGAGCCTCAAATGCCTAACCATGAGCTTCCACACTCTCACCAGGGACAAATCCCAACCAATGACAATGGCTGCCCACAGGAGAGCACCTCTATCAGCAGGATCAACTATATTCCAGTTGGTCTTCAACCTGATGGGTTTCACTTCCATGCCAGTCTGAAAATTATTGAAACAAGCAAGTAACATCACTCCATAGCAAAGAGAGGTCACTTTATTTTTTGTTACTACAAAACCTGCTTGTCACAGCCCCTACTTATTCAACCTTATTGCTCAATTCAATAATTTTGTTGGATGGGGCATCTTTGTACATTTCATCCTCTTGGGACATACATTATACAAAGTAAAAGAAGTCAAAGGAGTAGACACAAGGGACAACATAGTGTTTCATTGTATTTACATAAAACGTCCAGAAAAGGCAAAGCAATCAAATAAAATGTAGATTGGTGGTTGCCCGGTGCTAAGGGTTGGAAGTGGGAGTGACATCTAAAATGTAAGAGAGATTATACTGGATGATGTAAATGTTCTTAAATTGTCGTGATGGTTATATATCTAGGTATATTTACAATAAGCATTGCATTATACCTAAAAATGTCAATTTTTTACTATATAAATATCAAAATAAACATGTTTAAAAGTAATAAAAGACAAGTTGCATATTAAAAGTGTCTTTTATTACCAAAGTGTCAAGTTTTAGGTACTATTAAATCCCAAGATTTTTTTTTTCATTATTGAGTAAAATATAAGATTCTTGTAAGAACTAAGTTAGATTACATATGTGAAGCTGCTTCATAGATCTTTGGTAGCCAATAGTGACTCAATAAGAAATGGTTTCCATTCTTAGTGGACAACAATTTTAAATAGTATACTGAAAGTGCCTAGAAAATAGTATTATATCTACTTTTGCTTAACAGCTTTTCCCTATCATCTTACTTAGAGCTTGATGTGTAATAGATTTTTATACAATATTTTTAATAAAAATAAAAAGAATACATATATGAATACATCAGGGTTCACTGAATAATTTTTAGAATTTTAACTGTGGTAAAATACATATAAATTTTATTGTCTTAACCATTTCTAAGCATACCGTTTATTAGCATTAAATATATTGACACTGTTGAACAGCCCATCTTTAAAACTCTTTTCATCTCACAGAACTAAAATTCTCTACACATTAAACAACTACCCAACTACCCATCTGCCTCTCCCTGAGCCCCAGGAAACCACCGTTCTACTTTATGTGTCTATGGCTTTGCTACTACTCTAGTAGTACTTCATATAAGTGGAATCATAGAGCATTTGCCTTTTGTTATAGTATGTGTCAGAATTTTTTCTTTCAATGCTGAATAATATCCTATTGTATGTATATACTGTATTTTGCTTATCTGTTTATTTGTTGATGGTCATAGGTGTTACTTCCATTTCTTGGCTACTGTGCTGTTAGGAATATTGGCATAAAAATATCTCTTCAAGATCTTGGTTTCAAGTCTTTTGAATATATGTTCAGGAGTAGAATTACTGGATTATATGGTAATTCTATTTTTAAATTTTAAAGGAATTGGCAAACTGTTTTCTATAGTAGCTGCACCATTTTACACTCTTCCAATAGTGCACAAGAATTCCAATTTTTCCACATCTTTGCCAACATCTGGGGTTTTTTTTTTTGCTTTTTTGATAGACTTTCTAATGGGTGTGAGGTAGTATCTCACTTTGATTTTGATTTACTCTTTGAAGAGTTATTTTCTATGCAACCTATGTAGGGGAAAAGGTCATGAAACAAGCTGAATGCTTTTTTTTTTTAACAATGTGACTCCAAAAATGTACATTCCAATAAACAATTTCATTGAGAATTAATATTGGAGAATTTAAACAAAGAAAATCCACCATGTAGATCATAAAAATAAAATCACAAAATATCAATGAAAATGTGAAAATTTACGTCTTTTTAATGCAAATTGTACTTGTCTTTCAGTATACATGAAATTCTACTCCTAGGTATATATTCACAGACGAGAAAATACATGGTCACACAAAACCTGTATAGGACTGTTAATAGCTACACTGTCATTATACACATCAAGGAGATCCAGTCCACTGATAAATGGATAAAGAAAATGTGTTCTATCTATAAGATGGGTTATTATTTTGTCATAAAAAGCAAAGAAGTATGAGCATGCTACAACATGGATGACCCTGAAAACATTTTGCTAAGTAAAAGAAACTAGAAACAAGATACCTTCCATATATACTGATATATAGGCATACCTTGGAGATTTTGTGGGTTTGGTTCCAGGTCACCAATTAAGTAAATATTTCAATAGTGAGTCACATGAATTTTTTGCTTTCCCAGTGCACAGAAAAGCTATGTCACACTATCAGTTCAGTTCAGTTCAGTTCAGTCGCTCAGTCGTGTCAGACTCTTTGCGAATTGCAAAGAGTGAATCGCAGCATGCCTGGCCTCCCTGCCCATCACCAACTCCCAGAGTTTACTCAGACTCATATCCATCGAGTTGGTGATGCCATCCAGCCATCTCATCCTCTGTCATCCCCTTCTTCTCCTGCCCCCAATCCCTCCCAGCATCAGGGTCCTTTCCAATGAGTCAACTCTTCACATGAGGTGGCCAAAGTATTGGAGTTTCAGCTTCAGCATCAGTCCTTCCAATGAACACCCAGGACTGATCAGCTTTAGGATGGACTTGTTGGATCTCCTTGCAGTCCAAGGGACTCTCAAGAGTCTTCTCCAACAACACAGTTCAAAAGCATCAAATCTACTTTCCCTCCCTAAAATTTAAAAAAAAAAAAAAAAAAAGCATCAAATCTAAAAAAAAAAAAAAAAAAGAATCAATTCTTCGGTGCTCAGCTTTCTTCACAGTCCAACTCTCACATCCATACATGACCACTGGAAAAACCATAGCCTTGACTAGACGGACCTTTGTTGGCAAAGTAATGTCTCTGCTTTTTAATATGCTATCTCGGTTGGTCATAACTTTCCTTCCAAGGAGTAAGTGTCTTTTAATTTCATGGCTGCAATCATCATCTGTGGTGATTTTGGAGCCCCAAAAAATAAAGTCTGACACTGCTTCCACTGTTTCCCCATCTATTTCCCCTGAAGAGATGGGACCAGATGCCATCATCTTAGTTTTCTGAATGTTGAGCTTTAAGTCAACTTTTTCACTCTCCTCTTTCATCAAGAGGCTCTTTAGTTTCTGCCATAAGGGTAGTGTCATCTGCATATCTGATATTATTGATATTTCTCCTGGTAATCTTGATTCCAGCTTGTGCTTCTTCCAGCCCAGCGTTTCTCGTGATGTACTCTGCATATAAGTTATAAGCAGAGTGACAATATACAGCCTTGATGTACTCCTTTTCCTATTTGGAACCAGTCTGTTGGTCTATGTCCAGTTCTAACTGTTGCTTCCTGACCTGCATATAGGTTTCTCAAGAGGTGGATCAGGTGGTCTGGTATTCCCATCTCTTTCAGAATTTTCCACTTTATTGTGCTCCACACAGTCAAAGGCTTTGGCACAGTCAATAAAGCAGAAATAGATGTTTTTCTGAAACTCTCTTGCTTTTTCAATGGTCCAGCGGATGTTAGCAGTTTGATCTCTGGTCCCTCTGCCTTTTCTAAAACCAGCTTCAACATCTGGAAGTTCACGGTTCATGTATTGCTGAAGCCTGGCTTGGAGAATCTTGAGCATTACTTTACTAGCATGTCAGATGAGTGCAATTGTGCGGTAGTTTGAGCATTCTTTGGCATTGCCTTTCTTTGGGATGGGACTACATAGCAATCTATTAAGCATGCAATAGTACTATGTCTAAAGCAACCATGTATACGTCCCTTAATTTTAAAATGCTTTATTGCTAAAGAAATGCTGACCACCAAATGATTCTTAATGAGTCATGGTAGTAAATATCAAAGATTACTTATCACAAATCACTATAGCAAATATAACAATAGTGAAAATGTGTGAACCATTGCAAGAATTACCAAAATATGACACAGGGATTCAAAGTGAGCAAATGCTGTTGGAAGAATGGCACTGATACACTTGCTTTATATGAGGTTGCCACATATCTTCAATCAGTAAAAAGTGTAGTGTCCATGAAGTGCAATAAAGCAAAATGCAATAAAACAAAGTATTACTGTAGATATAGACCTATATATATCATTTATATGAAAATCACACATGTTATACGATTCCATTGATGTGAAATGTCCAGAAGAGGCAGAGAGACCAGAAGCAGTTTAGTGGTTGCCAGGAATTATAGGTGCGGTATTGGGAAGTACCTGGGTTTATCTGTTTTTGTTTTTTTCTTGGAATGGGTGAGATGATAGAAATGTTCTGTAAGAAGATAGTGGTGATGGTTGCACAACATTATAAATACATACTTAAAAAACAAAATTTGTTTTAAAATGGGACATTTTAAGTTTTATGACATTGTAAATCAAGTGTTCAATTAATTTTTTTTAATTTTTATAATGGAAAAGAATATACGCATAAATTTACCAGCAGTTCACTGAATAAGGTTTCTTATACATATCTTTTACAGTGAAAAAGGACATTAAAGTGGTTGAATGCATTTTAATAATGTGGCTCTAAATTTATATATTTTATTGATCGGAAAGCTTTTGCCTTTATCTTTTTTTAATGTGTTAATATATATATCTATATTTTTTCCATTTATTTTTATTAGTTGAAGGCTAATTACTTTACAATATTGTAGTGGTTTTTGCCATACATTGACATGAATCAGCCATGGATTTACACGTGTTCCCCATCCCTATCCCCCCTCCCACCTCCCTCTCCACCCGATCCCTCTGGGTCTTCCTAGTGCACCAGCCCTGAGCACGTGTCTCATGCATCCAACCTGGGCTGGTGATCTGTTTCACCCTTGATAATATACATGTTTTGATGCTGTTCTCTCTAAACATCCCACCGTTGCCTTCTCCCACAGTCTCAAAGTATGTTCTGTACATCTGTGTCTCTTTTTCTGTTTTACATATAGGGTTATCGCTACCATCTTTCTAAATTCCATATATATGTGTTAGTATACTGTATTGGTCTTTATCTTTCTGGCTTACTTCACTCTGTATAATGGGCTCCAGTTTCATCCATCTCATTAGAACTGATTCAAATGAATTCTTTTTAATCGCTGAGTAATATTCCATGGTGTATATGCACCACAGCTTCCTTATCCATTCGCCTGCTGATGGGCATCTAGGTTGCTTCCATGTCCTGGCTATTATAAACAGTGCTGCATTGAACATTGGGGTGCACGTGTCTCTTTCAGATCTGCTTTCCTCGGTGTGTATGCCCAGTGTGGAGATTTCTTAAAAAACTGGAAATAGAACTGCCATATGACCCAGCAATCCCACTTCTGGGCATAAATTTATAGGATAGTTTCATTAGGAATTACTATTAAAGAATGTAAATGAATAACTCCCATATAGATTATCTTTTAGAGGTAAAAATGTTTGCTGAAAAGTCGAGCAGGTCTGATATCACATATGTAGCAGCTTGAAACTTGCTTTCTAGTAGTCAGTCTACAATTCTGTCTGGACCAAGTTTTAAATGAAAACTGACCACTCAAATAAAGTCAGTTCTTGCTGGTTGGGAGATAAACAGAGAAGCAACAGACATGGAGCACAAATGAATATTCTAAAGCAATAAAGGCAAATTTGGCTGGTCTGCTATTGAACCACTTGGCTAGCATTTGTGATCAGAAGACTGACATGTAATATTTGTTAGAATTCAAGTTCCCAGATTCCTCTTCTAGAGGTTTTGACTTTTAAAAAATTTTTTAATTTTAATTTTTTTTATTTTTATTTTTTCATTTATTTTTATTAGTTGAAGGCTAATTACAATATTGTAGTGGTTTTTGCCATACATTGACATGAATCAGCCATGGATTTACATGTGTTCCCCATTCTGATCCCCCCTCCCGCCTCCCTCCCCATCCCATCCCTCTGGGTCTTCCCAGTGCACCAGCCCTGAGCACTTGTCTCATGCATCCAACCTGGGCTGGTGATCTATTTCACCCTTGATAGTATACTTGTTTCAATGCTATTCTCTCAGAACATCCCACCGTCGCCTTCTCCCACAGTCTCAAAGTTCTATACATCTGTGTTTCTTTTGCTGTTTTGCATATAGGGTTATTGTTACCATTTTTTAAATTCCACATATATGAGTTAGTATACTGTATTGGTCTTTATCTTTCTGGCTTACTTCACTCTGTATAATGGGCTCCAGTTTCATCCATCTCATTAGAACTGCTTCAAATGAGTTCTTTTTAATGGCTGAGTAATATTCCATGGTGTATATGTACCACAGCTTCCTTATCCATTTGTCTGCTGATGGGCATCTAGGATGCTTCCACGTCCTGGCAATTATAAACAGTGCTGTGATGAACACTGGGGTGCATGTGTCTCTTTCAGATCTAGTTTCCTCGGTGTGTATGCCCAGGAGTGGGATTGCTGGGTCATATGGCAGTTCTATTTCCAGTTTTTTAAGGAATCTCCACACTGTTCTCCATAGTGGCAGTACCAGTTTGCATTCCCACCAACAGTGTAAGAGGGTTCCCTTTTCTCCACACCCTCTCCAGCATTTATTGCTTGTAGACTTTTGGATAGCAGCCATCCTGACTGGCATGTAATGGTACCTCTTTGTGGTTTTGATTTGCATTTCTCTGATAATGAGTTATGTTGAGCATCTTTTCATGTGGTTTTTGACTCTTTAGAATAAAGAGAAACCCAACTGTCTGCACTTTTAATAAACTTCCAAGTAATGAATTATTCACCTTTGAGAGTATTTCTTTAATTATAACTACCAAAAGTATTCAGGTGTTTTAACCCACTAATCAACCAAAAACAGAAAGGCTATTTTAATAAAGATAATATCACTTAACATTTTATTGACTGAAATATTCATGATTACAAACTGTATTAGGTTTTCTATTATCAAACACACAATTTAAGGTAGGTTTTCAATTGTCAATGTCTAATTGAAGAAAGAAAAAAAGGAATCTTTTTCATTGGTGGGTTCTTAGAGTTGGAAAAATTCTCCAACAATCTACATTCTTGTCTTGTGTACTACTGAAGGCTTAGTTCGGTCATCTAGGAATTTAAAGTCCTGCTTTAGAAGACTAATTGGTTGTAGAATCCATAGCAAAATAGGATTGCAATAAAAGCCATAGGATTGTGTGGCTGAGGCAGAGTCAGCAATGACCCCAGTGACTAAAATCAAATCTTCCCTTTTCTCTGTAAAGAAAGAAAAAGAAAGAAAAATTATTTTTAAAAAGTATTTAAAATTGCCTGACTATTGCACTAAGTGCTTCTCCATGAGGAGACTCTGACTGTGACAGAGCTAGGAGGGCTGTGCTCCATAAGCAGCGGGGCCCCTCCCACCCCCACCCTGCACAGGTCCTTCTGACCCCCTGGGGCTACTTGACTTCTCCTATATGTTCCCTCCTGACTCAGCTTTGGAACCCACCCAGACCTCAGGAAGAGGATTAGAGACTGTATTCCTGGTTCTCTAAAAGTTGAAGCCCATCTGGGGATTCAGTGAGAGGAAATACCAGAGAGAAACTGAAGCAGGAAGTAGGATGGCTGGCTGAACCTTTAGACTGGAAACACCCCCAGAGGGTAGGAGGCAGGAAGGGAGGTTAGGTAGAAGTGTCCTAGACTGCCTGCTCTCTGAGGAAGGTTTGGAGTCTTGTCATGGAGTTCAGGGGACAAAGTGAACCGTCAGAGGAGTTCCTTTCTGACATAAATTGTAATGAATTTAAATTTCTAAAGGCAGTAGAGTTTCTTGCTCAGTTATGCTCCCTGTAGCTTGGAGCTATATCATAGAGGTTATTATTCAACCTCCAGAGTTAAGAATTACATTATACTGGTCACCAGATTGCCAGTATTAAGTCAAGCAATTAAATCAAGTAAATGTAATTGGTTTATACATGTAGGAAACATCCAGCAGGAATATACTTCAAGGTCAAATAAAAACTATTTTTATGAATGAGACTTCAGGCAAAGATACCAGTGCATTTCTGTGGATTTTACATGAAAGAACAGTTATTTTCCATGTTTTACTGTGCCTTGGCTATCAGAAACATGGATTTTCCTATTATTTTCTGATTGTGTCTTCATTATTTTTGAAAAGGCAATATTGAGTTTTTTGTTCTTACATTTTTTCACTGCAGAAAACGCATTTATTGGAGTATGTTTTGCCATTTGTTGCACAGATTGGATCCATTTCTCTGGTACAAAAATGTAATTGACCAACATATATACCACACACTGGCTGTTAAACATAAATAGACAACATAATATTTTTCAGATAATGAACTTCTTGAATAAAATATTCTTTGTTCTTAATACATCATGGTATGTATCAAAATGAAATATATTCTATATTGAAGTTTAAAAATAGACACAAGTTACTCACATATAAAAAATGCTGTACAGTAGAAACCAACACGACACTGGAATGCAACTATCCCAACTATTAAAAAGTGAATTTGCTATAATTCTGTTTTTCTCAATAGTTTCATTATTAGATAATCTGATACTCTCAGATTACTACCATATATGTACTTTTTCATATATATGAGTGTTTATAAATGTGTATTTAACCATATACGTATGTAATTTGGTTAGTAATGGCAGTGTTGGTAATTTACATAAATAAATAGAAGTGTGTGTATACTGACATAACCTGCTTTTTTTTTTTTAACATATAATACCTAGATTCTTATTGGAACATAGGAATGCTCATTCACTTACTTACTGCTATATGAGCTGATTTTTAGGCATGTTTAAATATATTCATCTGTTTAGTTGTTCAGAAATGTAGTTGACTTTCTTCACCTCTGTATAATATTTCACTCTGAGGTTTTATGAAAATTATTATTTTATATTCCTCCTATAAGTGGAATTTTTTTTAGTTACTTTAATTTTAGCCTTTCTCTTTTCTAAGGTAAACAATTCTACTTTAAACACCACTTAACTGCTTTCAGATGATGATATACAACAAAGTTTATGCCTGATAATAGAATTTTGAGTAAGGGATATTTTTACCTTGTCTGAAATGACAGATGGCTTGAATGGCTGGCAAGATTCTATTTCTTGAACTTAGCGTAATAAGGACACTTTATCTTATTTTCTGAAGAATTATTATGTGGTGGTTTTTTTTTTTTGTAAAATTAGCTTTTAAACTAAATAATGAGAAGTTTACCTTTTTCAATTCCCACATTAATCAATATAAACTTACAGCGCCACGCATGTCACGTGTTTTTCTTGAAGATGCAAAAGAAGTTTCTGCAATCAACATACAAAAGGAAGATGAAAAGATGATGAAGAGGAAAAAACAGTCTTTGATAGGATATACCCACATCTATACAAATCACCTACACAAACACAGCAAGTAATGAGGTGAGGCTACTATGGCAGTATCAAAATAATAATTTCACAAAATAACTCTGAATCTGGAAACAGAATTCTAAATTCACCTCATTATCTGTGAAAAAATAACTTTAAGTATGGTTTAATAATCACCAAAACTTTCTGTGGAGATACCTTTTTTCCTCATTTTTATAAATAAGATATTCTAGTCAGAGAAAAAACACCTTGCTTAGTGCAACTTAATATGCTTGTATGAAGTCACTTAATATGAATAAGTTAATTACTACTTAATTTCTTCAAGCTCAGCTCAAGTATCATGAATCACTTTAATACCTCACAGCTACTCTACTCTGAAATTCATGGGCCACCTTGTGTTTTAAGAAAGATAAGTGGTCAGCAGAGGGATCAATTAGTTCTCTCCTAATACAAATTTTGACTTTAGTGCACTCAGAGCTGGCAAGTAATGAGTAGGTTAGTTGAGGAATACCAGATCTAGAGGACAGTATTACTCCCCACACTCTGCATTGAGCAACCATGAAATCCAACCTCCAAAACTGGGGAAAATTAGGTAAATATCTTTAGTCCTAAATGAACAAACATCTAAATTCTACTGTTCATTCTAACCACCCTTTCTAGCTCTACATTTCTAAGGAGGGAAATGAGAAACCAATCAACTGATGCAATTTGTGAAAAGATTTTTGTAACATGTGTCATTTCATTATGCCAATTTAAGAATTATACGCCCAGCACAGCAAGCTCCTCCGCTCCTTGATAATAGTAGTTGTTTCCTGCATTTTCTATGATGTGTGAACTGCTTCATCCAGGATTGAAAAATTTACTCACCACAATAAAGAGGAAATGCCAAGCCAATGATTAAAATAGCTTTGATCCATGACGAAAAGAAAGACATTTTATCAAATCTGTAGAAGAAATGCACAGGAATGCTCATAACACACCGGCGCACGAACAAATTGCCCATTTCCAAGTGAAAGTTTCTTACTTCTATAGGAACTGACCCACTCTCTTAGATTTGTAATTATGGTGGGAATCTTGCCCCAATCCACAGGACATACAGGTGAACAGAAGGCCTCGTAGAGGCTTGAGAGAAACACTAGGACAGGTCCTCTTTGCCTACTTTAAGAAGGAGAAGTTCACTCTCCCAACTCTTGGCTCAGCCCACAAGGAGCCTGGCTGCATTTAAAGAAATATGCACTTTGGAAGTTTATTTTTTCCTCAGAAAATAAACAGTTGTTTCAGAAAGGACTGATCTGGAGCAGTCTTCACTCCAGTGTGACAGACCAGGGCTGCCTCCATAGCATCCCCACCTGACCTACCTGACACAAAGAAGGTGGCAGAGAGTGAGGGTGCAGCTCCAGGGGCTGCGCCTGTAGGATCTCCTCTCCTCAATTTCCCCCAGCTGAGGAGTCTCCTTTAATGGACTGTAGGTGAGGAGCCTGGTGCAGGGACACAGATGAACCCTAGCAGATAAGACCCTGAGGTTTTCTGTGTTCTTCCTCGTAAAGATCTAACACAGATCATCTCTCAGCAGGGGTTTGGGGCAATTGTAATCTGATGAACATGTATGAGGAAGGGAGAAGGTGACAACCACGCTTTGAAACCGTAAGGTATAGAAGAGATGGGAGAGCTTTCCAAGCTCCTGAGTTGAAAACAAAGACTCATCAAACCACAAAGAGAAGAATGAGTTTTGGGAGCTATAATTAGATACATACCTACACCCTTAGTATTTTGAAGGACACTAGAAGCCCATTAGACTCAAATGGAGATTTAATTTTCATTATACTTTTTTTTCTTTTAGTTAAATGGTCATTTTCATAAAGCTGTAAGCACTAACACAGAGAGTTACTGTGTTCCCTTAATCAATTTTCCCCAATGAGAACATCTTGTAGGATTACAGTACAAATTCATGACCAGGAATGTTCAAAAAGCTCCCAGGTGACAGCCAGAGTAGCCAGCTTTGGGAAGCTGAGCTGGAGGACAGCACGTGAATATCAAGGAGAGCAAGAAAGCTTGGGAATATAATTGAGATCACAAGGGACAACACCCTAAACAATATGATGGATATAGCTTACGATCTTTAGTCAAGTAGGAAACCAAACAGAGTTTGAAGTATTAGGAAGAGATGTAACATAAACTATTTAATCTACTTCACAGCGAAAGTCCAGAGTTCAAATGCCATCTACCACTAAGCAACCTTGAGATAATATTCAGACTTTCTAATCTACTATTTCCTAATTTTAAATGTGAGGATAATAATTTCTGTCTCAAAGATTTGTCATAAATATTAGGGATAAAATATTAAAACAGGATGCACTTAAAGTTGTGGTAGGCTTACATTTGTCACCCTAATCTAACCTGACTTTTTTTCAGTGAAGAAAGCTAAGATTTAGAAAAGAACCTTTGAATACCGCTATTCAAAACCCACAAAATCTGCTAAATACAAAAAATTTTCCTATATTATAGTGAAGTTATGACAATGCTTCCACTAGATTTTTGAAATATCAGAGAGATACCATCAGAGACGTCTATGCAGGTAATCCTGGCACATGACATTAAAGGAGAAATTAAACTGAAGTTTGGAGTTGAAGGGAATGTAAAGTCTTTGTACTGGCTTTTTTTCTCTATGTGCATTTGTTAGTGGAGATTAACAGCTGGAGACACTGCCTATGAGACAGAACAGGTCACAAGTTTTTGAAACTATCTGCTAAAGGAGTGTTAGATATGTGGGTTATTTGGTGCATATCTTTTCTGAAAATGCTTACATATATATTTATATGCATAAAGGTACAGGTATTTATTATATAACTATACTAAAATCACACATAAATATATGCATATGTGTGTATATGGATATATTCACAAATGTATATATAGTCATATATATCTATATAGTTACAAATATACTAACATATACATATAATAAAACATATGTAATAACATTATCATTAGAGATACACATCTATATACACATAGTATATAAATATACACATATACACACACATATATATAAATATAAGTTATCTAAGTGAGCCCTAAATGCCATCACAAGTATCCTTAAAAAACAGAAACTGAAGGAAATTTGATGCAGACTCACTAAAAAGGTCAAAATGAAGATGGAACTAAGAGAAATTTGAAGATGCTGGCCTTAAATATGATTGATGATAGATAAGAACAGAGACAGAAAAATAAAATCAAGATACTTCCTTGTAACTAGGTTTTTTAATTTTTTTAATAGTATATCTTCATATAACCATATATAAATACAAATAAATACTTCTGCCAGCAATCTTGTAAGCTGTGCAGGTCACCACATGTTCATTCACCTAATTCTATATTTTAATAGCTGCATTGTTGGGTCAAATAATCTGTGCAGTTGAAATTTTAAAGATAAGACGAATTTACTCTTCAAAACTCTTACACCATCTTCCTATGGAAAAGACAGGCTACAAGCATGCCTGTTTCTCTGTACCTCATTAAATGAGTGCCATCTGAAGTATTTATGTTTTCACATACACATTTAAACATATATACAAGTATAAAATGTTCATATTTGGAAGATTTTGTTCAGGGATAAATTTCTCCATTTGGGAATAAATTAAATTTGTTTACTAATTAAGTTAATGAAGTAATAATTTCCATTTTTTTAAGAATTTTCATCTACAAACATTGTACAACTTCTTAAGTCCAGAGTATGTGAAGAAATTAATTATTCCTCTCTAATTAACACAATTCACATCTATGATCTGCAAAATTAGAAATTTCGAGATCTTTGGTGAAATCATGTTATATATAACATACAGAAATGTATCAGCTTATGTGAAATGGTGATGGGTGAACTTTGGATACCAGCCTGTTTTGTATATTTAGAATTCACTCTAGCTGGAGAATGCTGAAAAATATGCTTCTTCTCTAATATACCAAAGTTTATGGTGCTTAGGAGATCCTGTTAGATGTTCACTGAATACAAGATAGTGCAGTCTGTCTACATGGTCATAAGATTTCCCCCATCCCCTCTGGCAGAAATATACATATGAATACATTCCAGGTTTATTGAACATGACAAAACAGATTACTTTGGAGATATGGAAGAATTTGGTTCTAGACTACTGCATGAAGTAAATATTGCAATGAAGTAAGTAACACAAATTTACTGGCTTCCCAATGCGTGTAAAAGTTATATTTACAGAGCCTGGCGGGCAACAGTTAAAGAGCTGGACACAACTGAAGGGACTTAGCACACACATATATATGTAACCTATAAAGTGTGCAGTAGCATTATGTCTTAGAAACAATGCACATACCTTAATTTAAAAATACTTTATTGCTAAAAAAAATGCTAACCATCAACTGACAACACTAGATTGCCACAAACCTTCAATTATCAAAAAAACACAGTCTCTGCAAAGTGCAATAAAGGAAAGCTTGGCAAAGCAGTAATGAACATAGATGAAACAGTCCCCAGCAAAATATTAGTGTGCATAACTCAGCTTTATGTTAAAAGGATCACACAACAGGATCCAGTGAGACTCATCCCAGGCATACAAGGAGGATTCAGTTTCCACAAATCAATCAATGTGATACACTAGGGCTTCCCTGGTAGCTTAGTAAAGAATCCACCTACAGAGTGAAGTAAGCCAGAAAGATAAAGAACATTACAGTATACTAACACATATATATGGAATTTAGAAAGATGGTAACGATAACCCTATATGCAAAACAGAAAAAGAGACACAGAAGTACAGAACAGACTTTTGAACTCTGTGGGAGAAGGTGAGGGTGGGATGTTTCGAAAGAACAGCATGTATATTATCTATGATGAAACAGATCACCTGCCCAGGTGGGATGCATGAGACGAGTGCTCGGCCTGGTGCACTGGGAGGACCCAGAGGAGTCGGGTGGAGAGGGAGGTGGGAGGGGGCTCGGGGTGGGGAATACGTGTAACTCTATGGCTGATTCATGTCAATGTATGACAAAACCCACTGAAAAAAAAAAAAAAAGAATCCACCTACAATGCAGGAGACCCCAGTTTGATTCCTGGGTCGAGAAGATCCATTGGAGAAGGGATAGGCTACCCACTCCAGTATTCTGGTCTGGAGAATTCCATGAACTATATATTCAATTTCCACAAATCAGTCAATATGATACACTACAGTAAGAAATCAAAGAACAAAAGTGATAAATGATTTTCTCAATAGATGAAGAAAAAGCTTTTGACAACATTCAACATTCATTTATGATTAAAAAAAAAAACTCTCAAAAGTGACTACACAGGGAATACAATCAACATAATAAAATCAATCTATGACAAGTCCACAGCTAATATTATACTCAGTGATCAAAAGTAGAAAGCATTTCCTCCAAGATGAGGGAAAGTCAAAGATACCCACTCTTGCTGTAACAGAGCAGGATGAGCATAGCCCTTAGCAGACAGCCATTGGTGTGCCTCATTATTCTGTATGCTGTTACTAGGCAATGGATCTTGCTCAGCCATTGGTCAGTGCCTCAGTGAGTCCTACCCACAAGCAACCAGCTGTCAATGAGTGACCATGGTTGTCCTGCTCAGCGATTGGTCAGTGCTGCAGTGGGCCCTACCCAGAAATAACTGCCAATAGGGGACTATTAGGGTAGTGATTCAGCCAGGGTGAGTGGTGTGGTAGTCAGCAGGTGGAGAGTGAGATAAGAGGCAGATTCAGGCCTTCTCCTAAAGGCCCACTAACTCACCCAGCCTTGATCCAGTGGGTGAGTTGAAGGACCCAGGGAAAAGACTGGGGACTGCATCCTGCAGGCTCCAGAGCCCTTACTAATGCCCTCTACTAGCCTTGGCCCAGGCCTTGAGGCAGCAATGAGCCTCTCCCCCATCCCTATCTCTGCGACGTCACAGCAATAGTCATCTGCCTGGGTTGCATCTGTAAGACCTGGTCCCCCCAATTTGGACAGCCTGAGGAGACTGAGGGCCAGTTGGGTTGGGTCCCTGGCTCCCTCAGGGATGACAGCTGAGTGGGGTGTAGGAACCTGGCCCTGAAGGAGCTGCCAACTGAGATCTGCCTCCTCTTAGCCAGGACTGGGACCTTTGAGGGTGAAAGTTGTGCCTTAAGACCTTGCATTTTTTGTCAGGACAGAGAATAACATTCATTTGGTAGAGTTTTACAGGAATATTATTAGCTGACCTCAAGAACAAAGGATCTGACACCAAGAAGTCTGCAACAACTAACCACACCCCTCCCTCACCTTTTGCCTTTAAAGGGGCTTGCTGAAAGTTTTCAATCATTTCAGGGTTCTTAGGGCATGAGCCACCCATCTCCTTGTATGAACTTGCAGTAAACCTTTCTCTGTTCCAAATCTAATGTTTTAGTATTAATTGACCTCATTGTGTGTTGGGCTCACAGGCTTGTAATTCAGTAACACTGCCACTTTTATTCCACATATTACTGGAAGTCTAGCCACAGCCATCAGAAAATAAATAATAGGACTCAAAATTGGAAAGGAAGAAGTAAAACTGTCACTAATTGTAGACGACAGGATATTATACATAGAATACTTTAAAGATGCCACCAAAACTACTAGAGCTCATCAATGAATTCAGCAAAGGGTGTAGGATACAAAATTAATATAAAAAAATCAATGAATTTCTATATACTAGCAATGAACTATCAGAAAAGGAAATTAAGAAATGAATACCATTAAGAAACTAAAAAAAACTATCCATCAAAAGCAATAAAATACCCAGGAAGAAAAAGACATGTGCTCAGAAAATATAAGGCACTGGATGAAAAAAGTTGAACATTACAAAAACAAATGGAAAGATTTGCCATGACAGAAAGATTAACCATGTTGATGAACTGGAAGAATTAATGTTATATCAAAATACCAATGACATTTTTTCACAGAACTATAATAATCCTAGAATTTGTATGGAAACACAAAAGACCCCAAATAACAAAACAGTCTTGAGAAAAAGGAACAAAGCTTGGAGGTATCATACTCCATGATTTCAAACTATATTACAAAGCCATCATGATCAAAATAATATGGTTCTGACACAAAAACTGACATGTAGATTAGTGGAGCACAATAAATGCCCAGTAATGAAACTATACTTACATGGGCACATTAATCTACAATAAAAGAGGCAAGAATATACAATGCAGAAAAGATAGCTTTTTCAATAAATGTTAGGAAAGGTGGACACCTACACACATAAGGAACTATTCCCATACACCAGGCACAAAACTACATTCAAAATACATTAAACGTTTACATGTAAGATCTGAAACCATAAACATTTTAGAAGAAAACTAAAAGACAGCACACTCTGTGACATCAGTGTTAGCACTTTTTTTTTTTTTTTAATATGTCTCTCAGGCAAGGAAAACACAATAAAAAAAAATCCAAATGGGACTGTATCAAACTAAAAAGCTTCTGGAGAGTGAAGGAAATTATCAACACATCTCAAAGGATGTGTACTGAATGTGGGAGGACACCTGATAAGGGCTTAAGTCCAAAACATACAAAGAAATCATAGAACTCAATATGAACAACAACAAAAAAAGGAGCAGAGGATCTGAAGAGACATGTTTCCAAAGAAGATATACAGATGGTTAATAGGAATGTGAAAAGATGCTTTGCATTGCTATCCATCAGGTAAAAGCAAATCAAAACCACAATAATATACTACTTCTCATCCATCAGAATGGCTACTATCAAAAAGAAAACAAATAACAAATGTTAGAAAGGATATGCACAAAGGAGGACCCTCATGCACTGTTGGTAAGAATGTAAATTGGTAAAGCCTCAATGGAAAACTGTATGGACATTCCACAAAATTAAAAATAGAACATCAGTTCAGTTGCTCAGTCATATCCGACTCCTTGTGACCCCATGAATCACAGCACGCAAGGCCTCCCTGTCCATCACCAACTCCTGGAGTCCACCCAAACCCATGTCCATCAAGTCAGTGATGAGATCCAACCATCTCATCCTTTGTCATCCCTTTCTCCTCCTGCCCTCAATTTTTCCCAGCATCAGGGTCTTTGCAAATGAGTCAGCTCTTTGCATCAGGTGGCCAAAGTATTGGAGTGTGAGCTTCAATATCAGTCCTTCCAATGAACACCCAGGACTGATCTCCTTTAGGATGGACTGGTTGGATCTCCTTGCAGTCCAAGGGACTCTCAAGAGTCTTCTCCAACACCACAGTTCAAAAGAATCAATTCTTCAGCGCTCGGCTTTCTTTATAGTCCAGCTCACATTCATACATGACCACTGGAAAAACCATAGCCTTGACTAGATGGACCTTTGTTGGCAAAGTAATGTCTCTGCTTTCTAATATGCTGTCTAGGTTGGTCATAACTTTCTTTCTAAGGAGTAAGCGTCTTTTAATTTCATGGCTGCAATCACCATCTGCAGTGATTTTGGAGCCCAGAAAAATAAAGTCTGACACTGTTTCCACTGTATCCCTATCTATTTGCCATGAAGTGATGGGACCAGATGGCATGATCTTAGTTTTCTGAATGTTGAGCTTTAAGCCAACTTCTTCACTCTCCTCTTTCACGTTCATCGAGAGGCTCTTTAGTTCTTCTTCACTTTCTGCCATAAGGGTGGTGTCATCTGCATACCTGAGGTTATTGATATTTTTCCTGGAAATCTTGATTCCAGCTTGTGCTTCCTCAGGCCAGCGTTTTTCATGATGTACTCAGCATATAAGTTAAATAAGCAAGGTGAAAACATACAGCCTTGACGTACTTCTTTTCCTATTTGGAACCAGTCTGTGGGTCCATGTCCAGTTCTAACTGTTGCTTCCTGAACTGCATACAGGTTTCTCAAGAGGCAGGTCAGGTGGTCTGCTATTCCCATCTCTTTCAGAATTTTCCACAGTTTATTGTGATCCACACAGTCAAAGGCTTTGGCATAGTCAATAAAGCAGAAATAGATGTTTTTCTGGAACTCTCTTGCTTTTTCAATGATCCAACGAATGTTGGCAATTTGATCTCTGGTTCCTCTGCCTTTTCTAAAACCAGCTTGAACATCTGGAAGTTCAGGGTTCACGTATTGATGAAGCCTGGCTTGGAGTATTTTAAGCATTACTTTAGTAGCATGTGAGATGAGTGCAATTGTGCAGTAGTTTGAGCATTCTTTGGCATTGCCTTTCTTTGGGATTGGAATGAAAACTGACCTTTTCTAGTCCTGTGGCCACTGCTGAGTTTTCCAAATTTGGTGGCATATTGAGTGCAGCACTTTCACAACATCATCTTTCAGGATTTCAAATAGCTCAACTGGAATTCCATCACCTCAACTAGCTTTGTTCGTAGTGATGCTTCATAAGGCCCACTTGACTTCACATTCCAGGATGTCTGGCTCTAGGTGAGTGATCACACCATCCTGATTATCCGGGTCATGAAGATCTTTCTTGAACAGTTCTTTTGTGTATTCTTGCCATCTCTTCTTCATATCTTCTGCTTCTGTTAGGTCCATACCATTTCTGTCCTTTATTGTTCCCATCTTTGCCTGAAAAGTTCCCTTGGTATCTCTAATTTTCTTCAAGAGATCTCTAGTCTTTCCCATTCTAATGTTTTACTCTATTTCTTTGCACTGATCACTGAGGAAGGCTTTCTTATCTCTCCTTCCTATTCTTTGGAACTCTGCATTCAAATGGTATATCTTTCCTTTTCTCCTTTGCTTTTCGCTTCCCTTCTTTTCACAGCTATTTGTAAGGCCTCCTCAGACAGCCATTTTGCTTTATTGCATTTCTTTTTCTTGGGGATGGTCTTGATCCCTGTCTCCTGTACAATGTCACAAACATCCATCCATAGTTCGTCAGACACTATCAGATCTAGCCCCTTAAATCTATTTCTCACTTCCACTGTATAGTCATAAGGGATTTGATTTAGGTCATACTTGAATGGTCTAGTGGTTTCCCCCACTTTCTTCAATTTCAGTCTGAATTTGGCAATAAGGAGTTCATGATCTGAGCCACAGTCAGCTACCGATCTTGTTTTTGCTGATTGTATAGAGCTTCTCCATCTTTGGCTGCAAAGAAAATAATCAATCTGATTTCGGTGTCAACCATCTGGTGATGTCCATGTGTAGAGTCTTCTCTTGTGTTGTTGGAAGAGGGTGTTTGCTGTGACCAGTGTGTTCTCTTGGCAGAACTCTATTAGCCTTTGCCCTGCTTCATTCTGTACTCCAAGGCCAGTCTTGCCTGTTACTCCAGGTGTTTCATGACTTCCTACTTTTGCATTCCAGTCCCCTATAATGAAAAGGACATCTTTTTTGGGTGTTAGTTCTAGAAGGTCTTGTAGGTCTTTATAGAACTGTTCAACTTCTTCAGTGTTACTGGTCAGGGCATAGACTTGGATTACTGTGATACTAAATGGTTTGCCTTGGAAACAAACAGAGATCATTCTGTCGTTTTTGAGATAGCATAGAAGTACTGTATCAAGATTGCCAGGAAAAATATCAATAACCTCAGGTATGCAGATGACACCACCCTTATGGCAGAAACTGAAGAAGTACTAAAGAGCCTCTCGATGAACGTGAAAGAGGAGAGTGAAGAAGTTGGCTTAAAGCTCAATATTCAGAAAACTAAGATCATGCCATCTGGTCCCATCACTTCATGGCAAATAGATAGGGATACAGTGGAAACAGTGTCAGACTTTATTTTTCTGGGCTCCAAAATCACTGCAGATGGTGATTGCAGCCATGAAATTAAAAGACACTTACTCCTTAGAAAGAAAGTTATGACCAACCTAGACAGCATATTAAAAAGCAGAGACATTACTTTGCCAACAAAGGTCCATCTAGTCAAGGCTATGGTTTTTCCAGTGGTCATGTATGGATGTGAGCTGGACTATAAAGAAAGCTGAGTGCCAAAGAACTGATGCTTTTGAACTGTGGTGTTGGAGAAGACTCTTGAGAGTCCCTTGGACTGCAAGGAGATCCAACCAGTCCATCCTAAAGGAGATCAGTCCTGGGTGTTCATTGGAAGGACTGATGTTGAAGCTGAAACTCTAATACTTTGGCCACCTAATACGAAGAACTGACTCATTAAAAAACCCTGATGCTAAGAAAAATTGAGGGCAGGAGAAAGGGGATGACAGAGGATGAGATGGTTGGATGGCATCACCGACTCGATGGAATTGGGTTTGGGTGGACTCTGGGAGTTGGTAATGGACCAACCAGATCAGGGAGGCCTGGCGTGCTGTGGTTCATGGGGTCACAAAGAGTCAGACAGGGCTGTGCAACTGAACTGAACTGAACTGCATTTTGGACTCTTTTGAACTGAACTGCATTTTGGACTCTTTTGTTGACTTGATGACTACTCCATTTCTTCTAAGGGATTCCTGCCCACAATAGTCGATATAATGGTCATCTGAGTTAAATTCACCCATTCCAGTACATCTTAGTTCACTGATTCTTAGAATTTCGATGTTCACTCTTGTCATCTCCTGTTTGACCACTTCCAATTTGCCTTGATTCATGGACCTAACATTCCAGGTTCCTATGAAATATTGCTCTTTACAGCATCAAACCCTGCTTCCATCACCAGTCCCATTCACAACTGGGTGTTGTTTTTGCTTTGGCTCCATCTCTTCATTCTTCCTGGAGTTATTTCTCCACTGATCTCTAGTAGCACATTGGGCACCTACCAACCTAGGGAGTTCCTCTTTCAGTGTCCTATCTTTTTGCCTTTTCATACTGTTCTTGGGGTTCTCAAGGAAAGAATACTAAAATGGTTTGCCATTCCCTTCTCCAGTGCACCACACTCTGTCAGACCTCTCCACCATGACCTGGCTGTCTTGGGTGGCCCACAAGGCATTGCTTAGTTTCATTGAGTTAGACAAGGCTGTGGTCTGTGTGATCAGATTGGCTAGTTGTCTGTGATTGTAATTTCCAGTCTGTCTGCCCTCTAATCCCCTCTCTCAGTGCCTAACGTCTTACTTGGGTTTCTCTTAACTTGGACGTGGGGTCTCTTCATGGCTGCTCCAGCAAAGCACAGCTGTTGCTCCTTACCTCTGATGCAGGGTAGCTCCTCTTGGCCACCGCCCATGCCCCCCGGCCCTGGGGCAGCTCCTCCCGACCATGCTCATGTGATGTCGCAGCCGCCGCCCTCCTGCGCCATCTAGCATATGATCCCTATATTCTACATCTGGGTATTTATCAAAGAAAAAATCTACTATGTCAAACAGATATATTTACTCCTATGTTTCACTAAACATCATTTACAATAACCAATATAGAGAGAATTTAAGTGCCCAGTCAACAGATAAACAGATAAAGATGTGATATTGATAAAAATATTTACATACAAAGTATACATACATACATAATGGAATATTGCTTAGCAATATCAAAGAATGAAATCTTGCCTTTTGTGGCAACATGGATAAACTAAGAGGGTATTATGCTAATTGAAATAAATCAAATGGATAGAGAAATATTATATTATTTCACATATAGGGAATCTGAGAAGCAAAAAGAAATGATAATAAACACAATATAAACAGAAAGAGAGTCACAAGTATAGAGAAAAATAGGTAGTTGTCAGTTGTCAGAGGGGAGTGCGCTAGGGGCTGAAGGGACATAAGGTGAGGGAGCTTAAGAGGTATAAACTTTCAGTTACAAAATAAAAGGATCACAGGTATGAAATGTACAGTGTTGGAGAATATAGTCAATAATCATGCAATATCTTTGGATGGTGACAGGTAACAGCTAGATTTATCATGGTTTTCATTTTAAAATATATAGAAATATTTAATCACTATGGTTGCACCAGGAACCAACATACTGTTTGTTGTAGTCATTTATATTTCAAAAGCAAAGTCATAGAAGGAGAGATCAGATTTGCAGTTACCAGGGAGAGGTGGGTGGATGAAAGTAGTTGAAAGGTAAAACTTCCAATTATAAGATAAATAATTGTACCAGGTTTGTAATGAACAACATGTTAAATATTATTAATATATATATTATATGTGAAAATTTTTCAGAGAGTAAATTCTACACAAGTTCTCATCAGAAGGAAAAACTTTTTTCTGTTTCTCTAATTTTGTATTCTATAGGATGATGGAAGTTCAGTAAACTTATTGTAAATATTTCATGATATATGCAAGTCAGATCACAGTGCTGTATGTTAATTATATCTCAGCGAAACTGGAAAAGAAAAAAGAGGTAAGGAATAGCAATTGTTGGTGACGATGTGGAGGAAATGGATCCTCATTCATTCCTGGTGGGAATGTAAGAAAATACAACCACTTTGAAAAATACAGTGTTAAGTTATTGAAAAGTGAAAGATAACCTACCACAGGAAGTATCCATTCCACTATTAGGTGTTTAACCAAGAAGAAAGGAAAAAGACTTGTACAGTAATGGTCATAGCACCACTTTTCTTAATAACCCCAAAATGGTAACAATTCCAGAGTCCATAAACATGTTAACAAAACAAAGCATAGTATATGAATACAAAATGGAATACTATTAAACATTAAAAAGTAATGAACTACTGATATATATGCTATAGTGTGAATGAACCACAAAAATATGTTAAGTGAAAGAAGCAGAAATAAAACCACATATTGTTTCATTCTCTTTACATAAAATGCCTAGAAAAGGCAAAAAAAAAAAAAAGAGAGAGAGCGAGAAATACAATGTAGATGAGTAGTTGCCTTGGTTTGGGGGTAGTAAGAAGGCATGACCTCCAAAGGATGAGAGAGATATTTTGTGGGAGTGATGTAAACACTCTAATGTTGAATTGTGATGGCTGCTTATCTTTCTCTTTCTCTGTCTCTGTCTCTCTCTTTGTGTATATATATATATATATATATATACACACACACACATATATACATACATTTTTTTTTCTTCTGTAGAAGGACATGGCAACCCACTCCAGTATTCTTGCCTGGAGAATCCCATGAACAGAGAGCCTGGTGAGCTATAGTCCACAGGGTCACAAAGAGTTGGCCATGACTGAAGTGACTTAGCATGCATGCATGCATGATAAGTATTTTAACTATTCCATCACATCTAAAATGATTAATTTGGGGTTTATAAAAACAACAATATACTGGCTATTAAAAAGAAAAAAAATTTCAAGTTTTTTATTAAAACTCTCTTTCATTATCAAAATATTAGGTTTAAAATACTGTTACATTTCCTGTGTCTCATTTTCATTATGTCCAAAATATAGAGCTCATATGTACTTAACATGATTTTTCAAAGAACTAAATTGGATAACATGTGGAAAACTGTTTCACAGAACTTTTGAGAACAGTCACACAAAAAGGAGCATTTCCATTCCTTAGTGGATAATAACTTTAATCAATATATTTAAATATCTAGATAATAATCATTATCTCTGCTTTTGCTTATTATCTCATTTCTCACATGTGACATAGGACATGATGCACAGCATAACTTTACATATATGGAATTTCAAAAATACATAAGTGAAACATACATGTTTCCTAAAGAATTTTTTCACCAAGTCTTCTACAAAGAAAATGTGATGCAACTGGCTGAAAACATTTTTTTAATGCTGCTCTACAGAGTAACATTCTAAAGTATACTTTCCTTAAGAGGGATATTAGAGATTTAAATGATCTAATAGCTCCCACAGTAATAACTCTGAAATTTAAAAGTATCCATTGAGAAGAAAGAAGAACAAAATGCCTAGTATAGCATATGTCATAGATTTCTAGTTGTCATTCAACAGTCAATCTATATTTCTGCCATTACACTCAAGGTATGAATAATCCTTTTCTCACATAGCTACAATCTGCTTCTTGTGGCTGAAGATGGAGACAAATGGAGAAACATCTGACTGGGACCTAATATAGCAAATCCTAAGTCAATAAAGGCCATATTACCTCCCATCCCAGGAGCACCCACTTACCTCTCAACTGACTTGTGGGACCAAGAATGAAAAACATGATAAATTTTTCCCAAGCATCATTAATCTTATATTATCTCTTTGTAGATTTTGAAATTCATTCAGTTATAGGCATAATGTAGGCCTTAGAGTCAGTATTAACTAAGATCCATGACCATAATGTTAATCTGGGTTGCTTCTTAGCTTTCAATTCAGACACCTCTCCTAAGAGTTCCAAGTCTTTAGTACAGAGAGCATCCATGTTATCTGTACTTTTTATAAACACCCAAGTAATCTAACATTTGGTCATCTTTGGAAAATATCTTTCTGGCTACAGGTGTGAAAAATATGTTTGTCTTAACCAATTAGCCAACCAAATAAACAAGGGGCATGTTAAAAAATATATATAACACCGTTCAACATTTTATGGAGCAAATATTTAATGTTTCAAATTGCATGAGGTTCTACATTACCAAACATATGACTAAGATACTAGTTTTTTAAACTCTCATTGAAGAACTGAACACAGTAACAATACTGAAACCAAAGGATCTTAAAGTTAGAAAGAACTTGGAATATCCTACATTCCACCTTGAATTCTGCAGGGTTCACCTGATCGTCTAAGAATGGAAGACCCTGTCTGTGCAACTCTAAATGTCTAGAATCCACTGCAAAATGAAATCACAGTAAAAGATGTAGGAATGTGTAGCTCCAGTAAAAAGTCAACATTTACCATAATAGCAACAGTAAATTTGCCATCATTTTTTCTATAAAAATAATCAGAGAGGAAGAGGGAAAAATGATTAAAGAACCCAGAAAATTAAACTCTCTGGCAATACACAAAATGTTCCTAAATGAGGAGATTTGAACTATGGGACATGACAGAAAGGCTGTGTTCTACTTCCATAAGGAGCAGGACCCCTGTTGCTCCTGTCTTACACTGTCCTGTCCCTACCATGGGACTTTTTAATCCTTCCTATTTGCTCAATCTCACAGAAAACTAATCAATCTGATCACATGGACCACTGCCTTGTCTAATTCAATGAAACTATGAGCCATGCTGTGTAGGGCCACCCAAGACAGACGGGTCATGGTGGAGAGTTCTGACAAAACGTGGCCCACAGGAGAAGGGAATGGTAAACCACTTCAGTATTCATGCCCTGAGAACCCCATAAAGAGTATGAAAAGGCAAAAAGATATGACACTGAAAGATGAACTCCCCAGGTCAGTAGGTACCCAATATGCTATTGGAGATCAGTGGAGAAATAACTCCAGAAAGAAGGAAGAGACAGGGACAAAGTAAAAACAACACCCAGTTGCAGATGTGACTGGTGATAGAGCAAAGTCTGATGCTATAAACAGCAATACTGCATAGGAACCTGTAACGTTAAGTCCACGAATCAAGGCAAATTGAAAGTGGTCAAACAGGAGATGGTAAGAGTGAATGTCCACATTTTAGGTATCAGTGAACTAAAATGGACTGGAATGGGTGAATTTAGCTCAGATGACCATTATATCTAATTGTGAGCAAGAATACCTTAGAAGAAATGGAGTAGCCATCATAGTCAAAAAAGCAGTCCAAAATGCAGTACTTGGATGCAGTCTCAAAAATGACAGAATCATCTCTGTTCGTTTCCAAGGCAAACCATTCAATATCACAGTAATCTAAATCTATGCTCTGACCAGTAATGCTGAAGGAGTTGAAGTTGAACGGTTCTTTGAAGACCTACAAGACCTTCTAAAACTATCACCCAAAAAGATGTCCCTTTCATTATAGGGGACTAGAATATAAAATTAGGAAGTCAAGAAACACCTGGAGTAACAGGCAAGACTGGCCTTGGAGTACAGAATGAAGAAGGGCAAAGGCTAATACAGTTTTGTCAAGAGAACACACTGGTCATAGCAAACACCCTCTTCCAACAACACAAGAGAAGACTCTACACATGGGCATAACCAGATGGTCAATACCAAAATCAGATTGATTATATTCTTTGCAGCCAAAGATGGAGAAGCTCTATATAGTCAGCAAAAAACAAGAGTGGGAGCTGACTGTGGCTCAGATCACGAACTCCTTATTGCCAAAATCAGACTTAAATTGGAGAAAGTAGGAAAATCACTAGACCATTCAAGTATGACCTAAATCAAATCCCTTAAATTATACAGTGAAAGTGAGAAATTGATTCAAAGGATTAGATCTCATAGAGTGCCTGAAGAACTATGGGCGGAGGTTCGTGACATTGAAGGGATCAAGACCGATGGAATTTCAGCTGAGCTGTTTAAAATCCTAAAAGATAAAGTGCTGCACTCGATATGCCAGAAAACTTGGAAAACTCAGCAGTGGCCACAGGACTGGAAAAGGTCAGTTTTCATTCCAATCCCAAAGAAAGGCAATGCCAAAGAATGTTTAAACTACAACACAATTGCACTCATCTCACACACTAGTAAAGTGATACTCAAAATTCTCCAAGCCAGGCTTCAACATTACATGAACTGTGAACTTCCAGATGTTGAAGCTGGTTTTAGAAAAGGCAGAGGAACCAGAGATCAAATTGCCAACATCCATTATATCATCAAAAAAACAAGAGAGTTCCAGAAAAATATCTACTTCTGCTTTATTGACTGTGCCAAAGCCTTTGACTGTGTGGATCACAATAAACTGTGGAAAATTCTGAAAGAGATGGGAATACCAGACTACCTGACCTGCCTCTTGAGAAATCTGCATGCAGGTCAGGAAGCAACAGTTAGAACTGGACATGAAACAACAGACTGGTTCCAAATAGGAATAGAAGTACATCAAGGCTGTATGTTTTCACCCTGTTTATTTAACTTATATGTTGAGTACATCATGAGAAACGCTGGGCTGGAGGAAGCACAATCTGGAATCAAGATTGCTGGGAGTAATATCAATAACTTCAGATATGCAGGTGACACCAGCCTCATGGCAGAAAGTAAAGAGGAACTAAAGAACCTCTTGTTGAAAGTGAAAGAGTAGAGTGAAAAAGCTGGCTTAAAATTCAACATTCAAAAAACTAAGATCATATCATCCGGTCCCATCACTTCATGGCAAATAGATGGGGAAATAGTGATTGACTTTATTTTTTTGGCCTCCAAAACCACTGCAGATGTTGACTGCAGCCATGAATTTGAAGGATACTTGCTCTTTGGAAGAGAAGTTATGACCAACCTGGACAGCGTATTTTTTTTTAATAAATGTTTTTATTTTAATTGGAGTCTAATTACTTTACAATATTGTATTGGTTTTGCCATACATTGACATGAATCTGCCACGGGTGTACATGTGTTCCCCATCCTGAAACCCCCTCCCACCTCCCTCCCCATCCCATCCATTAAAAAGCAGAGACATTACTTTGCCAACTAAGTCTATCTAGTCAAAGCTATGGTTTTTTAATTAGTCATGTATAGTTGTGACAGCTGTATAAAGAAAGCTGAACACCAAAGAATTGATGCTTTTGAACTGTGGTGTTGGAGAAGACTCTTGAGAGTCCCTTGGACAGCAAGGAGATCCAACCAGTCCATCCTAAAGGAAATCAGTCCTGAATATTCATTGGAAGGACTGTTGCTGCAGCTGAAACTCCAATAATTTGGCCACCTGATGAAGAACTGACTTATTTGAAAAGACCCTGACTATGGGAAAGATGGAAGATGGGAGAAGAAGGGGACGACAGAGGATGAGATGGTTGGATGGCATCACTGACTCAATGGACATGAGTTTGAGTAAACTCCGGGAGTTGGTAATGGACAGGGAGGCCTGTCATGCTGTAGTCCATGGGGTGGCAAAGAGTCGGACACGATTGAGTGACTGACCTGAACGGATTTGCTCAATCATTCAGATGAGACTTAAGAAAGGGAAGCAACAGTCATTGTGTTATTTCACATTTTCCAAGAGGCAGACTCGATTTTGAGTTAGGTAGAGATTTCATGAGACAGAACACATGTCAAAGAACAGGGGGCACTGTTGCAGAAAAGGCTGTCGAAGCTTTAGGCCACAAACTCTTTCTGAGTGGAAGAGAGAGGACAGTGAGTTTGGTTCAATATATCCTAGACTGCTCTGCACTCTCAGGAAAGTTTCAAAGGCCATCATCATCATTTCAGGAGACAAAGCTGACTATCACCTGAGGCCCTTTCTAGCCTTATTGGGCCCATTGTAAGGGATATATTAGAGTGTAATCTTTAGTCTGTTCCTTGCTCAATTATGCCCCCCTGTGGCTGGAGATCTGCAAGGCTGATTCCAATGAGATCTACTATTGACCTTCAGATACTTGGAAAAACATTACTTTGGTCACTAGTCTGCCATGAGTAATTCATAATCAGTTAAATTAAATGAAGGTTATGAGTTTGTTCATTTGTAAAATATACAGAATGATTTTAGTGGATAGCTTAGTACTACTTTCAGAAGTAAGAATTTTAAGACATGATAGAAGTGTGTTTCCTTGGACTTTAGAGAAATATTAATTTTCAGTATATGTTGTATCTAGATTATCAGAAAGTGGATTTTCTTATCATTTCATGGTTTTTTAAATTACTTCGGAAGAGTAAATATTTACTATTGTTTTCTTGAGTGCACCACCCACACACACACAAAAAACAGGTTATTGCAATACGTGTGACCATTGGTTGCACAGACTGGATGACACGCTTTCATGCATGTTTTCACATTACTGTATTGACCACAGTCTATCATAGATAATATGCATTTATTAGACAATGAAGTTTTGAATACAATCTTCTTAAATCTTAATATGAAATTCCACATTTTCACCCTCAAGTCATATTCCACTATTTGGTCAATAGAAATCATTACTATTTATTCTTCTACACAGTGGGAACTGGGATGGTGCTTTTTCCCCTTTCATTTTGTTAGAATAAATAATTCTGCTCTAAACACACTTTTATATCTCTCAGTTTTTTATGCAGCAAATAGTTACCTGTGATAGGAATTTTAAGTTAATGGGAAAAATACATTATAATCTTGTAAAGCAATTGCTAAATGCATTTGTATTCCTTGTTAAATTCTATTTCTTAACCATGGTATAATAATAACATACACAGTTTTCCTTTTTGAAGAATGAATGCTTTGTGCATTCAGTTTGATCAATTTTGCTGTGATTTTAAAAACTGAAAATGTTTTAAAATCTATGTTTCAACTTCCAAACGAGCTGGTAGTAACTTACCAAATGCTTGTACCTTGATGATTTTGTAACAGTGGTTTCTGCAATCAAAGAACAGCTTAAAAACATGAGTCCCACATGCACATTGGCAGCAGAAACCTATGTAAGTGGTCTATTCAAGGAACTACAGCTAATGAAGTAACAATTTTGTTGTAGCAGCAAAATATAAATTCTCAAATATATTAAAAACTTAGAAAAAAGTCATCCCCAAATTAACCTAGCTCTGTGAAAAATAGTAAGTAATATTTTTTAGTAACTCCTAATATCCTGCTTAAAGATAATAATTTTTTAAAGCTTTGTAAAAGAGAGATTTCACTGTGATGAAGATAATGCTCTAGGCGAGGTCTCTTGAATGTGAATAAATTCTGCTCAATATCAGGGTCACGGTTTTATTCAACACCTAATAGTTCCCTTTTTCCAAAGTTCATGGGTAACCTTGAACTTTAAGGAAGACAACTAACTGGTCAACTCAGTTTGAATGAGTTCTCTCCTAACTCAAGGCCTTAATTTCATGGATTCAAGGCTGATAATTAAAATGTCAGATTTTCAAGGAATTCCAGAGCTAGCAGAGCTCATTCTTTCCTGACACATTGTATTTAACAACATGAGAATCTGGGCCCCAAATGGAAAAATAATTTAGTTAAACAAGGAGATAAGGTCTACTCCCCATTTTAATGCACCACTTTATTTTAACTTCTCTAATATGGTAAATGAGAAAAAGCAATTCAATGATGAAATGTTTAAAAGGAACTTATAATAAGCCCTGTATCATTTTACCAATGTAAGAATTACAAACCCAATAAACCACCATTCCATACCTAAGCTACAGCAAAAAGCTTCCTGCATTTCTAAGATATATAGTGTTTTACTCAAGACTGGAAAATATAGTCACCAGAATACACAGTAAAGGCCAAAATGATGAAAATCACTTTGATCCAAAAGGAGGTGAGAGGCATTTTATCAAATCTGTCAAAGAAACCCTTCAGTATGTTGGTAATAGTGGCAGAGTTATATGGCCCACTTCCAATGGGCAGGAAAAAGAAATCTAAATAATCTTATAAAGTGTGTGTCTTGCAGAGGAACTATTCCAAACCCCTACATCCTAAGTTAAGGTGGATTGCTCCCTTCGTTGTTCCCCCAACCCTACAATTCAGCAAGAAATGTCATGTTATCAGAAGACTACCCTGAAATCTGAGAGAAAATCCAGGAAAACTGCTCTGTGAACATGTGAGAAGAAGCTGGTTAGTCCTCAAAATCTTTGAGTCAACCCACAAGTAGGCTGGCTGCACTTAGAGTAAGCACGTACATTTCAATCTCTGTGTTTTCTTCTGAAAAACAGGAATAGTTACTTCTGGAATCATAAATCTGGACCAATGCTCACAGCTACAGACCAGGACTACCTCCCTACATTCCCCATTTGATCTACCTGATGGAGAGATAACTGGAGCTGGGGTGGGGAGCAGGGAAGCAACAGTGACTATCTTATTCAACCTTCCTTCCTAACCATCCACCTCCACCCAATTAAGTAACTCTTACTGACCTGCAAGTGAGAAGACTGGTAGGGAAATACAGAGAGTTCAGAGCAGATAAGAGGCAGAGATAGGCTGTGTACTCCCTGGTGGCTATTAGTAGGTCAAGAGAGATGCCTCATAGATATATCGTAGTTAGTGTTCCCTCAGCAGGAGACTTGGGACAATTTGATCTGATGAACCCAGAAGTATGAGGAAGAAAGAAGGAAATGAATGTAGTTACAGATTTTACGATAAGATATGTGCGAACTTTCCAAGTAGGTGAGTTGGAAAGAGACAAGGGAATCAGGAGGAAAAGGAAGAGTTTGAAAATATTAATTCAACAAGTGTCTAAACCCTCAGAACACTAAAAGAAAAAAATGATTGTTAAAGTATCGCTTATACAAACTACCTATAAAAGAAAGGATAAAGCTTGGTTGAATGTGTTGGGGAGAAAAATATTTTTTTCTTAACCATTCTAGGTTCTTCTGGCTGCTCTATGAATTAAGTTGATGTAAGACACATTCACAGGAGAAAATCAAATTTAATTATGTAACTATGTAATTTCTCATGGGGAATCCAAACATGAGAAATCCCAAAGATGGACAAGATGATACACACACACACACCAATTCAGAGAGAGATATTTGCTAGGTTCTGAGCTGTCTAACACACCAAGTTTATACTATATACTCTAGGTATCTCTGGTGAAAGCTCCCTTCCTAGGACAGATCCTCAATCTAGATTCTTTTAGGCAACTAGGGGGAAGGTCAAAGGTTCTTCCTGAGTCTTTTGTGTGTTAAAAACAATCAAGCTGAAATAATCCTTATGCTCATGAGATCCCTTTAGAATTGGTAAATCCTGTTTCCCTACAAAAGCAAGTCTATTAGAGGCTCACTTAATGTTGTTCAGTAAGTTTTCATTCTAATGAATACATAAAATAAAGAACAGACACTTGAGATTTTAAGTAAATAGTAATTATGCTATCATCCTTTCATTTGCAAAAATATTTACAAAGTCATTACCATGAACCTGACATTATATATTTTTTTCTTTCTTTTTATTTTTTAAAATATTTATTTATTTGATTGAGTCAGGTCCTAGTTGTGGGAGCATGGGCTTAGTTGCCCTGTGGCATGTGGGATCCTAGTTCCCTGGCCAGGGATGAAACCCACCTCTTCTGCACTGCAAGGCAGATTCTTAACCGTTGGCCCACCAGGGAAATCCCCCAAACAATTCTTAAAATGTAGAAACACACATACAATAGGGCAGCAACACCAAAAAAACTCTCATCTTCAAATTCAGTTACAATGTGCCTTATCACTTAATATTGATCACTACTTCCTTTGTGTATTATCAAATACACATTTATGGCATCATATCCAAAGGCTTTGGTCCCTTCCCATTTTAATCCATCCTCCTTGACTGCCTTTCGTTCATTTTCAGAGAAAGCTGTGATGTAAATACCTTGGTGTCCCCGGGTCTCTGAAGATGGAGGCCCCCTCACCTATGGATAGGTGGTCACAACGCAAATCATTTTGGGAATGCCTGTGGCCCCAGGGGTCTTCCCAGACGGCTCAGTGGTAAAGAATCCGCCTGCCATGTAGGAGACCCAGGAGACGCGGGATCGATCCCTGGATCAGGAAGATCCCCTGAAGGGAATGACAACCCACGCCAGTATTCCTGCTGGGAAACCCGAAGGGTAGAGGAGCCTGGAGGGCTCTCGCCCACGGGGTCGCAGAAGAGCGGGACATGGCTGAGCTACTGAGCACGGAAGCATGTGGCCCCAGGGAGGGGAGAGGGAGACAGGGCCCGGGACTCGAGGTAGCTTTGGAAGATCTGGGAGAGCAAGCCTCACCCCGCCAAGGGCGTCATGTGACTTTGTCCTCCACTCTCCTCCGCCTCCCCGTCCCCAAGCGCAGCTCCCGGCCACGGAAGGCCGCCCCCAGGTGGAGCCCCTCCTGGGCATCAGGCGGACGGAGCCAGCGTTCTCAGAGGTTCCAGCCCGCGCCCTCGCCGGCTCAGGGCTCCCAGGGGTGCTGTGTGCGATGGCTCCGGCTCAGAGCCATGGAAGACAGGAGCCGCGTCAGCACCTACCGGGGCTTGTTCAACGTGCCGGCTCACGGCTTCCCCTCAAACCGGCCAACTCACAACTTCTTAGACTGGGGAGGCTTGTATCCACTTTAAGGCTGCAGAGAACATCTTCAGGGAAGCGGTCCTCATCTGGGGGCCCAGGAGGCCCCTCCTCGCAAACTCCGGCCCCTGCTCCCAGGGGAGCAGCCGCGCTGCTCGTCTTCCGGCTCCCGGCGTGGCCCGGGCTGAACGCGGGGCTTCCGCGCTTCTGCGAGGGCTCAGCGCCAGCTTCAGGCCCAGAGGGGCGGCAGTTCTGCTGGGCCGGGTCGGGAGGCGGACGCCGGTGCCGCTCACCGGTCCGTGCTGGCGGAATCCGGGGAGCGAATATGTGTGGACACAAAGGAGAGTTGACGGTGCGTCTCCGGGAGGAGCTGATCGTCCTCAATCTCTCCTGAGACAAGGACTAAATCAGACTTATAATAAATCCTAAAGTAACTTCTCTAAGCTGAAAATAAAAGGCCACAACTAGAATCAAGAAAATTATGAATAGGAAAGCTCACCGGTAAAGGCAAACATGAAGTAAATGTAGGAAATCATCTACACCCAAATATGATATAAAAACCAGCAATCATGAGAAGACAACAGTACTAGTACATGATAATTGAAAATGCACTGGAAATTAAGAGACCAGAAACTTAAAACAACCTTGTACATATATACGCCATTATATCAAAACCACATGAGAAACTACAAACCAAAAATTCACAGCAGATACACAGAAAGGAGAAGTAATCCACACACAACACTAACAATAGACAAGGATCACAAGAGAACAAAAATGTAAGGGAAAATAAAAAACCTTCCAAAAAGTCCAAAACAATTAGAAAAAATGGCAATAAAACATGCATATTGATAATACTCATATAAGACAAAATAGACTTTAAAATAAAGACTGCTATAGGAGTGAAAGAAGGGCACTACATAATGATCAAGGAATCAATCCAAGAAGAAGACATAACAATTATAAGTGCACATGCAACATAGGTACACCTCAATATATAAGGAAAATGCTAATACCCATAAAAGGAGAAGTCTACACTAGCACAATAATACTAGGGCACTATAATCAGTGGATAGATCATCCAGACAGATGATCAACAATGTAAAACAGGCCTTAAATGACAGATTAGACCAAATGGACTTGATACTTCCATCTGAAAGCAGCAGCAATCACTTTTTCTCAAGTGCACATGGAACATTCTCCAGAATAGATCACATATTGCGCCACAAATCAAGCCTTGTTAAATTTAACAAAATGTAAAGTATATCAAACATCTTTTCCAACCATGATGTTATGAAATTACAAATTAATTACAGGAAAAAAAATTGTAAAAAACAATGCAAACACATGAAGGCTAAACAACGAATCACTGAAAAAATCAAAGAGGAAATAAATAAATATCTAAGCCAAATGACAACAAAAAACATTGGTCCAAAACCTACTGGATATAGCAAAAGCAATTCTAAGAGAGAAGTTTGTAGCAATACAAACTTACCTCAGAATACAAACAAAATCTCATTAAACAGTCTAACCTTACATCTAAAGCAACTACAGAAAGAATAACCAAACCTGAAGATAGTAGAAGGAATGAAATCATAAAAACCAAAGCAGAGGGGGGGGAGGAGCCAAGATGGCGGAGGAATAGGACGGGGAGACCACTTTCTCTCCTACAAATTCATCAAAAGAATAACTGAACACAGAGCAAACTTCACAAAACAACTTCTGATCGCTAGCTGAGGTCATCAGGCGCCCAGAAAAGCAGCCCATTGTCTTCGAAAGGAGGTAGGACAAAATATAAAAGATAAAAAGTGAGACAAAAGAGCTAAGGACGGAGATCCGTCCGGGAAGGGTGTCTTAATAGAGGACGTTTCCAGACACCAGGAAACCCTCGCACTGGCAGGCCTGGGGGAAGTGTTTGAATCTCAGAGGGCAACCTGACTGGGAGAAAAACAATAAATAAAACCCACAGATTAGGAGCCTAAAAGCAACTCCCAGCAGAAAAGTACCCCAGACACCCGCATCCGCCACCAGCAAGTGGGGGCGGAACGGAGAGGAGCGGGCGGCATTACTTGGGGTAGGACCCGGGCCTGAGTGCCCTGAGGACAATCGGAGGGAGCTTTTGTGAGTTCCCAGCTTGAACTGTGGGAGAGCAAGAGAGAGAGAGAAAATTAACCCGCCCGAACACACTGCCGGCTGTTCGCAGAACAAAGGGACCGAGATTCTGGATGGTCGACATCTGCCGGGAGGGTTGCCGCGAGACGCAGGGCGCAGGCACCCGACCGGCGCGGGTGGGGACTGGGGCTGGGGACGCGGAGGGCAGAGGGCGCACGCACCGGACTGGCGCGGGCGGAAACTGAGACTGGGACCGGGGAAGGGAGTGGGCGCGCCGCACCCGGGGAAAGTGCGCCCGTCAAGCGTCAAGCCCCTAGCTGCCTGGACCGCTCTGACGGGGAAGGCACAAAGAGCAGGCGCAGCTTTCTGTTCCGAGCTCCTGTGGAACACCGGAGGGCTGGAACCGCGCGCAGCGCGGGGCGCACCCCACATAGAGCTGCCGGGAGCCTGAGGAGCGCCAGCCCCTCCCCGCAGCGCCAGACCCTCCCGCAGCGCCAGACCCTTCCGCAGAGCAACGGAAATAGCTACCTGAATGAGTCTACCTCCGCCCGCCTGTGGCAGGGCGGAAATGAGGCCCTGAAGAGACTGGCAAACAGAAGCCAAATAACAAGAACCGCTTCAGAAGGGACAGGTGCAACACATTAAAATCCCTGTAGAAAACACTGACTACACCGGAAGGGGCCTGTAGATATTGAGAAGTGTAAGCTGGAACGAGGAGCTATCTGAAACTGAGCCGAATCCAAACTGACCGCAACAGCTCCAGAGAAATTCCTAGATATATTTTTACTTTTTTTTTTTTTTAAGTAAGAAAAAAAAAATTTTTTTATTGTATTTTTTCTTTTTTATTTTTTCTCTTTTATTTTCCTTTAAAATTCCCTATTACTCCCCCATTACTCCTTAACTTTCATTTTCATAAATTTTTACGATTTTTTTAATTAGGGAAAATTTTTTTTTCTCTTTTTTTTTCTCTTCTCTTCTTTTTTTCCCCCTTCTTCTCTTCTATTTTCTATTTTTCTTTTTCTCTTATTTCTTTTAAAGTCCTCTAGTACTCCTCTACTACTCCTTAATTTTCATTTTCAATACACTATAACCTTACACAAAAAAAAAAGGAAAAAAAAGAAGAGAAGCCCTATTTTTAAACTGAATCTCATATATATTTCTAAAATTTTGGGGGGTGTTTTGGTGTTTGTTTTTAATATAGTATTTTTAAGAGTCTAACCTCTACTCTAGATTTTTAATTTTTGTTTTTCAGTATATGATATAAACTGTGAACATTTAAGAATCCAATATTCAGTTCCCATTTTTATTCAGGAGTATGTTGATTATTCTCTCCCAATATTGACTCTCTGTTTTCTACCTCAGAACACCTCTATTTCCTTCTTTCTCCTTCTCTTCCCAATCCAATTCTGTGAATCTTTGTGGGTGTCTGGGCTACGGAGAACACTCTAGGAACAGACAACTGCGTAGATCTGTCTCTCTCCTCTTGAGTCCCCCTTTTTCTCCTCCTGCTCATCTCTATCTCCCTCCTCCCTCTCCTCTTCTTCATGTAACTCTGTGAACCTCTCTGGGAGTCCCTAACAGGGGAGAATCTTTTTGCCATTAACCTAGAAGTTTTATTATCAGTGCTGTATAGTTGGAGAAGTCCTGAGACTACAGGAAGAATAAAACTGAAATCCAGAGGCAGGAGACTTAAGCCCAAAACCTGAGAACACCAGAAAACTCCTGACTACATGGATCTTTAAGTAATAAGAGACCGTCCAAAAGCCTCCATACCTACACTGAAACCAATCACCACCCAAGAGCCAACAAGTTTTAGAGCAAGACATACCACGCAAATTCCCCAGCAACGCAGGAACATAGCCCTGAACGTCAACATACAGACTGCCCAAAGTCACACCTAACACATAGACCCATCTCAAAACTCATTACTGGACACTCCATTGCTCTCCAAAGAGAAGAAATCAAGTTCCACGCATCAGAACACCGACACAAGCTTCCCTAACCAGGAAACCTTGACAAGCCAATCGTCTAACCCCACCCACTGGGTAAAAACTCCACAATAAAAAGGAACCACAGACCTCCAGAATACAGAAAGCCCACTCCAGACACAGCAATCTAAACATGATGAAAAGGCAGAGAAATACCCAACAGGTAAAGGAACATGACAAGTGCCCACCAAGTCAAACAAAAGAGGAGGAGATAGGGAATCTACCTGAAAAAGAATTTAGAATAATGATAATAAAAATGATCCAAAATCTTGAAAACAAAATGGAGTTACAGATAAATAGCCTGGAGACAAAGATTGAAAAGATGCAAGAAATATTTAATAAAGACCTAGAAGAAATAAAAAAGAGTCAATTAAAAATGAATAATGCAATGAATGAGATCAAAAACACTTTGGAGGGAACCAAGAGTAGAATAACAGAGACAGAAGATAGGATAAGTGAGATAGAAGATAGAATGTTGGAAATAAATGAAGCAGAGAGGAAAAAAGAAAAAAGGATCAAAAGAAATGAGGACAACCTCAGGGACCTCTGGGACAAAGTGAAATGCCCCAACATTCGAATCACAGGAGTCCCAGAAGAAGAAGACAAAAAGAAAGGCCATGAGAAAATACTCGAGGAGATAATAGCTGAAAACTTCCCTAAAATGGGGAAGGAAATAGCCACCCAAGTCCAAGAAACCCAGAGAGTCCCAAACAGGATAAACCCAAGGCAAAACACCCCAAGACACATATTAATCAAATTAACAAAGATCAAACACAAAGAACAAATACTAAAAGCAGCAAGGGAGAAACAACAAATAACACATAAAGGGATTCCCATAAGGATAACTGCTGATCTATCAATAGAAACCCTCCAGGCCAGAAGGGAATGGCAGAACATACTGAAAGTAATGAAAGAGAATAACCTACAACCTAGATTACTGTACCCAGCAAGGATCTCATTCAGATATGAAGGAGAATTCAAAAGCTTTACAGACAAGCAAAAGCTGAGAGAATTCAGCACCACCAAACCAGCTCTTCAACAAATGCTAAAGGATCTTCTCTAGACAGGAAATGCAGAAAGGTCGTATAAACGTGAACCCAAAACAACAAAGTAAATGGCAACGGGACCACACCTATCAATAATTACCTTAAATGTAAATGGGTTGAATGCCCCAACCAAAAGACAAAGATTGGCTGAATGGATACAAAAACAAGACCCCTATATATGCTGTCTACAAGAGACCCACCTCAAAACAAGAGACATATACAGACTAAAAGTGAAGGGCTGGAAAAAAATATTTCACGCAAATGGAGACCAAAAGAAAGCAGGAGTCACAATGCTCATATCAGATAAAATAGACTTTCAAATAAAGGATGTGAAAAGAGACAAAGAAGGACACTACATAATGATCAAAGGATCAATCCAAGAAGAAGATATAACAATTATAAATATATATGCACCCAACATAGGAGCGCCACAATATGTATGGCAAACACTAACGAATATGAAAGAGGAAATTAATAGTAACACAATAATAGTGGGAGACTTTAATACCCCACTCACAACTATGGATAGATCAACTAAACAGAAAATCAACAAGGAAGCACAAACCTTAAATGATACAATGGACCAGCTAGACCTAATTGATATCTACAGGACATTTCACCCCAAAACAATCAACTTCACCTTTTTCTCAAGTGCACATGGAACCTTCTCCAGAATAGATCACATCCTGGGCCATAAATCTGGTCTTGGAAAATTCAAAAAATTTGAAATCATTCCAGACATCTTTTCTGACCACAGTGCAGTAAGATTAGATCTCAATTACAGGAAAAACAATTGTTAAAAATTCAAACATATGGAGGCTAAATAACACGCTTCTGAATAACCAACAAATCATAGAAGAAATCAAAAAAGAAATCAAAGTATGTATAGAAATGAATGAAAATGAAAACACAACAACCCAAAACCTATGGGACACTGTAAAAGCAGTGCTAAGGGGAAGGTTCATAGCATTACAGACTTACATCAAAAAACAAGAAAAAAGCCAAATAAATAACCTAACTCTACACCTAAAGCAATTAGAGAAGGAAGAAATGAAGAACCCCAGGGTTAACAGAAGGAAAGAAATCTTAAAAATTAGGGCAGAAATAAATGCAAAAGAAACTAAAGAGACCATAGCAAAAATCAACAAAGCTAAAAGCTGGTTTTTTGAAAAAATAAACAAAATTGACAAACCATTAGCAAGACTCATTAAGAAACAAAGAGAGAAGAACCAAATTAACAAAATAAGAAATGAAAAGGGTGAGATCACAACAGACAACACTGAAATCCAAAGGATCATAAGAGACTACTACCAGCAGCTCTATGCCAATAAAATGGACAACTTGGATGAAATGGACAAATTCTTAGAAAAGTATAACTTTCCAAAACTGAACCAGGAGATAGAAGATCTTAACAGACCCATCACAAGCAAGGAAATCGAAACTGTAATCAAAAATCTTCCAGCAAACAAAAGCCCAGGACCAGATGGCTTCACAGCTGAATTCTACCAAAAATTTAGAGAAGAGCTAACACCTATCTTACTCAAACTCTTCCAGAAAATTGCAGAAGAAGGTAAACTTCCAAGCTCATTCTATGAGGCCACCATCACCCTAATTCCAAAACCAGACAAAGATTCCACAAAAAAAGAAAACTACAGGCCAATATCACTGATGAACATAGATGCAAAAATCCTTAACAAAATTCTAGCAAACAGAATCCAACAACATATTTAAAAAATCATACACCATGACCAAGTGGGCTTTATCCCAGGAATGCAAGGATTCTTTAATATCCGCAAATCAAACAATGTAATACACCACATTAACAAATTGAAAGATAAAAACCATATGATTATCTCAATAGATGCAAAGAAAGCCTTTGACAAAATTCAACACTCATTTATGATTAAAACTCTCCAGAAAGCAGGAATAGAAGGAACATACCTCAACATAATAAAAACTATATATGACAAACCCACAGTAAGCATCACCCTCAATGGTGAAAAATTGGAAGCATTTCCCCTGAAATCAGGAACAGACAAGGGTGCCCACTCTCACCACTACTATTCAACATAGTGTTGGAAGTTTTGGCCACAGTAATCAGAGAAGAAAAAGAAGTAAAAGGAATCCAGATAGGAAAAGAAGAAGTGAAACTCTCGCTGTTTGCAGATGACATGATCCTCTACATAGAAAACCCTAAAGACTCTTCCAAAAAATTACTAGAGCTAATCAATGAATATAGTAAAGTTGCAGGATGTAAAATTAACACACAAAAATCCCTTGCATTCCTATATACTAACAATGAAAAAACAGAAAGAGAAATTAAGAAAACAATATCATTCACCATTGCAACAAAAAGAATAAAATATTTAGGAGTATATCTACCTAAAGAAACAAAAGACCTATACATAGAAAACTATAAAACACTGATGAAAGAAATCAAAGATGACACAAACAGATGGAGAAATATACCGTGTTCATGGATTGGAAGAATCAATATTGTCAAAATGGCTATTCTACCCAAAGTAATCTATAGATTCAATGCAATCCCTATCAAGCTACCAACAGTATTTTTCACAGAACTAAAACAAATAATTTCACAATTTGTATGGAAATACAAAAAACCTCGAATAGCCAAAGTAATCTTGAGAAAGAAGAATGGAACTGGAGGAATCAACCTGCCTGACTTCAGACTCTACTACAAAGCCACAGTCATCAAGACAGTATGGTACTGGCACAAAGACAGACATATAGATCAATGGAACAGAATAGAAAGCCTAGAGATAAATCCACGAACCTATGGACACCTTATCTTTGACAAAGGAGGCAAGGATATACAATGGAAAAAAGACAACCTCTTTAACAAGTGGTGCTGGGAAAACTGGTCAACCACTTGCAAAAGAATGAAACTAGAACACTTTCTAACACCATACACAAAAATAAACTCAAAATGAATTAAAGATCTAAATGTAAGACCAGAAACTATAAAACTCCTAGAGGAGAACACAGGCAAAACATTCTCCGACATAAATCTCAGAAGGATCTTCTATGACCCACCTCCCAGAATATTGGAAATAAAAGCAAAACTAAACAAATGGGACCTAATGAAACTTAAAAGCTTCTGCACTACAAAGGAAACTATAAGTAAGGTGAAAAGACAGCCCTCAGATTGGGAGAAAATAATAGTAAATGAAGAAACAGACAAAGGATTAATCTCAAAAATATACAAGCAACTCCTGAAGCTCAATTCCAGAAAAATAAATGACCCAATCAAAAAATGGGCCAAAGAACTAAACAGACATTTCTCCAAAGAAGACATACAGATGGCTAACAAACACATGAAAAGATGCTCAACATCACTCATTATCAGAGAAATGCCAATCAAATCCGCAATGAGGTACCATTACACGCCAGTCAGAATGGCTGCTATCCAAAAGTCTACAAGCAATAAATGCTGGAGAGGGTGTGGAGAAAAGGGAACCCTCTTACACTGTTGGTGGGAATGCAAACTAGTATGGAAACTATTATGGAAAACAGTGTGGAGATTTCTTAAAAAACTGGAAATAGAACTGCCATATGACCCAGCAATCCCAGTGCTGGGCATACACACCGAGGAAACCAGATCTGAAAGAGACACGTGCACCCCAATGTTCATCGCAGCACTGTCTATAATAGCCAGGACATGGAAGCAACCTAGATGCCCATCAGCAGATGAATGGATAAGGAAGCTGTGGTACATATACACCATGGAATATTACTCAGCCTTTAAAAAGAACTCATTTGAATCAGTTCTAATGAGATGGATGAAACTGGAGCCCATTATACAGAGTGAAGTAAGCCAGAAAGATAAAGAACATTACAGCATACTAACACATATATATGGAATTTAGAAAGATGGTAACGATAACCCTATATGCAAAACAGAAAAAGAGACACAGATGTACAGAACAGACTTTTGAACTGTGGGAGAAGGTGAGGGTGAGATATTTCGAAAGAACAGCATGTATATTATCTATGGTGAAACAGATCACTAGCCCAGGTGAGATGCATGAGACAAGTGCTCGGGCCTGGTGCACTGGGAGGACCCAGAGGAGTCGGGTGGAGAGGGAGGTGGGAGGGGGGATCAGGATGGGGAATACGTGTAACTCTATGGCTGATTCATGTCAATGTATGACAAAACCCACTGAAATGTTGTGAAGTGATTAGCCTCCAACTAATAAAATACAATTAAAAAAAAAAAAAAGAAAAAAAATGTCACTTCCAATACCAAGAGCGGTTAAATAACATTTAATTTTTAAAATACCAAAAAAAAAAAAAAAAAAAAAAAGCAGAAACAAATGAGATATGAGGAAAACAACAGAAAAAAAAATCAATGAAAGTAAAAGCTGATTCTTTGAAAAGATAAACAAAATTGATAAACCCTTAGCCAGATTCAACAAAAAGAAAAGGAGGACTCAAATAAAAAAAATTAGAAGTAGAAAAGAAAAAGTTTAAACTGAACCACAGAAATATAAAGAATCATAAGACTACTACAAACAACTACATGCCAATAAAATGGACAACCTAGAAAAAAATGGATAAATTCTTAGAAATATACAACCCTCCCATACTTAACCATGAAGAAAAAGAAAATATGAACAGACCAATTAGAAGTACTGGAATTTAAAGAGTGTTTAAAAACTTCCAAAAAATTAAAGTCCAGGACCAGCTGTCTTCAAGGGCAAATTCTATCAAACAGTTAGAGAAGAGTTAATAATATCCTTCTGAAAGTCCTTCAAAAAATTACAGAGTAATGAACACTCCCAAGCTCATTCTACAAGGCCATCATAACCCTGATAAGAAAATCAGACAAAGCTACCATAAAAGATGAAAATTATAGGCCAATATCACTGATGATATGGGCTTCCCTGGTGGCTCAGATGGTAAAGAATCCATCTGCAATGCAGGAGATCTGGGTTCAATCCCTGGGTTGGGAAAATCCCCCTGGAGGAGGGCATGGCAACCCACTCCAGTATTCTTGCCTAGAGAATTCCATGGACAGAGGAGCCTGGCGGGCTATAGTCCATGGGGTCCCAAAGAGTTGGACATGACTGAGCAACTAAACACAGCACATCACTGATGAACATAGGCAAAATAATCCTCAACAAAAAAATTAACAAACTGAATCCAACAATGCATTAAAAGGATCAAGTAGAATTTATCCCAGGGGTGCAAGAATTTTTTAATACCTGCAAATCAACCAGTGTGATATACCACATTAACAAATTGAAGAATAAAAATCATATGACCACCTCAATATATACAGAAAAAAGCTTTTGATAAAATTCAACATCCACATATGATAAAAACCTTCCAGAAAGTGAAAACAGAGGGAATTTACCTCAACACAATAAAGGCCATATATGATAAACCCACAGTTATTATCATTCTCAAAGGTGAAAAGCAAGTTGAAAGCATTCTAAGACCAGGAAAAAGGCAAGGATGTTCACTGTCATCAATTTTACTCAACATAGTTCTGGAAGTCCTAGCCATGGCAATCAGAGAAGAAAAGAAATAAAAAGAATCCAAACTGGAAAAGAAGTAAAACTATCCCTGTTTGTAGATGACATGATAGTACACATAGGAAACCCTAAAGATGCTACTAGAAAACTACTAGAGCTCATCAATGAGTTCAGTCAAGTTGCACTATGCAAAATTAATATACAAGAATCTTTTATAGTCCTATACACTAACAACAAAATATTGGAAAGAGAAATTAATTAAATAATCCCATCAAACTATTAGAAAGAGAAATTAAGGAAATAAGTCCATTTACTGTTGGAGTAAAAAGAATAAAATACCTAGGAATAGACCTACTTAAGGAGACAAAAGACTGGTACTCTGAAAATGATACAATGCTCATGAAAGAAATCTAAGATGACTCAACAGATGGAATGATACACCATATTCCTGGATTAAAAGACTCAATATTGTCAAAATGATTATACTACCTAAGCCAATCTATAGATTCAGTGCAATCTCTATCTAAAGTTACCAATGACATTTTTCAGTGAACTAGAACAAAAAAACTAAAATTTGTTTGGAGACACAAGACTCTGACTTCCTGACTTCAGACCATATTACAAAGCTACAGTAATAAAACAGCATGGTACTGGCACACAAACAGAAATATAGATCAGTGGGACAGGATAGGAAGCCCAGAAACAAATCCATGCACTTATGGTCAATTAATCTATGACAAAGGAAGCAAGAATATACAACATATAAAAAACAGTCTCTTCAATAAGGGGTGCTGGGAAAATTGGACAGCTACATGTAAAAGAATGAAATTAGAAAATTTTCCAACACCATTCACAAAAATAAACTCAAAAAGAATGAAAGACCAAAATGTAAGATCAGACACTATAAAACTCTTAGAGAAAAACATAGGCAGAACACTCTTTTTTTTTAATTTATTTATTTTTTATTGAAGGATAACTGATTTACAGACTTTTGCTGTTTTCTGTCAAACCTCAACATGAATCAGCCATAGGTATACATATATCCCCTCCCTTTTGAACCTCCCTCCCATTTCCCTCCCCATCCCACCCCTCTAGGTTGATACAGAGCCCCTGTGAGTTTCCTGGGTCAAACAGCAAATTCCCACTGGCTATCTATTTTACATAAGGTATTCTTTGATATAAATCTTAGCAGTATCTTTTTTGATCTACTTCCTAGATTAATGAAAATAAAAACAAAAATTAACAAAGGGAACCAAATTAAACCTAAAAGCTTCTGCACAGCAAATAAAACCATACACAAGTGCAAAGACAATCCACAGAATGGGAGAAAATATTTGCAAATGAAGCAAGTAACAAGGGATTAATGTCCAAAATATACAAACAGCTCAATATCTCCCCTTCCAAAAAAATTTTTTTTAATGGGCAGAAGGTCTAAACAGACATTTCTCCAAAGAAGACATATAAATGGCCAAAATAAGACATGGAAAAAAAAAAACTCAACATCACTAATTATCAGAGAAATGCAAATCAAAACTAGAATGAGGTATCACTTCACACCAATCAGAATGACCATCATCCAAAAGTCTACAAACAACAAATGCACGGTTGGTGGGAATGTGAATTGGTACAATCACTATGAAAAACAAACGGAGGTCCCTTAAAAACCTAAAAATAGAACTACCAAATTCTCCAGCAATCTTAGTCCTGGGCATTTATCTGGAGAAAATCATAATTTGAAAAGACAAAGGTACCCTGAGATGTTCAAGATGTTCATTGCACCACTCTTTACAATAGCCAAGACATGGAAACACCCTAAATATCCATCAACAGAGTAATGAATAAAGAAAGTGCAGCAAATATGAGAAAGTTACACTGAGGCAGTTTGGCAGGGAGTCCAGGGACCCACAAGAAGGAAGAGGAAGCAAACACTTTTCTTCATGCATTCTTTTGCCTTAGTCACGTAGGCCCTGTAATTGCTCAGTTCAGTTCAGTTCAGTCACCCAGTTCAGTTCAGTTCAGTCACTCAGTCATGTCCAACTCTTTGTGACTATGAAACTCAGCACACCAGGCCTCCCTGTCCATCACCAACTCCCGGAGCGCTCCCAAACTTATGTCCATTGAGTCGGTGATGCCATCCAACCATCTCATCCTCTGCCATCCCCTTCTCCTCCTGCCCTCAATCCTACCCAGCATTGGGGTCTTTTCAAATGAGTCAGCTTTTCGCATCAGGTGGCCAAAGTATTGGAGTTTCAGCTTCAGTATCAGTCCTTCCAATGAACACCCAGGATTGATCTCCTTTAGGATGGACTGGTTGGATTTCTTTGCAGTCCAAGGGACTCACAAGAGTCTTCTCCAACACCACAGTTCAAAAGCATCAATTCTTTGGCACTCAGCTTTCTTTATAGTCCAACTCTCACATCCATGCATGACTACTGGAAAAACCATAGCCTTGACTAGACGGACCTTTGTTGGCAAGGTAATGTCTCTGCTTTTTCAAATGCTGTCTAGGTTGATCATAACTTTCCATCCAAGGAGTAAGTGTCTTTTAATTTCATGGCTGCAATCACCATCTGCAGTCATTTTGGAGCCCAGAAAAATAAAGTCAGCCACTGTTTCCACTGTTTCCCCATTTATTTGCCATGAAGTGATGGGACCAGATGCCATGATATTAGTTTCCTGAATGTTGAGCTCTAAACCAATTTTTTCACTCTCCTCTTTCACTTTCATCAAGAGGTTCTTTAGTTCTTCTTCACTTTCTGCCATAAGGGTGGTGTCATCTGCATATCTGAGGTTATTGATATTTCTCCCAGCAATCTTGATTCCAGCTTGTGCTTCCTCAGGTCAGCGTTTCTCATGATGTACTCTGCATATAAGTTAAATAAACAGGGTGACAATATACAGCCTTGACGTACTCCTTTTCCTATTTGGAACCAGTCTATTGGTCCATGTCCAGTTCTAACTGTTGCTTCCTGACCTGCATACAGGTTTCTTAAGAGGCAGGTCAGGTGGTCTGGTATTCCCATCTCTTTCAGAATTTTCCACAGTTTGTTGTGATCCACATAGTCAAAGGTTTTGGCATAGTCAATAAGCAGAAATAGATGTTTTTCTGCAACTCTTGCTCAAGAACATGCTTATTTAAAAGAAAAAAAAAAAGCTCTGTGTAAATTTTGCAATAATATATTTCATTTGAAAACTGGCCTTTCTTTAAGTATAATATATGTTGCTCATGGGAATGCTTTTCTTAGACTCTATGTCTCTATGTTAATGATTATAAGTGTATCAAATCTTGCCTGGGAATCTGTTTCTCAAGACTAGTGCCCCTGATTACACAGCAACAGTATATCTTTTCTAGAGACCCTGCCTGGAACCTGTTAGCCCTGGCTAATCTTGTGTCAAAGTTATCTCAGGATGTATGCCTTGGGAAAGGGTCTAGTGGAACTTTACCAACCTTGAGGCATTCTTTTTATCTGTCCTTAGCAGCCAGTTGAAAAGCATATAATGCCCTGTTTAAACTAGTGAGGTGGGTACTCTCTTACCCACTTACACTGCCTTTTGCTGGAGGCTTTCTCTATACTTTTCACTCTAATAAAAGCTTGTTACACAAAGCTCTGAGTTACTGAGACCACATCTTTTGGGTACTGGAGTGAAATTTTCTCCTTCAGAGACCACAGATACTGACACCATTCACTGTAAGCTAAGCTATTACATATAAACTATGGAGTATTACTCAGTCATAAAAAAGAATGAACTAATGCCATTTGCAGCAACATAGATGGACCAACATATTATTAGCTAAATGAAATAAGTTAAAGACATATCACTCATATGTGAAATCTAATTTTTAAAGAATGATACAAGTGAACTTATTTACAAACCAGAGAAAGACTCACAAATGTCAAAACAAACTTATCTCTACCAGAGGGGCAACATGGATGGAGAGGGATAAATTAGGATGTTGGGACTAACACAAACAGACTACTATATATAAGATGGATAACCAACAGTCACTTACTGTATAGCACAGTGAACTCTACTCAATAGTCTGTAAAAAGCCTATATAAGAAAAGAATTTGGAAAAGAATAAATATATGTATATGTATAACTGAATCACTTTGCTATGCATCTGAAACTTAACACAACATTGTAAATCAACTAAAATCCAATAAAAATTTTTTTTTAATTTTAGTTCTGCTCATCCGAGAAAAATGAAGCTTAGGTTCACCCAATAAATTCCCCTAACTTATTCATCTTGTTCAAGAAAGGCATTTAAAAGTAGAAAACTGACAATTCAGAAGTCTATTTTGATACAGAGGAAGAGAGTTTAAAAATATCACAAGGAAGCTAAGAGGCAAATGCAAAATGTGCTTCTATGAAAAAAACTGACCCAGTTCAAACAAGTCCAGGGCACAGAAAAACAAGAAGAGAAGGAAACTGCTCTGCATTAAGGGTTGTAAGAGACAAGTGTCAAGTGGACCTTCTTTGGATTTTTACTCAAATTCTAAAAAAGTCTGAGGTAATAGGGCGATTTGATTACAAAAAGTCATTATTTCAGATGATACAAAAGAATTACTCTTAATGTTAAATTGTTAAATGTGTGAATCTCAGTAAGATTATTTGAGAAAATAATTCTCTGTATGAGAGATGTCAGTTGAAGTTGTAGGGAAGAAATGACAATGCCTGGAACACTTTATAATGCTTTAGAATTTTTCTAAAAAATTGAATAGGTAAAGCAAAAGTGCCAATCTTGATAATTACTGAATCTATATGATAGGTATATATGAGCTCATTATATTATTTTCTATATTTTTGTGTCTGTTTGAAACTTTTGTAATCAAACATATTAGTGTAAAAAAAACTATCATAAAGATGTTACTTTTACCAAATTTATGTGACTAATAAAAATTCCAGTAAGATTATGTCTTTGTGGACTAGATACAGTGTGTCTAAAATATATCCGAGATGATACTCCCAAGAATATCCAAGAACACAGTTTAAAAAAATGGATGGATTTCTTTCTTCCTTCCGTCTGTACATATTACTCTATATTTATCAATTGATTTAAAAAACAAAACCCTGCAATATACTGCAGTTACAAGGTAAAAATTAGGTAAAGATAGACTTTTTCCTTCCCAGAGCATGCATAATTACCTGGGGAGGGTGGTGTGGGGGAGGGATAGTATTGTGGAGAGATTAAGAGTACTGATTGTGGAGACAGGGAGTTAGAAGCAAACAAAGATGCTGCCAAGAAAGCCACAGGGTCACAAGAGGTTCATGGCACTGGTCTCAGAAGGTTATAGATAGTAAATTAAAGGGGAAATTCATTCTCTAAAATGACAGAAAAAAGCAGTGGAATACGGATTTTAGAGTTAAAGGTATCTGTGCTTGAATCCCATCTGCGTCCATTCATAACATTGTTAGTAGTTAGTTTCAGCACATGAAATTAGTCCTTTCAGCCTCAGCTTCTTTTTCCTTTACAAGTTGCAGAACTATGTAAACCTCATGGGATTATGTGAGGAATAAATATGATGGGAAATGTAAACCACAAACCAGGTACTGGCAAAAAGAAAGGAATGGATGAATGTGTAAGTCCCTAGGTAAGCTGAAGTGGAGAGAAGGATAAATGCAGATGATAAATTACCAGAATTACAAGGCAAGGGGAGGGGGGGCGGTGGGGGGTGGGGGGGGAGTGGAGCTAGTTCATCCTGAGTTTTCCCTATTCCGTAAAGAAGAGGTGAAGTTTACTATTCAAAGTAATGTGGAGGTGTGTTTTGTTGAAAAAAGTTAGATTAAAAAAAAGGAAACTGTATGGAGACGGGTGGCATAGGTAGCAATCTGACATTAAATAAGAGGCCTCTTCAGGAGTCGAGAGGGCCTAGATGAGTAGTAATGATAGCAGGATCGTAGAGTTCATTGTATGGAATTTTTTCTCCTTGCTCCACAGCCAAGGTCTGGGACAGGAAAACAGGATGCTGAATTTATCCCAGCCTGGAAGAAGGAGGGAAGAATCAAGAGTAGGATGTCAAGAGAATATGGTCACGCCAAGGGTCTAATATAAATGTCAGTCTATGGGACTCAGGCTGAGAAGGGAAGACAAGCAGCAGAAGGTGCACTAACAGACTACTCTAGGAGAGCTTAAAGTGTGTGAGAGAGAAATTTTCCACGTAATGGCAAATTCTCACACTTGCCTACATTAAGGTGGAGTGGAGGGAAACAAATGAAAACATCAGAAGACTAAGGTATTGTGGAGATGATTAGTTGGGGTGCTGGAGTTTCCCTGGCTGATGTCAGAAATCTTGTCCGAGAAAGAACAAAACAGATAAACTTTCTGAGAAGCAGGATGGGCTTAGCGACCTCTGGAGGCAGACACCAGAAAAAAGAACCAGCCTTGTATCTAGTAAAATGTAAACCAGATTGTCGGGAATGAGGTAGGTAATTAAATCTGCTTTGCAAATGTCATCTTGTCCTCATGATCTACAACCAAAAACCACAAGTACAGAACATCCAGGTCTGTCCCTGCCTGCTGGAGCAAGAAACATCAGCGGAGGTGGTTCTTGCCAAACAATTGGTCGCTCAACTGAGCAGGGAGGCCAGCCTCCTCTGCTTGACATGCCCCTGGCCACAGAAGAGTAACTTTGCTCAAGGCTAGCTGTGACCTCAGGGTAACTACAGTAGACTCACATTTTGCAGCAAGCCCATTCAGGTAAACAGCTCTTCGGATTCTTAGTCTAAGTCAGTGATGGTACTTCTCTCTCTTCTCTGTCATGTTTGTTTTCCTCCAGCACCCACTTTTGTTTCCTCTGTACGGCTAATATAGATCTCCTTTACTTCCCTACATGCCCACCAACTGCAATTTGGAGAAGAGACAGAATGAACAGAGTAGGGCATGGGGAAGTTGAGTGTAAATAACTTGGAAATTATCTTCTCTCTGGGCTAAATATTTCCATTCTTACAAAAGAAACTCCACTTATACTGATACTAGTATCACTTGATATTCTCAATATCCAATGATGTTCACACCTTTTCTGAGGCTCACACTTCTAAAAACTGTTGAAGCTAGAATTTGAACTTGGATCTCATTGATAGAGAGATGTCATCAAAATCATGTGTACCTATACATGGATCAAAAAATGATTAATATCAACTATCTTGATTCATCTATCAGGAAAGGTATACATAATTTTTATGACCCCCAGACCAACAATTCCATTTTCAATCTATTTGTATTTGAGCACACGTAAATGGCCTGGATGAAGAAACTTAACTAGGAAATGGAGCATTTCAGTGTGGGAGAAACTGGTCTACCCCAGGGAATCAAACAATGTGCATTATAAAGTGATATACCCCTGATTGCACAAGATAGTCCTCAGATCATACTTGTTTTCTCAGAATTCTTAAAGTATCCATATTCATTAACCTTACTTTATGTTGTAGGATAAACCCATTTATTTGTAACATGCCTGGAGTCAGTCCTGGTGATAGCCTTGAGGCTAATTCCTCTTCCAAGTCAAAACAGATTGTAATAACACAATCTTGCTGGTTTGGGGGAAAAGTTATTTTAATGGTTTTTTTTTCCCTCTTCAGGGAAGAAAAGCCTTCTCAGGTCTGAATCCCTAGGGACCAGGCCAGTTTGAGACCACCATGACCAAGTTCAATTCAGAGTAATGGGTTTCTTAGGTTTGGAAAGACAGCTGTGCAAGAAATGATGAATAAACTATCTTGAGCATTTCCACAGGCCTCTCCAAGCAGGGCATTAGATGAGATCAAATGACTGCCTTTCCCTGTATGACCATATTTTTCCTGGAATCCTCCACTTTGGCACATATTGTTTTTTCAGGTAAGCAAACTTAGGAGAGAAACACCTGTTTTTTCTTTTCATTGTAGAAAACAGGAGGAGTCATTTGTGACTGGATGGGAAAAGTTTTGCTGAAACATAGGCCTTTGGGCTTGATAATACAAATTGGGTATCAATTGAGTATCACTGTCGGAAAGGGGGGCTTCCCTGGTGGCTCAGACGGTAAAGACTCCGCCTGCAATATGGGAGACCTGGGTTCAATTCCTAGATTGGGAAGATCCCCTGGAGAAGGGCATGGCAACCCATTCCAATATTCTTGCCTAGAGAATCCCTATGGACAGAGGAGCCTGGCAGTCTAAAGTCCATGGGGTCACACAGAATCAGGCATGACTGAGTGACTCAGCACAGCCACTATGGAAAGGGAGAGCTTCCCTGGTGGCTCAGCAGTAAAAGAATCTGCTGCCAATGCAGGAGATGCAGGAGACACAGGTTCAGTCCCTGCAATGGGAAGATCCTCTGAGGAGGAAATGGCAACTCCAGTATTCTTGCCTGGATAATTCCATGAACAGAGGAGCCTGACAGGCTACAGTCCATGGGGGTCACCAAGAGTCAGACATGACTGAGGGACTGAGCGTGCACACACACATTAGAAAAGGAGTTACTATGGAAAATCCTCCATTATTTTGAAATCAAATAAATAACACATTTCTATATAACCCATGGGTCAAGAAAAATCAAAATGCAATTTAAAATTATTTTGAACATGACAAAAATGAAACAAAATGAACAAAAGTTTAGATTCTAACAGTGTCATTGCCTTCAAACCCTTTACCTTCTACTGCAGTTCCATCCTCATCCTTTATGTAACTAATCTTATTAGTCTCTAGTTTATTTTTTCTGTGTTTCCTTTGGCTCAAATAAACATATATATGTACATTTTGTCATTCTTCCTACTTTCTTACATAAAAGATAGCATAGTATAGGTACCTACTTGCATCGTGCTTTTCCCAGTTTAAGAATGTCTTGAAAACCAGTGCATATCAGTTTACAGGGATTTCCTCATTCTTTTATGCAACTGCATAAAACTTTATTAGATGAATATACCGAAGTTTATTCAGTCAGTCTTTAGGTGTAGGGGCATTAGTTTGTGTCCAATATTTTGCAATGAAAATAATGCTGCAATAAATAATCTTATGCATATATATTTTTCTATTGTTGGAAGGTTATCTTCAGGGAAAATTCCCTGAATCGTGATCAGATATGAATGCAAAGTTGTTTTGTTCAATGTTGCCAAATTTCACTTCATAAAAGTTGTGCCAATCTGCATTCCCACCAGTAGTAATAGATGGTATTTCAATATAGTTTTAATTAGCATTTTTCTTATCATACTGCATTTGAATATCTTTTACAAATTTAAGGGTTATTTCCATATCTTTGGGGTTTGTATGTATATGTGAACCCTTTATGATAGGTGTTGCAAATATTTTTTGCCAGTTTAACAGAATTTTTTAGTTTATATTCGGTCATGAAAAAATTATTTTTATTTGAATGTCATAAGTGTATCAGTTCTCTCTGTTACTGCACAGGGATCAATGAACCATTACCAGAAAGTCTTTCCTATGTTAAGGTTAAAGAGCAATTCAGTTGTGTTATATTTTGATCTTTCAATAGTTTTATTTTTTATGTTCAGATCATATAACCCCAAATAGTCTTTACTCTTTCTTCAATGACATAGCAAATTTATAAATGAAGTCAGGACTGTGAAAAAGAAGCAGAGAATAAATAAGTGGATGAAGTAATTAACAAAGGCAGACCACCTACAAAATTTATTGCCATAAATTATTTTGTACACTTTGTGCAAATAAGTAATTACATTACATTTCTTTATTCAGTCAGTAACTTCAGTGAGTGAAATCAAATTCTATGGAGAACTACTAACCTAATGTGTCTGTTCTTTTTGCAGAACTCTTCAAACCACATGATTACTCTAGATGGCCTACGGTAAATTTAAATTTCTAGCAGTTCTGAATTCTGATTTTAATCTGATCACTCTCTTGGAGGGATCTCAAACTTCATAGTGGTAAAGTAGAATGAAAGTTTTCTGTGTGACTTTGGGCATGTATCTTAACCTCTTCAGGCTTAAATTTACCCCCATATAGCATAAGCATTATAATAATAAAATGCATCTCTGAACATTAAATGAAATAATCCCTGTAACTTGTCCAAGGCCAAAAAGTTTAACAATGGTACAATAGCTCAGTGGGTCAAGAATCGACCTGCAATGCAGGAGACAGAGGAGATGCGGTTTGATCCTTGAATTGGGAAGATCCCCTGGAGAATTAAATGGTAACCCTCTTCAATATTCTTGTCTGGGAAATCCCATGAACAGAAGACTCTGGCCGGCTACAGTACAAAGGGTCACAAAGAGTTGTATAGCTAAGCACACGTTCAGAATTTAATCCCAGTCTTAATACAGAACCCTCACTCTTAAGAACTACATTTAAACCCCTGTATTCTAGGAATTCACATACCTATCTCTACTCACAAACTTCTGAGTTACTGGCACAGAGCCTCCAAGTTTAAAGGAAAACTTTCAATTTGGGGTTTAAACTGAGTTATGACACTGTTCATGGCTTCAACAGATGATGAATGGGTGAGGACTTTGTAGTTAGAAAAGTAACTTGACTAACTAAAGCCCAAAGGAGACGAAACCTTGAAAAAGAACCATTTAACTAGTAACATCTGATATTACTTTTATGTGGGGCAGAAGTGACAGGCCAGGAATAGATGAGGGAAAATCAATCCGTTGTTATTCATGTGATATTTTATGATGTTTGCAGCCCCCGTGTAAAATGTATTACCCACTGGATCCTCTTTATGATGTAGACTGTCCTGAAGTGACAGCATATGTTTGTGGGACAAATGGCCTCACTTACAAGAATGAGTGTTTCCTTTGTGTTGATCAGTGGTAAGTTCAAAATAAGATATCATTATTTTTTCCTCTGTATTTCTTCACAGAAATTTCCAATAATTTTAGCAAGGAACTGGATTTGCTAATTCATGGAATTTTTTTTTTTAATAGCGTCCACGGGTTCACAAAATACTGGAAGACTAGAGATAGACTACATGTATAGTAAAGAGAAAAAATAATTAAAAAAAATTTTTTTAATTATTTTTTTCAAAAAAATTTAGTCAGCATTCAAAATTGACTCATTTAAAAACAAAAGATAAAAAGCTTACACAATATTTTGGCAGAATTGTGCAGAGATCGTATTAGTAGATAGTCTATAGATCATACAAGCATAAATCGAAATCCATTTTTAAAAAATCAAATTTTATTTAACAACTTACAGTGACATACCTATAAACAGCACCCATACCTTAGCTTGGAAGAAATAAATACAGGTACTGATACACACATAGATACAGACATAGACAAAAACACAGGTGTAGATATACACATGAGTAAAAAAGTGGTTATGTGGTCTTACATGGATAAAAACTGTCAGTCAACTTTTAATATTTTTTTGCCTTTCAAATAAATTCAATGGGAAATTTAGATTAAAAATAACATTCCTTGTAATATGTTTTAGCTCTATTTGAAACTGTTTTTACAAATCAGTCTTGTTGTGTCTTATCAGTAACTCTTTCATGACCTATGAGAGCCTCTCTGTTGGGAGTCTCCAAGAGTACCCTCAAATTTGATGATTCCCTAGTAGGACTCATAGAAGTCAGAAAAGCCATTATATGCATGGTAACAGTTTATTACAATGAAAGGATATGGAATAAAATCAGCAAAGGCAGAAAACTCATCGGGTAGAGTCTGGGAGATCAAGCACCATCTTCCATTTGTCCTCTATCAGAGAAGTCACAAAGGTAGTGCTTAAATTTTCCTAGTTATGATGTGTCATAACTTGTGTAAAGTACTGCCAACCTGGGAAACCCACAAAAGCTTTGGTGTCTAGGCTTTTTAATGGGGACAGGCAGCACCTACCCGACTGACAACTACTAGTCTCCAGCCTCCTCCCCTCAGGAGTTAAACTGATACAGAGTGACTCAGCACCACAGGTGAACAAAAACATTCACCTGAGGGTAAACTACCTGGCATGGCCTATAGCCCTAGGTTACAAAGTTATTCTTAGGCAGAATATCCCAAGGGTTTATAGGTTACTACCTTTGAATTGATTTGAGCATCTTAAGTCTGCTGAGCTAACTCCTTTATGCATACCTTTCTTTGAGAAGAATCTTCATGGATTTCTGGCATCATGTTACCATGCCAAGAGAATTATTTCTGAGCACTGAAGGAAACAAGGTGTAGAAATTAGTCCAATAAAAGTAATACTGGCTCATCTTCACAGCAAGTACTAGCCTCAGAGGATGACTTTAAAGGAAAGAATTGGAAACTGAAAAATGTGAATTAAACAAGTATCTATCACTGATTTCTAAGAAAGAAGAATGAGAATTCATGACTATTATCAGACTATGTAGAAGATTAAATTACATAATGTGATGGTTGTCACTTTCTCAGGCAGGGCTAATTAGGCAAGAACCCTGGAAGTGTCTTCTTAGTTCTTACACATAAACTTTTTTCATACTGTCTGGTATTTGGGTGCACACCACTACAATGACCCGCATAAGAAGGACCTACCCAGAATGGCCTGGGCTTTTGGAAATTAGAATAGGTTGATACAGAATTACATTGTGGGCTTGATTCTCCAGTATGCTACAACCCAATGACTTCTCAAAGATGGTTCTGAGATTTTCTTCAGCCTCAACTAGGAGACTTGAGAAAGTTTTAGAAGTTCTAAGATCATGCCTCTGATCTGTTCTGGCTCTTTCTCTCTCCTTTCTTTCCTCCCTTCTTTCTTTCTTGCCTTCCCTCCTTCACCCTCTCTTTTTCATTTTTCTTTCTTTTCCATTTTATAAGTGTGCCAGAAAATATTGATGCCAATGGCAGGGATGGTACAGGAGACTGTGTATTTGTTTTAATTATCACTGTGACTTGCATGTATAAACTTGGCCTTTATGCCATTTCTGTATTCAGGGCAAAAAGAACAGTCCTGATGTTCTTTGAGTGAGGGAGGCAGTCAAAACACTAAGGCTGTCTTTGCCCTTAGCTAGTGTTTTGAAGAAAAATTCTGATAAATTGGAATCATAATCCTGAGAGATAGCCACCATTTATGAACAATGTAAATTCCTCAGAAAAAGAAACAAAAAAAGAAAACTGGAGAATATAAGCCTACTCAGTGTAGGGCCCTAATAATAACTATCAAGAAAACACAATTGTATGAAACACATCCCCAGCTTTTCATAAATTTGTGATCTTATGTGCCAAGAAGAAAATATTGCATAAGAAAATTCATGGCAATAAAAAACAGTATTGCTTCTGTTTAACCAGAACAGTATATCACTAAATTTTTATGGTTGAAAGTATTTGAAAAATTCATTTTACCTAAAAATACAGATTTCTAATTTATTTTTAAAAATACAACATTATATTGACAGTAAGCTAGGACTTCACTTGCAAGAAAAGCAACAGTTATCTAGTAGCAACTCTCCAACAAATGGAGTCCAGGCCTCTCAGAAAGCCACAGTCCCACCTCTCTTTATTGTGGGAAGGTGGCCCAATTCACTTATTTATATTACCAACTTGGCTCCTACAAACAATTATGTTTGCAACCCCTGAACCAAGAGAGAAAATCAAATATATACCAAATGTAAGCCTAATATTGGGATTAGGGTGAGGAGTCATTTGATGGGAGAGGCAGTTACAGGATAGAATTTCTTTCTTTTTGACACATATTTTTTTCCCCTCCTTTCTTTCTCTGCTCCCTCCCCCTCGCCATATGTGTGTGTGTGTGTTCTTTTTCAGATTCTTTTCTATTATGTGAAAGTGAAAGTTGCTCAGTCGTGTCCAGCTCTATGCAACCCCATGGACTATACAGTCCATGGAATTCTCTAGGCCAGAGAGTGTGTATAGTTATCAGTGCTATACAGTGGGTCCTTGTTTATCTACTTTATATATCAGTTCAATTCAGTCACTCAGTCATGTCTGACTCTTTGTGATCCCATGGACTGCAGCACACCAGGCTTCCTTGTCCATCACCAAGTCTTGAAGCTTGCTCAAACTCAAGTCCGTTGAGTCGGTGATGCCATCCAACCATCTCATCCTCTGTCGTCCCCTTCTCCTCCTGCCTTCTATCTTTCCCAGCATCAGGGTTTTTCTAGTGAGTCAGTTCTCCACGTCAGGTGCCCAAAGTACTGGAGTTTCAGCTTCAGTATCAGTCCTTCCAAAGAATATTCAGGACTGATTTCCTTTAGGATGGACTGGTTGGATCTCCCTGCAGTCCAAGGGACTCTCAAGAGTCTTCTCCAACACCACAGTTCAAAAGCATCAGCTCTTCACTGCTCAGCTTTCTTTATAGTCCAACTCTCACATCCATACATGACCACTGGAAGAACCACAGCTTTGACTAGACAAACCATTGTTGGCAATGTCTCTGCTTTTAAATATGCTGTCTAAGTTGGTCATAGTTCTTCTTCCAAGGAGCAAGCATCTTTTAATTTCATGGCTGTAGTCATCATCTGCAGTGATTTTGGAGACCAAGAAAATAGTCTGTCACTGTTTCCATTGTTTCCCCATCTGTTTGCCACAGAGTTACAGAACCGGATGCCATGACCTTAGTTTTTTGAATGTTGAGTTTTAAGCCAGCTTTTTCACTCTCCTCTTTCACTTTCAGTAAGAGGCTCTTTAGTTCCTCTTCACTTTCTGCCATAAGGATGGTGTCATCTGCGTATCTGAGGTTATTGTATTTCTCTCAGCAATCTTGATTCCAGCTTGTGCTTCATCCAGCCCAACATTTTGCATGATGTACTCAGCATATAAGTTAAATAAGCAGGGTGACAATATACAGCCTTGATGTACTCCTTTCCCAATTTGGAACCAATCCAAAATTAATAGTAACTATTAAATAATATTATGTACTATAATAAATATCATTAAAATTATTATAAAATAATTATATATATGTATGTATGTATGTATATGTTAATCCTAAACTCCTAATTTATCCCCCAAACCTCCTATCCCTTTTAGTAATCCTAAGCTTTTTCTATGTCTATGAGTCTAATTCTGGTTTGTAAATAAGTTTATTTGCATCATTTTTAAGATTCCACATATAAGTGATATCATATGATATTTGTTTTTTTCTGACTTACTTAATTTAATATGATCATCTCCAGGTCCATCCATGTTGCTACAAATGGCATTAGTTTATTATTTTCTATGGTTTGGTAGTCGTGTGTGTGTGTACATACACACACATCTTCTTTATCCACTTATCTGTTGATAGACATTTAGGTTGCCTCCATGTCTTGGCTACTGTAAATAGTGCTGCAGTGAAACTTGGGGTACTTGGGTCTCTTCAAACTAAGAGTTTTATCCAGATATATGCCCAGGAGTGGGATTGTAGGATCATATAGTAACTCTATTTTTAGTTTTTTAAGGAACTTCTATATTAGTCTCCATAGAGGCTCTACCAATTTACTTTCCCACCAATAGTGTAGAATGGTTTCTGTTTCTCCACAGCCTCTCTAGCATTTATTATTTGTAGATTTTTAATGATGGCCATTCTATTTGATGCAAGGTGATAATTCATTGTAGTTTTGATTTGCATTTCTATGATAACTAGCAATGTTGAATATTTTTTCTTCTGTATATAGACTATCTGTATGTCTTCTTTGGAGAAATATCTATTTAGATCATCTGCCCAGATTGGGTTGCTTGTTTGTTTTTATATTAAACTGATGAGCTGTTTGTATATTTTGGAAATTAATCCCTTGTTGGTCTCAATGTTTGCAAATATTTTCTCCCAGCCTTTAGGTTGCTTTTTTGTTTTCATTGTGGTTTCTTCCACTGTGTAAAACCTTTTAAGTTTAATTAGGTCCCATTTGTTTGTTTTTGTTTTTCTTTCCATTACGAGACAGATCCAAAAACGATTTATGTCATTGACTATCCTGCCTATGTTTTTCTCTAGAAGCTTTGTAGTTTTATGGAATCTGGGCTTACATTTAGGTCTTTAATCCATTTTTTAATGTAGTGTTAGAGAATGTTCTAATTTCATTCTTTTACATGTAGCTGTCCAGTTTTTCCAGCACTATTTATTGAAGAGGCTATCTTTGCCCTATTTACATTCTTGCCTCCTTTGTCAAAAATAAGGTGTGCATGGATTTATTTCTGGGCTCCCTATCTTGTTCCATTGGTCTATGTTTCTGTTTTTGTGCCAGGACCATACTGTCGTGATGACGGTAGCTTTGCAGTACAGTCTGAAGTCAGGAAGGTCAATTCCTCCAGCTCCATTCGTCTTTTCAAGACTGCTTTGGCTATTCAGGGTATTTTGTGTTTCCCTATGAATTGTGAAATTTTTTGTTCTAGTTCTATGAAAAATGCCTATGGTAATTTGATAGGGATCGAATTGAATCTGTAGATTGCATTTGGTAGTACCGTCATTTTCACAGTATTGCTTCTTACCCAGGAACATGGAATATCTCCCCATCTGTTTATGTCATCTTTGATTTCTCTCATTATTGTCTTATCATTCTCTGTGTATAGTTCTTTCGTCTCCTTAGGTAAGTTTATTCCTAGATATTTTATCCTTTTTGTTGCAATGGTGAATGGGCTTGATTCCTTAATTTCTCTTTCTGCTTTTTCATTGCTATTATATAGAAATGCAAGTGATTTCTGTGTATTGATTTTGTATCCTGCAACTTTGCTAAATTCACTGATGAGCTCTAGTAATTTTCTGATACTATCTTTAGGGTTTTGTATGTACAGTACCATGTCATCTGCAAACAGTGAGAGCTTTGCTTCTTTTCCAATCTGGATTCCTTTTATTTCTTTTTATTCTCTGATTGCTGTAGCTAGGACTTCCAGAACTATGTTGAACAACAGTGGTGAAAGTGGACACCCTTGTCTTATTCCTGATCTTAGGGGGAATGCTTTCAGTTTTTCACCATCAAGAATAATGCTTGCTGTAGGCTTATCATATATGGCCTTTACTATGTTGAGGTAGGTCCTTCTATGCCCATTTTTTGAAGAGTTTCAATCATAAATGGGTGCTGAATTTTGTCAAAGGCTTTTTTTTGCACCTATTGAGATTATCATATGGTATTTATCTTTCAATTTAATATAGTGCATCACACTGACTGATTTGCATATATTGAAGAATCCCTGCCTCCATGGAATAAACCCAACTTGATCATGATGTATGAGCTTTGTGACGTGTTGCTAAATTCCGTTTGCTAAAATTTTGTTGAGGATTTTTGCATCTATGTTCATCAGTGATATTGGTCTGTACTTTTCTTTTTTGTGTGTTGTCTTTGTCTGGTTTTGGTATAAGGGTTATGAGTTTGGAAGTGTTCCTTCCTCTGCAGTTTTTTGAAAGAGTTTTAGAAGGATAGGCAAGAGCTCTTCTCTAAATGTTTGATAAAATTCTCCTGTGAAGACATCTGGTCCTGGGCTTCTGCTTTTTGGGAGATTTTTTTTCTCACAGCTTCAATTTCAATGCTTGTAACTGGGTTGTTCATTATTTCTATTTCTTCCTGGTTTAGTCTTAGAAGATTGAACTTTTCTATGAATCTGTCCATTTCTTCCAGGTTATCCATTTTTTTGCCATATAGTTGTTCATAATAGTATCTTGTAATCCTTTGTATTTCTGTATTGTCTATTGTAACGTCTCCTTTTTCATTTCTAATTTTGTTGATTTGACTCTTCTCTCTCTCTTAATATTATTATTATAATTTTTTTTTTTGGATGAGTCTGGCTAAAGGTTTGTCAATTTTATCTTCTCAAAGAACCAGCTTTTAGTTTTATTAATCTTTACTATTGTTTCTTTCATTTCTTTTTCATTTATTTCTGCTCTGATATTTATGAATTCTTTCCTCCTACTAATTTTTTGGGGGTTTCTTGGTTCTTTTTCCAGTTGTTTTAGGTGTAAAGTTAAGTTGTCTATTAGATGTTTTTCTTGCTTCTTGAGGTAGGATTGTATTGCTATAAACTTCCCTCTGGGACTGCTTTTGCTGCATCCTATAGGTTTTGAGTTGTTGTGTTTTCATTGTCATTTGCTTCTAGAATTTTTGTTATTTCCCTTTAGATTTCTTCAGTAACCTGTTGGTTATTTAGAAACATATTGCTTAATTGTTTGTGTTTCTTACAGCTTTTTTCTTGTAATTGATATCTAGTCTCATAGCATTGTGGTCAGAGAAGATGCTTGATACGATTTCAATTTTCTTAAATTTACTGAGGTTTGATTTGTGACCCAAGATGTGGTCTATCCTGGAGAATGTTCCATGTGCACTTGAGAAGAACGTATATTCTTCTGCATTTGGATGGAATGTCTTGAAGATATCAATGAGATCCATCTCATCTAATGTATCATTAGATTTGTGTTTCCTTATTAATATTCTGTTTTGCTGATCAATCCATTGGTGTGAGTGGGGTGTTAAAATCTCCTACTATTATTGTGTTATTGTCAATTTCTCCTTTTATGTCTGTTAATGTTTGTCTTATGTATTAAGGTGCTCCTATATTGGGTGCATAGATATTTACAATTGTTATGTTTTCCTCTTGGATTGATCCCTTGATCATTATGTAGTGTCCTTCCTTATCTATTGTAATTTTTACTTTAAGGTCTATTTTGTCTGATATGAGGATTGCTATTCCAGCTTCTTTTACTCCCAATTTGCATGGGATATATTTTTCCATCCTCTCACTTCCAGTCTATATGTATCTTTAGGTCTGTAGTGGGTTTCTTGTAGATAGCATATATATGGGTCTTCTTTTTGTATCCATTCAGCCAGTCTGTGTCTTTTGGTTGAGGCATTTAATCCATTTATATTTACAGTAATTATTCATATATATGTTCCTATTGTCATTTTCTTAATTGTTTGGGGTTGATTTTGTAGATCTTTTTCTTCTCTTGTATTTCTTGACTATTTAAGTCCCTTAACGGCACCCCACTCCAATACTCTTGCCTGAAAAATCCCATGGACGGAGGAGCCTGGTGGGCTGCAGTCCATGGGGTCGCTACAAGTCGGACACGACTGAGAGACTTCACTTTCACTTTTCACTTTCATGCATTGGAGGAGGAAATGGCAACCCACTCCAGTATTCTTGCCTAGAGAATCCCAGGGACGGGGGAGCCTGGTGGGCTGCCATCTATGGGGTCGCACAGAGTCGGACACGATTGAAGCGACTTAGCAGCAGCAGCAGCAGCAACATTTGTTGTAAAGCTGGTTTGGTGGTACTGACTGCTTTTAACTTTTGCTTGTCTGAAAAGCTTTCTATTCCTCCATCAATTTTGAATGAGATCCTTGCCAGGTATGGTAATCTTGGTTGTAGATTTTTCCCTTTCAGTATTTTAAATATATCCTGCCATTCCCTTCTGGCCTGCAGAGTTTCTGCTGAAAGATCAGCTGTTAAACGTATGGGGTTTCCCTTGTATGTTACTTGTTGCTTTTCCCTTGCTGCTTTTAATATTCTTTCTTTGTGTTTAGTCATTGTTAGTTTGATTAGTATGTGTCTTAGCATGCTTCTCCTTGGGTTTATCCTGTATGGGACTCTCTGCACCTCTTGGACTTGATTGACCATTTCCTTTTCCATGCTGGGGAAATTTTCAACTATAACTTCTTCAAAAAATTTCTCCTACCCTTTCTTTTTCTCCCCTTCTTCTGGAATCCCTATAATTCAAATGCTGGTGCGTTTGATATTGACCCAGAGGTCTCTGAGACTATCCTCAGTTCTTTTCATTCTTTTTACTTTATTCTGCTCTTAGAAGTTATTTCCACTATTTTATCTTCCAGCTCACTGATTTGTCCTCCGGCTTCAGATACTCTGCTATTGATTCCTTCTAGAGTATTTTTAATTCCAGTAATTGTGTTATTTGTACGTTTATTCTTTAATTCTTCTAGATCTTTGTTAATTAATTCTCTCTCGCATTTTCTCCATTCTGTTTTCAAGGTTTTTGATCATCTTTACTATCATTATTCTGATTTCTTTTTCAGGTAGTTTGCCTATTTCCTCTTCATTTATTTGGGCTTCTGTGTTTCTAGTTTGTTCCTTCATTTGTGTAGTATTTCTCTGCCTTCTCATTTTTTTTTTTAAGTTATTGTGTTTGAGGTCTTTTTTTCCCAGGATTCAGGTAGAATTCTTTCTTCCTTTTGGTTTCTGCCCTCCTAAGGTTGGTCCAGTGGTTTGTGTAAGCTTCATATAGGGTGGGATTTGTGCTGGGCTTTTTTGTTTGTTTGTTTTTCCTCTGATGGGGAAGGCTGAGTGAGGTGGTAATCCTGTCTGCTGATGACTGGATTTGTATTTTTGTTTTGTTTGTTGTTTAGATGAGGCATTCTGCACAGGATGCTAATGGTGGTTGGGTGATGCTGGGTCTTTTATTCAAGTGGTTTCCTTTGTGTGAGTTCTCACTATTTGATACTCCCTAGGGTTAGTTCTCTGGTGGTCTAGGGTCTTGGAGTCAGTGGTCTCACTCCAAAGGCTCAGAGCTTGATCTTGAGTTTTGCACGGTTCTATATATTCGTTTCCACTGGTCAGGTACTCCTGTCCACTCTCAGCTTGTGTTCTGCAAACACTTCTGTGCCTGAAGGTGTATTTCTTATGTATCCGTGGGGAGAGATGTACTCGACATCCACCTACTCCTCCGTCATCTTCAGAACACTTTTTGAATATTTAAGACGTGGGTGGGGAATGTGCCAACTGTGGTGGTCATCAGCAGAAATAGAAAAGAGATGGGGTAAAGGGAATTATAGAAGCAGCTTTCCTTCTCAGGACTTCATTTGGAAGAGAAAGGAATGTGAAGTAAAGCCCTCTTTCTTTATGATACTAATCTTTATTTTTTTTCTCTTTTCTTTAGGGAATTTGGTCCTCATATTAAATTTGAAAAGTATGGAAAATGTGATAATGGGTAACCGAGAATACTTGATTATTCTTTTCATGACTTCTGAAAATTATTTCTTTTGAAACTTGAAGATGTATATTAAATAAGTAACACAACTCTATGCTTCATCCAAATTTGGAACAAAATTGGAAACAAAAGAAAACTAATGGAGAACTGACTATCACATTTATTACAAATAAACACAATACTGAAAAGGGAGGTATTCATTTCTGGGTACTGATTGTTTCAAGTCACCTTTCATTTTGCTTGGGTCTGTTATCAAATGTGCTTATGAACACTCCCCTGAATCAATTTATCCCAAATTGCTGGTTTATCTGTAAGATCAGTCCCTGTCCTGCTAATCTCACTTAAAGACATGAACAAAACAGAAAATATTCCCCCCCATACCTGAATACAATTGTTTAAGAATTTCTACCTCAAATTCATGAATGAAGTCCACCTTCAGTAGTGGAGAAAAGAAGGGAATATTAATAGAAGGAAAGAAGAAGAGTTAAGAGCTTTGGGGGACAAGCATGTTTTTGAGAGAAAGGGAGAGAGTGCTTATCATTTGACCCTCAATTCAAGCATGCCTAATTCTCACTCTATCCCATCATTCATATTACATCAGTCAATAAAATATCTTTTTTTTTTTTACTTAATCTGTTCTGTAATCTGTCACTTATGGCTGAAAGATCTCAACTAATACAGAGAGATAAAATCACTATATTGAATCTGGAGAAATGAAAAATGAAGAGCTCTCTCCTTAGGCTTTTGTGCTCTGTTCCTAGTACCTGGTGCTGCCACTAGATGCCAGCCTCACTGTTAACTTAACTCTGAGGAACGGAGCCAGATGAGTTCAGAAAAGAGCACACAAGTCTCTTCATCACCGTATCAGTATATACACAGCCCGTCTCTGCTAATAGGCGAGACCTTCATCCTCTCTTACCTTTCTCCCTCCTGTCTCCAGTGCCCTGATCAGTAGGGTCCTGGTCATCTGGGTGGCTCTCTGGAGTGGGGGTGATAAAGTTTCAGGTCTCTTGGGTCCCTCAAAGTAAAAAGGCTCTTAAAATACTGACTTTCTCTTATTAATTTTTATCATCTTGTATAGCTGAAGACTACTGCATTATTTCATCTTTCCATCTCTACCTCACAAAAAATAACAAAAGCAGAATCCTTTCCCCAAAAAGGTACAACTTGTGCTGCTATAGAATAAAAAAGAGAGAACCAGAAAAATTTTTTTATTGTCCCCTCTTCAAAAAAAGAGAGTCCACAATAATTCTAGTTTAGTAGGGAAATAAACAGGAATAGTTAGAAATTTCTGACTTATAAGTAGTTTCTCTGTAGTATGAAAATGCTGGGCTGACTAGGAAAAAGACATGAACAAACACATGGTACTCATATGAAAAGTAAACTGAGAATGGAAATAACCATCTGAAACTTTAGATGAGAATACAGGTATTCCAGAAAAGGAAGGGGAATATTTACACCTTGGCCCAGCCTTATAAGCAGAGGTAAGTACTGACAATAATTAGCCCATGTTCAGTGAGGACATGCACCATGCCAAGTACTGTGTCTTATTTACTTTGTCTCAGTGAATCCTCCCCACAGTCCTATAAGCCTGCTACCATTGTCATCCCCATTTTACAAATGAGGTAATTAAACTTAGACAAGGTAAGCCATGCAACCTTGTAGTTTACAAAGGAGGCTTGTAATTTACACTCAGTGACCCTGCTCCTAACCATAACCTTATGTTGTCTACAAACCCAGAAGGGACTAGAATAACAGAGCCTAGAAGCACTAATGGACAAATAATGTATCAAAATAAAATTTTGTTTGCAAAATTAGAAAACAATTCCTCAAATGGGAGCCAGTTTTCCTGCTTATTTTTTTCAGATGTTTAAATTAGCTGATACTCACTTTGTATCAACCTTTTATATATAATCTGGCAATTCTGTTTTCTGATCTCCAGATCTACTTATTGTCTATAAAATAGTAATAATTTTTTTTCAGAGTACAGGCAAATAAAACCTATTGATTTGTATAACAAACATTTATTGGGTGCCCACACTATGCCAGACACCATTCTAGGTACTAGGCAGATAAAGCCTCTATTCTCAAGGAGTTCACATTCAGATGGCCTTGTGCAAGAGTATAAAGCTGGGGGGAGAATAGTCGTTCAGTTGCTCAGTCATGTCTCTGCGACTCCATGAACTGCAACATGCCAGGCTTCCCTGTCCTTCACTACCTCCTGGAGTTTGGGCTATCTAACCACCTCATCCTCTGCCACCCCCTCCTCCTTCCACTTTCAATCTTTCCTATTATCAGGGTCTTTTCCAATGAGTCAGCTCTTTGGATCAGGTGGCCAAAGTATTGGAGCTTCAGCTTCAGCATCAGTCCTTCCAATAAATATTCAGGGCTGTTTTCCTGAGGATCAACTGATTTGATATTGCAGTCCAAGGGACTCACAGGAGACTTCAGAACCACAATCCAAAAACATCAATTCTTTAGTGCTTAGCACTTCTTTATGGTCCAACTCTCACATCCATACATGACTACTGGAAAAACCATAGCTTTGACTATACAGATCTTTGGCAGCAAAGTGATGTCTCTTCTTTTTAATACAGTAAGTTTTTCATAGCTTTCCTTCCAAGGAGCAAGTGTCTTTTACTTTAACGACTGCACTCACTGTTCATAGTGATTTTGGAGATTAAGAAAATGAAATCTATCACTGCTTCAACTTTTTCCCCTTCTATTTGCCATGAAATGATGGGACTGGATGCCATGATCTTCATTTTTTTCATGCCGAGTTTCAAGCCAGGTTTTTCACTCTCTTCTTTCACCTCCATCAAGAGGCTCTTGTGTTTCTCTCTACTTTCTGCCATTAGAGTGGTATCATCTGCATATCTAAGGTTGCTGATATTTTTCCTGGCAATCTTGATTCCAGCTTGTGGTTCATCTAGCTCCGCATTTCACATGATGTACTCTTCATAGAAATAAAATAAGCAGGGTGACAATATAGCCTTGTCAGACTCGTTTCTCAATTATGAACCTGTCCATTGCTCCATGTCCGATTCTAACTGTTGCTTCTTTACCTGCCTACAGGTTTCTTAGGAGACACGTAAGATGTTCTGGTACTCCCATCTTTAAGAATTGCCCAGTTTGTTGTGATCCACACAGTCAAAGACTTTAGCATAGTCAATGAAGCATAAGTAGATGTTTTTCTGGAATTTCCTTACTTTCTCTATGATCCAATGAATGTTGGTATTTTGATCTCTAGTTCCTGTCTTTTCTAAGCCCAGCTCTTTAGAAAACGTTAAATCAGTTTGGAAAATAACAACATTTGTGAAATGTGTAAAACAGCTTTATTGAAAGTCACTCTGTGATAAAATCTGCATGCTCAGTTCTCATAGGATATTCATTCTTTTGAATGTCTTGCCATTTTCATGACCCAACTACAACATCTGTGCAAATGATTCCTTGTGCTTTTCCATGACCTGAGCTTCAGTACCATCTCTCCAATCTCCTGCTAGACCCTGTATCTGAATTTTCTATCATCATTTTACAATCTAAAGGTCCAAATTCAACCAAGCACCTCTCCACACAAGTCAACTCCTTTTCCTGCTGGCCCAGTTTTAGTCTAAGGAGATTTATTTTGTTATGAGGCTCAAAAATGCTATTCTTCCTTTATCTCCCTAGTGACTCCACCTTTAGCCATAAAGTCACCAAACTCTCAAGTGAAATTATTTAACCACTTTTATCTAAAGACCAATTATTTTTTAATGTTCAATCCTTCAAAGATCAATAATTTTATAAAATGCAAAATGCATTACTAGAAAGTGATAAAAATTTCTCAAAACAATAGTCAACATTATTAAATTCACATATAAAATTAATTTTAATAAATTAAGTAAATGCAAATACAACATAAAAAAGAGAAAAAATTAGAAAACTGTAATTGTTTATTGAATTGAGCAAATAGGTGATTAATATAGTTAATTGCTATTTTTTCACTCACAATGTATTGTTTTTGCAATTATAATTGAGTAAAATAGCAATTCCCAGTAAGAAACATCTATTTGACTATTTTGAAAGAATTGTGTTCTTGTAGTTTTATAGTTTTTAATATGCCCCTTGCTAGTCAATTCATCTAATCTTGTCTCCAGAGGATGTTTAAAACTCTTTGTTTTGTTGTTTTATTTAAATAAAAAACAATCTAAACAATATTTACTTAAGTTTTTTCAGAAGCAATTTAAAGCAATTTCAACAAAGCTCAGGATATTCACTCTTAACTTTTACAGGATATAAAGTAAGTGATGTTGTATTTTTAAAACTGACATTTAATTTTTCATCAGTAACCAGTTCCAAAATGAGTTGTGTAAAATTACAGTTAAATTGAAATTAGATCTGATGAAAGAAACAGATCTGGATCCATTTCATGCATAAGTTTCCTATGCATGAAAGAAATAGATATGGATCCATTTCATACATAAATTTTCTATGCATGAAACAGAATCCAACAACATATTAAAAAGATCATACATCTTGACCAAGTGGGCTTTATCCCAGGGATGCAAGGATTCTTCAGTATTCACAAATCAATCAATGTGATAAACCACATTAACAAATTGAAAGATTAAAAACCATATGATTATCTCAATAGATGCAGAGAAAGCCTTTGATAAAATTCAACAGCTATTTATGATAAAAACCCTCCAGAAAGCAGGCATAGAAGGAACATACCTCAACATAATAAAATCCATACATGATAAACCCACAGCAAACATTATCCTCAATGGAGAAAAACTGAAAGCATTCCCCCTAAAGTCAGGAACAAGACAAGGGTACCCACTCTCACCACTACTATTCAACATAGTTTTGGAAGTTCTAGCCACACCAATCAGAGAAGAAAAAGAAATAAGAGGAATCCAGATTGGAAAAGAAGAAATAAAACTCACTGTTTGCAGATGACATGATCCTCTACACAGAAAACCCTAAAGACACCACTAGAAAAACACTAGAGCTAATCAAAGTTGCAGGATATAAAATTAACACACAGAAATCCCTTGCATTTCTATATACTAACAATGAGAAAACAGAAAGAGAAATTAAGGAAACAATTCCATTCACCATTGCAAGGAAAAGAATAAAATACTTAGAAATAAATCTACCTAAAGAAACAAAAGACCTATATATATAAAACTAGAAAACACTGATGAAATAAATCAAAGATGACGCAAATAGATGGAGAAATATACCATGTTCATGGGTCAAAAGAATTAATACAATGAAAATGAGTATACTACCCAAAGCGATCTATAGATTCAATGCAATTCCTATCAAACTACCAACAGTATTTTTCACAGAACTAGAAAAAATAATTTCACAGTTTGTATGGAAATACAAAAACCTCAAACAGCCAAAGCAATCTTGAGAAAGAAGAGTGGAACTGGAGGAATCAATCTGCCTGACTTCAGACTTTACCAACAAAGCTACAGTCATCAAGACAGTATGGTACTGGCACAAAGACAGAAATATAGATCAATGGAACAAAATAGAAAGTCCAGAGATAAATCCATGCACCTATGGATACTTTATCTTTGACAAAGGAGGCAAGAATATACAATGGAATAAAGACAATCTCTTTAACAAGTGGTGCTGGGATAACTGGTCAATCACCTGTAAAAGAATGAAACTAGAACACTTTCTAACACCATACACAAAAATAAACTCAAAATGAATTAAAGATCTAAATGTAAGATCAGAAACTATAAAACTCTTAGAGGAAAACATAGGAAAAACACTCTCTGACAAAAATCACAGCAGGATCCTTTATGACCCATCTCCCAGAGTAATGGAAATATAAGCAAAAATAAATGGGACCTAATTAAACATAAAAGCTTTTGCACAATGAAGGAAACTTTAAGCAAGGTAAAAAGACAGTGTTCAGAATGGGAGAAAATAATAGCAAATGAAGCAACTGACAAAGAATTTATCTCAAAAATATACAAGCAGCTCAAGCAGCTCAATAACAGAAAAATAAATGACCCAAACAAAAAATGGGCCAAAGATCTAAACAGACATTTCTCCAAAGAAGACATATAGATGGCTAACAAACACATGAAAAGATGCTCAACATCACTCATTATTAGAGAAATGCAAATCAAAAGCACATGAGGTACCATCTCACGCTGGTCAGAATGGCTGCTATCAAAAAGTCTACAAAAAATAAATGCTGGAGAGGGTGTAGCAAAAAGGGAACCCTCTTACACCATTGGTGAAAATGCAAACTAGCACAGCCACTATGGAGAACAGTGTGGAGATTCCTTTAAAAACTGGAAATAGAACTGCCATATGACCCAGCAATCCCAGTGCTGGGCATATACACCAAGGAAATCAGAATTTAAAGAGACACATGTACCCCAATGTTCATCAAAGCACAGTTTACCATAGCTAGTACATGGAAGCAACCTAGATGTCCATCAGCAGATGAATGGATAAGAAAGCTGTGGTAAATATACACAATGGAATATTACTCAGCTATTAAAAAGAACACATTTGAATCAGTTCTAATGAGGTGGATGAAACTGGAGCCTTTTATACAGAGTTAAGTAAGTCAGAAAGAAAAACACCAATACCCTATACTAATGCATATATATGGAATTTAGAAAGATGGTAATGATGACCCTTTATGCAAGACAGCAAAAGAGTCATAAAGAACAGACTTTTGGACTCTGTGGGAGAAGACAAGGGTAGGATGATTTGCGAGAATAGCACTGAAACATGTATATTACCATATGTGAAATAGATCACCAGTCCAAGTCTGATGCATGAAACAGCGCACTTAAAGTCAGTGCACTGGGACAACCCTGAGGGATGAGATGGGGAGGGAGGGTGATGGGGGTTCAGGATGGGTGACACATATACACCTATGACTGATTCATGTCAATGTATGGCAAAACCCACTACAATACTGTAAAGTAATTAGCCTCTAATTAAAATAAACAAATTAATTTAAAAAATTTTCTATACATGAATATTCTTTTGACAGAAAATAAAATTTAAATTAGATACAAATATGTAAGATTTTGGTGTTAACTTTTCACAGACATTCAACACCAAATTTATCACTAGCTATTAATAATTGTTAAATCATCATATATGTCTTAACAATTTGTAGATACTCTGTTCATCCAAACATCTAACTTTTGTTTTTCACCTTTGCTCATTAAAAAAAAATCTTAATACTCCTTCTTTGAAGGGATATATTAAAATCATTAAAAACTCAACATATCAGACAAATAATTCTGGCTTGTTTATATCTTTAAAATTTGAGATCAAACTGGTTTCAGGTCTTGCAGAAACAGTGGGAGTATACTCTGTGGTAAAATATTCAACAGATCATTTCTTTCTGATAACCACAGAGAACAACCATGGTTAAGATCAACATTCATATTATCGTATAAAAAAGACACTACTATCCAAGTGGTAATGCATTAACCATATATAATTAACAACTCTTACGACATCATTAAGAACATTTAGTTCAACTACTATGAGTATTTTTCATAGTGAAACTTTCTCCATAAAGGATAGAGCAATTTATATTTTAGTGCAACCTCTTTAATCTAGAGAATCATTAAGCATTCTTTCTTATCATTAGAGGTTTAGTATCAGAAAATCCAACTAGACAAAACCTTAGTTTAAGACCACATCTGTTGACAATGTTATGTTTCAGAATTTTGTGTAGATTATAATTTTTCATATTTTAGAATTACTCTTTCATATTCTTATTCACTACAGGTCATTATAAGATATTGAGTATGTTTCCCTGTGCTATACAGTCAAATCTTGCTGTTTGTCTATTTTTTTATATATAGTAGCTTGTATTTGCTAATCCCAAGCTACTCATCTATTCCTCCACTCAACCATTTCCCCTTTGATAACCACAGGTCTTTTTTTACGTATGTTCCTATTTTGTAAATAAGTATATTTGTATCATAGATTCATAGATTCCACATATAAGTGATATCATATGATATTTATTTTTCTTTGACTTACTTCACTTACATGATAATCTCTAGGTCCATCTATGTTGCTGCAAATGGCATAATTTCATTTGTTTTTATGAGTAATATTCCACTTCATGTATATATACATATATATATATATGAAAAGTGGAAGTGTTTGTTGCTCAGTCGTGTCCAATTCTTTGTGACCCCATGGACTGTAGTCCTCCAGGCTCCTCTGTTCATAGAATTTTCCAGGCAAGAATACTGGAGTGGGTTGCCATTTCCTTATCCAGGGGATAGTCCCAACCCAGGGATCAAACCTGGGTCTCCCACATTGTGGGCAGATTTTTTTACCATTTGAGCCACCAGGGAAGATATATATATATATATATATATATATATATATATATATATATCTTCTTTATTCATTCGTCAACGGACATTTAGGTTGCTTCCCTGTCTTGGGTATTGTACATGGTGCTGCAGTGAACACTGGGGTACATATATCTTTCAAATTATGGTTTCCTCCAGATATATGCCCAAGAGCAGGATTACAGGATCATATGGTAACTCTATTTTCAGTTTTTTAAGGAAGCTCCATAAGTGTTCTCCACAGTGGTCACACCAATTTACAGTCCCACCAATGGTGCAGAAGGGCTCCTTTTCTCCATGCTCTCTCCACTATTTACTTTCTGTAGATTTTTTAATGATGGGCATTCTGACTGATATGAGGCGATAACTTCATTGTAGTTTTGACTTGCATTTATCTAATAACTGACAATGTGGGGCATCTTTTCGTGTGCCTGTTGGCCATCTCTATGTCTTTTTTGGAGTAATGTCTATTTAGTTCTGTCCATTTTCTGATTGGGTTGTTTGTTTTTTTTATATTAAGCTGATGAGATGTTTGCATATTTTGGAAATTAACCTCTTGTTGGTTTCATAATGTGCAAATATTTTCTCCCAGTTCTCAGGTTGTCTTTTTGTTTTCTTGATGATTTCCTTTGCTGTGCAAAAGCTTTTAAGTTTGATTAGATCCCATTTGCTTATTTTTGCTTTCATTTCTATTCCCTTGGGAGACTGCCCAAGAAAATACTGCGACAATTTGTGTCAAAGAATGTTCTGCCTATGTTTTCTTCTAGGAATTTTATGGTGTCCTATCTTATATTTAAGTCTTTAAGTCATTTTGAGTTTATTTTTGTGTATGGTTTGAAGGAGTGTTCTAACTTCACTGATTTTCATGTGGCTATCCAGCTTGCCCAACACCATTTGCCAGAGGTCATCTTTTCTCCATTGTATATTCTTGCCTCCTTTGTTGAAGATTAATTAACTCTAGGTGTATGGTTTTATTTCTGTACCCTCTATTCTGTTCTGTTGTATTTTCTGGTTTTGTGCCAATACCATGCTGTTTTGATTATTTTGTTCTTTTCCCTTAGGACTTCTTTGGTAATTCTGAGTCTTTTATGATTCCATAAAAATTTTACCAGTCCATCCTAAAGGAGATCAGTCCTGGGTGTTCATTGGAAGGACTGATGCTGAAGCTGAAACTCCAATACTTTGGCCACCTCATGCAAAGAGTTGATTCACTGGGAAAGACCCTGATGCTGGGAGGGATTGGGGGCAGGAGAAGGGGATGACAGAGGATGAGATGGCTGGATGGCATCACTGACTCAATGGGCATGAGTCTGAGTAAACTCCGGGAGTTGGTGATGGACAGGGAGGCCTGGAGTGCTGTGATTCATGGGGTCGCAAAGAGTCGGACATGACTGAGCAACTGAACTGAATTGAAAAATCTTAGGATTATTTGTTCTAATTCTGTGAAAAATGCCATGGGTAATTTGATAGGGGTTACACTAAAAAAAACTTTTAAATTCTTTCACTGTTCAAGTTACTGTCACTTAGAAACAATAAGTGGTATCCCTTCTACTTTCCCTCTTCATAACTTGATACTTTCTAATTTTTATCTTCTGGTTCTTTCCTTCTAAATCAATAGCTTCTCAAATTTTGGCTACTGATCACTCCTGCTGCTGCTGCTGCTGCTAAATTGCTTCAGTTGTGTCCGACTCTGTGCGACTCCATAGACAGCAGCCCACCAGGCTCCCCCGTCCCTGGGATTCTCCAGGCAAGAACACTGGAGTGGGTTGCCATTTCCTTCTCCAATGCATGAAAGTGAAAAGTGAAAGTGAAGTCGCTCAGTCTTGTCCGACTGTCAATGACCCCATGGACTGTAGCCTACCAGGCTCCTCCGTCCATGGGATTTTCCAGGCAAGAGTACTGGAGTGGGTTGCCATCGCCTTCTCCCACTGATCACTCCTAGACCCTGCTAAACCTCCTCTCATCCCCAGTGCCCTTCCAGATTGGGTCTCTTTACAATGCTAACTCTTTTGATCTTCTTCCTTTATAGTCTCCATTATAAAACTTGATATTATTCTTCTCTTCTGGTTTCAAAACTCCTTCCAGATTGGGTCTCTTTACAATGCTAACTCTTTTCATCTTCTTCCTTTATAGTCTCCATTATAAAACTTGATATTCTTCTTCTCTTCTGGTTTCAAAACTCTTTCTCACTGTAGTTAATTTTCCTAACTGGGAAAAAAAAGAATCACAGAAAATTCCTGTGTGATTTCCTGCTTCTTTTCTCCTCTTCCTAGATTTTAACTCCTATACCTCTATCTTTGCTGCCTAGCCACTCCTCTGAAAATTCCTTTTCTCCAGTTTTGTCATCTTCTCAAAGCCTTAGATCCTACACCCTCCTCTCACACACACCTGCCTCAGGCACTCTTTCCTAACTTCCGTGCCCCTTCACTCTACAAGTCAACCCACTCTAATGTCTTCACATTCCAATCTCCTTACCTAAGGACCTGGAGTTTTTCCCTTTAGTATCATTTTGAGGGCACACCATAGGGAGGTAGCCTGAGGGTTCTCTTTCACAGACTGGGAAAATAGAAGGCACTAGCCATGATTTCTCCCCATTTGCTTCTTTCTTGCGATGTTGGTATGCCTGTTCACACTTATGCTCATGATCTGTCCAAACTATGATTCTGGATGATAGCTGTGCCCACCCACATTATCTCTATTCAAAACCTGGGAAAAGCAATGTGTGAGAAAGAACTCTAATGAGCTGCGGGCCAAATCCTCTGCCAAGCACGGGTAGAGATTGAATCTAACAGAGAGGAGCAGGGAAGCTTGTGATGTCATCAGTCATTCAACATGGTGCAGGGGAGGAAAACATTTCTTCTACCTGTCTTAGACCTTGACTAGGACTCTGTTACAAAAGACATATTAATAAGAAAAAAGCACACTAATATATTTGGCATAAGGTTTATTTATGAAATGAGAGGAAGTAAAGAATCAAAGAAGACCTAAATGCTTTTATACTTGGCTAAACAAAGAGAGGCAATTCTGGAAAAGTAACTGAAATATATGAGGGGCAAACAAAGATAAGAGTGATTTTAAATAAGGTCTGTTTGCATACAATTCTCTTGGCATTGACTCTTGTTTCTGGTGATGTGCATCTTTTCTCCTGCTATAGAGAGGACATCTTTCACATGAGAGTGTTAACTCATGTTTTCATGTACTATTCAGTATACTTTTCTTGCACCTGCTGTTTTATAAGTGTCTTTAACTCAAAATAATAATTATGCGAAAGAGGCATATTTGGGGGTGGCACATTCTTGCCAAATTTCACTGGCAATCACACCACCTGGAAGGAAAACACATGCAACTGCCTGAGTGATGGGCTCACTTTTCCTGGAGATCAAGGTTAAATAGCTCTGTCCTTTATATCCCAGAGCCACTGTTACCCTTTTCCCACAAATGCCATGTTCTCTCCACGTAGAACTTAAAACATTCTGCACATTTCTCACTCCTTACCATTCTCATTTCCATTCTCACCCCAAACTGGTGAGATGAAAGAACAACTGACAAAGAAATTTAGGGTAATAAAAAAATAGAAGACCTTACAAGAGGGAGATAAGTTTATAAAAATATTCCAGGTTCACTGCTATGTTGGCTGAAAACATTAGTTCAAAGGACTATATTTTGAAAAACTGTTCTTCTTATCATTTACTAATACTTACTATGTGCAGAGACCTATGCTGAAGAAAACTTTAAAAACTCAACTTTCTGGCATCTTAGAGTCTAGGACATACTCTAAAATTAAAGAGATGCCCCTCTGAGATTCTAAGATAAAGACAAAATTATATATGTGCTCATATAGATTCCAAGTGATGTATAAAATTTCAGGGAATCTACAGAATCTCTAATGCCTGTCCCTCAATTTTAGTTAAGAAATTTTAGTCTTGACATAAAATATATATACATATATATACCCAGAAATTTCACCACCATTGATGTATCCTACTAATACAATGGCTTCCCAGGTGGCACAGTGGTAAAGAATCTAGCTGCGAATGCAGGAGACAGAAGAGAAGCAGCTCCAAGCTCTGGGTCAGGAAGATCTCCAGGAGGAGGAAACGGCAACTCACTCCATTATTCCTGCCTGGGAAACCCCACGGAGAGAGGAGCTTGGTGGGCTACAGTTCATGGGGTCACCAAAAGTTGGACACGACTTATCAACTGAATAACAATAAATACAAAATCGCTTGTAAAAAAGACTGAAAGGAAAAATCTCTATTTTGAGGTAGATATAATGGGGTTTTTTGTGAAGGTGAGGGCAAATGCCATGGGAGTACAGATAGAAAATTGAATATACCATCAGAGAGTGCATCACTGCATCCAGGGAACTTTCTATTGGGCTTCCTAATCTTCTTTCTAACAAGACTAAGTCTAAATACATTCTGCTTTTCATCAAGTTTTTGAGACCAGATTTTGATCCATTGTTTAAACTTTGACAAGCACATCTAACAGTTCTGACTGTGTCAAAGTTGTTTTTTCCCCACTTAGAAGTTATGAATTAATCATTGTCTAAGATAAGAAAGCCAGGCACTAGTTAGAGAGGTAAGGGTAGATTTTGTTCAGCAATACTACTGCAATAGGGAAACGAGCCCAGACTGAACTGAACTCAACTTTAATTTGTTTAGAGATGATTAGGCATTTAAAAAAGAGAAATGAGGCAGTAAGGGAATGACTAAGGTGGAAGTTAAGCAGAATCAGGGAAGTAGAAATTTACACAAAGGCAGAGAGTAGTGGTTAGTCCTTGGGCTTCCCAAGTGGCACAGTGCTAAAGAATCTGCTTGCAATGCAGGAGACGCAGGTTTGATCCCTGCGTTGGGAAGATCCCCTAGAGGAGGAAATGGCAACCCAGTCCAGTATGCTTACCTGGAAAATCCCATGGACTGTCTGTCATTGTATCCAATATAGGTAAATTCAATTAAACCCAAGATGCATTGACAGAGAGCCTAATTTTAGTACAGTCATAGGCTTTCAGAGTTGGATTGAGGACTCAGAAACCACTGAAACAATCTCTAACTTCCTCTATAATATTCCTAATGAGCTAGCATCAACCAGAATTTCCCGTTGATGGAAAATTCACCTCATGATGAATCATGAACACTGCTGTACTGGCATGATTGTTAGGAGCATTGCTTACCTTGAGTCCAAACCTACATTCATGATGCTTTCAACCATCAGAGACTTTTATGACAAAACAGAAGGAGCTTATTCTCCCAATTATCAACAGAAGATAAATAACCTGTCTTCTACTCATTCATCATCATTGTTCAGTCCTGTACAACTCTTTGTGACTCCATGGACTGCAGTATGACAGGCTTCCCTGTCCTTCACCATCTTCCGGAGTTTGCTTAAATTCACAACCATCAGGTCAGTGATGCCATCCAACCATCTCATCCTCTGTCATCCCCTTCTCCTCCTGCCTTCAATCTTTCCCAGCATTAGGGTCTTTTCCAATGAGTCAGCTTTTCGCATTAGGTGGCCAAAGTACTGGAGCTTCAGCATCAGTCCCTCCAATGAATATTCATTACATACTTAATTTTCTACTCATTACATACTTAATTTTCTTTTTCTGGGGGAATGGGTGTTGCTCCAGTTACTTTATTTCTCACATTCTGTTTCCATTGTTTCTTTGTAGGTATTACCTTAATTAACACAGCCTTTAGGTTAATGGGCAAATTTTTAATTATGTATGAACACTTACATGGACACATGGGGTAGCAGCTAAGGAGAAGCAGGCAGTGGTTCTTTTTCACCTCTATTAGGTAGTGAAAGGAGCCCTAGTCACTCAGATAACAGAGTGACTTCAACTTAAAGGTGAGCTTGAGTCATAGTGGGAAAAAAGTGGAGAATGTGTTAAATGTTTCACAGTTTTCTATTCTCATTAAAGTTAAATTCAATCTAAAATTATTGAACTCTTATAAGTTCCAGTGAGACAAGCTTTATTTATTTTATTTATTTGGCCACACCTCGCAGCTTGTAGAATCTTAGTTCCCTGACTAGGGGTTGATTCTGAGCCCTTGGCAGTAACAGTGTGGAGTGCTAACCACTGAACCATCAGGGAATTTCTCGCTTTATTTATTTCTAAATTAGTTGATGCAAAAGACTATTTCTGCCAAATACTGAGTGAATTCTGTGTTACTCTAGTGTAGCGTAGTGTTAGTCACTCAGTTCTGTCCAGCTCTTTGCGATCCCATGGACTGTAGCTCACCCAGCTCTTCTGTCCATAGGATTCTCCAGGCAAGAATATTGGAGTGGATAGACATTTCCTTTTCCAGTGTTACTATACCTTTTGACTAATAATGTGGACTCTTAGGACTATTCATTTATTTAGTAATTATTTAGTAACTAATTTTCACTCTGTGCAGTGCACTGCTAGGTGCTGATAATAGGCAAGTCAACGAGATAGGCAAGATCTGCTTCTTGTGGAACCTGCATTCTAGTGGTGAAAGATGAATAATACACAAATAAAGGAACAGATAGGGCTATGTTGTAATGAATGTTGTGATGAAAATAAATGAAACATGTTCATATAATAACAAGTGAGACATATCTTATGAGCTAAATAAATAGAGGCTAAGTGAATATTTGCAACCAGAAACTCCTAGACCCAGATGCCAATGAAAATCATAAAGAAAATTTGCCATAGAAAATAAGAAGAGAGAAAGAAGGAAAAAGACAATTAAAAAAATAGATTATAGAATTCTTCAGTGCAATCTCACATAGAATTCAGTATAAAACATTTAGCCTAATCACAGAAGACACAGGCTATAGTTTGTCAGATTACAAGCTGAAAGTTTTCAGGAAAAAGTAGCCATTGTGTATGGAGCTGGAGACATGTGAACCACTCAAGAGGCTTATGTTCCTATGGCCATTGCACCTGCTGTTCCTTCTGCACTGTCTGATCCCCCAGCTCTCCTAGACTGGCTCCTTCCCATCATTCAGGTGTCTGTTCAATAGCTCCTCTGAGAAAACTTTTCTGATCACCCAGTCAAATCTGGCCCCCACATCCATGCTATTCCCTATCCCAATACCATGATATATATATATTTTAAATACTTGTCAGAACCTGAAATCATCTCAATATTATGTTATTTTTGATTATTTCTTTTTCTACAAGAAAGTAAAGTCCAAGAAGTAAAGCCCTCATCTGTCTTATTTATCTCTGTGACAATAACACTGCCTGGGACAGAGAAAGGGAATGGTGAGGTTGATTTACTATTAAGTAAAGTGATGTTGATATGTCAGGGTAGGGAGGACTTACAGGATTATATACTGCAAAAAGTATTAAAGAAGCTGATCTCTATCATCTGGAGAAAAAAGGCCTTGACTAGGCACTTTAGCTGCCTTTGCATATTTGGAATGAGACAGTAGACACATTCTCCTGGGCTCCATTGTAAAGAACCAGAATACATGAAAGCCAGATAGAGGTGCAGTTCTATTGAATGTGGTACAGAACTTCTGAGCAGTCCAAACAGACCAAAAATCCAGTGATATTCCTTGGTAACTAGTCCTTATATTGATCATTATGACTTTATGGGAAACTGGAGTAAATCCTTATTTCTTAATGTCCAGAAAAACACCAACATCTCACTAGATGTTATTAAGTATTCTATAACATAATAAGTTAATTGTGGCAAATTAATTTGGGGGGAAATTAAGCTAAAGTAAAAAAAAATCTGCATTGTTGAAAATTTAATAAAGTCTTTAATAAAATAAAGTGCATTATGAATCTCTCCATCTCTCCAAATGAAATAGTATCTAGGGTTTCCCAAGTCTAAGTGACCAGAGAGTTCCTTTTTCAAGAAATACTAGTTAACATTTCATGGGATACCAGTGTCTTAAAGATCAAAGGTTGTGGTTCTCTTTACAGAAGAAGGACATGAATTGGTGGGGCTGGGGGTACAGAGGGAAAAACATTATGAACTGATTGATGTCCTTTCCCAAATCCATGTGATAAAGTCCCAACCCCTAATGTAACTGTATTTGGAAAAGTGCTTTCAAAGAAGTAATTAAGGTATGACTGATATCATAAAGGTGTGACCCTAGTTATTAGGACTTGTGCCTTTATTAGAAGAGCAAGAGTCACCAGGGCTCATACACACGGAGTGAAGACCCTATGAAGACACAGTGCAACGGTGGCTGTCTACAAGCCAAAGAGAGAGGCCGCAGGAGCAACCAGCCAGGCTGGCTCATTGATCTTGAGGTTCTAGTCGCCAAAACTGTGAGAAAATGAATTTCTGTTGCTTAAATCATCCAGTCTTTGGTATTTTGCTATGGCAGCCCTAGCAGACTAACATATTCTCTAATGTTGGCTAATTCTGGGGTTTACAGGTACTCCCTTCAGCACTGACCACAGTAGACATGATTTTACTAATAGGAGTCGGGAGGTGCATGTGTGTGTATATAATCTAGATCCAGATAGTGTCAGCTTACTTAGAAGCAACATGAACCAACAGGAAAAAGTAGTCCTTACTGTTAATTCACATCATCTTGTCCCATGATTGAAACTATTAAGCCTTGGTGATACAATTAAACTGAATAGAACCAAAGTATAGAATTACTAGATGTGCTAACTTCCTGTTCCCATGAGAAGTAGGGTATAAGGTCCCATCAGACACAAGATCAAAATGCAAATATTCAGATCTCTAGGTCACTATGCCCAGTGCATGGAGGCATGATCACAATGGAAAAGGGAAGGGAAAGGAAGGGAAGAAGAATTGGAGCAGAATACCCAGTCAGTCAAGTGGTTAGGACTCCATGCTTCCAGCGTAGGGGGTGCAGGTTTGATTCCTGGTCAGGGAACTAGGATCCCACATGCCACAACAACAACAACAAAAGCAGAAGCATGAAGGGGCCACATATGGAAGGGAAAAGAGGACAGACAAAAGGCTACAGTTAGTTCAGCCAAATCTAGGCCACTGATTGTAAACTGTCACAAGAAGCCCTTGAAGGTGATGGATGACAATAAAAAAGGCACTGGGCATTGAGGGTGAGCTGGTGAAGTAATTAGGAGAGAAAAACAGAATCAAGTAGTAGACTTCTGACTTCTTCCCAGCCTCCCCCAATCTGCAGCCTTATTTATCACTTGAACATATTAGGGTTCCTTGAAGGGTTTAACCTGAAAACTTGAAGCACCAGTCTAATCTCTCTAGCTGTGGCAGAAGCAGAAAGTACCAGTGGTGAAAGGACTGTCACAGCATTGGATCTTAAACAGATGAAGGTGGGGAACAGAGAAGTAGCCTTTGTCCCCTGGTTCTCAATCATCCCCTCTCCCACTGGGATCCTCTTCCTTTCCAGATGATCCTCACACATGAAAATGTCATGCACCCTGACCTGGTACTCAGCCCCCTCTGCCTGCTCACTTGAGACATCAGCTATCCTTCTTGACTAGTCTGATTTGGCCAGTTTTACTCCTATTACTCCAATTTCCAATATGTCTTCAAGGCTACCTCTTAGATTTAAAAGCAATACACCAGTGATTTAAAACATGGACTCTTAACCTTGATCATAAATTAGCCACTTCTCTAAATCCCTATTCCCTCAGCTAAGTAACAGGGCAAATAGCAACACCCATCTCATGAGACGGGCTTAAACTACTTCATGCACACAGCAGGTATACCACAGTTCCAGCACAAGGAAGTGCTTAGTGTTTGGTGGATTCTCTTATTTTAAGGTTCCCTTCCTACAGAAAATCTTCCACACCTAATTACTGACCAGCTGAGATACTGGCTTCCCCTTTCCCCACCAGCTAACTGAACAAAACCATCCCAAAGAAAGAGAAATGCAAGAAGGCAAAATGGTTGTCTGAGGAGACTTTACAAATAGCTGAGGAAAGAAGAAAAGCAAAAGGCAAGGGAGAAAGGGAAACATATATATACCCAACTGAATGCAGAATTCCCATGAATAGCAAGAAGAGGTAAGAAGACCTTCTTAAACGAACAATGCAAAGAAGTAGAGGAAAACAATAGAATAGGAAAGACTAGAAATCTCTTCAAGAAAACTAGAGATACCAAGGGAAGAGTTCATGGAAGAATGGGCATGGGGAAAAAAAAAAAAAAAAGACAGAAATGGCAAGGACCTAACAGAAGTAAGAGATTAAGAGGTGAAAAAAAAAAAATACACAAAAGAACCGTACAAAAGGTTTTAATGACCCAGATAACCATGATGGTGTGATCACTCACCTAGAGCCAGACATCCTGGAGTGTGATGTCAAGTGGGCCTTAATAAGCAATATTACAAACAAAGTTAGTGGAGGTGATGGAATTTCAGCTGAGCTGTTTCAAATCCTTTAAGACGACACTATTAAAATGCTGCATTCAAAATGCCAGCAAATTTGGAAAACTCAGCAGTGGCCACAGGACTAGAAAAGTTCAGTTTTCATTCCAATCCCAAAGAAAGTCAATGCCAAAGAATGTTCAAACTACCATGCAATTGCACTCATTTCACATGCTAGTAAGGTTATGCTCCAAATCCTTCAAGCTTGGCTTCAACAGTACATGAACCAAAAACTTCCAGATGTGCAAGCTGGATTTCTAAAAGGCAGAGGAACAAGAGATCAAATTACTAACATCCCTTGGATCATAGTGAAAGAAAAGCAATTCCATAAAAAAAATCTACTTCTGCTTCATTGACTATGTTAAAGCCTTTGACTGGATCACAGAAAACTATGGAAAATTCTTAGAGATATGGGAGTACCAGACCAGCTTACCTGTCACCTGAGAAGCCTGTAATCAGGACAAGAAGCAACAGTTAGAACCAGACATGGAACAAATGACTGGTTCAAAATTGGGAGAAGAGTACATCAAGGCTGTATATTGTCCCCCTGCTCATTAACTTCTAGGCAGAGTACATCATGCGAAATGCCAGGTTGTATGAATCACAAGCTGGAATCAAGATTGTCAGGAGAAATATCAACAACCTTAGATATGCAGATAATACCATGCTAATGGCAGAAAGTAAAGAGGAACCAAAGAACCTCTTGATGAGGGTGAAAGAGGAGAGTGAAAAAGCTGGTTTAAAAGTCAACATTCAAAAAACTAAGACCATGACATCCAGTCCCATCGCCTCATGGCAAATAGATGGGGAAAAACTGGAAACAGAGACAGATGTTATTTTCTTGGGCTCCAAAATTACTGCAGACAGTGACTGCAGCCATGAAAGTAAGAGACGCTTGCTCCTTGAAAGAAAAGCTATGACAAATCTAGACAGCATATTCAAAAGCTGAGACATCATTGTGCTGACAAAGGTCTATATAGTCAAAGCTATGGTTTTTCCAGTAGTCAGGTACGGATATGAGAGTTGGACCATTAGGAAGGCTGAGTGTTTTTGAACTGTGGTGTTGGAAGAGACTCTTGAGAGTCCCTTGGACTGCAAGGAGATCAAACCAATCAATCCTAAAGGAAATCGACCCTGAATATTTATTGGAAGGACTGATGCTGAGGCTGAGGCTCCAGTACTTTGGCCATGTGATGCGAAGAGCCAACTCATTGGAAAAGCCCCTGATGCTGGGAAAGATTGAAGGCAAAAGAAGAAGGAGGCGACAGAGGATGAGATGGTTAGATAGCATCAACAACTCAACTGACATGAATTTGAACAAACTCCTGGAGATAGTGGAGGACTAGGAGCCTGGCACACTGTAGTCCATGAGTCACAAAGAGTCAGACATGACCTAGTGACTGAGCAACAACTGTCCCAGGAACTCTTCACTCAGGCCCAGTTCCAATTTAATCCTCTCACCCTTCTCTGAATTACTAATAAGTTGCCTTTCCCCTCCCTATGACATCTAAAACCCACTAGGGAAGGAACTCTCATACTTTCAATCTTTTCTCTCATTTCATTTTTATATTTTTCTTCGCTAATTCTATCCTGCCTTCCCTAGAATGGAAGGATGGGCATCATGATCCTCTGTGAGGTGACTCCAAGTTTCCACTCCTCCCAGGACTATGGGGATGAATAAGCAAACCGCCTTCAGCCTAAAATGCACTGACTGCTTTTTTTTTTAATCTTCAGAGCCTTCATCTTTCACCTCCAAAGAAGTCTCCATAATCTGTGGCTCATTGTGCAGCTTGAAAATTTCTTACCAAAAGTCAAAGCAACCCTACACGGATCCCCTGAACTTAACTTCTTCCTGACCTTTTTGAATCTACAGACATTTACATCCACCCATTCTTCATCTACTTTATCTTTGTATACAGCTTGAAGATCATTATCTGGCTCCAGCCCAGCCACAGCTTCTATAAACAATTGTTCCTATTGGCCACACCTACTAAGTGCAAACTTTGCCTGAACCTTGACCTCTAAACCTACACTGCTCATACCTTGCATAGTTCATCACAACCTTGTGAAACACTTGACTCCCTTGCAAACCTACTATAGTCTTTATGGCCACCCTCAAGTCTCTGATGTACACACTCCCTATCCATAAAATCTCTTTTTCCCAGTGACTCAGTGTCATATTTTGGGAGAAATATTAAGCATGGTACTGATTGGGTCTGCTAAAAACTAGTACTAATTCTGTCTAGTGGCCACTAATTTTATATCCTTTGTTGAGTCTCTGACTTGCTCTCATCAAGTTCTGTGCCAAGTCTTCTTCATTGTACTCCAGCTTTCAGATAAACTTGATTCTTCCACTGCAAAAGGCAATCTCAGACGTAACAATCAGGGTCAAGCTTACAATAGGTTCCCCTTCATCTTTCTTTCTCACTTTCCACAATATTTGTCTCTCCACTCATCTGCTTTTCTCTGCCTTTCTGTCACAGGGAATAGTGTTACACCTCTTAGTCTATTTCTTATTTTTCTAGACTCCTCTAATTAGCCCCTTTCCATCAGGTAATCTTAAATTTCTTCGTCTTCCCTTTGACTTTAAAACATGCTTAGTCCATCTGAGACCTTGCTGCCTTCGCTTCTTCCATTCTCCTCCTTTGACAATCAAACATCTAAAAAAATAACCCTATCTTTCCATCCTAGTCACTCTTTGATTCTGTTCCCAATCCTTTTAAGTAATATTTCATTTTAAACTGCAACAAAACACCTTCTTGAAATGTAATGGCTTTTTCCAAGTAATCATTCTCTTCAAACTTTCATAGCAAACAATAAAGCTTATAATTAGCCCTATTAGAACATTAGATATTCACTCCCTCTTTTTTCCATGACTGAACTCAATGGTTTCCAACATTAATTGGTATTATGATCTTGGTAAGATCACTTAAATCCTCTGAGCCTTAACTTACTCACTGATAAAATTAGGGTAATAAAAATTCCTCCCTCAATGAGCTGTGATTAACATCACATTCCCTATCATTAGTTACTGTATATCAAGCTCTAATTATGATACTGGTATCTGATATATAAGCGAGTAAGTGAAGTCGCTCAGTCATGTCCGACTCTTTGCGACCCTGTGGACTGTAGCCCACCGGTCTCCTCCCTCCATGGGATTCTCCAGGCAAGAATACTGGAGTGGGTTGCCATTTCCTTCTCCAGGTATCTGTTACATACACACACACATACCAGAGATTTTACATGCTAGTATATACAGACTATATGTATGCATATATATATGTATAATTGCATTTCACACTCAAAACCACTCTGTGAGGTAAATATTATTTCTATGTTACAGATGAGGAAACTAAATATCCAGAACTTAATCTACTCACTCAAAGTCACACAACCAATATTTATTAGAAACAAGTTTGCAAATAAGATCCATGGGACTCAACGCATATGTTCTGTTTTAAAATTTAAAAAAAAAATTTTTTTTAGGTTGCATTGTGCAGTATGTGGGATCTTAGTCCCTTGACCAGGGATCAAACCTGTGTCCCCTGCATTGAGAGTATGGAGCCTTAGCCACTAGACCACCAGGGAACTCCCAATGCATATATTCTTAACTAAGATCATATTGCTTCCCAAACAGATATGAGTCAATATTTGGAGAGGCATGCAATATCATTTATTATCTTTTGTAGGTGTTATGTTTTGGAATGTACTGCAATAAACCCAAAAGCAAAGCACTGGTGGAATAGTCTACTGCCTTCCCCCAGGTTTTTGTACCTATGTCCCCAGGCCCAGAAGACAAAAACAATGGCTATTTGGACAACTGTACTTGGACAATACAGTTTACGATCTAATGTCAGCAATCCCAGCAGGTACTCTTGGCCTGTCAATAACAATAACACTCATAGCAACAATTACATGCACTGCCCTTTAGAACAGACGTTCATGTAAAAGACTTCAATTATGTGAACTCTACTGGAGCTAGCAGTAGGTCCCACTTGACATGACATGAAACTAATGCTCTGGGGTGGGCTCTGTATCATTTGCCAATTATTTCTAGTTCTCCCCATTCTGGTTTTCAAGAGACAAGGTAACACTGTATTCAGTAATCTCTATGGTTGCACAAGGGCCAAGGATGGTGAGGCAAAGTGACATAGGTGTCAATTCTGAGCTGGAATATTCAATTGTTGTAAATGGAAATCCTTAGGAATACTTCTTTACTTCACTTCACCTTGACACCTAACAAATGGTGACTATCCTGTCTACCTAGAACCCACTGAAGCAATGAAGCACCATCAGCTGACCACCATACATGTATGGTTTGTATGTATGAATAAAAATAAACATGTATTGCTTTAAGTCACAGAAATCTTGGGGTTATATGTTACCACAACATAATCGGGTCTTCCTAACCGATACAGGCTCATGGCACAATGGACTTCCTGAAGATCACAGCTAGAAAATGTCAATGCCTTTCTCCAAGCCTCAAAAGTGCTAATGTCACTATTCCTTTCACTATATTCTTGTCTGCTTCATGGACTTTTTGCCTCAAAAATAAAACAACATTTTCCCAGGTGCCAAAATATAAACCTAAGTGTAATTTGTCGATTCCTGGGTCAGGAAGATCCCCTGGAGAAGGGACAGGCTACCCACTCCAGTATACTTGGGCTTCCTTGGTGGCTCAGATGGTAAAGATTCTGCCTGCAATGCAGGAGACCTGGGTTTGATCCCCGGGTTGGGAAGATCCCCTGTAGAAGAGCATGGCAATCAACTCCAGTATTCTTGCCTGGAGAATCCCCATGGACAGAGGAGCCTGGCAGGCTACAGTCCGTGGGGTCGCAAAGGGCTGGACACGACTGAGCAACACAGCTCAAGTATGAAGTGTAATCTGACTGATCTGAGTGTAATAGTCTCTATTTTGGTGAAATACAGAAAGTTTGATATTTTCATTTATTTCGTAACTATGTCAAGTAGCCTATACTTAATCTCTTCTACTCTGAGTTCTGGATTTCAAAGGAACAACATTCCCCACCCCTAGAGCAGGCAGAAAAATACTTCTCACCTTGAATAATCAATTTGTTGGTCAGACAGGAAGTAGCAATTAAGTGACAAGGGCTGTAACACCACCCAGGGTGTGACACTGTGCTTTGAGAGCCTCTCAGAGCCAACCCTGACTTTGGATGACTTCACAGAAAAGGCGGAGAAATCAAACACTGCCTTATAAACATGACCCTTTCCTAGAGTATGGCTGATGCAGTTGTGACCATCCTGAGTAACCTCTGCATCACAGCTGTCTCCATCATGAAGACCACTGGGGGTCTCCTTCTGCTCTGTGTAGTGGCCCATCTCTGCTCCTGCTCAGGTGAGTTAAGGGTAAACAGTGCCCTTAATAGCCATAAGCTTGTTCTCTGACATAGCCCCTCCTAGGATATGAACATCTCAGAGAAATGTCTGGTCATGTGGATTCAAAGAATACTAGTTTGTAATAGAAGGGCTTCCCTGGTGGCTCAGAGGTTAAAGCGTCTGCCTGCAATGTGGGAGACCCAGGTTCGATCCCTGGGTCGGGAAGATCCCCTAGAGAAGTAAACGGCAAACCACTCCAGTATTCTTGCCTGGAGAATCCCAAGGACGGAGGAGCCTGGTGGGCTACATTAGTCCATGGGATCGCAAAGAGTCGGACACGACTGAGTGACTTCACCTTCACCTTCTCGTAATAGAAACAGCCCTGGCCTGGAAAGGGAGAATCTTATGTCCCACTCGGAGTTGAAGGGTTTGGATCTAGAACATTCCCTTTCAAGGATTTTTATATCCATTCATGGCACCAAAAACAAAAACACAAACACACACACACACACACACACACACACACTACTTTTCTCAGAAGTCCACCATCTTATTGTGTGTGTTAGTCGCTTAGTCATATCTGACTCTTTGCGACCCTATGGACTGTAGCCCACCACATTCCTCTGACCATGTAATACTTCAGGCAAGAATACTGGAGTGGGTTGCCATTCCCTTCTTCAGGGGATCTTCACAACCCAGGGGTTGAACCAGAGTCTCCTGCATTGCAGGCAGATTCTTTACCCTGTGAGTCACCAGGGGAAGCCTATTTTGTTAGGACCCTGGAAACTGCTGGCATCATGAGATACTACTCCTCATCGCAAAAATGCAGAAAAACTTGAATCTCTCTCCAAATTAATCCAGGAAAACAGAAAAAAAAATTCTCCAAATCCCAGGAGTCAACAATTAAACTTTTATATAGTGAAAAATTACTTAAATAAGATTATAATATCTTAGAGATACTCTATTACTTTTCTTCATATCACTTAGAAGGGGGAGAGTATTGAAGATGGTGCTTCAGGCTCTGAGAAGTAGTGAGTGCAATACTTTTATTGCTATCTGATTTAAAACATTATCAGAGACACAATGAGCTTCAGAAAACATCCCATGGTATACAGAGGGAGGAAATTTGGATAATTCTCTTGCTTGAACCAAGGATTACCTAACACAGTGGCCATTTGGCTTCATCAGAATACAGTTGGATTTTGTGAAAGGACAGGGTAGGTGCCGAAACTAATTACCAGAGGAACCACAGAGTCTTATTCAACAGACTGACTTTACGTTAATTCATGAGACCTCACAACTCTGCTTTATTTTTAACATTTCCAATTGAATCTCTCTTTCAGAAGCTGCTAGCCTGCCTTTAAAAACAGTGAGTATACTGAACCACAATTTAATTGCAGTTTAATTTCCTATTTAGTTTAATTTCCTATTTACTGTATTTAGTCAACAAACACTTGAGAAATACATATGAAAGATTAATTCAGTATGCTTGTGGTGGGGTGAGTGGCCAGGGGAAAGGCAAGGCTGCTGTAGATAAGTTGCCTCTGCTTTTCAGAAGGCAGCTGTAGAAATGTGATATACATATAAGCAAATAATCTAAGTGTAAAGAAAATGTTCCAGAATTTAAAAAAGAGAGAGGGTACTTCTAGCTGAGAAGCTGGTGATGTCTCCATGGAAAGGGTAACATGTGTGAGGCAAGAGACAGTTAACAGCACAGATTCTGGATTCAAATCCCAGCCCTACCACTAACTAGCTTTTATATTATACAAGTTCTCTCTTTTTTTAAGCCCAGATCTTCCTCATCTGTAAATAGGGGTAATAGCAGAACCTATCCACTTGTTTTCTGAAGATTAAACAAATAAAAAGATTCATGTAAGATTTAAGTTTAATGCCTGGCAAGGAAATATGCAGGAGCTGTTAACTGTGATTACTGGTAGTAACAGAAGTGATACTGGTAGTGCTAGCATTTGTCAGTGTGGTCATAGTACTATCAAGAGAAGTAGCCACAGCAGTTTCAGTGTATGGGAGCTGGGACTTCCGGATGGTACTGTGCTTCCTGTCAGACAGGCCAGGGTAGCCTAGTTTAAGGACGAGGAGAAAAGCAGGACATTCTCTTGTGTATGTTGCAGGTGAACTGCAGCATTTACAAGAAGTACCCGGTGGTGGCCATCCCCTGCCCCATCACATACCTGCCTGTTTGTGGTTCTGACTACATCACCTATGGGAATGAATGCCACTTATGTATTGAGAACTTGTGAGTACCTCATGGGAAGGAAAAAAAAAAAGCTAGGACACCATCCTTCACCACAATCTTCTCCTCTTTCCACTAGCATGCTCAGCTCTCTAAAAACTGTACTTACCCACCCAGAGCATCTGGGAGAGAAAAAACTTGCTGCCTCACAGTTGGATTAAGGATAAGCCACCTGCTCTGCCAGCTTGGACTGGTCCCTCCATGACAGAGCCTATAATTCCCATCTGTCAACTCAGAGTCTAACAAGACCAGAAGGCTTCAAATTACTGTCTTTAGAGCCCAGAGGTTCTGTAGAGGGAAGTTAGGAGTCACCCAAGAGGTTACAGAGATCATTTGGGGAGGTCTCCAATTCTAACCAGCTTTGGACTCTTTTTAAGTAGTGGAGTTCCACATAATTTCTTATTGGAAGAAATGTTTCTGAATCCCACACTAAAAAATAATTGAAAACCACTATACTATCATGTAGAATAGAAGCCTCTTATCCTACTTCTAAGAGACTTAATGGCCAGTAGATGATTCTTAGATAAACTGTGACCAGAAGGTCTTAATCCTCCTCAATTTCCTGGTGGCTGTAAATATCCTTAGCCTGAGGCAGGAGGGAGGAAAAGGCTACCACAAAGATTTTTTTCTTCAACCTGAAATAAGGAATACAATAAAGTTCAAGCTGTCATGACTTGGACTAGAATCCTCATGGACATGTTTTTAAGTATTTTGTTTGGCTTACACAACGTTTTGGAAGGCAATATAACCAGGCAGAAGACACTTCTTTCGTGCAAAATAGGCAACTCAGGGGTCTTAACAACCAGTTCCCTTTGCTCACTGTTAACTCTCTTTTAGACCACTGGATTTTGGCCACTTAGCTCTTGTGTTTTTTGTGTTTTTCATCTTTGTGATTATCTTAACAAGGTAAAATATCACATTAGGGCCCGAACCCAGAAGGATATGTCTACACACGGATTCCTACTCAGGAGCTTTCATTTCACAAAAGGGAAGCTTCACTAATGTGCACAGACACTGGGCCCTCAATCTGGAAAACGGCTTGCATTCAAGGACACTGAAGAGGACACACGGTGGAAGCTCCCCTCACTAGTGCAGGGTCCAGCCTCACCACGGGCCCTGCTGACCAGGAACGCCTGAGGGGCAGGCCGCCTCAACTTCCCTTGTCAGAGGTCCTCCTTCTTTGCTGGTTTAAGACTTTGGGTGATTAGTCTGGGTTCTCGGATCAGTAGAGGGAGCAGGTGGGATGAAAATATCACTGGACTAGGGTCATTCTGCTACTCGCTCTGTCAGAAACTGCCTGTAGCAAAGACACTCCTTTTTAGGGACTCATTTTCCTCATGTGTAAGATCAGGTTATGGCTGTAATCTCTGTAGTTCCTTTCAGCTCTAATATAACGTAATTTTTCCTCTTGTGTTAATGATCCTCTTAAATGTGTCTTCCCATAGGAAAAGTCATGGAAAAGTTCAGTTTCTTCATGAAGGAGTATGTTAACTTCCCCACAGACATGGACACAGAGCAAGGATATCATCACTGTCATCGTCATCATCCCTGGTTCTGGGAGGGCGGGATTGGTAGGGAGCTGGCAGAGACAGACTCAGAGTCATCTTTGTTGGGTGGAGAAAGTTGTGCTCTCCTTCAGACTTCTGTCTCACTGACTGACAAATACAAACATGTCAAAATAAACTAAAAAGTACAATGAAAGTGTAACAGGTCATTGTTGTGTTCCAAGCATCAAAATAATTACACTTATTAAAAACTTTGCAGAACTACTATCTACCTAGTAACTTCAATCGATCAAAAGATAAAAACCTACTTTAAATGGAACATAAGGAGCAAGATATGTGTAATGCCTATTGTGGCTGTTCAGTCACTGAGTCAGGTCCGAATCTTTGTGTTTCCAGGGACTACATCCCGCCAGTCTTCTCTGCCCATGGGGTTCCCCAGGCAAGAATACTGGAGTGGGCTGCCATTTCCTTCTCCAGGGGATCTTCCCAAACTAGGGATCAACCTCACATCTCTTGCACGGGCAGGTAGACTGCTTACCACTGAGCCACCAGAGAAGCCCTTTGTAATGCCCACAGCACAGTCGTAAATATTTTTACGAATGACATGCCTTCACAACTACAAATTTGATAAACACATTTTATAGCAAAAATTATCAAAATAAACCACTGAACTCTCTGACATAGCTTAAACATTAACTTATTTCTAAGGTTTTAAAAAAGTATATGTTTAAAATAAATTGACAAAAATTTTTCATTTGCAAGAGAGCCCCTATTTGGGCAATTAATTTCCTAATTGTTCTAACGAAAGTCTAATTCCTAATTGAGTCTTCTTTACTTGACATACAATCTGTTTTAACAAGGATGCTGTGTGATTCTACTCAGGGAGGAGGGGACGCTTGCAAATCCTACTTCAAATTTAATACAGCTCTGAACCATCTTTATAATTTTAATTATCAATCTAATTGTGCCACAAACATCAGCTATTCCATATTAATAAATCCTGACCCATGATTTTAAGATTCTCAACCCCCTAATCCTAATATTAAATACCTAATTTATCCATAATCCTAGACAGTTCATAGAGTTTAACTCAAATCTATGTTTAACACTAAAAGCTCACAATATGTTAATCACAGTAAGACACTCAGTAATCTAATATTTCTCAGTCTTTGTTCATTGTGACACACCTTTTCAACCGAATTGTAAACATGAAGAACCAGTGTCTAAGTGCACAAAAGAGAAGAAACACTGGTTCAGAAATGCTGACTAGTGAATAAAAACAAAAGCTCATCTTTTCTCCTTTCTTTTCATTTCCCTTTTCCTCTCTCTCAAATATTTTTCCTTTTCTCTATACTATTTTTTCTTTTTCTATATATTCCTTCCCTGTTATTTCTTATTGCAAACTTTTCCTAACTTTCCCTTAAATTCATTACTTTTTCCTCACTTTCTATAGTCTCTATAAGCATCTTTTATTTATGCAAAGCCTTCCAGCCTCCATATCTCAAAGTCTGACTGTATATCCCTTTGTAGCAATGGTCAGATAAGCACATTTGCCTGTATACACACTTGGGGAAATTTTAAATTATTAGACATTTGTCTCAAAATGAAGACAGCTGGAGCCTCACCTCCAAAAACCATGTAGACATATAAGTCTTACCTAGGCTTATAGCGTAATTGATAGCTTACACCTTGACATTTAAAAATAAATTCTAATTTCATATAAACCCAAAATTCACCTTATATCTAAATCCCAATTTTTACCTTTCACAACTGCTCTATAGCATAAGGCTTAACCACTCCCTTCAAAGGCCAACTCTTTATTCTATCTTTTAAATCAAAATTCAAAACAAATCTTTAACATTAATCTGCATGCAATTCATTTCACATAAATGAATCTGAGAACCAACACCGAACTCAGTCCTAAACTTTAAAAACTGTAATCCTAATGTTTTGCTGTCTCTGGATCTTATTTCTATTCATCGATTTAATTGAAATGCCTATGTTTATATGCACGTTGTACTCTGCTTATGTGTGATTACGTCATGGGAAGCTACAATCTCACTTTGTATGCTAGTAACTATGTAGGTGTATGTTCACATGTGACTTTCTTTATAGATGACGAGGTCATGACTGGTGGCCCCAGTAACCTGACCTTAATAACTGTGTTTGAAAGTCAATATGAACACAAATATAGCGAGTTAACTCATTTTCAGTTAATAAACATGTAGATTGTTTCACTTAGTATCTTATTGTTGACTATTTACACTGTGACAAATTAGTTCCTGTTGTTGGTTTCCCCAAGTAATGAAAGGCTGAAACTAACTAAAGTAAAATGTTAAAACACAAAATAACAGAAAAAATAAAACATGGCTAAGGAATTCATAACATTTATAACAAAATAATTTTTCAACTTGAACTGTTGTTTTGATCCAGTTGCTTTGAGTTAAATGACCAGTTCTGTGCCTCTCTGACAAGCTGCTTCTATTGAGGCTTAATTGAGTTTGCCTAACTCACTGTGTGTCTCAGTCTGGGTCTCCTTCTGGTTATTAGTTTGGGGCTATAAAGCTGACAGGAAGTGTCTTTTCTAATAACCCTATTCGTTTCCTACCATGTCTACAAGCAATCTCACAGAGTAGCCTGAGAGGTGGGGCAAGTGAATGGATTCTTCATGTTCCACAGTCATTCTGCCTGTACCAGTGAAGACACGATGCACTTGACTTCCTGAAACCAATGACCTGGACCTCTGTGTTCTTGAGAAACTTTGCGGAAGAATGAATCAGTCTTGCCCCCATACTTGGGGCTCTGGATTATGTCTAGTTCAGGAAAGCAAGACATCCAATCATAAATGTAAATGTCAAATCAGTTCAGTTCAGTCACTCAGTCATGTCCAACTCTTTGCGACCCTGTGGACTGCAGTCAGCCAGGCCTCCCTGTCCATCACCAACTGCCAGAGTCTACTCAAACCCATGTCCATTGAGTCGGTGATGCCATCCAACCATCTCATCCTCTGTTGTCCCCTTCTCCTCCTGCCCTCAATCTTTCCCAGCATCAGGGTCTTTGCAAATGAGTCAGCTCTTCACATCAGGTGGCCAAAGTACTGGGAGTTTCAGTTTCAACATCAGTCCTTCCAATGAACACCCAGGACTGATCTCCTTTAGGATGGACTGGCTGGATCTCCTTGCAGTCCAAGGGACTCTCAAGAGTCTTCTCCAACACCACAGTTCAAAACCATCAATTCTTCGGTGCTCAGTTTTCTTTATAGTCCAACTCTCACATCCATACATGATTACTGGAAAAACCACAGCCTGGACTAGATGGACATTTGTGGACAAAGTAATGTCTCTGCTTTTTAATATGCTGTCTAGGTTGGTCATAACTTTCCTTCTAAGGAGTAAGCGTCTTTTAATTTCATGGCTGCAGTCATCATCTGCAGTGATTTTGGAGCCCCCCAAAATAAAACAGTCACTGTTTCCACTGTTTCCCCATCTATTTGCCATGAAGTGATGGGATCGAATGCCACAATCTTAGTTTTCTGAATGTTGAGCTTTAAGCCACTTTTTCACTCTCCTCTTCCACTTTCATCAAGAGGCTCTTTAGTTCTTCTTCACTTTCTGCCATAAGGGTGGTATCATCTGCATACCTGAGGTTATTGATATTTCTCCTGGCAATCTTGATTCCAGCTTGTGCTTCCTCCAGCCCAGAATTTCTCATGATGTACTCTGCATATACGTTATGTAAGCAGGGTGACAATATACAGCCTTGATGTACTCCTTTTCCTATTTTAAATTTATTTAAAAATTTTTAAATTTCCAAGTTTAGACCTTGGCAAGGACATGATTTTATTTAGTTTTACTCGCTTCTCTGTACTCACCAACATTTGCATCGCTGAGGTCTTTATCATCCTTATCATCACTGTTTTTATTAGAAAATTCCACCAAGCAACTCAGGAGAACACAAGGAAACTTTAAACAGAAGACTGTGTGTTTACCCCAACGAGAACTTTTACCAGGTGGGTAGGTACTCCAGTTGTGCAGTATCTTTTCCTTTACTGTTTAACATGTATATTGTGAGAATCAGATGAGATATGCGTGTGAACATGTTTTGTAAATTATAAAGTCTTATGGAAATGAAAAGGGATGATTATAATGTGCATCCCCATTCCTCTCCATCACTTACAAAAGCATAAAAATATATACCACATTTTTTTTGGAATATGCTTGGCATGTTAAGTACTCATGACCAGTAAATGCTCATGTATTTTTCTTGGTTTGAAAAATGGCAACATTTCTGTTCATTAGAAATTGATACTAGGAAGTTAAAAGGAGAACGTGTAGTTTAAACATGTAAGATTACATATATTTACTTATATAGTTTGCCCCATTTGAACATGGCCTTACTTAACACAATAGCATGAGCAAAAGTGCAATAAAAATGATATGTGCATAATCTCAAGGAATATCATTACAAAATATCTATTGATTTTTAAAGTAAAAAGAGTAACTTAAAAATGGATAACCTGGAAGTTATTACCAGCTGACTCAAGTGATTAAAGTTAGCATTGTTAGTGATGGGGCAAATCAACATCATGTATGTGCACATCAGGGGTTGGTCCCAGTGTCCAGCACCTGGGAAGGAGTACTCAGAGGTCCCTTTCCAGGCAGGAGCACTCAAGTTCCACTCAACTAATACCACACTTTGGAGCCAGATCTAGGGTGAACAGATCCTGGGGGAGCTCTAAACAAAGGCATGCCAGGTCCCAAGAAGAAGCAAAACCATCTTCATTCCTGGAGCTACAATGCCAAGCAGTAGTCTGGGACAAACACAATGGAGAAAGGGACACAAACTTTGGTTGCCTCTAGACAGAACCACAAATGCAGTCCCTATGGACTTTAGTTCACTTTGACCACATGGGCCCCACTTGCTTCAGTGCTCACCTCCCTGGGGACAGAGCACACGAAGGTAATGAATCCTTAATGAACCTGACCCTCAGGGCTTCTACTCTAAAAACTGGGGAGGAGATATCACCATCAACAGGGCTGTGACAGTCATGGAGCAAAAAGGAGACCCCTTCCATCATCCAGTGCAGGTTCTGGTTACTGTACCATCACATCTTTTATAAAGGAGATAAAAAACCAGCACATGCTGAGGAAAGAAGTGGCTGGCATCCATATCAAAACAGCCCTGGCACTGAAAACATTGGACTCACACGGTCTACATAGGGACATTCCCACATTAAAACATCCCTTCAAGACCATGGTAGATAACTGTTTCCCATAAACTCAAGGAGACAATGAAAGCTAAGTAACATGAAAAAGTAGAGGAACTATTTCCAATTAAAAGAATAGAGGAATCCCTTGAAAGAACAAATGATTAAACAAACCTCTCAAGTCTACCAGACCCGAAGTTCAAAAAGGAAGTAGTAAAAATGATGAAAAAAATAAGAAAGATTATCAATAACAATGCAGATCAGTGTAACAAGGAACTAGAAACTGTAAAGGAACCAATCAAAATTACACAACTCAATTGCAAAGATAAAAACAAAACTAAAACGAATGAATACCAGACTAAGTAACACAGAAGAATCAATAAGTGATCTGGAAGACAGAATAATGGAAATACTTAATCAGAACACCAGACAGAAAGACAAATAAAAAGAAAATGAAAGCAACATATGAGATGTATGGGATAACATAAAGGTGTGTGAACCAATGCAAAATAGAGATTCCAGAAGGAGAAAAGCGTATCAAAATATATTTGGAGAAATTATGGCTAAAAACTTTCCAAACCTAAAAGAAAACAGATATCCAAGTACAAGAATCAGAGGGTCCCAAACAAGATGAACAGACCCACACCAAAACATAATAATTGAAGTGGAAAAACTTAGAATATTCTAAAGGCAGCAAGAGGAAAACAAAGAGTAAGTTACAAGGGAACCTTAGTAAGGTTATCAGCTGATTTCTCTGCAGAAAATTTGTAGGCCAGAAGGGAGAGATATGACCAATTGAAGTGCTGAAAGGGAAAAATCTATAACCTAGAATACTCTATTCAGTAAAATTATCATTTATAACAAAAGGAGAGATAAAAAATTTCTTAGAGAAGCAAAAACTAAAAGAATACAACAATACTAAACCTAACATAATAGCAAGTATTTAAAGGTCTTCTCTAAATGGAGAAGAAACAAAAAATTATAGGAAAAGAAAAAATACAACAGGAGAGGCAAATATATGAAAGGATTGAAGATTATTTATATAAGCTGGTACGTAGATTAAGAAACCATCAAAAAATTTTATAAAAGTGATTTTAAATTATATAACTACAATCAACAGAAAACGGAGAAGGCAATGGCACCCCACTCCACTACTCTTGCCTGGAAAATCCCATGGACGGAGGAGGAGCCTGGTAGGGTGCAGTCCATGGGGTTGCTAAGAGTCAGACACGACTGAGCGACTTCACTTTCACTTTTCACTTTCATGCATTGGAGAAGGAAATGGCAACCCACTCCAGTGTTCCTGCCTGGAGAATCCCAGGGATGGGGGAGCCTGGTAGGCTGCCGTCTGTGGGGTCACACAGAGTCGGACATGACTGAAGCAACTTAGCAGCAGCAGGAGCAGCAATCAACAGAAAAAGGATAAACAAGAAGATGTAAAATAGAACATCAAAATCGCAATGTGAAGATGGGAGAAAAAATGTAGATCTTTTAGAATGTGTCTGAACCTATATGACTATCAAGCTAAAACAAGCAGATATAGTTATGAGTTAACATACTTGAAAACCAGGGTACTGTTAGTAACTCACTTGTTAGTCGCTCAGTCTGACTCTTTGTGACCCCATGGAATGTAGCCCTAGGCTACTCTATACACAGGATTTCCCAGGCAAGAATACTGGAGTGGGTTGCCAGAAGTTAAGCAAGCAGGGTGACAATATACAACCTTGATGTACTCTTCTCCTGATTTGGAACCAGTCCATTGTTCCCTGTTCAGTTCTAACTGTTGCTTCTTGACCTGCATACAGATTTCTCAGGAGGCAGGTAAGGTGGTCTACTATTCCTATCTCTTTAAATTTCCCAGAGTTTATTGTCATCCATACAGTCAAAAGCTTTGGTGTAGTCAATAAAGCAGAAGTAGATGTTTTTCTGGAACTCTCTTGCTTTTTCGATGACCCTATGGATGCCGGCAATTTGATCTCTGGTTCCTCTGCCTTTTCTAAATCCAGCTTGAACATTTGGAAGTTCTCAGTTCACATACTGTTGAAGCCTCACTAGGAGAATTTTGAGCATTACTTTGCTAGTGTGTGAGGTGGGTGCAATTGTGCAGTAGTTGGAGCACTCTTTGGCATTGCCTTTCTTTGGGATTGGAATGAAAATTGACCTTTTCCAGTCCTGTGGCCACTGCTGAGTTTTCCAAATTTGCTAGCATAATGAGTGCAGCACTTTCACAGCATCATCTTTTAGGATTTGAAATAGTTCAACTGGAATTCCATTGCCTCCACTAGCTTTGTTCACAGTGATGCTTCCTAAGGCTCATTTGACTTCGCATTCCAGGATGTCTGACTCTAGATGAATGATCACACCATCGTGGTTATCTGGGTCATGAAGATCTTTTTTGTTTAGTTCTTCTGTGTATTCTTGCTACCTCTTCTTAATATCTTCTGCTTCTGTTGGGTCCCTACCATTTCTGTCCTTTATTGTGCCCATCTTTGCATGAAACATTCCCTTGGTATCTCTAATTTTCTTCAAGAGATCTCTAGTCTTTCCCATTCTGTTGTTTTCCTCTATTTCTTTGCACTGATCACTGAGGAAGGCTTTCTTATCTCTCCTTCCTATTCTTAGGAACTCTGCATTCAGATGGTTATATCTTCCCTTTTCTCCTTTGCCTTTCACTTCTCTTCTTTTGTCAGCTATTTGTAAGGCCTCTTCAGACAACCATTTTGCCTTTTTGCATTTCTTTTTCTTGGGGATGGTCTTGATCACCCCCTCCTGTACAATGTCAGAAATCTCTGTCCATAGTTTTTCAGGCACTCTGTCTATCGGATCTAATCCCTTGAATCTGTTTGTCACTTCCACTGTATAATTGTGAGGGATTTTATTTAGTTCATACCTTAATAGTCTAGTGGTTTTCCTTTCTTTCTTTAAGTCTGAATTTTGCAATAAGGGGTTCATGATCTGAGCCACAGTCGTTTTTGCTGACTTTATAGGGCTTCTCCACCTGGGAAGCTTTTCTTTCAGTGTCATATATTTTTGCCTTTTCATACTGTTTATGGGGTTCTCAAGGCAAGAATACTGAAGCGGTTTGCCAATCTCTTCTCCAGTGGATCCCGTTTTGTCAGAACTCTCCACTTTGACCTGTCTATCTTGGGTGGCCCCACATGGCATGACTCATGGTTTCACTGAATTAGCCAAGGCTGTGGTCCATGTGATCAGTTTGGTTGTTTTTCTGTGATGGTGGTTTCCATTCTGTCTGCCCTCTGATGAATAAGGATAAGAGGCTTATGGAAACTTTCTTATGGGAGAGACTGTGGGATAAACTGGGTCTTGTTCTGATGAGCAGGGTCATGCTCAGTAAAACTTTAATCTAATTTTCTATTGATGGGCTGTGTTCCCTCCCTGTTGTTTGGCCTGAGGCCAAACTGAGACCCACACCTCCACTGGAGACTCCTGGACACTCACAGGGAAGTTTGGTTCAGTCTCCCACTGGCCTCCAAAGTCAAATTCCTTGGGTGTTCTCAGTCCCTTTGCCAGCTCCCCAGGTTGGGAGATCTGTTGTGGGTCCTAGAACTTTCTTAACAGTACAAGAATTTCTTTGGTATAATTGTTCTGCAGTTTGTGGGTCGTCTGCTCTGTGGCTCTATGGTGGGGCTAAGGGTGAACTCCTCCAAGAGAACTTATGCCACACGCTTGGTGACCCAGGTCTGCTGCACACGGAGTCCTGTCCCTGCACAGGCCACAGCTGACCTGTGCCGCCTCAGGAGACACTCAAACACTCAAAGGCAGGCCTGGCTCAGTCTCTCTTGGGTCTCTAGGCCCTGGTGCACATGTTTTGTTTGAGCCTTCTGAACCCTCTGATGCGTATGGGGTTTGATTCTAAATGTGATTTCGCCCCTCCTACCACCTTGTTGGGGCTCCTCCTTTGCCTTTGGACACGAGGTATCCTTTTTTGGTGGGATCCAACATTCTCCCATTGATGGTTGTTCAGCAGTGAGTTGCAATTTCAGAGTTCTCACAGGAGAAGATGAGCGCACGATCCTTCTACTCTGCCATCTTGTCGATGCTTTGAGGGAAGCTCTATCTTTGTAGCCCCTGGCAATTATTAACCTGACTTTTCTCTATAGATTCATTATTCTTGACATTATACTAAAATAGAAGAATAAAGTATGTGGCCTTTTGTCTATAAGGTTATTCCATGCTAGAGCATGTATCAGTATCAGTACCTTATCCTTTTTATTGAATAATGTTGTATTCTACAGATGCAGTGCATTTAATCATCCATCAGTTGATGACTAGTTGAATTATTTCCAATTTGGGGCTATTATGTATAAAGCTGCTATGAACATTAATGTCTTTAGTGGATATATGTTTTTAATTCTCTTGGGCAAATACCTAGGAATGGAACTGTTAAGTCATATGGTAACTCTGCATTTAACTTTTTGAGGAATTACCAAACTATTTCCCAAAGCAGCTACAACATTTTATAATATATTCCCACCAGCAATTTATGAGAGTTCCAACATCTTCATATCCATACCAACATCCTGTCTCTCTGTTTTCTTAATTTTAGTCATCTTAATGGATAGGAAATGGTATCTCTTTTTGGTTTTGATTTGTCTTTACCTAATAACTAATGACAATGACCATATTTTCATGTTTTGTTTTGGAAAATACATATTCAAACCCTCTGTTTGGTTTTTAAATAAATTGTCTGGTCACTGTAAGCTGCAAATGTAATTTTTTTTTAATATACTCTAGATACTAGTCCCTTATCAGATATATAATTTGCAACTATTTTCTTCCATCTGTGGTTTCTCCTTTTAAGTGCAAAAGTCTTTAATTTTGATGATGTCCATATTATCCATTTCCTCTTTTGTTTCCTGCAGTTTAGTGTCATATCTAAAAAACCATCACCTATTCAAAGGTCACAAAGATGAACACCTATATTTTCTTCTAAGAATTCTATAGTTTTAGCTCTCATATTTATGTATTTCAAGTAAATTTATGTTATGATTTTTAACACAAAATGAGGTGGGAGTCCAATCTCATTTGTTTTGTATGTGAATATCCAGTTGTCCCAGACAAAGTTTTTAAAAGATTATTCTTTCTTCACTAAATTGTTTTGTCATTCTAGTCAAAAATCAATTAAACATACATATTAGAATTTATTTTTGAATTCCCAATTCTATTACACACTGTTTTGATTACCATAACCTTGCAGTAAAATTTTAAAGTGTTTAATGTGAACCCTCCACCTTTTTTCTTTTTGAAGACTGTTTTTAGCTAACTTGTATTTCCCACAAGAATTTTAGGCTTAGCTCATCCATTTTCCAAAAAGGGCAGTTAACTTCACAGCTTAACAATATTAAATCCTGTTGGATTGGATCATTTTGTTATAAAGGCACTGTTGGCACAGATGGTAAAATTTAAATTAGAGTCTTGAGGTGAAGAGCGCACAAGAAGTTACTTGTTCTATTCTTGCAACAATTATTTAAAAATAAAAAGTTAAAATTTAAAAATGTGTGCTTCCTAACTGCTATGCAAAGCAGGTACTAGTAATCTGATAAAATTGTTCTTACAATAATTCAAAGTCAAAGCACAGTAGTGACTTCAAAATGTTAAATATCAAGAGAATATGGAAAGGATATGCTATCTAGGCTGAGTTTTTAAGTAAATTTTCAAATAAACCGTAAGATTCTTCCTATCTCCTCCACCTCTAATATACACTGAAAACATTTTAGAATTCCTTAGGAAATCTCAATTTCATAGTGACATTTTAAGTAGTTTTTCAGTATAAATCAGGGTTGCCTAAAAGATCTTGTTTACGCAAGAAGAAAGGACTGCCATTGTTTTGAAAGAGATTTCTGAGATATTCAAGGGACCTTCTGTCCAGGATTTCCTGGTTCCCAGATTCTGCAACATTACTCTTCCCAGAAGTGAACACTTAATACATATGTGCACACTAATAGGCTCCAAACTGGTGACAGTCTTCATCAGAAGCAGATGCACTGGATGCACATCACTCTCCTCTTTCACCCTTATTCAGTTCAGTTCAGCTCAGTCACTCAGTCATGTCCGACTCTTTGTGACCCCATGAATCGCAGCACACCAGGCCTCCCTGTCCATCACCAACTCCCAGAGTTTACTCAAACTCATGTCCACTGACTCGGGGATGCCATCTAGCCATCTCATCCTCTGTTGTCCCCTTCTCCTCCTGCCCCCAATCCCTCCTAGTCTCAGGATCTTTTCCAATGAGTCAACTCTTTGCATGAGGTGGCCAAAGTATTGGAGTTTCAGCTTCAGCATCAGTTCTTCCAACAGGATGTATATAAGTGCTTTACAATCTCATTTGAAAATCATAATCAGCTTATGCTATGGTGCTATGATTAACTGTATTCTGAAAGCGTGTTAAAGAAGTTATTTGACACTTGTCAAAATGGTAAGGAAAGCATTATTCAAGGTATAGTCTTGAATATCCCTATTGTAATACCCCTATGGCAATGGGGGAAAGACTGGGCTTAACTCTAAATAAAGCAAATGAATATTTTAGCCAAGGAGCTGGGTTAAGTACTCAGTGGATGGAAAATTACTAATAAGAGATACTAAGGGAATTCTTGTTAAAGTCAGGCCAAGGACTTATACATTAAAAGTGGGGTATGAAAAACTTGATCAAATATAAAGGGTGATCAGATATCAAAAGTAGGGAGATGACTTAGCAGAATTCTATGCTAAGACATGCCTGGAAAGGCCAAAGATATGAAGTAGAGGGGAGGCAGAGAGAAGGGAGGTGTGGGGAGGTCAAGGTTCATTTGACAACAGAACTCAGAGAAGCCTAACTCAAGTTTGATAAAGAAGAGAATCTTTATCATGCTACACTGAAGACAGTGGCAATAGTTTTTCATTATTCATGGTATACCCAAGTTGTATTTTAGTCTCTAAGACAGAGTGAATCTTCATTAATAATCACTAAGTAAGCAAATGAAAATGAAGAAACTAAGGCTTCTACCAGTTCAATAATTTGCACAAGGTCACGCAGGGAATGGTGGAGGTGGCAATGAATTCATCTAACATTATGATGCCTGCCCTCCAAACCATCTCAGCACAGTTTCCAGTTGTTTTATCCTTCTGAAGGGAAACAAATACGAATTTTAGTCTCTCAGCCTTTGGCACTACCTCCATTAGTGGTACAGACCGTGTCTTCCAACTCTATCTACCAAAACTGCAAGAACTGCTTCTGAGGTCTTCTCACAGGGGCACTTTATTCAAAAACTGGCACATTCCAAAAAGTGTTCTTGTGGCCTTTATCAAAGACTTCAAGTGAAGCATGGTTTGATGAAAGCACAATTAAGCTTATTTAAATCATGACTAAATGGCTGGTGGCTTATCTATTGAAAGTTATTTTATTAGCAGGGCTTCCCTCATAGCTCAGTCGGTAAAGAATCTGCCTGCAATCTCCAGGAGACCCAGGTTCAATTCCTGGGTCAGGAAGATCCCCTGGAGAAGGAAATGGCAAACTACTCCAGTATTCTTGCCTGGAGAATCCCATGGATAGAGGAATCTGGTAGTCTACAGTTCATGAGTTCACAAGAGTTGGACATGACTTAGCAACTAAACCACCATCACTGACCCTGTGTGTAACTACATGCAGGGCAAGTTAACATCTCATTTTTGAGCCATCAGCCTGCATTTGGGGACCAGATAATCATGGCCAAAGCTTCAGGGACAGTCTAGCTACTATATCCACCAGCTCTGTTCTTTGCTACAATGGTTACATACCTCTTTATTATTGGCTTTGGGGAAATCCTCCTCATAAGGGCCCTTGATAAAGAAGCTTTCAGCAGACATCTGGTGGGTAAATGAGGTGTGAGTGCTCACCAGCTCCACCCATTATACCATCTCCCCAAATATGGGATCTGGGGGGAAACTACCCTCTTCCTAAAAGTCAGGAATTATTGCCTGTTTGTGCTGAATCAAGACTTGGATGCTGATACCTTTTCTCTGTTCCCAGTCTGGGATCTCAACTGCCAACATTTCCCCCTTTGGTTCTAGAGGAGAGACGAGGAAAGAGGGGAACCTGAGAAAATGTTAAAACCTATAAAGCTGCCATGCTGATGAGTCTTCCTAGAAAAAGCAGTACACCAAAGAATATGTAGCAAACCAAATGAAATTACTTAACTTCCTTGTGACTTCATTCCCTCATCTGTAGAACAAAGAAAATGGTAGTTACTACCTGTCAGAATGGTAGTTACTATCTGTGATGAAGATCAAACTGTGTAACAGGTGGAAAAGCACACACACTTAAAGGGGTGAGGAAATAATGCCAACTTTATTAGGTCCTATGATCTATTAAAATGTCATATATAATCACCTCTCTTTCACAACAAAAAAAAATGTCCTTCCTTAGCAGATTTTTCTTACCACTTCCCAGGCTTCTGTTTCTGGAAATAGCTATTTCACAACTGAGATAGAACTCTTGCCAATATATAAGGCAGAACCCATCCGGGCTGGGCAGACACCAGAAAGTCACTTCTTGTTCCTCCACTGGACTGCCCTTGGCCACCTCAGCAGCATGAGAACAACGGTCTTTGTCCTGCTCTCAGCCCTGGCGCTTGCAACCATCCTCAGTGAGTATCTCCCTCATATCCCTGCCCCTGCTCTGATATTGAGAGCTCATGTTATCTTCTACCCATATAATTCTGAAATATACACAACACCTATAATAAAGGAACATTTTTGAAATGCACTTTTTTGTTTGTACCAATAAATGACCAAATTATATCATCAGGGTGCAAGTGGACCTAAACGGTCAACCAAGGCCAAATTGCTATCCATATAAACATTTAGTATAACTTCTTTGGGAAATGTCTATCCAATGTATCCTTGGACTTAACCATCACTTTTTATTGGGATCTCATTTCCTCATAAAACAATTCAATCCATGACTGGCAATCTATAGTTTGGCAGCATGAACTACTATTTGTCTTCTTCCATTATTGAGTTGAAATCTGCCTTCCTAGAATTTTCAACTGCAAGTCTAATTTCTGCCTCCAGGCTTGTTACATAACAGCAGACACTTCCAATATATAAAATTTGTGTGTTTTTTTTTTTTTTTATATTTTCTAAGTTCAGATTATGAAGTAGGAAAGAACAGCACAAATGAATTATTATAATAGCTACTTCATCTTTTGGGCTACACTCTAAACCTACTTCAAAAAAGAAAATGAAAAGTTTTGTGTGAAGAGCTTCAACCTTTAATATTATGCTCATACACACAGCTTTGAAATGAATCTTATATTTTGATGACAGTCTGAGACCTGAAACAAATCAAAGATTAGTTTTCTAATAAGATTAGATTCTTCCAGAGTTTAAATCTCTTTGTCTTTATCTTACAGATGTAGAATGTGTCAAACACCATGAACAGGTCTGTATACCCATCTTGACATGACAGTACTATTTTGTATAACCTTAAAGGCCAGTATCAGTAAAGAAATGCTCAACACTATATATTAATTAAATTTCTACATGTTTGAAGGTTTATTTTTTAAGTTTCAAACATTGTTTCATTTAAAAAACTGTAGGCAGACCTTTCTAAAATGGAAGGGGCAGAGTAGTTAGACACATAGCATCAGAGTGACTAGGTGCTGAGTTAAATTCTAGCTGTTTGATAGTGTCCCCACGGAAAACAATACTTGCCTCATATTTCACAATATTGCAAAATTTAAAGCTGTAATATTTGAAAAGGGCTTAGCACAGTACCTGACACATAGTAAAGCTCAGGAAGGACAACTCAGGACTTAAAATGTTTAAATGGGTCACATACATCTTTGTTCTCTATCTTAAAGAATGAAGATTTTAATTTAACCTTTTTATCATTACTCAGAATAATGACTACTGTTGAGACAATCTAGGTGTGGTAGTAAAAACTTAAGCTAGCTACCAGGCAACTCTGGGTTTTAGACTAGCTCTACTGCCTTCTAGCTGCATGACCCTGGGGGCCCAGGCAGTCCCTTCCACTTCTTTGAGTCAAAAATTTTGGTTTCCCTGTTAAAAAAAATAAGAGATTAAGACTGCAAATTTTGGAGTCAGGATTGAATTCAAGCCTTCCTTCATGATTTATCAGCTGTGTGAGAATGAAAAGGTTAATGAATATTAAACCTTACAGTTTACTGATCACAATGCATATGATATAAATTCTGGCACTGGGGTTTGAACAAGCAAGAAGAAGTGAAATCATGCTGGCATATACTTGACATCAGTTCAGTTCAGTTCTGTCGCTCAGTCGTGTCCAGCTCTTTGTGAAACCATGGACTGCAGCATGCCAAGCCTCCCTGTCCATCACCAACTCTCGGAGCTTACTCAAACTCATGTCCATTGAGTCAGTGATGCCATCCAACCATCTCATCCTCTGTCATCTCTCTCTCCTCCCACCTTTAATCTTTCCCAGCAACAGGTTCTTTTCCGATGAGTCAGTTCTTCACAACAGGTAGCCAAAGTATTGGAGTTTCAGCTTCAGTATCAGTCCTTTCAATGAATATTCAGGACTGATTTCCTTTAGGATGGACTGGTTGGATCTCCTCGCAGTCCAAGGGACTCTCAAGAGTCTTCTCCAACACCACAGTTCAAAAGCATCAATTCTTTGGCACTCAGCTTTCTTTATGGTCCAACTCTCACATCCATGCATGACTATTGGGAAAACCATAGCTCTGACTAGATGGACCTTGGTTGGCAATGTAATGTCTCTCCTTTTTAATTATTTAAAATAAATAATTTTTAAAATTATTAGAATTAGAATTTTCAAACATTAGAAAAATATCATGTCTGCAAGTGAACCTATTTTTGAAACCCAATCAGTCATAGACATAGAGAACAGACAGGTTGCCAGGGGTGGGGGGCAGATTAGTAGATGCAAACTAATATATATATATATATATATATATATAGAATGCGGACACAACAAGGTCTTACTGTACACTACAGGGCACTATATTCAATGTCCATAAAACTTAATCAGTTTGCCATATACCAGAAACTAACACAACACTGCAAATTGTAAATCAGCTATACTTCAATAAAAATAAATTTTTAAAAAAGAAAAATATGATGTCTGAAACTCAGGGACAGAAGAAGCTGGAAATGTAGAGTCTTTGGTAAAGAACTGGAGTTAGTGTAGAATTGGAAGTAAAGCCACAGAACAAAATTAATAGCTATCATGTATTCACTATTTACCATGCCATGTACTGCTAAGTATTTCATACATATCTTCTCAGTTATGTATGTTTTACTTTAATATTATAATACAGCTATTATTGCCTTCATTTTGCATATAAATAAAGTAAGGCTTAGAGAGGAAAAATAATTATCCCAGGGTTATACAGTCAGGATTTGAATTCCAACATGTTTGACTTTACTGTCCACACTCCACAATTTGCTCAAAGATGAAAAACCTATAAAATTCTTTCTTGGTAATTGCCTACTTGCCCCTGCAGGCAACTTATCACCTTGGCTTTGGCTCCAGAAACAGATTAGTGGATATCCACTACAACGTTAAAATACATCTGTTTGCCTATGTGCTAGCAAAGTGTATATCAAGTACCTTGTTACCAATAATTAATGGCAAATGTTGCTATGATGTAGAAGTTCTTATAACTATAGTAGTTATCATCATAAGATATCTCATACTTACATTCAGGCAGAACTTTTAAATTGAAAGAGAGAAGTAGCAAACTGTACTACATGAGATATGTAGAAAACTGATGCCATGGGAATGGTTGTACTTGTGAATATGCTATATGTGTTGAGAACAGATGCATCAACCAGTATGGTGGAAAAGATTCTACTTTAAAATAAATAATGATTCAGTTACCAGTTATTATAAAAAAGTTTATCACTCATGATTATATATACGCTATAAATTTTTTTTACTTACTGTATCTTGGGGTTAGCTGAGAATAGACAATTGGAATAAGACACAAATGCACTGAGAGCTTTCTGAACTTGCTTGTAAAATCCTAAGTCCTGAGAATAAAAATTTTGCTTAAGGAATTCAAGGCTTTTTATATGTATTTCCAGATTGACTGTAGTAAATATAAAAAGTTACCATCAGAAGAAAGATTTTGTTATGACATATATGCACCAATTTGTGGATCTGATGGCAAAACTTACAGCAATGATTGCTACTTTTGCTATGAAGTTGAGTAAGTATTGAAATAGTTTTCTATATTTAAGGGTTAATAATTACGTGTTAAGACAAATGTACTTGAAGCAGAAGTTGTTGTTTATGGTATAGAATATGTGAATCACCTCCTGCTAACTCTGATGAATAGAATTCTCATAATTTACAGGACTGGGGAGTCACTGGTATTCCTGTGTCACTACATATTGACAGTAAGAGTGAGTAGAGAATCTTAGAAGGAAGGAATCTTGGAAAGAAATTTAAAGGTCATCCAGTTCAACTTCCACTTACTAATCTATTGCTTAAACTCTTCCCATGAAAAATTCACCAGTTTGGCTCGCAGCCTATGCTTTGTTTATTTTCAGGGAAAAAGAAATGCCCCTCCATCCAGGCATGCCAGTCCACAACTGCTAGGATGAGCTGTGTTTATTGTTCAGCTTCAACAACTAAGTCTGGATATATTAGAGCTCCTTAACAATTGGTCCAAAAGGGGACACTATCTGAAAAACCTAAAGAACTTGTTCTAGTTCTGAGTCTGATTTCCTAAAAGAAAAAAAAAAATGTATGCTGGAGGTATAATAAACTTAAATATAGAAAATCAAATAATCAAAAGTAGTTTAAAGATTACAAAGTAATCATCTAAAAGATATATTAGCATCAGCTCAAAAAGCACAAAATGATGACTAATATCAGTTCACTTCAGTAGTTCAGTCATGTCCGACTCTTTGCAACCCCATGAATTGCAGCACGCCAGGCCTCCCTGTCCATCACAAACTCCCGGAGTTTACCCAAGCTCATGCCCATCAAGTCGGTGATGCCATCCAGCCATCTCATCCTCTGTCGTCCCCTTCTCCTCCCGCCCCCAATCCCTCCCAGCATCAGGGTCTCTTCCAACAAGTCAACATTTCGCATGAGGTGGCCATAGTACTGGAGTTTCAACTTCAGCATCAGTTCTCCCAATGAACACCCAGGACTGATCTAACCCTTTTAAGTACTTTTAAAACAAACTTGACTGAAAACGAGCATCTAATATATATGGCATATTGTTCTGATTCTGTTTTATTAAGAAAAATTTATGATCTCTTATAAAAAAAAAAAAAAAGGCTTACGTGTATCTTCTTTAAATAAAAAATCCATTAAAGTATGTTTTTAGGGACATAAACTGACTGTGATGTATTATGAGCCTTATCCTTATGCAATCAGCACCAGCTGCTAAAAAATCCCTAAACTGCCATCACTCCTTTTAAAAGCATCAATAAATGGGAAGGCTTGGCTACACTTTGAGGGGCTCACTGGTGAAATATGGATGCTAATGAAATGCCTGTGGCCTCGGCATTTCTCATCTGCTTCTATTTTTGTCTCCACAGGAAAACTAACAACAAACTTAAATTTGTACACTTTGGAAAATGTTGAATCTGTCTTATGATTACAACTCACAAGAGACATATTTCTTCTCCCATATAATCTATACCATGTTACCTAATCTTGTCACTATTATGTCTTGATGTGCTTGTAAAATAAAGTGAAATAAATATATGTCTGACTTTTTGTTTAGGAATTGAATCGTCTAGATTTGTTTCACTTTTGTGTAGGATCTATAAGACAACTTTAGGGCCATATCCTGGGGAAAGTGGTCAATTAAGACTAGTAGCGATGCTGAAGCTCCAATATTTTGGTCACCTGAGGCAAAGAGATGACTCACTGGAAAAGACCCTGATGCTAGGAAAGATTGAAGGCAGGATGAGAAGGGGACGACAGAGGATGAGATGGTTGGATGGCATCACCGAGTTGATGGACATAAGTTTGAGCAAACTCTGGGAGACGGTGAAGGACCGGGAAGCCTGGCATGCTGCAGTCCATGGGATCGCAAAGAGTCAGACATGACTGAGCAACTGAACAGCAACAAATACTCCAATAAAAATTAAGGAATAAAATAAAAATAAAGGATGCCCATCCGCACTGCACCCCACAACTAAGCATAACAACGTTAAATTAAAATCAACATGTTATTTTGCTCAGTTGCTCAGTCATGTCAGACTGAACAACAACAACAAAGTAGGAACCAGAAAAATCAAAGGAGCTAAAGTTGGTGCCTTCTCTTGCCCAGGCTAGGAAAACATTCCTTGTGCATAACTTAGTTCTGGCCTATTCCTGAAAAATTCCTGAACACATAAAGAGGGAGACTTCAAGCACAGCAATCAGGAAATACTGTTTTGCTATATATCTCTTGTGTTTAAGACACTGAAAGCAACCGTGAGTTGAGACTGCTACTTCTTCCCAGAGAATATGTCTGTAAAACATTTCAAGTAAACACAGCCAGGAAAGTTGTGCAAGTTCCCATGAATTAGTTGACGTCTCCCATGTTTTTCTTTCTTTAAAGTCTGATCTCAGGTCTAGAACCTGAAACTTGAAATCCTACTAATACATTATGTATCCCCAAAATTATATTATTATATATTTCAAAGATCATATTATTTGTTCCCCAAACAGAGAGTGTGCCTTGCAAAATTTTTAAATCTATCTGTACATCTATTCAATGAACACAAATCTATTAATGCCTACTTTGAGTCTGTGTTAGACTTGGTAGCATACAATAGTGAATAGAATTGATTTGGTCTTGTCCTCTTGGAGCTTACATTCTGTGGAAAAATTATTTGCCGTGCTTAGTACAGCATCCTGTACAAAAGTGATATTATACAAATATGTTTAGTAACACTAAATCAAAATTAAGCAACATTTCAATTGTATTATAACAGAGTCACATTATATAACATATGAAAATCTAACTACCTGATCTCTGCAAAGAAGGAAAAGGAGAAATCTCTGCAAAGAGGGAGAAAAAGTTAAACTCTTTTGAACTGTGTTCTGATTTCACAAATCCATCAGAAATTTAGGGACTAAGACTGTCCACCACAATGACATGAAGTAGGAATTCAAGTAGGATACTGTTTGTTGTAGTGGTTATTTTCTTGTTTTCCCTTTGGTTTTGAAAAAAAACACTCCTTAAAGAAACTCTTTAAAGAAATCGAAAATACTGACTTGGATGTCATTTATCTTTTCACCAAATACTGATCAAATATCCACATTTTGTTGGATGCTAGAAATGCAGCAATAAGCAAATATAAAAATTCATTCTTTCTTTATGAAGCTTTAAGATTACATAGGAATAATAATAGGATACCAATCAAATGTGTGTGTGAGTGTGTATGGCAAATCTTGAGACTAGTTAAGCAGAAAATGATCTCTGGTACAGGAGTGGAGATGGGGGTAGGCTGGGAGGCAACAGTCATGGGGTTAAGAAGCAAGAAGCATCATTATAAGCAGAGAGAACAGTAAAAGACTGGAACATAAGTAACTAACAGCAACAATTGGTGAGTTCATATTTTTAAGCCACTCTTCCTCCCAAGCCCCTTCTATAATCCACACCCCACAATCTATTTTCCAATTACTTCCAAAGTGGTATTTCTGAAACACTGATCTCATCTTGTCATCTTCCTGCAAAAACTGTTTTAGTGAGTATCACTGCCTAATCCTCCATCAGTACTGGGCACCTCGTTCTCCATCTGCATCCCTCTCCACTCCACATTTTGGTATGAACTGCTTACCACTCTCAGAACCTTGCATGAAGTCTATAATTTTCCACATGCTGTTCCCTCGTCCAGTACTTCTCTTTCTCACTTTTCCAATATCAATTCCACTCATTAAAGATTCAGCCCCAGGGTTATAGTTCATAAAAATCTCCTCCTATGTATTCAGTCCTGCTAGATTAGCATGTATCACATTATATTCTCATTAGCTTAATAAATATCTATCTCTTTTGTTACATTGTGAGTTCACAGCTGGCACATTGCAGGTGTTCAAATAATGCTTTATAAAGTAATCCAATTAAACTAAAATTAATTGAATTTTACTTCTATCAATAAGTAAGGAAGCAAACCATGGTGTCTTATCCCAGATAACCCTGAAGTCAGATGTCACTTCCTGATTCATCTGAAATTTTTGCATCTGTTTGCATTCTACATCAAAGCAAGCTCTGAATGGTTATTCAAGTTCCTACAAACAGAATCCACAGACACACAAATAATAGCAATGACTGTTTTCCTAGAGACTGCCACATAAAGACAGGAATGGTGGTTACCTTGCACACCCACAGCCTGAAACTCTCCATTACGTTCCTGTTCTCTATATTCATATCTTGCAACACTGTCTTGTAAGTCAATCCTTATGATTTTTAACATGAAAACTGCCATCAAATTTTAAAGATTCCCAAATAAAATAAAGTAAAAAATACATTGTAAAAACATGTTCCCTATTCAAATTCTAAGAAATCTCACTCTGCTTCTTTTTCTTCCTCACACTTAAGCAAGCAGGTATTACTACATCCAATAAACCGGTCCTCCTGGAACAGGTAACTCCTGTCTCTCTCTGAAAACAAAGCTAAGTGGAAGCACTGACCTTGACTTTGGAATTTTAATGAACAATAATAGTACAGATCAAGGAAATGGAAGCCAGAGCCAGAAAAACACATCTCAACAAAATATCCACACAGACACACACTGAAAACTTCTCAGAATTTCTGAAGAAAAGAAACTTAAAATTACAGAAAATTAAGCTTTTTAAGAGTGCCTGATAAAACTCTACAAGCGAACTACTAGAGTTCTGAAAAATGCTTCTGGAGAGATCTGAAAACTACTGGATTTTTACCAGTTGCCAGACTCCTAGGCACTTCCTTCCTAGGATGTGAGGCATTTAACACTCAAAAATAGATTCTGAGGTTAAAAGAACTACACCCAGGCCCAACCAAGTCCTCCATGGCTCATCCATCAACAAGTCCAGTTTTGGGGTTTCACTCTCCCTAATCCTAGTTCCCGAATCTCATTCTTCACGTGGGAGACCCCACCTGAAGCCCCACCTCTATAACTGGCCCAGCAGCCAGACCTTCTGGCTCTTTGCCCTTCCAGTTCGTGCTCCCTGTTTCTCTCTTCCTCTCTGCTTTACTGCTCCTAGAAATGAAGTCCAGTGGCAGACACCCCCAAAATATTGGCAGACTTCTGCTGTGGTGCTCACCTCCCTTGTCTGCCTGTTTTTAGACTGCTTGTCTGGGCTCCAGTTTATCTGTGAGACCCACACATTGCCTGGACTACCATCTGCTTGCTACCACTCTTTAGATATGAACATGTTCCCCAGTCAGACTGAAATTATCTGTGATATAATGGATAAGGTGGTGGTCATTTTGCAAAATGGTATATATACATGTCTAATCATTATATTGTATATATTAAACTAATATTACACATCAGTTATATCTCAATTTTAAAGAAAACACAGATTAAAAACTCTAAGGAAGCTGAAAAAAAAAGACGAGGGGTTTTGGAGAAAGAGAACTTTGGGGTCAAATCTAGATTTGCTGCTTCTGAGAAACTTTGAGTTAGTGATTTAACCTCTGAGTTTCAGTTCTTGCATTTCAAAATGGGGGCAAAAGCAGCTCCTCATGAACTGGTATGAACCACTATACAGACAGCATATAATATTGTGCCTGGCACATAATCAGCCAAAAAATTAATAAATGATTTTAAAATAACAGAACAAAAACTTGTGGTTGCCCTAAGCTTGTATCCTAAGCACAATGGATGGTTCTATTTCAGGTTCTGGCCTCTCCCTGTCTTCTTTTCAGCCCCACCTTATCACCCCTGCCTGACCCCACCCTAAGAGTCAGAACTATGAACCTCCTGTCAGGGCAGAGCCACAGAAGTCAGCAGAGTAGTATGACTGCAATGAAATAAAAACACACAGTCTTCTATCAGGGACTTTAAAAAGACTTCTAAAAAGATGGTCCTCATGTTTGATTTATATATATATATATATATATATATATATATATATATCTCTTCTGGCTTTGAGGCTCAAGAGCAAGAACTTTAGCCCTGTTTATATTTGTATCTAAAATGGGTATTGGTCTATCTGTTTCTGCACTGCCTGAAAAATAGTAGGCAGTGCCTGATAAACATCATATATGTAATTTTTAGACTGTCAAGAACGAAAACGTCAGAACAAACAGGGTGAATATAATCAAGGTCATATATTCAACATCTTAATGGCATCAGGGGTCCCACACTAAGTTCTGCATTGCCAGAAAATAACAAAAGAAACCAATATATAGCAAAGGGCAGAGAACAAGAGAACTAAATTCCTCCACAGACAGAAAAACGTTCCCAGAGTCTGTGGTTGTATAAGTGTCTTTGCCAGAGGAGAGGAAGACTAGTTGAATTAGGTGGGAGCTGGCAGCAGGAGATGCAGTAAAGAATGAGAATTAGGGGCTTCTAGTGGCAAACTCAAAAGGTAAAAACCTCACTTGGACAACTTTCTGGAAAATTAACTGACTGCATATTTGCCTGAAGAACACTCTGCTTGGACTACCAACTCTACCAAGTAGACTAAAAAGACCATCAGAAAAGCTAAGTTAGCTGTACAGTGATGATCAGAAGGTTTGATCCTAATTGCAGAATATCCCTGATTATAGAATCTCGGGTTGTGTCTCCCACCTCATCTCTCCAGACCACCCCAGAAGATCTGTAAGATTCCACCTGTGAAAACACTAGGAGTTCTTAGAAGGGAAAGAAGGAAGAGGACTACTGGGTAGAAAGAAAGCAGGGTGGAATGAGCTTGGGAAAGCAGGGTTCTTAAACCTGTGGATGACAATCTGCAGAAGATAACTTTCAAAAATCAACTAGAAGCAATGGGCATAGAAGATGAGAGGGGTCTCTTCAGGAAAGAAGACAGCTGGTCCCCAGCAGAAGAATCTGAAGAAGCACTCCCAGGCAGATGGGGTGGGGGTGCTGTTGCTCTGCAGAGAACTCCCCTTCAAGATCCATGAAGAAGACAAGAAAGAACAAACAGAAGCCCTGTGGAAATGGAGATGGTGGCAACACTAGTGAAGCACTTCAACCACCTTGGGAGAAACAGGCTCACTGTTTAGTTAGGAGGCATTCAAGAGGAGAATGGAAAATAAAGATTCCAGAAGAATTAAAATCATGGCTTGTTGAGGACTGGGACTTAGTTACCAGGCAGAAGCAGCTGTTTCAACTCTCTGCTAAGAAAAATGTAGATGTTATTCTACGCAGCATTTACAAAAGCTATAAGTGGGGGTGAAGTCGCTCAGTCGTGTCTGACTCTTTGCGACCCCATGGACTATAGCCTACCAGGCTCCTCAGTCCATGGGATTCTCCAGGCAAGAATACTGGAGTGGGCTGCCATTTCCTACTCCAGGGGATCTTCCTGACCCAGGGATCGAACCCAGGTCTCCCTCATTGTAGGCAGACGCTTTGCTGTCTGAGCTACCAGGGAAGCCTACAAAAGCTATAAAGAGTATGCAAATTGCAAGTAATTGCAGGGAAATGCTGGTAATAAGGAGTATGTGGTTAACAAAGCTGTGACAGGAATAAAAGAGTATTTCACTGTGATACTGGGTGCGGCTCTACACATTTTAGAGACTCCAGTATGCTAAAATCCTCTTGGCTCACCCTGATGTGCCAATGTCCCAGGGTTAGGCAGCACCACACCTACTGAGATTATTTGTTAAGAATTGGAGCAATAGTGGCACACACGCCCCTTGATGAGAAGAGTCTTGCACTATTGCTGGGCTGTTTGCATGATTTCCTAAAACACCTGGCAAAAGATGCTATGTCTCTGTTTACTGCCAGTGATTACAGAGTGGCTTCTGCTGAGAACCACCACAAAGCCCTGTGACGGTCTACTGAATACTCACTGTTATGTCTGCTATCTGTAAACACTCTTTTTGTTCTTAGTCTTTCTCTTGTATAATTGATGTTCTTTAAAATTGCTAATGTATAACAGGGCTTATGCTTCAGTTAGTTTTCTGTTTTGTTCTAAACAGAAAATAAAAGGAGTGCAGGTTCCTTTTCTCATTTCAAAGTTCCTACCAGTGCACGCAGTAATTAGACAAAGAAGAAACATTTACTGGAACATTTTATTGCCTACTTGACAACATTGCTTGAATGCTTGTGACTCTACCTCTTTGAAACTACACAATTTTCTGTGTTAAGACTGTGTGCAAAAAATGCCCTGATTCCTAGTTCCAAAGGTTCAACTTAATATATATATACCTGAAAACCCAAGCATCTGTGCTTTTTTTAAGTGCCTGAAGTAAAAGAGCCCATCCTCTGAAAGTTCATTTGTGTTGTTGGTTAAACATTCTGTTAATATCGTTCAAATTGTTGAAGGATGGTAGTTTGGTCCAGTTTTTGCACTTGAAGCTAACACACATCCTAACATGATAGAGGCAATGCACTATTGTATAGCCACAGTTTTCTGGAGAGGGTGATATTTTAGGAATTGCATTTCAGATTTTAAACAAAATCTGTCTCTAAATTTCAAAGTGGTTAAAAAAAGAATGGGAATTAGGAAAAGGGCATATAAAAGATTGATATGATTTTATATGACATAAAAGATTTCAAAGATACAGCTTGTGCTATTTCTTATATAGTGTGATAGGTATCTATCTGAGCATTTGTGTTGTGGTTGTTGATATTATCATTGTTTAAACTGTATCTGTGTATTATTAATACAAATACTCTTGCATGTATGATACATGATAAAATAGAGAAAAGACAAGGAGGAAAAAGTGGGGAAAAAAGTAGATGCTTTCAGGTATAAACTGGCCCTGAATTTGAGAGGATTTGCTAAGTGCAAAGCAAAAGTATGTTTACTTTTAAGGCATTCTGTCTTCTCCAATATTCACAGGTCTCTTTGACACCTTTTTCCTCAAGGACAGAGACTTACTCCTTTCCAAAAATAGTCCTAAGTAGACTAGGAAACTAACCCAGTATAGAGGACCACTTTATGGAGAAAGGGATGCAGACTGGAATAGTGCATTACATTATGCAACGGCCTGAATATTTCTGCTTTCTCTGTGAAAGTTCCCATGAAAAGCAAAGCAAATAACTAAGGACATTTTGTGACAGAAACTGTTGGTCAAAAAAAGGACCTCAAATATTGATCCAGTGATACAGAGATTTCTGGGTTTCACAGACCAGTTAAATCTTTTTTCATAATTATTTATTGCAAATTAAAGTAAAAAGCACAATATAAATCTAAGACAAAAAATCACCCATAATCTTTAGGAAACATCGTTTTTATCACTTATCTGTATATAGTTAGAGTTTCCTATATCAGTAATAATATCATAAATACAGTTTTGTTTGTATTCTATTTTGCTTAATGTTATATCATAAGAATTTTTTTTCTTGTTTCTTTTTTTCTTTCCTAACTTCCTAAAATAACCAATATTTTATGGTAACTTTTAAAAAATATAACTGGGAAAAAAACAGGTAATCAAATGTAGCATTGCCAATTTTGTTCTATAAAGACATTGATAAAAATTACAATGTACTTTCATAATTGTTTCTTAACATCCAATAATAGTCGTAATTTTGCGTTCTTTTTATTACTTAATGGTTCTTATTTTTTTCTCATTTAGTCTTGGAATGGCCAAAAGTCTCCTATGAATCAGGTACTAGCATTTAAGAACCACTCATGAAAACCAATGGTCCTCAAACATCATTTTAAGGAACTCTTGGAAGTCCCTGGCGTGGCCTGAACAGTGCAATAAAGAAAAAGCAGGCCCAGCAATTTGGAATCCTCTACTCCGACGTCAATTCTGATACATTTGCCTTTTATTTATCTATATTGAAGTACAGTTGACTTAGAATGTTGTGTCAGTTTCAGGTACACACACATACACACACACATATATTTTAGATTCTTTTCCCTTACAGGTTCCCTGATAGCTGAGTTGGTAAAGAATCCTGCCTGCAATGCAGGAGACCCTGGTTCAATTCCTGGGTCGACCAGCAATACCACTTCTGGGCATACACACCGAGGAAACCAGATCTGAAAGAGACACGTGCACCCCAATGTTCATCGCAGCACTGTTTATAATAGCCAGGACATGGAAGCAGCCTAGATGCCCATCCGCAGATGAATGGATAAGGAAGCTGTGGTACATATACACCATGGAATATTACTCAGCCGTTAAAAAGAATTCATTTGAATCAGTTCTAATGAGATGGACGAAACTGGAGCCCATTATACAGAGTGAAGTAAGCCAGAAAGATAAAGAACATTACAGCATACTAACACATATATACAGAATTTAGAAAGATGGTAACGATAACCCTATATGCAAAACAGAAAAAGAAACACAGAAGTACAGAACAGACTTTTGAACTCCGTGGGAGAAGGTGAGGGTGGGATGTTTCAAAAGAACAGCATGTATATTATCTGTGGTGAATCAGATCACTAGCCCAGGTGGGATGCATGAGACGAGTGCTCGGGCCTGGTGCACTGGGAGGACCCAGAGGAGTCGGGTGGAGAGGGAGGTGGGAGGGGGGATCGGGATGGGGAATACGTGTAACTCAATGGCTGATTCGTGTCAATGTATGACAAAACCCACTGAAATGTTGTGAAGTAATTGGCCTCCAACTAATAAAATAAAATTAAAAAAAAAAAAAATTCCTGGGTCGAGAAGATCCACTGGAGAAGGGATAGGCTACCCACTCCAGTAATCTTGGGCTTTCCTTGTGGCTCCACTGGTAAAGGATCCACCTGCAATGCAAGGGACTTGGGTTTGATCCCTGGGTTGGGAAGATCCCCTGGAGAAGGGAAAGGCTACCCACTCCAGTATTCTGGCCTGGAGAATTTCATGGACTGTATAGTCCATGGGGTTGCAAAGAGTTGGTCTTGACTGAGCAACTTTCACTCTCACAGGTTACAAAATATTGAGATATTGAGTACAGTTCCCTGTGATATACAATAGGTCCTTGCTGGTTGCCTATTTTATATATAGTAGTGTGTATATTTTAATCCCAACCTCCTAGTTTATTCCTCACACTACCCTCCCCACTGCCCTTTCTTTTTATATTGGGTTATAGAGGATTTTTCTTTTTCTAAGAATATGGGTACTAAGCAAAAAGCAGGAGTCAAGAATTTTGATCAAGGACTCAGAAGACTATGTGTGGCTTCATTTTTTTCAAAAATATACCAGTGTGTGTGCAGAAGAGCAGGTGAAACTTTAGTCAGTAAGTCAGTGGCAGAGGTTAAGGGGCAAATAAGTCAGTCTCAGTTCAGATTATAAAATGCTGTACTAGGGCTTAGTTTTGGGAGAGCAATGAAATAATAATAGATACTTAATTAGAATGCATATTCCTCTTGGGAAGAAACTTCATCTTCATGGAAAACGGGCATATATTTCCTAATTTCTTCTTCATAATGATCTTTAGCTAGAGCAGACTTGAAGCCATACAACACTGGAGGGCAGTGATGGAGTTGTTCCATGATGCATATAACAATGTATAACACCTTGAAATCAAAGATGCCAATTGTAAAACATACCTCTGTAAGTTCTGCAACAAGTTTAAACATATTCTTTTTCTCAAGGAAAAGGTCTCTTTAGGAAATATAGGCTCCAGAATGTAGTCTTTAAGCTAGCTGTTATCACTTCTCCCAAAGAGAAGGGGCTACAGGTGAATCATGCATGCATGCTAAGTTGCTTTAGTTGTGACCAACTCTTTGTGACCCTGTGGACTACAGCCCACCAGGTTCCTCGGTCCATAGGATTGTCCAGGCAAAAATACTGGAGTGGGTTGCCATTTCCTCCTCCATGGTATCCTCCTGACCCAGGGATTGAATCCAGGTCTCCTTTATTGGCAAGTGGGTGGATACTTTACCACTGAGCCACATGGGAAGCCCCCTCTCCCCCCACCCCCACTGAGCACACTAGTTCCTAAAGAGTTTTCCTGAACTTCATGCCATGTACTGAAATATATGTCATTATTGAGTATCTTGTAGCTTATGAAAAATGCATTTGGGGGAATGCAATTCAATGGGGAAGGCAATTCTGTACTTGGATAAAAGTACAGATGCATGTGGGAAAGAATTAAGTCATTTCTTTGCCAAAAAAGGACTTCAGTTATAGCTGAAATATCCTTCATCTGTGCCATTTCAGGAGGCAAGAACCATCTTCATACTTCTAATTTCCATCTAAGCAATGTTTCTTGTTTGTTTGTTTGTTTTTTAACTTAGACTCAGAAACAAGGTATGAAATGAAAAATCCCCAAGGAGATTAATATAAGTGCTCAACCTGAGGGTTTGGTATTTTTCCACATGAAAAATACCCATGAAGCCGAGGCTTATTTCCCATTAAAAAACCTGATAAAACTAGCTTAAAGTACCTGGCTAATAGAAAATCACTAGTAGGCATGCATCAGCTTGCTGAACCTTCAGGTAAGCTAAATACCAAAGGAATGACATTAAAGCAAATCCTTAAAGAATGCTAGTAGAATGCCTGAGGAGACTAAAGGATAGGGACTGAATTTCTGCTTCCCAAGTATGTATTTTTACCAACTGGACACAAAATGAGGCCTTATATCAGAGGTTGACCAAAAGGAGCATGGCGAGAAAGTTACAGAAATATTTTCCAATTCCATCACTGGATAGCTGTTTGAATTTTGGCAAGTTTTTTATTTCTATGACTCAACTTCCTTTCTCAATAGTTATGTTGGCATTCTGTTTGTACCCATTTCATGTAATTTTTGCTGAGACAGTATTTATTTCGACTCATACAGGCCCCACAACTGGCACAGCAGGGATATGTCCAGCTGCCGCAGGCCCTATTTCATGTAATTTTTGTAGGGATTAAATGAATTCATGAATGATAAATGCTTAGAATATTCACAGTATGGTATAAACACTCAACAATAAGTATTGTTATTGTTAAAAATATATATAAAAAAGAATACAATCTTCACAACTCAATGCAGGAATTGCCATTATAAGATTCTTAACAGATATTCATGCAGTTTCTTCTGGGTCCCCTTGAGTGAGAAGGAACTCCCACCTTTCTGAGACAATCATTAATGGGCAACTCTTACTCTCAAAACTTCTTATTTTTATCATGCTTAGATTTACTATATATTATTTACCTTTTCACTTGTTCCTTGGAGCCACAAATAAAAGTCTAACTGGGAAACTTTTCAGTATTTTAAAGATAGCTCTTTTGTACTTCCTGAGTTTAATATTATTACTTAAAGAAAACCTTCAAATAGGTCTTATGCTAAATGCTGTACATAGTGACCTCATTTAATTCACAAAACAACCCTAATAATAAATTTATATAAATAAAAGTTTATAATATTTACCACAGTAAATCTAGTTTCTAATCTAGTTCTGAAGTATGATAGGAGCTAAAAAAAAAAAAAAGAAGAGCAATAAGTTAATGAATAAATCTGCTTTTTATTTCACTTAAGTAAAGTAAGGTTTACAGATGACAGATACACTGTCCAACATAAATGGGAGATGGTAGGGTTATGATCGACAAGAGTTCTGCTTGACCCCAGAACTCAGGCTCTTAAACACTGCCACACCATGTTCTCTAGTCAACATCATAGTCCCTGTTCCTAGAGCAGCTCATATCAACAGATTCTGGAAACTTTATTCAGTTCTGGGAAGACAAACTTGAGTTCTCTGTGGCACAGCCCTTCCAGGTCAAAGAAACCATGTCCATTAATGTTATGGAGAATACCTTCTAGTTCTTGAACTCAAAAGGCAAGAGCAGCTAGCAGTCCTTGCCACTTACCAGTGGTCTTGCCATAGAGCCTTGCAACAGCTCTTTGAAATCGTCATTTTCCACTGTCTAGAGTTTTCTTGTAGCACTTAGCAAACATCATAAATGAAGAATGTTTTGTTGAAATATTGGTCAAGATAAGTAAGTTACTTCCTAATATTTGGCATAGTGAGAAGTGCAAATGCTTCTCTTCCTTTGGAAAATGTCAGTGCAGTTGATGATATTACTAGCTCAGTAAACCCCTTGATATTGGGCATGAGGAGCTCTTGATACATTAAACTATACTTGATTTCTTCAGACCAGCCCTATTTGGAGACAAAGCAGTCATGGTCAAAACATGAGGGAGAGCCCAGCTTATGCACCATGGGATTCTTAAAGACATCCACATTGACCCTTATACTGGTGTTTGAAGATGCCAGTGATCTTCTTTAGAAACTTGAATAAATAACTTCCAAAAAAGAGTAACTATATTCCCAGTAGTTATTCAACTAGTTCCATCAGTAGCTCCACTTCCACCACAAAATGTGGGGCTCTCAAGAAAGCCATTCTCTACTGTAGAGCATGCATCACTACTTTAGCCTGGTCAGCAAAGATAAATGACTGGATTTCTTTGCTTTGTGCCCAGTATGCAACAGACCTGCAGGCTTCCAGTTGATGAGGACTGCGTAAAGGGCCAAGACAGCTGGTCTCAATAGCTGCACTAATCACTTTATCAATGAACGAAAACGGCACTGTTGCAGAAAATGAGGAACCCAGGAACCTGTCTTTAAGACTTATTTCAGATATTTACTAGTTCTAATATCTTAGACCAGTTATTAATTTATTTAAAACCCAATTTCCTCTTCTATAAACTGGAGATGATAGTAATAGCCAACTCAGTCTTACACAGGAATCAAATAAAATATATGTGAAAGCACTAAGGAATTGTTTATGTACCATCCAAATGTAAAGCAGAATCTGGGTCATGTTATGTAATCATATTTTACAAGGAAATATTTCCCATGATTCATTAAGTCTTTTGAACCTGTTCTAGGGTCCTATTCCGGGGAGCAGCTATTTTTTAATAGAGATGACACAGCTGGCTAGGATATGATGCAAACCTCAAATGGGCTAGGCTGATAATAGCAGTTCACTCCTCTTGACTCCACCTTACTGCCCTATGGCACTTTCAGCATCGTGAGAGCAACAGTCCCTCTTGGTACTAGAACATTCATTTATTATCAGAATCTCAACTAAGAAATTCTGAGATGCTTTCATCTCAAAAGAGAGCAAGTTTGTCGTTGTTGTTGTTTTATTTTTCTCTTAAAGCATTTCTTTCTCTCCATCAGGAAATCACTGAATCATGTAATCTCAGTTTTGGAGTAGACCATAAAATTAATATAAACCAACTTCCTGACTATATAAGAAATACCAGGAGATCCCTGAGAAGTGAAAATCATCTATCTTCTGATTTGATGAAAAAAAATCTTTATTCAAAAGGGAAAAAAAAAACAGCCCAAACCAGCCCATGCATGACCTGAGTCAATAGACTATTCTCACCTTATTCAGTAGAATTCAACTGACTCAACTTGTCATCCATGACTGATATAAAATTTTAAGGATTTAAAAATATATCACTTTTTTGTCTACTCCATATTTACTGAGTACTGAATACGACCTGGCATCACTTACTAGAATAACCAGTCATGAATCTCTGTTCAGGGTCCTTTTCCTCATACTCCATTCCTAATCCAAAAGAGCAATCGTAGTATTCACACCTTTGCTGAGTGATGGAAACTAAGTATTATTCTGATTCAAAGCCTTGACGAGAACTTCATGTCAGCTGGCACAAACTAAAAACTGAAGTAAAACTCATACTTTTTCCAAAAATAGTTGATCTTCATTATAGAAAGTGGTCACTTCACAACATGTGGTATAGAACTACTACTTTTATGTAATCGCAAAATTGGGATGAATTTTTCTATCTCAAAATCAAAAGGTCTTTCATATATCTTGATATGTTTTAGCATAATTTTTGTAGAATCAGAGATAAATCTGACATAATATAGTTTTGCTATGAAGCTGAGTATTTACTCCTTCAAGTGTCAAACCTGGTTCTATTAAAAGAATTCTAAATTCAAACCATTATTAAATGGAGTCAATAGAGAACACTGGTCAAGTGTACTGGCTTTAGAGTCAGAAGAATTCTGTTGGTTCCTAGCCTTATCACTATATGACTAGGACAAATCACTTTAATTTTCTGGACCTCAGTTTTCTCATTTATACTGTAAGAAGTGTTATAGTACCTATCTGTTTTAATTTCTATATGTTTAAATGCTATAATTTTTGTAAAGTACTAAACATAGCCCTTCCTATATAATAAGAATTCTAGGATGTTTAGCAAGTATTATTATAAAATGTCAGGTTTCTCTACTTACTCATCAGAGGATGAAGAATGTGATTTAAATTTTCATTTTGATTCAGAGTGAAAATTATTAATATATTTTAGAGTATATATGTATGTGGTAATAAAAAGTGTTTTCCTTAACTCTCTTTGATGTTAAGCCTTATAAGTAAAAGAGAATAATACATTAGCATAGACGTTAAGAATATGTTCTTTGAAGTCACAAACTTTGGTTCAAGTAATATATTCATCAATTACTAGCTGTACGGTCTTAGAAATTTTATTTAATTTTCTCTGTTTGGGTCTCCCTTTCTGAAGGACATATTGATGATTACTTCTCAGCCACTGCTGCTGCTAAGTCACTTCAGTCGTGTCCGACTCTGTGCGACCCCATCCCTGGGATTCTCCAGGCAAGAACACTGGAGTGGGTTGCCATTTCCTTCTCCAATGCATAAAAGTGAAAAGTGAAAGTGAAGTCGCTCAGTCATGTCCGACTCTTCACGACCCCATGGACTGCAGCCTACCAGGCTCCTTCATCCATGGAATTTTCCAGGCAAGAGTACTGGAGTGGGGTGCCATTGCCTTCTCAGCCACAGTCTTCTATAAAACCAGGTGCAAAATTGGTTGTTCTCAGCATACCTCAACCCTTTGAACTTAAAGTTATATTTTTCAAGAAAATACTGTAATTCTTGCCTCTACTAGAGTATATAGCTCTCCTTGGCCAGCATCATGTCTTACTTAACTCCAGCAACCATCTTAAGACCTAAAAAACTATAGAGACACATGTGGCAGCAGAATAAATAAATGCTAGAAGCAGATCAACAGGAAGAAGATTTTGGATACCTGATAGGTTGAAGGTACTACAGAATATTTAGGTAGAGGTGTTCAAAAATTCATTAGAAATTCAGAATGAAAACCCTGGGATAGTGGGAGATACTGATGAATATTTTATGTCATCTGGAAGTATAACTGAAGTCACAGCTAAACATAATCCCTAAAATTATCCCCAAACTATTTGTAATACATTATGAAAAGGGAAAGTGAAAGTCGGTCAGTTGTGTCCAACTCTTTGCAACCCCCAGGCCAGAATACTGGAGTGGGTAGCCGTTCCCTTCTCCAGGGGATCTTCCCAACCCAGGGATCAAACGCAGGTCTCCCACATTGCAGGCAGATTCTTTACCAGCTGAGCCACAAGGGAAGCCCAAGAATATTGGAGTAGGTAGCCTATCCCTTCTCTAGCAGATTTTTCCCAACCCAGGAACTGAACCAGGGTCTCTTGCATTGCAGATGGATTCTTTACCAACTGAGCTATCAGGGAAAGCCCATAATACATTATACTATAAACTAAACATGGATATGGCTTTCATCTTTCATCACTGCAAATGCATAGAGTTCATGTGATTATCTTCCGCTTACAGGCAAAGAACAGAGCTATGTGCAATTGTGTAATTCAGAGGTCCATTTCCTTCTTATATTTCATAGAAGACAGACCAGGACCAGGTTTTTGTATTTAGAGTCTATCACACTTAGTTGAAAAAGCCAAAGGCATGAAATCAGGAATAGCTCACAAAAGTTAATATTAATGTATTATAATATTAATAATACTAATATATTATTTAAAATATAAAAATATATTTCTTATAAGAAACAGCCACCAGGAGGAGTAATTATATATCAAAAGTGATGAACCTGTAGGCAAAACCCATTCCAAAAATTAACATTTTAATTCGAAATTTAAATATATAAACAGATTTCTTTACAAAATTTTATAAACCTCACTTGAAAGGTATTTCAGGGGATTTAAAGTGTTACACATTTGCTCTAAAGAACAGTATTCTGCTGATGTATAGGATTTTCAGATCTATTATGTTCTTTTTCTCACAGTATAAGCTGTGCCAGAGAATCATAAAATATTCCATCCACACAGCCACTGCTTAAATTCTCTCACCAGGAAGCCCTCCAGGTGACCCACCTAGCCATACTGAATACTTCTATCGGCAGGAAACTCACTTCCTGTTAGTTTGCACAACATGTCTAGTACAATGCTATCAGCTAAAAAGAGGTTGCACTTTTTGTTCTATACATTTAAAACTGGCAAATGGATCAAATGTTTTGTTAAACCTAAAACAGTTCTGTTGTTCTATAAACCTCAAAGGAGATTTGAAGAATAAATTATATGGACTAAAACAGTCTAATAATTTCAAAATGATTATCTTGCAGAACCTATTAGTACTACTGAAAGAAACACAGAACAAAATTACAATTGACCTTAAGATATATATGTTTCATTTTAATTATTTCCAAAATATATTATTTATGAAGGAAAAGAAGCATAAAATGTTTCTGGATGTTTATTTAGGTTTCCTCATCTTCTGCTATTTTTTAAAATAATAAATCCAGAATGAAAGAAAGTTAACAAGCTATTTTGACTTTTTTGAAAACAAAAATTAATAATAACTTGAAATGATGATTTTTCTTCATTGCATTACATCAGTCACTAAGATATCCTTGGACTGCAGCCTTCCCTTTAAAATTGTTGACAAGTAGGAATAAGTTTCTTCAATCGTAATGGTGAAGTCTGATGCTAAGAAAATACTTACATGTTTAATATGAATCATTTGTCTTTATAACCTCTCCATGAAGCAAGTAATAATAAATCTGAATTTTTACATTTGGGAACGTCCTGAAATAGTTTACAGTGCATTCTAAGCACAGAGGACATTTATTTGCCAGGAAAAGGATGCCATGTCTTCGGTACCACAATAAATTTAATTGCTTTTAAGTAAAATAGACCCACAGTAAATTCTTTCCAAAATTTCTGGTATAGAATTTAAATCTTTAGGGTTTACTTAAGTCACAATTAAAGTTAATAGACCATTACAGAGTCTCTTTGTACTAGAATGTTTTTCCTTGCCAACAATGGAAATTAACAGCTCAAAGAACTTAAGACACATGCTTTTTTCCTAACCCACGCCAAGTAAATAAACCCTAGGTTTTGCTTGATTCATGTGGATTCTTCACTAAAACCTGAGAAAATGAAAGAATTCATGAGAAGACTGTAGCCTTGACTTCTGACACCTGTAAAGTGTACTTTTACCAGGAGCTGCAGGTATCCCCTCAAGTATAACAGCGAGAACCACCCTGGATTAGGATTCTCTCTGAGTGTCCCCTTCATCCCTAGTAGACTGGGATGAAGCATCTAGAAAATGAATCCATATAAAGTTATGCATATTCAAATGGGTCAGCTTCTGTCCTTCCATTACTGTATTTGATCCCTAAGACCCTAACTGAAATATCTTATACCCGTATTTGGTCTTTGGAGATTTTTCTATGGATGGTTAAATGTTGAAGTGAAATAGTCATCACCAAAAAAAGGCTAACTTTTACTTCTCATCATTATGACCACAGCCATCAGTGTCATCTGTGAGCAATGCATTGGTTCAACTCTTTCTGGCTAGCTTAGTAACCACAGGAAGATGCCTTGATCATCTCTGAAACTCTTTCATCTATCATTAATCAATCAATCAATCATTGAATTCCTAAATGCATGGTAGTGCTAGGCTCTGGGGCAACAGAGGATAAGATGGTTGGATGGCTTCACCAGTTCAACTGACATGAATTTGAGCAAACTCCAGGAGATAGTGGAGGACAGAGGAGCCTGGCATGCTGCAGTTCACAGGGTCACCAAGAGTCAGACACGACTTAGTGGTTAAACAACAACAACTGGGAAAATAATCATAAATGGAATTGACTTTGCCCCTGCTCTTACAAGTGAACCTTATTATGGTTTTTTTTTTTTTTTTTTTTTGTAGTTGGGGAGATATGATATACTTAGTGCAGTACTTTAAATATAAGAGTCACTCAATAAATAACTTTTGATTAAACAGTAACTGGGTTTAGGTAGCATCAGCATTTTCATTGTGCTATTCACCACTTAAAAATCTCCAATGGATACTCTGAGAATTTAAAGAAATGAGAAATGGTTCCTGACTTTATGAAGTTTACATCTGGACTTGGGAGACAAGTATATAGAGGGTACTTGCTAAAACAAATAAATATGCAAGAATCCACAGGATAAATACAAAAGAATAGACACTAGGTACCACAGGTGATCAGAGTATGAAATGATTACTAGGCCGGACCACTGTGAGAATGTTTCTGAAGGACCTGGGCCTTCCCCCGTAAATCTGACTAAAGACTTCTTAGTCAGCTTTCAGCTAGAGTCTCTTCTTTGAGGATTTCTTGGGTGACTCTCCTCCAGCAATATCTATTGTCTCCATTTTTGATGCTACTGTCTGCTGAAGGCAAAAATTAAAATGGAAGCCCATATACTTATATATATAATGCGACCCCATGGACTATAACCCCCCAGGCTCCTGTGGCCACGGGATTCTCCAGGCAAGAATACTGGAGTGGACTGCCATTTCCTTCTCCAATGAATCTTCCTGACCCAGAGATCGAACCCAGGTCTCCTGCATTGCTGACGGATTCTTTACCATCTGAGCCACTAGGGAAGCCATAATTTACTTAGTCCAACTATTTAAAACTTATAGCTAAGACACATTTAAATAAAATTATATCCTCCTACCTAGGCAAATAATAGCATTACTGTAATATGAAAACCCAGGTTGAAACATAAAATTGTCAAATTCCTCAGAATTCTTTCCTGGAATATGGTGGCATGGGAGAAATTGGTCATTGGTCCTTCTCCTGACCTGCAGAAGCTCTCTTCTCCCCACTCCCAATCCTGCCATGCCTCATAAAGAGCCTTGTGCACACACACTTGCACACCAAAGCCTGTATGTCCAAACTTCACTCAAACCCTGGCAAACAGTCACACCGAGGTGACATTTTAACATGAAGGGTATGTATCCCAAGAACACAAGCTGCCTTGGAGAATGGAGTTGAATAAGACATCTACATAGTTACTGTTAGCAGGATAGAGTCCTCTTGGGAAGGGAATTCAGGAGATTACAACTGTTTCTAGGGCATGTCTTTGTTCTACAAGCTCCTAGCCCTGTTGGGAGAGGCAAAGAAGTTCTTTTTGCAAAGGTTTGGGGCTTCCCTGGTGGCTCAGATGGGAAAGAATCTGCCTGCCATGCAGGAAACCCAGATTCCATCCCTGGATTGGGACGATCCCCTGGAGAAGGGAATGGCTACCCACTCTGTCATTCTTGCCTGAAGAATTCCATGGGCAGAGGAGTATGGCAGGCTACAGTCCATAGGGTTGCAAAGAGTCGGACATGACATGTGACTTTCACACACACTAAAATGGTACCAGTGATACTTAATTTTCAAAACTATCATAAAAATTAGCAGTTAATGAGAAGGGAAGTACTTAGAACATAAAAATGCTATCAATGCTAAAATATATAAATACTGTTGTAGCTATGATTCCTGTTGTTATTACAATATGTTTGAAAAACCATTAGGTGCTACAGGAACGCATGGAACATACTGGTAATGCTGACTCCTTTGGACTCTGTAAGACCTTGTCATTAATTAAAGCATCAAGGAGAATCTACACTTGTCATAGCTTGAACTACGAACTATGTTGAACTAACAATCTACACTTGTTATTCTGAAGAAGCTCTTCTGCTCTTAAGTACTTTAAAGTCCAGACCAGCAGTATAGGTAGTATCCCTGAGAAGTTTGAGTCTTGTATCCCATTTCTACTTTCTGACTCTAAGCTTTCTTTTCCTAAATGAAGCCTTCTCCCAGCTCAGCAAAAACTTCTAGCATGCCTTTATGATCTCAAATCACTCAGAGATGATTTAATAATCAAGATAAGTTATCTTGCCTGAAAATATTACAAGTACAGAAGGCTTGGCTGGCACTGCAAGCCCATCTGTCTTGCTGCTACCTCACTGCCCTTGGTCACCTCAGCAAATGAGAATAGAACTTGCTTCCTGGCCCTTTGCTTTCCATCTGTCTTCAGCGTGTATTTCCCTTTCAGCACTGCCCCATGTGTGCCTGAGACGACAGCAGCCCATGATTATCTTCTGCCCAAAGAATTCTCAGACACTGTCACCTCACAGTTCCCTGGAAGACATTGAGAAAATACATTTTTATGACTATCAAGAAATCACAGAATCTTGGTGCTTGAAAAAGACCAAAAAAATTTTTTTTTAATTTTTCCATTCAGAGAGGAATCTTGTTCCATATCTATAAAAGATCCTTATTCAACTTTTACTCCTATCTGGGTAGCACTGAAGATGGGGAATTCAGGCCTTCATAAGGCAGCCTATGTCATTGTTAGGCATGTTGAGCATACAGAAAATTGTCTGCTTGTAATCTTTTAACTGCTCATATTGATGTATCATATCCAGGCACTGGGGTAGAGGCCCAAGATGCAATGGTGAGTAAGATCGTCCTTGTCGTCAATGAACTCTTTTATGTTGAACCAAAATGCTAAATAATACAGTGGTTAAGTTGATGAGCTCTGGAGTCAAATTTCCCAGTGAGGTGTCCTGGGGAAATCTGAGACCTGATGGCATATTTAAAATAAAACTTCTTTCCTTAAGAACTAGGCCTGATTTTTCTCATATGTTTGTTCTAGTTACAACATGAATTAAGCCCCACTGCGCTTGGTCATAACACAACCTTCAGCACAGAATTACAGCTTCTTCATGAACTCCAGGACGCTGCCTTGTTATGCAAGCTACATATTATAATAGAAATCACACATAATGGACCTGACTTTTCATGCATGCACTCTGGTTATTCATTTAATATGTTTTATGTCAAATATGAGATAGTACACGGTATGAGTAGGGAAGTAGGAATGGGTCTGGTAATAATAAAGGGTAAAGAGATCACTCTAGGAAAGGATCAAGATGGTGGAGTAGGAGGATATGGAGCTCATCTTCCCCCAACAAACACATCAAAAATATATCTACATATTCAACAACTCTCACAGAAAACTAGAGGCAGAAGATCTCTTATATAACCAAACCTGCAAGGAAGATCCCTATTTAACAGGGTATAATGGAGGGAAAAGGGGCATCAGGATAGGACCAAAGTCTCTGGGAGGAATCTATAAAGGGTGGAAGGTCCACACAAGTGACCCCTCACCCTGGGAGACCCCCATGCTTGCTGGGAGGTCCACCAAGACATAAAGAGAGGGTGGAGGGGTCTGGCATCCACTCATTAGGAATGTGCATTGTTGGCCTGCTAACAATCAAGGTGACGAGAGAACAGCACTTATGGCTGCCTCCTCATGATACTTCCCTGTCCAAAACATGCACTGGATGAGGCTGCTGGTATGAATTGCACGTAGGCCCCGAATCTTTGAGAGATGGGCCCTGGGAGAAAATTTGGTCCAGCTGTGCAAGACTGCCAAGAGGGCCCCGGAAAGGGCTGTGACAGGCACAGGGCAAAAAGGACGCCCCACTGAACATCCAGGGCAGCTTTTGGATACATCATTACACTCCCTGTTAAGGGGATAACAGACAGCAGACTCTGAGGAAAGACGTGGCTGGCATCCATTCCAAAAGCAGCTCTGGCACCAAAAATATTGGACTTACACAGACTACGCAGGAAAACTCCCCTGTAAAATCACCCCTTCAAGGGCACAGGAGATAACAGTTTCTCATAAACTCATCGAATCAGAAAATGCTAAATAAAATAAAAAAGCAGAGGAACTATTCCCAATTAATAGTATAAGAGAAATCCCCTGAAATAACAAAGAATGAAACAGACCTCACAGTTTACTAGACACTGAGTTCAAAATGGAGGTAATAAAAATGATAAAGGAATTAAGAAAGATTATCACTGCAACAAAGAACTAGAAACTATGAAGAGAAATCAATCAAAATTGGACAATTCATTTGCCAAGATAAAAACCAAGCTAAACACAATAAATAGCAGATTATATAATGCAGAAGAATGAATAACTGATCTAGAAGAGAGATAATGGAAATCATCCAATCAGACAGCATATAGACAAAAAAGAAGCAAATTATGAGAGCTATGGGGTAATATAAAGTGTGTTAACCTATGCATAATAGGGACTCCAGGAGGAAAAGAAAAAAGGAATTGAAAATGTATTTGAAGAAATTATGGCTGAAAACTTCCTAAAACTAAAAAGAAATAGCTATCCATGTACAAGAAGCATCAGTTCAGTTCAGTTCAGTCGCTCAGTCATGTTGAACTCTTTGCGACACCATGAATCGCAGCATGCCAGGCCTCCCTGTCCATCACCAACTCCCGGAGTTTACTCAAACTCATGTTCATCGAGTCAGTGATGCTATCCAGCCATCTCATCCTCTGTTGTCCCCTTTTCCTCCTGCCCCCAATCCCTCCCAGCATCAGGGTCTTTTCCAACGAGTCAATTCTTCACATGAGGTGGCCCAAGTATTGGAATTTCAGCTTCAGCATCAGTCCTTCCAATGAACACTCAGGACTGATCTCCTTCAGGATGGACTGGTTGGATCTCCTTGCAGTCCCAGGGACCCTCAAGAGTCTTCTCCAACACCACAGTTCAAAAGCATCAATTTTTAGGCACTCAGCTTTCTTCACAGTCCAGCTCTCATCCATATAAGACCACTGGAAAAATCATAGCCTTGACTAGACAGACCTTTGTTGACAAAGTAACGTCTCTGCTTTTTAATATGCTATCTAGGTTGGTCATAACTTTCCTTCCAAGGAGTAAGCGTCTTTTAATTTCATGGCTGCAGTCACCATCTGCAGTGATTTTGGAGCCCCCAAAAATAAAGTCTGACACTGTTTCCACCGTCTCCCCATCTATTTCCCATGAGGTGATGGGACCAGATGCCATGATCTTAAGTTTTCTGAATGTTAAGCTTTAAGCCAATTTTTTCACTCTCCTCTTTCACTTTCATCAAGAGGCTTTTTAGTTCCTCTTCACTTTCTGCCATAAAGGTGGTATCATCTGCATATCTGAGGTTATTGATATTTCTCCCAGCAATCTTGATTCTAGCTTGTGCTTCCTTCAGCCCAGCGTTTCTCATGATGTACTCTGCATATAAGTTAAATAAGCAGGGTGACAATATACAACCTTGACATACTCCTTTTCCTATTTGAAACAAGTCTTTTGTTCCATGTCCAGTTTTAACTGTTGCTTCCTGACCTGCATACAGGTTTCTCAAGAGGCAGGTCAGGTGATCTGGTATTCCCATCTTCTTCAGAATTTTCCACAATTTATTGTGATCCACACAGTCAAAGGCTTTGGCATAGTCAATAAAGCAGAAACAGACGTTTTTCTGGAACTCTCTTGCTTTTTCAATGATCCAGCAGATATTGGCAATTTGATCTCTGGTTCCTCTGCCTTTTCTAAAACCAGCTTGAATATCTGGAAGTTTACGGTTCACGTATTGCTGCAGCCTGGCTTGGGGAATTTTGAGCACTACCTTACTAGCGTGTGAGATGAGTGCAATTGTGCGGTAGTTGGAGCATTCTTTGGGATTGCCTTTCTTTGGGATTGGAATGAAAACTGACTTTTTCCAGTCCTGTGGCCACAAGAAGCATAGAGGGTCCCAAACCAGACCCACACAAAGATATATCATAATTAAAAACAACAAAAGTTAAAGATAGAATTTTAAATGCTGCAAGAGAAAAAACAGAGTCAATAGCAAGGGAACCCCCATAAGGCTATCAGTTTATCTATCTACATAAACTTTATAGGCCAGTAGGGAGAGGTACGATATATCCAAAATCCTGAAAGGAAAAACCTGCAACCTAGGATACTCTATCCAGCAAGATTATCATTTTACAATGCATGTATGTGTGTGTGTGTGCGTGTGTGTGTGTGTGTGTGTGCGCATGCGCACGCACATGTGTTCTGTTGTATCCAACTCTTTGCAACCCCATGGACTGCAGCCCACCAGAAGCCTCTGTCCATGGGATTTCCTAGGGAATGATATCAGAGTGGGTTGCCACTTCCCACTCCAGGGGATCTTCCCGACCCAGGAATGGAACCCACGTCTTCTGCATCTCCTGCTTGGCAGGTGAATTCTTTACAAACACCACCTAGGAAGCCCAGAAGAAAGGGAACCCTCCTACATTATTAGTGAGAATGTAAACTGGCACAGCCACTAGGTAAAACACTAGGGAATTTCCTTAAACAACTAAAAATAAAGCAACCATATGATCCAGCAATCCCACTTTTGGAAATATACCAGAAAATATGTAATTAATTCAAAAACATACATGTACCTCAATACTAATAGCACCACTTACAGTAAAATAGCCAAGACATGGAACTTAAGTGCCCATCAAATAATAACATATATATATATACACACACACACACATATATATATATATATACACACTTTCTTAAAACAATCATCTGTGGATATACATATCACACGTGTGTGTATATGTATATACACACATATATACATGTGTGTGTGTGTATATATATACACATGTATATACATATATGGTATTCCCATCTTCTCAGTCATAAAAGAGAATAAAATATTGCCATTTGTAGCAACAAGGATGGACTTAGAGAATATAGGACCTAGACCAAGAGAATATAGTTAGAAAAATATAGTTAGAAAAATATAATATATAGTTAGAAAAATATTTCTAACTGAAGTCAGAATGAGAAAGACATATATGATATCAATTATATGTGGAATCTAAAAAATAATACAAATGAATGTATCTACAAAACAGAAACAAATTCACAGACATAGAAAATAAATTTATGGTTACCAAAGGGAAAGTGAGGTGAAGAGGGATAAATTAGGAGTATGGGATTAGCAGATACAAACTACAATACATAAAATAGATAAGCAAAGAGGACTTACTGTATAACGCAGGGAAATATACCCAATATTTTGTAATAACCTATAATGGAAAATAATCTGAAATATACATACATATACACACACACACACACATATATATATATATATATATATAACTGATTAACTTTGATGCATACCTAAAAATAACAAAGTAGTATAAGTCAACAATATTTCAATTTTTTTTTTTTAAAAAAGGAGATTGTTCTAACAAAACAGACAACTGTCTTTAGGAATTAAGAGAGGAAAGCTCCCCCAAAATCAACCCTTAGTAGAATATTATATTCTCCTAATCCATTGGTTCCTCAAAGAGACTAATCAGATTCAACTATGCAACTCAAATGTATGTGTATTATATGTATGAGTCACACTCTATACCTACTGAATCAGAATCTTTGAGTTGAGGGGAGCAAGTGTTGAAGGAAGGCATGTAAATTTTTAAAAAGTTTCCCCAAATTACTCATTCCAAGTTCATCTTTTTTCACATCTGTTTCTTCTTGCTAGTTAAAAAAAGAATATACTTCTATGGAACTGAATAATTTAACAATCATAATAATGTTAAGTCATGCTGTCAGAACCTTAGCTCCACAAGCTGTTAAGAAGAAACATTTTCCCTGGAAGTCTTGTTCTTTAGTAACCTGATGACTTTGTCCTTGATGTCACATGTAAACAGGTTATTTGTAAAGTGACTTCATAATGGGAATCTAAAGTTCTCATAATGGGGCCACTGCTCTCAAATCATCAATTGAGGCTTTGAGGATTTGCTATGAAACTTTCAACAGAAGGAACTCCTGTGGATGAATTACATTGTTCTTTATGGAAAAGATGAAAACTTTCTTTGTGGCTCTCATGGTTATTGGCTATTTCTCATGTAAGGATTTGTCAAAGAACCTCAGGGAGGGAGTAAACAATTGATCTTTTAAGGGCTAGTAACCAATGATAATCGTTTTCTAGATGAAGGAATTTCTGAAATTTTGACATTTCTCTTGGAGTTAAAAAATTCACTACCTTGACTAAAATAATTGATGGTGGTTGAATCCATTTTTTAATATCCCAAGAATTCAGCCATAGACAGATTTAGACTCAAGATATTTTAAGGGATGATCCTAAGAAGTATAACCAACATTTGACAAGTAATTGGCCTTCGACTTTATAATCAATTTCATCTCTCCTCCCTCTTCTTCCTAATACTTGCACACCAGCCAGAAACCCCCACAAGCTTGCACTTTTTGTGTGCACACACACACACAAATGCCTTCTGCACAAGGCAGTGTCAGTTTCTCATGTGGCTTACTCTTAGAGCACAACTTAATTATACCAATGTCACCAATAAGGGAAGTCCATGATGGGAAACTGAATCTGCTGGCAGGATGGCACAGATAGAGGGGAAGGCAAGGAGGAGCTTCAGTCTCAGCAGCTGAAAGAAGTCAAGGCTGTGAAGTAGGCATGAAGGATGAAGGTAACAGGAACCATTAAAAGTTTGGGTAAGCAGTTGCTGACACAGAGATCAAACAAAGGAAGATGTTTCCTCGGAAGCAGACAGAGTTTGGAGAGAGTATATTCAGAAGGACAGGAAAAGATTTTTTTAAATGGAGGCAGGTATGTAAGTGTTCTGTCAGCAGGTAGCCTGGAGAGCTATCAAGAATTAGACTTTTCTCTGAAATGGATCTAGCAATGTGTAAACTGCCCGGTAGTGGAGGATATGCTGAGTCCCAGGGTTTAAATCTCTCCTGTTTAAGGCCAGCATTAAAGCTAGGTATGGGCTAAGGCTGAATTCTCAGGTGGCGCACTGTGTCAGGCATGAGGAGAGGAAGGGAGCAGTGTTCAGCAATCAGGCCTGACCAGACAAACCTTGCGTGAAGAAGCCACATATTTTTCTGTGAGTTTCATGGTTATGAATTTACACGGGATTACTTAATGGGTGAATTAACTGTTTACATCTCAGCACTACATTTCTTGATCCATTTTCTGAATATTTTTGTTTCAGATATTTTTGGTAACATCGGAGAGAAGGTAAGTTTGCTACTTCCTGCATAAGAATGATTTTTACAATCTTAAGCTTGTAGCATTTCTAATAGATTGAACCATATTAACCCATATGAAACTGCTAACATTTGACCATTGTTTATCTATAGAATGGCAGATCATTGGTTCAAGCGAAACATCTCTGTCAAAATAAATGCTGAGGAAAACCAGGACTCATCCCTGCCTCTTACTGCTTCTTCACCTTTTTATCGACCACTAGATATTAAAGCTCCTCATTTTAATTTTTTAAATATCTTTCTTCCTTCTAAGTGCTTCCCTGACAGCTCAGTTGGTAGAGAATCTGCCTGCAATGCAGGAGACCGCAGTTCGACTCCTGGGTCGGGAAGATCCTCTGGAGAAGGGATAGGCTACCCAACTCCACTGTTCTTGGGCTTCCCTTGTGGCTCAGCTGATGAAGAATCTGCCTGCAATGTGGGAGACCTGGATTCGATCCCTGGGTTGGGAAGATCCCCTGGAGAAGGGAAAGGCTACCCACTCCAGTATTGTGGCCTGGAGAATTTCATGGACTGTATAGAGTTGCAAAGTTCCATGGACTGTATATAGGTTGCAAAGAGTCAGACACGACTGAGCGACTTTCACTTTTTCCTTCTAAAGTCATTGCTGATGCTTTTATTCCAGCCCTTCTCACTTTTTGCCCACATTATTGCAAGAGCCGTCTAATGATCTCCTCGCACTTAGTCTGATCCAAGGGTTTTGGAAAACAGTTTTATTGGAACACAGGCATACTCATTTGTTTACATCTTGTCTCTAGCTGCTTTCAACAACAAAGCTGAGCAAGGAAGATGTAGTATGGTTTTTAATAGGAAAATATTTACCACCTCGAGCTTAATAGGAAAAGTTTGCCAATCCGTGCACTAATCTCCACAACCATAAGAATGGGCCTTCTAAAATGCAAATCTGATTAAAATGCCACTCTCCTTAAAGAAAGGCTCCTACTACCCTTAGGGTAAACTTTTTGCATATCCTCCTTATCCTAGCCTCTTTCTCCCTAAAAGGACAACTTCCTTCCTCTTACTTTAGATTCTAGCTAACTTTAACTATTTTGGGGTCCTTGCTATTCCAGTGTGTCTTTGTATTATAATTCCCTCTAATTAAATTATACTTCTTTCTATACTTATATCCAACTTTAGAAATCCCTTTCATTCTTCAGGAACCCACTAAAGAATCAATTCTTTGGTAAATTTTTCCCAAACACACTATATGGGTTTAATCATTAAAAGAAGAGCTAAGAGACATAAACAGTGTTTCCCACAGTGATTTGAGTACTAATGACGATTTTAGTGAATATCTAATGAATATCTTGTATTACAATAATTAAAGCTTCTTTAATGTGTTAGAAAGAATATAATAACAACTTCAAATTCAAGACAGCAAGGATATTCATACTTAGGACAGATCTAAGGTGAATAGTCAAGTTTAAAAAGGCAGCCAATTCAAGGAAACAAAAAAAACGGCACCTGAACTTGGAAGGAGTCATGAACCAAGTGGCTGAAACTTGGGAACTATTACTGTAAGTAATGGGAGTGACTGAAGTTTTGTACACAGGGCAGTAGCGCAAAAACTGGATATATGGATAGACTGTGATCTGAACCTATGGAATAGGGAATTGGGGCAGCTCATTCCTAATCTGCCCATTACAAAATTCTCATGAACTTTACAAGTCTCCCTGTTGCCTGCAGACAAATTGTTCTGTCACTCAAGTTCCTCTAAGACTAGCTTACTCCAACTCTGGTAATAGTGAAGAAGTTAAAATAAAATGGGGGAAATATTGGTAAAATTTGAAACTGATAACTTCTTCCCTCACTATTCCAGCTTCCAAATCTCCAAAAGACTGAACTATAGCCAGTGCCAGAGTAGGACCACTCAGGGTGTCCCAATCTTGGCACAAGAGTTAATGGACGGTGGGTATGGATGAACTAAAATAACTCCTGAGTCACCTGGACAGTGGTTGTAGTCAGTTATTCCCAGACAGTGGGTACAGTCATTATTGCTACTTCTCAGAATAATCTACTTCTCCAAGAAGTGACAGATATAAAACAGTCAAGGACCAGGGCTGCATAGCCTCAGCTGCCTTTCAGAGTGAAAATTGCAAAGACCCTGACTGCTGAATTTAAGATAAGAAAGTTTTCATGTTTGAATTTTAAAAGAAGACATATTTTATTATTATCTCCTCTGTGTACAAAGTTAGACATCCAAGTACGTATAGTAGAAGCCATTAAGAGAACTTGTCGGGTAGAGAGTTTGACCTATGAGTTTTGTTTTAGGACATTTCGTGCAGTTATTATCAAAAGAAGACTGTACAACAGAAACACAGATGCTCCATAAGAGTCAGCCCAATATGTGCCTCTAATAATGTTACATATTCTAACTCCTGCGTGTACTGCTTTGCTAAAATGTAAGTGAAAACACCAACCCCCAAACAGAACCCTCTTGAAAATCTATTGTGTAGCTGACTGATAACACTTCTACATATTTTGGAAAATGTGTGTGAACTCCTTAAGATGTGATTCTCTAAACTAAAAACAATGTCACTGGAATTTCTGTTGTACTTATTGAACCCAAGGGGTGTGGGGTAACTGGGATTAACTGAGATTTTGAGTCCCACCTCCAACTCTAGCAGAGAACCCTCCCTTTATCAGCATTGAACTTTAGGTTTCAATATAATTTTATGGGGAAAAGGTTTTGTTCCTAAAATGTTTGAAAACCATAGTTGTAAGACAAATCACTCTTTTCAAGATAACAAATCAACAAGTCTGAGGACTTTGGATTGAATCCTGCCCTTGTGGTTAAGTGATACTGAGAAATCTCATAACTACTCCAAACCTTGAGCTCTTGTTTAAAATCTGAGATTGTATTTATGATATTTACTGCTTCACTTGCTAAATATCCTTTGACCATAATGACCCTTCTTTCCTGATATTTTCAAATGTACAAAGCTCTTTCCTGCTTCAAGACCCTAGGAAAAACTATCCTCTCCTATAAGAATTTTTTCCCCTTGATTTTCATAGAGCTAGTTCTCCCTCATCATTTAAGTTTCTGCCCAAGTATTTCTTACTTACAGATGCCTTCCCTGACCATCCTACCTAACATAGATTTATCTCTGACATTTTCCATATTAATATGCTTCTGTCTATAATTCTTGTAACACCCAGATTTTCTATTTATTTCCTAATTTTAAGCTCCATGAAGTCAGAAGGCAGGTTTTTTATTTATTCATAGCACTGTGTCTAGCACCACATATGCACTGTAAATATATACTTATTGAACAAATGAGTTCTTGAGGAGAATGAACATAATGGGTGTAAAAAGCATTTTTAAACTTAACCCTTTACAGGTTATGTTTTTTTAAGTTTTATCACTTGTTGTATTTTCTCAATCTCTCAGACTTGAGCATATGGTTAAGAGTGAAGACTGATCCTTATAGACTTGAATTGGAATTTCACCTCTTCTATTTAAACTATGATCTAGGACAGATAATTAACCTCAGTAATTACCTGAGAGGTTGGTCATGAGAATTAAAAGGCATAATGCATAAAGGGAGCCTAGCATAATGCCTGTCATACAGTAGGCCATTAGTGTTCTTGTTATATCGCTTCTAACTAGAGGACCAACCATCCCAGTTTGCCTGAGATGGACGGTTTTTCTGGGATAGAAAACTTTGAGTGCTAAAACAGGACAGTCTTAGACAGACCAAAATAGTCATCTTACCATCAACATGCTTTCATACCAACCCCTCGTTCTTCTTCTAGATTTCCCAACTCTTTTCTTCACTCAGACCATAAAAACTATATCACAGTCATCTTCAGCTAGTACAACAATATCTTTCAGACAATCTCAAACCTCATCTTACAGGCCTCCACGGTATTGGTCACAATAATTCCATGGAACACACTGAGACTCCTTAGAGGAAGAGAAACTGTATAGATGATTGCTATCTCTTCTCTCAAATTTATTACTAGCTCTTCACTTCCATCTTTTCTTCAAATTTACTATCTACCCACTTTCCTAAGATCTCAAGGTTTCAGGGAATTAAAAAATAACTTCTCAATGCTAAGAGTTTACCCTTAGGGTTTTAGTTTAAAAGCAGGGTGAATATTAAATTTACTTTGTTAAAGTATACAACCCAGTCTTTAGTATAGTCACAGAGTTATAAAACCATCACAGCTATCTAAAGGTCAGAATAGTTTTCATCAAATATAAACCTGTATCCATTTTACCATTCCCTTCAGTATCTGGCAATCACTACTTTACTTTCTACCTTTATGTATTTACCTATTCTAGACTATCAGTAAAATCAGAATCATGCAATATGTGACTTTTTGCTTGGAGAACTTAGGGACCAAATCAAAATATCACAGCTTGTGAGGGGAGAAGCCAAGGAACAATTCCAGGAATCTAACATACAGAGCCCTCAAGCTTAACTTTGAATTACTTTGATTAGAATCTTATGTTTGACCAGAGTTTTAGAATATTTAAAAACAATCTTTCAAAAAAAATTAAATAAATAAATTTATCTTTCACACTTATCTGTTTCACGAATCTTTAATAAATGCTTAGTAAGTTCCAGACACTGTGCTAGGTGTAGGGAAAAAGTGGGGAAGAATAAGATACCATTATTCTCAGACTATTACTATATGTAATACAGACATATAACTAAAAGTCTGCTTTAGTTTATAAAGTATTTCCCTAAACAGGGCACCTATGAAAGCCATATCAATACTGGATGGGAGGCAAGGATGAGATTATTCCCTTTTTATATATAATAAGAAAAGACTCCAAAGTTAATTCCTTTCCTCAAGTCAAATTGGAAGGATTTACAGAAGATGAACAATGTTTTTTTGTTTCCTATGTGGCTATTGTTACTTTTTTTTTAAATGGACCACTTTTTCATGAAAAATGCAACAACAAAAGTCCACTGACTATAATTTATCGCAAAATGTAGTAACTGGCTTGCTGCTGTTACTACATTTCTGCTGAAGATGACAAATATTTTCACTTGTGTTTTCTGCACTACTGTATTTATCTTTTTCTTGACAATTATGCTCTCTGCCACCCAAAATAAGAATCCTCCCTGTTTGTAGTTCATAGAGCCCTTTCACAAGGAGCCTCAAAGAACCTTTCTTGGTAGGTACCCATAATTATGGTCATTTTACAAATAAGTAATTCTGGTTCAGAATACTGAAAAGATTTTCCCATGGTTCTTCAGGGAGTCACTGTTTTTCCCTCCCCCTACTTAAAATACAAGTTTACACACTTGTTAAAAGATCTAATAATTCACCGTGATTACAAAGCACAGCGGTTTCCTTAGTGAAGGGAGTGTTGAGAGGAGCGGTGAATCTCTGTAGCTGTGGGTTATTTGTAAGCTATGAGTTTACACATCAAGACTTGTCTTTGCTTAAAATCCCTAAAACAGTACAACTAGAGGAGGAGAAATAAAGGTTGTATTTCACATGAATTGATACTAAATACTTATATCAATTTCTCTTAGAGCTTTGGAACTCACTCTTTCAGTTCAACATCTTGGAAAATGTCAGAAGTTCAAAAAATCTTGACTGTGAAGTGACTTTCCTTTGTTCGTCATAAGTGAACCCATTTGAATCAATCATCATCTTTCCTCCAAAAAGCAGAATTCATTACATTTTCTTATTAAAAAAATCAATAAATCTTATGCGATGGAGAGTTCCTCTTTAACTCAAGATATATTTAATGAGACACACCAGAATTGTGTTTGTTTCTAGAAGTACAGAGCTGAGGAGGAAATGACCTCTGTCTTTGAGCAACTCAGTCTGATAGGCTAATTTGACAATTCACTTATTCAGTAAATATTCTTTAAGAACTTTTGAACTGAGAGACTTGGCTACGTTCTGGGTCCTACTGGTAATCAAAATAAGTTTGTTCTTTGTGCAGTTTACAATCCAGGGAGGGAGCAAGAAAACAAGATTATAAAAATATAATACAGTGTGAAAAGAGAAAAACAACCCATGACATCCGAGAGCTAACCTTGGCATTGCCATAGCACTCTTTGGTCCAAATGAAAAATGAAAAACAAGTGACCTTGATGTTCTCCTGTTTAGCAAACAACTTCGCAGAATATTAACATCCAACAAAGCTGGTCTGCAACCATGATGAATCAAGACGAAGACAGTACTACTCTATAATTAAGCCTGAACTCAGGCAAAGCGAACATCATGCAAACTACCAAACATCCCCTATTTTAGGTTAATATGAGTGACTGCTGATTCTTTACCAATTACAACTTTAGCCTATTCTTTCCTCCTTCTAAATAAGACTTTTTAAGATGCCAATCATAGAATTCTCACTTCCTGAGGGTATCCAATCCAGGGCAAAGCCATTAAAATTTCCCCAAATCAACCTAATAATCCCAAATCTGGACAATAAATCCTTCCTAATATCCTTTTACTGATGTACCTTATGGCTTCCATTGTGTTCTCTCTCACAGAGATAAATAATCTATCCAACCTGTCCAACTAAGGTGCTCTTCAGGTGTGGTCTTGGGCAAATGCAAAACTTGAAAGTGGCAACAATACCATGCCTGTTGTTCAAACCCTCTTTCTTGCTTTTCTCTTCAGGGGCATAAGGAACATGAAATAGGTACTACCTGAACTCTTAAATTAAGGGGTATGGAATATTTTATTCATCTATTTATTCACTCATTGGCTTATATGCTAACTTGTCCCAAAAATAATTTAAGGAGGCTGATATTATTCAGTGGATTCAGAGGTATAGAGTAGGGGGCAGCTCCCTGATAACTGTCATATAAAGACAACACTCTGACCTAACAGTACACCTAGAGACAATGGAACCTAAGGTGAGATGAAAGTACCCCAATGACCCTGATGTTTAATGGGATACCCCTTCCCCAAAAGCCGAAGCTCCCTCTATCCTTTCCTCAACCATGTTAATCACCTGCTGTCAGCTTATACCTGACTCCCTGGTCCTTATAAGCCTCTTCTTCCCTTTATTGGACACTCTTCATTCCCATCTCCATTTTTGATTCTTATTCACTACTGGTGGAAAGTCTGTTCTCAGGTTTTAGAAGAAAACCCCTCATATTTTCTTTTCCTGTTAGTCTTCAAAAACATAAGAAGCTCTAAATCAATCTTCATGTAAGTCTAAGTCAAGTTACTCTTAGCCAAACATAATGATTTTCAAGTGACTGCTCTCATAAGAGACGTTTAAAAACATGTTGGGATTTGATTTTTATTTGTCACAGTGACTTGAGTGGTACTAATAGCATTCAGTAGATAAATACCCTTCAATGCACGACACAAAAAAGAAGTAACCCATCCTAAATGCCAATAGCTGACTTCCCTGATGGTCCAGTGGTTAAGAATCCACTTCCAATGCAGAGTACATGGGTTTAATCCCTGCTCCAGGAGGATTCCACATTCTGCGGGGCAGTGGAGCCCATGCACCACAACTACTGAACCAGCGCGCCCTAGAGCCCATATTCCACAACAAGAGAAGCCACTGCAAGAGACGCCTGTGTACCGCGACTAGAGAGCAGCCCCGACTTGCCACAACTGGTGAAAGTGGTGAAGACCCAGCATGGCCATAAATAAAAAAATAGAATTTAAAAATTCTAAAAACATCTGCTTTAACAACGAACAAAAAAAAAAAAAAAAAAACCAAAATGCCAATGCTAATCCTACTGAGAAACATCTCACCCATAGAGGCAAAGTATCTACTGCATCCAACCCTGCTGCTTCTTCCCATGCCCACACCAGGTATCAGTAATCAATGAGAGCACACTCCACTGAGCTGGCCATGGTTGCAAAATCTTTCTCAACATAGCAATCAAAGCATGTTGTGTACATCAGATTTGGCATGGAAGGCAAAATCCATTTGTCATTCTGGCCCTTACCTTTTTAAGACAAAGGAAGCCTCATTGTTCTTGAGATGAAGTCTCTATGTGGCACCTGGGTCCTCTTCCATTTCCTTGCCTTGATCATCTATCTGCAACAGAGAAGAAAAAACCCAAAACGTGTGATAAGCCCACTCTCAAGGCTCTGTCCCTCAGGTTAGACCTTTAAAGGTAGAACATTTTTCATTCATACAGAAATAAAAATTTGCAGAACAGAGAGTAACATTTGGCTTGTTACAAGTTTACAGGAATGTCATGACAGCTAGAAGCACAAATGATTCTGGCACTGAGAAGTTTGCAACAACTGATCACACTCCCTCCCCTTTTAATACAAAAGAAGCCTGAATTTTAACTCTGGATACACTAGCTCCACCATCTTCATGATTCGCTGGCTTTCCAAATAAAGTGGTCATTCCTTGTCCAAACATGTCATCTCTTGATTTATTGTTCTGTCATGCAATGAGCAATATGAGCTTGGACTTGGCAACATGACCGTTCTCCCAGGTCTTCTAAGACAAGGGCACCATCAGTGATGTCAGCTCTGTGGCTGGGACTCTGCACCATCCCAAAGGATCTGACTGAAGCATCTAAAGTTTTGCTCCTTATGCACTGAGTGAGCTACACCCTCTAGTGGGGAAAACACACGTAGTATATTGAACTTCTTTGGAAGAATAACACCGAAAAGAAAACTCATCTCAGATACTGAATTTTTTTAAAAAAATGGGGTTGAGGGAGGTGGGAGCAAAGTAGGGGAGGTGGGGAGGATTTCCATGGCATTTGTACCTTAAAAATCCAGAGGGATCTCTGAATTCAGGCATGACTCCACCCAGTCTCACAAATTGTTGCCAGGTTTTTTTCTGGTCTCCTTTTTTGATCCATCCATGTTTTCCTTGACATTGTCTTCATTCTTAGGCTTTGACCACTTCACCCATTCCAGAGGTAAACCCTGGCAGCTCCAGAGTTACAATTTCAGTAGAAGAGAACTTACCTTTCTTAAAACTTCTAGTAAAAGATTTGAAGCTTATACACTAGTTGGGATAAGATTGCTGAATCAGTCTTTAGGGCTACAAGTGTGCTTTAAATTTTATTGAAATAGAATAAATTACAAGGCACTGCAGGAGCCAGAGGTGAAGCAGACCTCCTGAATGGACTAGATGAGGATAAAGAACTGTTCCCCAAAGGAACATTAAGGCACTGTTGCCAGGAAAATGAAAGAAGTAACTAAACCACACATTAATACTACCCTTTGGGATTCCATTTTTCTCTCCTCTGAATCTGAGGTTGTCCTCAGGCCTGCCCAGAGTTCAGCCCCCTGCTATTTTCCTGCCTTTTACCACACTTAACTATCTGTATCATAATAAGTTATGGTACTGCCAGGAGCTGAAACACTTTACTATCTTAGTAGAAGGCAAGGAAATATCACCCAGAGAGCTAAGCCTTCTGGAAAATACACTTTCATACCCATACAAAATCATTTGATGTGCTGGCCCACAAACCATGGGCAGTCTGGTGGCCTCTCAACTTCAGAGGACCCCAGGGCATTTCTGTTCTCACGGTTACTTCTTGCTCCATATCCCTAATTTTGCAGAGTTCTCCATCAGCCCCTCATTTCACCTTTTAATATTATCCACCACTTGGCACAGCACTTTGGTGCTTCATTCCTCAAACATTTTCAAGGCTATTCAGAGTAACATGTTTTCTGAAGGTTTAGGATAATAGAGGCAGTTAATGGCTAACACAGCATAGTAAATATTATCAGGAATATCTTTGTTAAAAGTGATGAAATCTAACTGAAACTTAGCCTAGGTCGAACAAGAATTGGGTGGGTTCATGCAATTAGCAGGACCCAGCATCTTAATTCAAGATCAGCAGTATCCCCAAACTGAAGCAACACAAGGAGTCTTACTGTCCACCTCTGACCTCTGCTAGTCTATGAATTGCATGAAATGCTAGTTTCGTCATCTCCCACACAGATTCTATCTACATGATGATTTAATGCTGTTACCACCCTAGTCATGTATCCTCACAGCTTGAGAGCCAAAAGGAAAAGGGTTGGGGTGGGAAGAAGAGAAATCATGGGGCTTAGCTATTCCCCATCAATATGCAACTACAATCTGCCAATATGGGGAATTGAATTTTTAAGTAATTATCTTATAACCAACAAAATTAAATGCAAGCATAGAAATGAATAAATCACATCTACATTTTAGTTTGGGTTAAGAAATAGTCTACAAATAATTATAATTTAAAATACAGATACTTTAAGAAAATATAACATAGTAAAGAATATGATGGATGAATTGTGTGATTCCAATTTGAAATCTTTAATTATTGATTTAAATTTAGAATTTTAAGAGAATAAAAATTTTATTAAGTGTGTATTATTGGCAGTTTGAGAAGTTGTCATTTGCCACCTTTATGTTTAACTGAATAGAGTTGTAACATTTGGAAAGAATTTTGTTATAACTGAAGTACTTAAAAGCAAAAATTGAGAACATTTATCCTTTCATTAATTCTTTCATCCAACTAAGTTTAACTGTATACCCACCCCCCTATCTGTTCATGTTTGAGAAACTGATTCACCTGGATGTTTGCCTGTCTCCCTTGACCAAACTGCAGGTAGAAATATATCCACTTATTGTATTTGTTTCTTTGCAGCTAGTCCAATGCCTCCCCTGAGAGCAAGCATTCAGAAAATATTTGTTGAATGAATTAATGAACCATGTCAGATTCAAAATACAACCAGTGTTCGAAAACTACACTGGCTTTCTACCTATTATTTTTGGAATTTAAGGACCATCAGTTTCCATCCCAGTATTAGGCTCATTCGGGTGGGCCCAGTTCATCAGCACATTTCATTTCTTTCCTTGTGACAGCTGAATGAGGTTAATTCACCTTCTACTAATGCGGGGGAGGGGGGGGGGACTTGCTCATTTAGTCAAGGTCAGGATAGTCATAGAGTATGTGAGGGGAAACTGAGTCCTGTGTGCCCTATATGCAGCAAAAGGAGATTGAAATGGTAGACTGAAACCAAGGCATATTGGGCCTTGGAACTCTGATCAACAAGAAATAAATGTATGCTTTAAGGTTTAAAGTTTAAGAAAAAATGAGCCATTGACACATTCCTTGTGTGCTTTAAGAAGATTAATCAGATTGTTATTTGGAGGAAAAATTACAAGAGTGCACAGGAGGAATATGAGTTTTGAAGTAAGACAGCTAAAATTTCACAGTGATTCTCATTTGCTAGCTGTGTGAACTTTAGTAAAACACTTAACCTCTCTGAACCTGAATTACATTACCTGTAAGATGGGGTAAGCAATGCTTACCTCACAGAGTTCATAGAGATTAAACATAATGATGTATTTTAAGTGACTGGTAGAGACACATTGTGATTAACACAATGAAAAAACAAAACATTAAGAATTTGCAAGTGAGACACAAGAGACAGGATGATGAGACAGAGAGACATAATTAAGAAGTAGTGACACAAGCTCATGGGGGAAGGAAAAGTGAGCTGAACTGGGTGTTTGTTATTACTATTTCAAGCACAGATGCACAGAGCCTGGACACTGTCCTCTGTACTGCTCGGGTATTGTGACATTCCAATGGGCCAGGGTTTCCCAAACTTCACTTAAGTGTTCTTTGTAGATGATGTCTCCCAGATTGCTTAGGAACAGAAACTGCTTCCTACTCACCTCTGCAGCCCTAAGAGTTTAACATATTCCCAGGTCCCACACAGTCTTTTAGTAAATGCTGACTCATGGTAAATAGTTTTTGGCATTTCAAACATCTCTTTTTCTAAAAAATAACTTCTTTACTCTCACATCTCTAGAGAGCTGGCTAAACGATCAGCACTTAATGCAGTTGACAGAGAAAACACAGTAAGGCTTATTACTTAAAAGAAACTTTTTTGAGTTCCTGAAGTTTCTAAATCTTTTCACTTTCTTGACATAACCTTGATCTTGAACAGTATGGTCCAAATTAAAAATGAAAAACAATGGCCTTGTTTATGCTCACTTAGGTCTCATGTCTATAAAAGCTACCCATGAAACTTTTTCTTTTCTTTTTGTGTGTGTGCACGCATGTGCACACGCCTAATCTACCAACTTGTGTTTGGTTTTGATAGTGCAATTTTCTAAGCATATACCTACTTACAACATCCTTTCACAGCATTTCCTTATGTAACTTGGGAAATTTTAAGATGCTTTGAAAGTGAACTTCAGAAAAACCACATGGTAAGAATTCAGTCCTTGAAACTTCAAACACTACTGAGAAAAAGGAAAAAAAAAAAAGAGTCTCTGAACAATCAAATAGTAACAGCTAACCTTTTCAGAATATTTGATATGTGCTAGGCACTCTTCTAAGTGGATTACAAACATTATCTCACAAAAAAAAAATGAGAGAAAGGCTGTTGAGAAATTGGAACCCTTGTGCACTGTTGCTGAGAATGTAAAATGGGGTAACTATTATGGAAAAATTAAAAATAGAATTTCCATGTGATCAAACCATTCCACTTTGGGATATATATCCAAAAGAATGGAAAGTTGGGTCTAGAAAAGATATCTGCACACTAATATTCACTGAAGAATTATTCACAATGTCTATTTACAACAGACATGTGGAAAGTGGGAAGCAACCCAAATGTTCAGTGATGGATGAATGAAAAAGCAAAATATGTTATATGCATATACAATGTAATATAACTCAGTCTTAAAAAGGAAGAAAAGTCTGACACATGCTGCAGCAGAGATGAACCTTGAAAACATTATACTAAGTGAAAAAAAAACAAACAAAAAGGACATATTGTATGACTCTACTCATATGTGCACAGCAAGAGAAAAGAATGGTGGTTGTCAGGGGCTGGGCTGCGGCAGGTGGGAATTGTTTAGGGCATATGGAGTTTCAGTTAGGGAAGATGAAAAAAATCTGGTGGTGGATGGTGATGTAGTCACATAACAACATAAATAGTCTTAATGTCAATGAATTAATGCCACTGTACACTCAAAATTGGTTAAAATACTAAACTTTTTTACATATATTTTGGTGGTGGTGATCTAGTCCCTGAGTCGTGTTTGACTCTGGGGACCCCGTGGACTCAATGGAGCCCACCAGGTTCCTCTGTCCATGGGATTTACCAGACAAATATATTAAAGTGGGTTGCCATTTCCTTCCCCAAGGGATCTTCCCAATACAGGGATGGAACCTGTGTCTCCCACATTGGCTGGTGCATTCTTTACCACTGAGCCACCAGGGAAGCTATGTATGTTTTACAATTAAAAATAAATCATGCAAAGAATCACTCAGGTACACCCTCAAGACTGTACTGGTGGGCTACCAGCATTCCTTTTTGAAGCCTGTGCTAATAAAATCTATATATCTCCCCCCACCAAAAAAACAAACACACAAAGGAGATACTGTAGTAAATTAAAGATGGGCCCCCAATTTTTTGCTACTCATTCAATTAAGAGGTGGAATCTTACCCTTCTCACTTTGAATCTGGGTGGCTTCCTTGACCAACAGAATATGACAGAGTGACTTCTGGGACTCCAAAGGCTGAATCATTTGAAATCCAGTCCTTGAGTTTCCTTCTGTACTGCTTGGGACAGCTCACTTTCTACTCTATTTCTGAGTGCTCCCTATCATAACCCAGCATTCTGCTGTTGAGAAATCCAAGCCAGAAGGATAGATCATGTGTAGGTACTCTGATGGATATTTCTAGCTGAGGCCCTAGAGGGCTTGCAGACTAAATTGTCCACAAGAGAACTTCCATTTGAATTTGCAGTTAAAAGTCTCAGCTGACATCTAACATCAAATGCATGTAACCCCAATTTAAAACTGCCCAACTGAGCGCAGTCAACTCATAGAATCCTAACAAATTATGGTTAGCCACTAAATTTTGCGGTGGTTTTGCATGTACTTACCATAACGACATCCCTTTTTTCCTAACAAACCCGAAGCTTAGAGTTTACATCTCAAGGTCACAGATTGAGTACTCTGTGGTTGTTTAAACCCGCAGATGTGGACTGCAGTAGGGAGGGCCTGCTGTAAAGTTATACTCGAATTTTTTACCCCTAACCCCAGAGCTGTTCAAGGGTCACCCATATTTAGGGGCAGGGCATTTGGAGAGTATACAAAATCTGGGTTTCAGCCTAACTGTGTGACACTGAGCAATTATCTCTGTAGACATACAACGGTTCGCGTCATTTCAGTTAAAGAATGTTGTGGTCATGGAGCCATCGGTCACTGCAGCTGCGCCTGAAGGTGCCTCCTAATGGGATTCAATTCGGAGAAAAGCAGGATTATAGACCCTAGAAATTTAAGGGGCATATCAAGAGAATGATTTCATTAAGCCCAGATTCTCATATTACCTCATATATTAAAAAAGAGCTATGTTCATTAATTTGACATTTTGTTTCTTTAATCAGCAGTAATATTTTCACGTTCAACTACCTGCTTTTTTTCTTTTGCAAACTCTCCTACACATCTGCACGCCTTACCTCCAGAACCGTCATTCGCAGATATCTATCTGAGAGGCCCTCTCCACAGCTTAACTCCTCAGCCAGTGCGCTGAATAAAAGGTAATTCCCTACTTCTAGGCTGTGGGTTGTTGTTGTTGTTGTTTTTCAGTCCACACCCTCTCTTAAGGTAATTTTTTGTAAGGAAAAAACCGGGTCAAATTAACTTCTACCAATATGTCACGGTCGTGGCGAGTGTTTAATTAGACAATGATGAGGAAATCCTTTGGAAACTATAAAATACTGTAAAAAACGCACATACGCAATGTCCCAAATGTAGAGAAAAGCTAACTGAACATTGATGTCTTTACCCCACCTCACCCTCACCAAAAAAAGTTTTTCTGTTTTCAGGTGAGTAAGTTTTGGAAAAAAATCTCTACCGGAACTTAGCTACTTTGCAACCGAGAGACGCGAAACCCCGAAAGGTGCACCAAAGCCACCCAGAAGCAAACCGCAGAATCTGAACTATTTATCCAGCAGCAGGCGCCGCACACTTTAGGCGTGGTAACGCTGTCACGTGATTGAAGGAGTCGCCGCGAGTTTACCGTAAAGCCACGTTTAACATGGCTGCCAGGCTTGGACGCCCGCGCCTCACCCAACATGGCCACAGGGAATGGGCCAAGCCCCGGATGCCAACATTCCGGAAGTGCCCGAGGGGCGGCGGAAGCGGAAGTGTCCCGGCGGTGGGGTCCGCGGGAAGTGTTTGTCGCGTTTCTCCCTCCCCCTTCACCAGTACAACAAACGGAGGGCTGGCATAGGTGAGGCGGCGACCGGGTGGGCATGGGGCGGGCGGCAAGCTAAAGAGCCCGGGGTGCGTACAGCGGCTGGAGGCGACTGGATCGGGCTCTAGGGCCCTCGACCGGTTGGGCTCTCGGTCTCCGGCCCCTTTCGGGCCTAGAGCTCCTCGAAAAGCCGGGATTGGGTTTGTGGTGTATTGGGTTTGTGGTGGTTGGTCTTCGAGGCCCTGGTGGCGGCGTTTGTCACTTTGCCATAACTTTGCCCAAGATCCCAGCATTAGCACTCTCTCTGAGTCTCGATTTCCTGAACAAAATGGGAGTTTTGGCCTGGCTAACTTCTGGGACCCCGTCGTACTCTGGGCGTCACAAATTACACGATTTTAATGTTAAGTCAGTGTTTTAACCTGTGAATTAAAGCCTGTAGTCAGCTACTGAGGGGATTATCTGAGCAGGACGCGGTGAATACATCTTTGAGAAGCGGCCCACCAGGGGATAGGGAGCCCGGAGTTGTAGTGTTACCTCGTCCACCGACTCACTCTGACCTTGCCCATGTCAATTACCCTCTCTGTGGGACGGCTTACATATCTGTAAAATGAGGGTGTTGGGTGCGTTTGATGCCCCTCCGAGCTCAAAAGTCAGAATCTCAACTCCCTTTTAAGGAGTCCTTCCTTAGTAACACGCCTGAAAGCATCTCTTTTCTGCATTTTTGTATAACAAGGTGACTTATCAGAGGTGTCTTCCATATTTCTTTCTAGACAACCAAGCCAAGCAAGGGCACCTGGGCAGTTAGGAAGGTTGCTGTATTTCCTGTGCGCTGGAAAGCTCTGTCCTGAAGACTTTGTTTTTTGAACCTATATCAGCAGTGTAAAACACGCAAATGTGGAAAACAGACCTTTATCTTAAAACTTCTCTTAAATTGGCTGGTTTTCTTACTTTGGGCAAATACCTTCCTTTCTCTGGACTGGAGATTTCTCATCAGACAAATAAATTAGTTAGATTAGGTCACAGGTTCTTAATCCCCCTTCTCATACTCTGCAGGCTGAATGGTAAAGAACACACCTGCCAATGCAGGAAACACAGGTTCGATCCCTTGGTCAGGAAGATCCCTTGGAGAAGGAAATGGCAACCCACTCCAGTATTCTTTCTTGCCTGGGAAATCCCATGGACTGAGGAGCATTGCAGGCTACAGTCCATGGGGTCGCAAAGAGTCCGGCAGGAGTTAGTGACTAAACAACAAAACAATAACTGCACAAATGAAGAATAAAATAATAACTATAAATCCATGATTTTCTGGGGGAGGGAAAAGGTGAGATGTGGAGGGTACATGTTATGTAGCCATATAGATAGAAAAATCTGTGTTTCTAATTTTTAAATCTCATTTTTGACAATTCCTGGTCTAGGTTATCACTAAGGGCTCTTTAAAATTTGTTGTGCTGTGGTTCGTATGTCCTCTTTGGGTAAACTTTTGTGTGTGTTTGTTTAAATGACTGTGTGCCTGGAGGTACACTCTTTAGTTAAAAAAAAAAAAAAGATACTAAGACATAGAGAAGGAGAAAAAGGAAAAACTAGATCACAGTAAAGTGACATAGTGAAATAAAACAGGGCTTGAGTTAAAAGATACAGCACTGGTACTGGTACCTTGTTACAGCACTGATACTTTCTGGCAAGCCAGCTTTCCTCTCTGGTTCTCAGTTTCCTTATCTGGAAAATGAAAGATTCGACTGGATGACTCCTAGATGTTTTCAGCACTGTAATTCTGTTTTTCTTATTTGTTTGTTTTTTATCTGAGCAACTTGGTGGATGTGGTGCAGCATTTCTTTAGGCAGGAGAGGTTGTTCTAGGTGGTAGACAGTAGATCTATGAGGAATGGTGTCAGATTAAGTGACATACAATATTACTTTGATATAAGCAAACTGAAGCCAAAAAAAAAAAAAACCCCACAACAACAACTAAAGAAAGGTGTTAGAAACCTAAGGGGCAGGGGAGCCCTTGAGCTTCATGGGAGGAAAGGCTTTGTCACCACCTAGCACCTAGTAGGCAATAAAAAAATAATCAAGTGAGGGGGCGGTTGGATGGATGGATAGATTGGTAATAGCAAGGTTTAAAAAAGGAGTTTCTCCAAAAAATTATTATTAATTAGATACAAAATGCGAAATTGATTCAGTATTGTGAAAGTCTGATGAAAGAAGAGGTCCCTAAGTTTTCCAGTTAGTTGTAAGATAAGTCAGTTTATCTCTTCCTTATAAAGTATGTTAGTAAGAGACAAACATGTACCTTGGAGGGTCCACTGTGATCTGAGAAAGAGAGTAATTAGAATAAGAGAGATGGAAGATGGTGTTGACAAGATGAGCAGGTATAAGAAGATTTCTAAGTTGTACATTTAGGGAGTAAAGGTGTGGATTTATGTAGGACTTTCTATAGGTATCAGTGGTAGAATTGTGTACAATAAGTGTTAGAACTTCTCTAATGGGAATAGAGAATAAAAAGGGAAATGATTTTGCAAGCAAGGTACTCCTCAGCAAATGGTAGAAATAGCCTTGAGGGTTAAGGTTTAAAAGAGAGGGATAAATTTGGGAGCAACCAGAATGAATTAAATTAGTAGAGGATAGGTAGTCTAGTTTGGGATGGGGGAAACGTGAACTGGCAGATTGCAAGGAACGAAGCAGCCTAAGAAATTGTGTTAATGGAAAAGACCTTCCTTCCCTTGTTGAGTTTTCAAATTTAAAGAATACTCAGAAACAATTCAGACTTATTGTTAGTTAGAATGCACTTGGACCACTAGAACAAAAATGATGCTTCCTTTGGCTAAAGTCTGTTAAACAGCCTTTACAGGATGACTGTAGAGACCCAGGGCTTCTGTAAGCTATTGTGTGGGAATCAAATTAGATGGACCACAGGCTCCAATCTGTGAAGGAGGGTGTGGTCAGCAGCAGTTTTATCAGAGCATCAAGAAGTGCGTCTCCAAGCACTGGGGCATAGTTCTGGAATGCGGCAGCCAGCTGAAGTGCAGAGGACTGACTTGATGACAGGTTGTATAGTGTAGGCTGAATAATTTGAATCCCAGTGTAAACTCTTGACGCTTAATATATGCCTTTGGCAAGTGACTTATACCCTTTGGTTCTGTTTGTCCATCTAAAAATTGAGGAACCAGGTTTGGATAGTGTCCTATTGAAGAGCTTGCGTGTCTCTGTGAAGCCCCTGAAAGTATATGAGTCTGGAAGTGTTTTGTTTTTCTCTTTGGGGAGTGTACAACTGTTGTCATAGTCCCAAATGACTTTGTGGCCCACAAAAAATTAAGAACTGTGTGACTAATCTCTGAGGGACCCTTCACCTTTTAACTTTCACTGAAAATGAAAGTTTTGTCATTCAGAATGACGTTTCCTAGAGGTTTAGTCTCAGCCTCCAGAACTCAGTCGTGACTGACTCTTCACCTGGGGACTGCATGCGACCCCGTGGACTGCAGCCTGCCAGACTCCTCTGTCCGTGGGATTTTCCAGGCAAGAATACGGGAGCGGGTTGCCATTTCCTACTCCAGGGGATCTTCCCAACTCACAGATCAAACCCGCATCTCTTGTGTTTCCTGCATTAGCAGGTAGATTCTTTACCACTGTGCCACCAGGGAATCCCCCCAAAATAACACCTGTTGCTGCAAATAATAGTCTCTCTATATTTGTAGTCATTATTTATACTCACCTCTCCCTTACCCTCCATAATTCCTATGCTAAACTTGTTCCTATGTGTAATCCACTGCTGATAACTGGAATTTCCCTCTTCTCCCCTTTCAGCTGACTGCTGCTTTGGACCTCTCCTACCTGACTGAGTTTCTCAAGTGACAAGTGGTGATATTTTGGAGAGAAGGGTAGGAGGAAACCAAGACAGAGAAGACTAGTCATCATAGTTTTCTGTTGTCACCTGCTTTTATCCTCTTTCTACTGAAAGACAAGCGGTAGAGAGAGTGCACATATAAGAGAGACTTCATCATCACTAGGTCTCTTTGTCTTTCATAGTGTTTTCTTCTCAAACAGGGATACCAGGCCTCTGTACTTAGTGTTAAATGCTCTCAGCATAGTCTAGTCATGTATTTCACTCAAGTGATGATGAAGCCAGCTTCAGTTGAAACAGTTGTGTAGGGTGTTTTGGTTATTGTTTTTAATAGAGTTTGAGTGGTGGTGAGGGAAAGGAATTGAGTCCTTGAAGAAGTCTTTAATGTCCTTAACACTGCCAAGGACAGTGGGACTGGAGAGGACTTGGGGATTTCCCCTAGGTATGGGTCCTGAACTGTTAAAGCCCCTAGGTGGAAGACGGTAGTCTTATCCTTTACCCCACTGTTCATCTCCACGAGTCCCTTCCCCACCGAAGGCTCACTCCTCCACTTGCTGACAAATAAGTAGCTCTGTGACCAAGTTTTCAATTCTAGACTTGATATGAGAACTATATATACAATTTCACCTAAAGTTTTGTTACAGTCCTGCTAACTTGGGCTCTTTGGTAGTTAGTCTTAATATATAGTAGGTTAAATGGATTTTTGTGGGCTTGCTGGAGACCTAACCTGACCTCTCTATAATGTTGTATAATGTCATATCTGTGAGTAAATATTTTCCTGAGTTCTAAACAAGGGAAATTATATAAACTCTGTGATATTTAAGGAGCAATCTATTTGTTTAAAATTTCAAGTGTGTGTTGTTTACTGGAGCTACTAAATCTGATTCACACAAAACCGCAGTATTGCAAAATAAGGAGCTTTGATAAAAGATGGAATCGTAAGATGAGAGTAGCAGATCTACACCACTTAGTGAAAGGAGGATGAAGGGCCAAGAAAGATTTTTACTTAAAGGATGAGGTCAAGAACATGGTATCCGTGAATGGTTAGAGTTAGCAAAGGTGACGGTGTAAAGGGTGATGCATGTGCTAAATAACATAACTGGAGAATTAATCCTTGGTTGGATTGGTCTGTACTGATTAATAGTCTTGTCAACGTATTTGAATGCCTCAAGGGTAGCTATTTGTTTTGTGTTTTTATTAGAGTGTGATTATATTTTTGCCAGGGTTATGGGCTTGTTGCTGAGATCATTGAGTGCTGTGGTGGCAAATAGAATGCTCATGGAGCATGAAATGGTGCTTAGCTGCCTTTCTGCTGAACACGTATGGAAGAATGGAAAGACTGATGGATGGTTACACATTAGATGTATGATTTGCTATGACTGAGGACTTGTCATCACCCAGTAGCCAGAGATTGAGATTCTTTTCCTTTTCCTGGCAGAGACATAATCAGTAAAATACTATCCAAGTTGCTATGGGAGAAGCACGTGTTAGTGAAGTATATTACAGGGACCTCAGAAGAGAAGTTTAGTAGGAGACATTTTCTCAGAGAACCTTAAACTATATTTTGAAGGCAGAATAATGCTTTTGTAGCAAAAAGAAAAAGAAAGGGAAAGGAAGGACTTTCTAGCCAGAGTTAGTAACTTATTAGGAATAAAAGATGAATGTTAAATGCATGAACTGAGATTGGTGTGGCTGGAATGAGCAAGTGGTAAAAATTTAAAGATGAGATTGGAAAAGTACTTGATCAGATTGGAAAGATTTTATCCTCTGGAAACTAGGATTTCTTGTAGACTGATTTGGTTTCTGTTTGATCATGTCTATATATTTCTTTAAAAACAAGTTCAGTGAACTGTAGTTCATGTATCTACTGTGTAGAATTCCTTCAATCCATAGGACTAAGTGCATGTTGATATTAATCCACCCACAATTCTAAAAATTTATGTCTTTTTTCTTTGGTTTTCCAGGCCATAGCTGATTAGAAGCAGCAAATAAAGAGGTTTGTGTGTGTGTTTGGGTGGAGTACAGAGAGAAGCAAACATGCTGACACCTGCCATAACTCACAGTGCATAACCATTCAGTGAGAGAAGAGACCAGAGCGCACACAAACATGCACACAGAAAAACAGAATTCACTTGGCCTTGTAGTTTTCTCCCATCTGCTGAAGCAAAGGAGCCCCAGGAACTCCATAGAGTTCACTAATCCCTGAGAACATATTACAGAATATAATGTGTATTCATATTGATCACTTCAGGTCATCAAGAAAAGGTGATGCTTTTATTGACTTATCTCTGTAAGAAAATGGAAGCATGTGGTCCACTTTAGAAACTTTTGGTAGTACCAATATACTTAAGAAAAAACATTGGTGCATAAAAGGGAGCAAACACTGTAAATGAGAGACTGACAGATTTGCAGCAGCAGTTCTTTTCATCACTGTAACATGATTAAGCTTTGAATTCTAGAGTTCTCTCACTTTGAGTCCACCTAATTTTTCAGAATTTTATCAGAGATAATTGATAATACTATTTAAATGACACTGTTATTCTTGTCTGGGGGAGTCCCATGGACTGAGAAGTCTGGTGGGCTGCAGTTCATGGGGGTCACAGAAGAGACTCCATGGACATGACTGAGCACAGCATAGTCAATATTTAATAATAGAAGAACAGTTCAGTAAATTTTGCTATAGTCACTTTCTATTCAAATTCAGTTACTAAAAAATAGGATTTTAATAGCACAGGAAAATCTTTTCATGTTGAGTGACTATTTTACATGAACAGGTAAAACTGTGTGTGTGTATATATATATATATATATATATAAGCTCAACTAGGTTAAAATATGCACAGAAAAATGATTAGAAGGAAATCCACCAGTTGCCTTGAGTGGTATAACTTCTCTACATCTTTATACTTTTCTACACTTTACAGACTTTCTATAATGAGCATACAGTAACTTTATAATCAGAAAATAATAAAGATTTTATAAAACAAAAAAAAATGACACAGCTTTCACATAGTTCCCTCTTAACCTGACCTACAAAATAAACCTCTAGGCAGAAGTTTGCTCATCTGACTTTTATCTCTTTTCCCTCACGCCGTTCTTCCTGTTCTCTTTTCCCCCACTCAGTTCTTCCTCCTTTCTCCCTCCCATCCCCTCCTTCTTCCCTCAAACAAACCAACCATACATACATTTAATACAAAAGTGAGTTAACTTCTGCTCCTTAATATTTATGGGAGGGAGAAGGGTAGTTTTATTCTTCTGAAGTTGCTTATAAAAGTTAGCAGTTTTTTTGATTTTTGTTTTTTTGTGGAAAAGGTTATTATTATTATTATTTTTTAATCAAATTCTTAAAGGGATGTATGACCCACTGGTAGAATCAGATCCCCTCACTTTATTGGTGGGAAAATGAAGAATTTAAACGGTGGTTCAAGTTCATAGAAATAATCTGGGGCTAACCCAGGACTAGAATCTAGGAGTCTTCTGCTTTCTGCTATGTTAAGGACAATCCTAGAATCATAAGCACCTGGATCTAGTTTAATGATCTTACCTTACACATGAGGAGAAATTGAGTGAATTAACTAGGAAGCAACCGTACAAATAGAATTCAGGACTCCCGATTCTTTGGATTTTTGCTCATTCTAAATAATTAGTTTTTACCTTTACTTCTCTTCAGAAAAAAGGTATTCTGTGCCTTTTATGTAATATTTTTGTTAATTTGAATGTAGCCTGTATCATTGTAATAGCACTACTATTGTGTGTCTGTATTCTAGAATCGACATTGTTTTACCTTTGTTTTATAAGGATAATTTCTGTCTGGGTTTGGCGTGTTTGAGTCTCCTCTAATCACTGGTTGCTTTCAGGTGCTTTGAAGTCAAGTAACCAAGAGGGGAGATTTGCTCTTTGATCCTGGAGATAACACAACAATGGGTCCACGGAAGAAAAGTGTTAAAACGTGTCTCATGAATAATGAAATTCCTGAGGAAGCAGTATCTGATGAAACAAAGGACTATATGAATCAACTTTCACATGAAGTGCTTTGCCATATTTTTAGGTAAGGTTTTGTTTGGTTGATTTTCACCTACCTGGAATTTAGAAGGAGAAGCAAATCCTAGAGCTGTCTGTCCAGAATGGTAGTCACTAACTACATGTGATGTTTAAATTAAAAATCTGGTATGGCTGGTGGCTACCGTATAGGATGGCACAGACAGTGAAGAACTTTCCTCTATTGCAGAAAGTTCTGTTGGGCAGACATTGTCTAGACTGTTAACATTCCAGGCTGCTTAGAATTCTTATTGACTGATAGATTTGTTGACTTTTATTGTTACAGTACCATTTGTGTACAGCATAAGACAGTGTTTCTGACTTTCTGATTACAGTCCACAGTAAGAAGCAACATTTTGCTCAGTGTACACATATATGTAAGTAAATGGAAAAAAAAGTTTTGTGAAATAATAACCACCATATGCAGTGTACACATTAACATTGTTTTGACAAATTATTTTCAAAACCTTTTTTAAAAATTATGTTTTTATCTAAACTGTACTTAACAACTGTTACAAAAACCAGAAACAAATTCAAAAAGACAACCAAAAAACTCTGTCATCATAATTTCTCCTGCTCTCTTCTTTCATTATCACTCAAATAAACATCTTAACATACTTTTGTCTCTGAGATGAGAGACCAGAGTTTGACTCTTGAGTCTCATTTGCTAGCTGTGGACCAATGATAGATATAAAGATGTTATTATGAGGATTCAGTGAGATAATTATTTATTTTTTTTTTTTTTGAAGATTTTTTTTTTTTTTTTTTTTAAATATTATTTTATTAGTTGGAGGCCAATCACTTTACAACATTTCAGTGGGTTTTGTCATACATTGACATGAATCAGCCATATAGTTACAAGTATTCCCCATCCCGTTCCCCCCTCCCACCTCCCTCCCCACCCGACTCCTCAGGGTCCTCCCAGTGCACCAGGCCCGAGCACCTGACTCATGTATCCCACCTGGGCTGGTGGTCCGTTTCACCATAGATAATATACATGCTGTTCTTTCAAAACATCCCACCCTCACGTTCTCCCCCAGAGTTCAAAAGTCTGTTCTGTACTTCTGTGTCTCTTTTTCTGTTTTGCATATAGGGTTATCGCCACCATCTATCTAAATTCCGTATATATGTGTTAGTATACTGTAATGTTCTTTATCTTTCTGGCTTACTTCACTCTGTATAATGGGCTCCAGTTTCATCCATCTCATTAGAACTGATTCAAATGAATTCTTTTTAACGGCTGAGTAATATTCCATGGTGTATATGTACCACAGCTTCCTTATCCATTCATCTGCTGATGGGCATCTGGGTTGCTATTTATGTATTTTTTAATTGAAGGATAATTGCTTTACAGAATTTTGTTGTTTTCTGTCAAACATCAACATGAATCAACCATAGATATACATATGTCCCCTCCCTCTTTAACCTCCCTCCCATCTGAGATAATTCTTTTAAAGCACTTTATATACTGCATGACACAAATACTTGCAAGCGTTAGTGATTATGATTGTGTTGTGCCTTTTTTCATATTACTACATGGTCTTTATCATTTTAGTCACTGCCTTCTGTTCCACTGACTATGATGTAATTACCTTTATTCTTCTATTTCATCTGGATTACTTCTAATTTTTCTCTTAAATAATGCAATTAACTTCTCTAAATATTTGAATTTTCCATAATTTTAGATTATTTACTTAGGGGAAATTCCCACATATGAAGTTCCTAGAAAGGTTTTCAGTTTTTAAAAAATTATTAAATATTTGCAGATTATATAAAATAGTGATAGAGTTACTTTGGGGAACCATAGGCACTGTATTTTTTTTTCAGTATAAATTTGTCTCAGTCTTTATCTTCTGCAGTTTGTTATTCTGTCAGTGTATTTTTTGTTCCGTTCTGTCTGGTAATAGAAGGCCCAATTAACAGACCTTTTTTTTTAAACATAACAAGGTGATACTAAAGTTAACCTAGCAGGAAAACTGTAGCCAAAATTTTCCAGAAATAGTCTGACCCTAGCAGATGTTCAAATGTATTCTAAAGTATAAAATAATTAAAGATTTGTTACGGGAGAAGATAGCCAGCCAGTTGGGTAAAACAGACTCCATATATAGGCTCCATATGTGGATTCAAATATATGTGGGGATCCGGTTTATGACAGACTAGGTATTCACATCAGTGAAGAAGAGCTGAGTGGATTATTCAGTGATGATGTCACAGCCTAAAAACTATTTGAAGAAAATAATAAAGTATGTTCTTATCTCTCATTTCTGACAACTGTATTTTTTTTTAATTAATTTATTTATTTTAATTGGAAGCTAATTACTTTACAATATTGTGGTGGTTTTTGCCATACATTGACATGAATCAGTCACAGGTGTACATGGTGACAACTGTATTCTAAATGTTTCAGTGAATTAAACAATGAAGCTATTAGAATTCTAGAGGAGAGCATAGGTAAAATGGTTTCTAAGGATTTGTGTTTGTTGTTTGTTGACTAATGGTAGGACGTATTATGAACAAATTTGATCATATTTTAAATTGATAGTGGATTTGATTTTGCAGTTCAAACAGAATATGGCAGTAGAAGGAGTGGAATCAAGTAGAAGGATGTACCCTAGTTTTTATGGAAAAAACATGCAGCAGATTGACAGAATGTAATGATAACTGTGAACTAAGCTGAGTGCTTGAATTTGGTCTGAGATGTTTATTCTAAAAATAAACATTTATTTTTTAGGCTGTAAAGTTTTTATTTAAAGATTCTTTTTGTAGTCCTATAGTAATTGTTTAGCATATTTTCATGAAATAAGAAAAAACTATGGTTTCCTTAAAAGAAACCCAATCTTTGCTGTACCTGTCATGTTAAACACATCTTTTCTAAAACATGTTTGATCTGTCTTTTGAACTCCAACTTTTTGACCATTTATCTGTGGAGTAAAAATACATTGTTTATCTAATCTTCATAAGATTACTAATGTTTCTATTTCAAGGGAGTGTAATATTAAACAAGATTAACTAAGGCAAATACTTTGGTCAAAAATTAATGATATAAAAAAAATTAATGGTATGGGGGGGAAAGTTTTAGTGGCCAAACTTGATTTAGAAAACAAATTCAATTTTTCATTGTTTATAAAATGCATAGTAATATAGTTTCTGAAAATTATCCTCATATCTGAGAAATAGAAACTATAGATTAAGTTGACAATTTTTTTTTTTGTAGAAAATTTGACTTTATTTTATTTGCTTTATTTAAATAGTTACAAAGGAGAAAGCAAAGGACCAGATATAGGGGGGGAAAATAGAGCAGAGAAATATTCAGTGGGCATACTTGAACTTTCCTTTAGAATTAGCTTAATTTTTAGGAAATAGACGTACCTGTTGACATCCATGCTCTTCCTCTCTCTTATCTAACTGTTGACTTTTTTTTCTGGTTAACTTTGATGAATTTCACTGCTTGTAAAGTGGAACAATGATAGCACCTACTATATCAATGAGAGTTTTAGCAGAAAGCAAGGTATACTTGGCTGGAATTTGAAGATAATGAAGGAATCATTCAGAGAAGTGTAGGTAGGGTTAAGGGAACACATAAGAGATGTTAAAGAATTTATTCAGCTAGGGGATTAACAGTAGCATAAAGCTTTTGCCATGCCTTCCACTGCCCAGTCAGTTCATAAAGGGATGGGTCGGGGGCTGAGGAACACAGCAGAACAGAGAAGGAAAGAAAAAGGATTGCGGAGGGCTGTGTTGCAAATAGGAAAAGAATCTAGCTTGCAAAGTTGTGAAATGGAACAGTGGCTGTAGTACAGTGTCTGTGATACAACACCGGGTCAATAAAGAGGAGCTTTGCCTTTTTTCTTTTCCCTTAAATTAACCTAGGTCTGTTGAGAAAGAGAGATGAGATTTTTCTGATCTTTCAAAATATATAATAGTATTACTGGAAACAGAACAAAAGTAGAGGTTAGTTGAAAAGTTTCATGAAGGAAGAGATAACAGGGGAGGTTGGAAAAAGAAAATTGTAATTCAGATGAGTTTATGCTTATACAGTACTTAAAGAATATGTGATTAAAAGGTAAAAGATCTAGGGAAAAAGATACAGCATAAACTTAGTATACAGATCTGTTGATGAAGAAAATGGTAGAGATTCTTTGTGGTGGTGAACAGGAGCAGAGAGGAATGTTTTTAGCCACGTTAGGAAATGGATTCTATAAAACTATAAAATAATATAGGTTAGGTTTAAATTAATCATTTCTCTCTAATCTTTTTTACATTCCCATATCACCATACCTTGAAATATACTGACTTTTTTTTTTCTTTTAGATTTTCTTTGTTCTTATAAGGAGAAAGGCAGGATTTATATAATGCTATATGGAGGGAGCTCTACACTTTCTGTGGATGCTTAAGTATTTACTGATTTTTTTTTTTTTTTTTTAGTAAAATCCTATGTATTTATATTAATCTTAAAACCTGGTGAATATTCCTAGGGTCTTATTTTACTTAAGAGGCAGGAGAATGGAGGAAGGAAAAAAATAACCTGTCAGTTAGATGAACTAATTACCCACTTGATAAATCTGGGTTTCTTTCTCTTACAAAGGTACCTCCCCCTGCAGGATATCATGTGTATGGAGTGTCTTTCCCGGAAGCTAAAGGAAGCCGTCACCTTATATCTGAGAGTTGTGAGGGTTGTAGATCTCTGTGCAGGGCGATGGTGGGAATACATGCCAAGTGGTAAGTAAATTTAACCTGTAATGTACAGTGGAGCCCCACTGGAAACTAATAATAGTGTTCCCATCAAAAATTGCTTGTTGCTTTGGGATAGTCTTAACACTTTTAGAAGGTCTGTACTAGGTCTTGGAATTTTCTCAAATTATGCATTGGTCTTGCACATGAAGAACTCAAAAAAGTTTGTAGCCTAACCATAACAAATGGACCTCAGGTAAAGAGACCACTGGAAAAAGTCAATGACTTTAGTTAAGTGGAGCACACCTAAAAGGGAAGAATTAATATTAAGGGCTAACAGGCTTTTCAGTTAACAGCGGTCCTTTAATTACTTTAATGCTTAACAATTTTGAATGTCTTTTTAAACTACCTTTCATCAACAGTATTCATATCCTGATATTTTGAAAATGTGATGAAGCCATGGTGCTGGGCAAAGTGGAGTGGTGGGGAGCTTAATAGAAATGAAAGGCTGAGGAGATTTTTGTCTTACTCTGTTCTGTTATGAGGAACAGAACAGACTACCTCTGAAATACTGAGATGATGTACAGTTTGGGTTGCTACATAGCCTTTTAAGAGTTCATCAGTCAACTGATAACTTTGTCACTTGATCAGAGTTATCACTATATCTTTTTTTGAAGACCGTCACAAAGACTTGAGGCTAGAACCTAGCTTGGTGTGATGTTTGTCTTCAGATACTTTAAAGAAACTGTTGTAAGGGAAGAGGCTTTATCATATTGCAGAGATAGAGAAAAGAAAAAATTAGGGGCAATGTGAAAAGGACTGTTATTTGTTTTATTAAATTTGCTTTAACAGAGGTTAGGCCAGTAGGAATTGTGGAGATGGGGTTAATGCACTAACGAGACAGGATAGCAGAGCGCCCGTGTGGTGCAATCTTAAAATGCAAATCTCTGCCCCTTATCAAACCAGAGAAGAATGTGTTTTTACATTGCTGGCTTCTTTTAGACTGTGATAAATACCTGTGAGCCCAAGGCTTCCCATCAGTGTAACAAATGTAAAAAAGTGAAATCAAAAGTCTCTAGCCTAGAATAAGATCTCACTACTCAACCTGCTTTGCTAGTGCCACTTGGGTCTAGTCTCTGGAGTTTATACCCTGATTCTCTATATAATAATGCTAAATAAGGTTTTTATATAGCATTTTATGGTTTACCTATGTGATATCCTTGGACTCTCCCACCATCTGTGTAAAGGTGGAACTTTACCCATTCTTGGGTGGGAGGCAATGTGTAATATACAACAAAAGAGGATGGCCATTGGCAAAGGTAATGTTCATTTTTTATTTTATTTAATGGAGTGATAAACTTTTTCATTGGGTTGTGAGAGTAGATATGTAAAATGATTAACACATTGAATAGCTTAGTCAGTAGAGTTACTATACAGAACAATAATGAGGACTGTTGTTTTAATTAGAGAGACCAGGTAATCTCAGGTCCCTTCTTACTCTTCATTATTTGTGAATTTGGAGTTTACACAGCATCTTGACTAGCCCTGTACAACTATAACAACTTTTGAAAATTGTAGTAAGACTTAATGGTTTGGAGCTTTTATTCTTGAAAATTATTATCTTATTTTTATTTTTTATAAATGTATTTACTATATTTTATTTATTTTTATTTTTATTTATAATAAATTATTTATTTATTTATTTATTATTATTTTATATATTTATAAACAGTTGCCTTACTGATGGCCTCCATTAAAAGGAAAAATTAAAATACTTATCTCTTTACTTACCAAGCACTAGCCGCTCGTACTATGGAAGTATTTCTCTCTTCCCATCTGGTGGATTCCCACAATGGAGCACAGCTGGCCTTCGAGATAGTTTTCTGTCAGCTCAGCATCCTCATAGTTTGGATCGTTTATGTTCTTAGCTAACTTGCACCTGTCTTGTTCAAAAGATTGAATTGTCTAAAATATCCTGGGAATGATGTTAAACACAGGATAGAATAATTGTTGTGACATGGGTACCTAAGAGAACCCAGTTTGAGATGGGATTTCGGTTAGAACAGTGAGCTTCCTGAAAATGGGGATCCTGTCTTACTTATTTTTTTGGTTGTGTGCTCTATAGAGCATAAAGGTTTTATGGACCAGAAAGTACCTTTGGGGAAGGAGAGTGGTGGCCAGATAGGTTGTCCTTCCTCACCACCAGGTCCAAGTCACCTGGGTTGAAAGAATGGTGTTCCTAGTTGAAGAGGTCTGTTCCTTAAAAGCAGAAGCAGCAACAACAACAAAATAATAAAAAGCCTCAACTGTGAAGTATCAGCTCAGAATAGGTGGTGTTTCTAATACATTTTCTGTTCCTAAGGGAAATATTTTCTGTTTAACCATTTGTTCAGCTGTAATGTTAGCCTTATGAAAATTTTAAAATAATATCTTTTTGTTGTTGTTAACATTTGATAAAAATAACAAGTGACGACAAACTTGACTCTAAATACTTGTGAACTTCTTAGGCTTCACAGATTCCAGTTTTCTGACACTACTAAAGAAGATGCCAGATGTTGAACAGCTATATGGCCTTCACCCTCGATACCTTGAGAGGCGAAGGGTACGGGGCCATGAGGCTTTTAGCATTCCAGGAGTTCTGGAAGCTTTGCAGGCATGCCCAAACTTAGTGGTGAGTGCACTTGGTTGAACATTTGACATCAACTGATTAATGAATCACTAAATTAAAAGAATGATAAAGCATGTTCATGCAAATTTCATTCATAACGAACTTTTAAGTTCCACTGCATACTTAGGATCTTATGATATAGAAATAGAATCTTTGGATGCTAAATAAAAGCCTTTCTTATGCTTGCTTTGGCATTATTTTGTAGGGTGTGGAAACTTCTCACTTGGAATTAGTAGAATCCATTTGGACATACATGCCACATGTTCATATTTTGGGGAAATTTCGTAACCGTAATGGAGCATTTCCAATTCCTCCTGAAAATAAACTGAAAATTCCTATAGGAGCCAAAATTCAAACTTTACATTTAGTTGGTGAGTACATGTTTCTTGGGTTACTTGTAACTCCTTTAAATGCCATACAGCTGAATATTAATGGAAAGGGAATAATGGGGATTTTAGAAATAGCTTTGCTGATGGCAACTGAGAGGGGTAGGATGGGGTGGGTGGTGGAAGGGAGGTTCAAGAAGGAGGGGACATATGTATACCTTTGGCTGATTCATGTTGATGTGTGGCAGAAACACAGTATTGTAAAGCAGTGATCCTCCAATTAAAAATTTAATTTTTAATTAAATATTTTTATTTTAAAGTACATATATGAAAAAGAAAAAGAAATGCTTCTGAGACTTGCATAAAAATTTAGATTTCCCACTAAAGAGCCTTTGGGGCCAGAGGCCCGGTGGGTAGGTGAGAAAACTACTATTTCAAAATCAGTCTATTTTCATTTTAATAGGCAGTTTGAGTAATTTGGAAAGTTGTTGGGCTTTTTGCGTTTTTGATTTTTTGAATGAGCTGGAATCTTGCCCCTGTTTTCTGATACCCACCTTTTGCTCCTAGCTCTACCCTTTAGGGGGCTTCCCTGGTGGCTCAGAGGGTAAAGCATCTGCCTGCAATGCAGGAGACCCGGGTTCGATCCCTGGGTCAGGAAGATCCCCTGGAGAAGGAAATGGCAACCCACTCCAGTATTCTTGCCTGGAGAATCCCATGGACGGAGGAACCTGGTAGGCTACAGTCCACGGGGTTGCAAAGAGTTGGACACGACCCAGCGACTTCACTACCCTTTAGAGGAGAGTTTAGAGAATAGTTCTCCAGTACAGCTTACTGTGATGATGGAAATATCCTATATTTGTACTATCACATATGGTACCCACTGTGGCCAGTGAAACAGAAAAAATGAATTTTTAAATTTTATTGTAGTTTATCAGATAGCCACATGTAGCTAGTGGCTACTTTATTATCCTCTTCAGTTCTAGAACATGACAGAAAAAAAATCTTAGATAAAACTCTTGTTTACTTGTATCTTCTCCAAGCAGAAAACTCCCCCGTTTCTTCAACCCAGAGCTTCTGGAAAACTCTGCCACTTCTCTTTTTCCCTGAGAAATGAGGAGAAAGTGGTCTTTTTCCAAAGACACCTTATTTGCAGTGATCACAGTGTGCATTCTCCGTCTAAATATTCTCTGAAATTGTATCCCAATAATTTCAAACCTAAGTAAAGGATAAGGACAGACATTTTCTCAAATTTAATTTGTCATCTTTGGCTTAGTTTGCTGAAAGGAATTTCAGGGTGGTGGGGAGAACTCCTGTTCCTATAGTCTGACCTTTAGTACTGATTAAGTATTTTATTTAACTTGTACATATTGAGTATCTGCTGTGTTCCAAGCATTCTTCCAGATGTTGGGGGTGGTCCTGAAGAGCTGGGTATTTCTGAGACTGGGAAGGGAGGGCAGCAGGAACAATAAGGAGTAGGTCTTAAAACCACTCAGACACGCAGTTATGGGGGACAGGCAGAGCTCTCCAGCAGTCCTTCCTTCACAAGATGAAGGGGTGGCTGTGATGAAAGACTTGGTATCTAGTTTGAGTTTGGATTTTTAGATAATAAAGGAATTCTATAATAGCTGAAGTTTATATATAAGCTCTCTAAAGTCAGAGACTGTGGTTATATCTTTATATTTTCCATGATGCCTGTCACAGTTCATTGCAAATATAAATAAGTACTTGGTAAATTTTGTTGACATGCATTAATTCATTTGATTAATTCAACAGTTTAACACTGTGATGGTGATACAAACGTGTATAGTAAATTAATGAACATGCTGGGGAAGACAGGTAATTGTGTCCTTTGTTTATAGATTGGATTTGGGATAAAATGTGGATTGGGTATAGACTATAACTGTCTTGTCTGGGTCTGTCTCACCCTTGCTGCCCTTGGGTTTCCTAATCAGAACTACCACCATGATGGTAGATGCTAAGTATATCTTTGTGAGTTTTGCATCTTGAGTCTCAATCTGTACCTTACTTCTGCTTTTCTTCCTTTGGACTAATCCCCAGTGAGTACAGTGTTTACGCATAGTGCAAAGCTAAAGCTAGCTATGCTTTTTCGGGTGGACCAGGTTAAGGAGTAATGCTTATAGTAGAATGTGCATAAATTTAGCTTTCAAAGAACCACCGATTTAAGTACTCCCAATTTTGCTTTCTCTAGTTGCTATTGCTAGCAGGGCTTCTACTGACTCAAGGTTAAAAATTACATTAAACTGATTTTGCCAGCTGTTGCTTTCTAAATGTCATCACTCTGGATCCTTGAATTTCTTTCTGAGAATTTGTCACTTCTTTGCTGTTCCCTAATCTACAGTGTTTAGGCTTTTGGGCAAGTTCCTCAAACTGCTTCCTTCCATAAGAATTTTCAAGTTACCCATGTTCTCTCTTCTTCCGTGTCTCTTGACTTATCCTTCTACTGTACATCCCCTTTCTTCCAGAAATGGTCCTCTGCAAATATGATTCCTGGTAACTCTTGAAGAGTTACAGAGTTAAGAGAAAAGCTTGTGTGTATAAAATGTTGAAATACTTTTTAAATCCCATCTTTCCATTTGCCTTTTCTAAAGAAATTACAAAGTAGTCTGTTCATTGTTTAAATTGTTCTTTACAAGCCTGTTTTATATAAGCTTATCTTCATAGGCGCTAACTAGGTAATTTGTTCTGATGAAAATATCCAGGAAGGATATATTGTCAACTTGAAAAATAGACTGTTGAACCTGTACACAACAAACAGTGTCTTTTAGTGGTTTTCTTGTTTTTTTTCTTTTTTTGTGTATATGCTTTAGGGGTGAATGTTCCTGAAATTCCTTGTATCCCAATGCTAAGGCACCTTTACATGAAGTGGGTAAGACTCACTAAACCACAGCCGTTCAAAGATTTTCTTTGCATCAGTTTACGAACTTTTGTCATGAGGAACTGTGCAGGTAAGGGTCTATAGTTGTAGTGGAAATATACATATACCATTCTAAAAATATCCTAAAGCAAACTGCATAGATATGATACAGTTTTAAGTGAAATTATATTATGCTGTTACTATTTATGTTTGTAACTTAACCTTATGTAGGTAAATGTACTTTTTTTGTTTTAAAGACAATAGACATATGACTTGCCTTTGACCCTTTGCAAAGTGTCAGAATGTCTCTACCTATTTCTTATGGGCACTTTTTATATAGGTTTGTTTTAATAAATTTTTGTATACTTTCTGTGTCTCTGGTCTCTTGATCTTTTTGCATGTAAATATTGTCTGACTTAATATACCGTAAAGCATAAAGCACTGCTTTTACGATACTACATTTTTGTTCCAAAACCTTCAGTATTTCTGCTGTCCTAGTGTGTCAAGTGGGGACTGTTCTGCTTCAGAGTTCATAACGAGAGCTGTTCTTGATACCTTATTTCAGAGTCCTTTCCAAAGTACCCCTTTTATTGTCAGGCCTGTCTACTCACTGTTCCCAAACAACCATACCAGCTCTCACCTGAGTGTCTATTCTTATTCTTGTTTTCTTGTCCTGAGGTTTAACACTTCCTTCCCCCTCATTACTTGTATGCATCTTTTATGCAAGTTTTGCCTCATCGACTGACTTCTCTTTTTTATGTAGTACATCAGATTTGATTTTTGTTCTTTTTATATTTTTTATAATTTTTATAATTATCTGCCTTTTTATCTTTTTATAATTATTCATGTTTTATGTCCATGTCAGTTGCAAACTCTTTGATGGATAGGATCCTATCTTGTGATCTTCCATAACACCTAATATAATACTGGTCACATAGAGAGATGTTTAAGTCATTGAGCTCTTTACTTTAATGAAGGATCAAATTTTCAACTTGCGTTTTCCCCCTCAGTTATTTTCAGCTCAAAACTATTGAGACTCCAGGGAATTTAAAAAAATACGAAATCTCTAATGTTACTGAAAAATCCTTATGCTGAATCAGTATGTGGTTGACTTACTAATGGTTTTGTTTCCATTGATAAATTGTTAAGAGCCAGCCATTTGGCTATCATTTTCAGACATAGAATTTATAAGTTATTTATTTCAGTTGCTGATTTGAAAAATTATCTTGGCAATTTACATTGTTCCATTGAAATTGTTTTTCTTCAGGACCCACAAACTCCTTGAAATATGTCCCTTTAGTAACAGGCTTAGCCTCTGCCCGCAACTTGGAACATTTAGAAATGGTTCGAGTTCCTTTCCTTGGAGGTCTTATTCAGCATGTGGTTGAAGACAGTTGGAGATCAGGTATTCATTTTCCTTTAGTTACTAAATATTTTAAAAATCAGTTAAAAATTTATTAAGCTTTTATTTAGCTTTTCTACAGAGTCTTTATAAAAGAAATGCTTGTTAGTAATTTTACTTTCTGTCTGGTGTATTTGATGAAGAATAAGTAACTATGAATGTGGCTAGTAATCATTTCCTTTTTATGCAGTGTTAAACCTTCTCAAAATAGTAGCATGATAAGTCATGTTTTCTGGCTTGTTAATACTTATCAGTTAGTTAATAATTCATGGTATATTTGAAATCTTTCTGAGAAATGTTAACAGAAATATCCTAGTGGCTTTTGCTGCAAAGAGATATTTTTTGACTTAGACAAATTAGGTTTACAAAAGAACTCAGGCATTAGAAATGTTAACCTAACATTTGTCTGATACTTTATAGTATATGAAATGTTTTAAAGTTTATCAACTGGATACTAGATATACCCATACCCATCAGATGATGGCTTGAAAAGAAAAAAAGATTTTACTGCCTACCACCCATAATTATATTTTAAATGATCATATGTAGTAGAATATGCTCCGTGTTAACTATCTCCTCATTGCAACAAAAAGACCAAGAAGTTTAGCTATATAGATAATTAATAGTTGGGAACAGAAAATATAACTTTGAATGTTGAAAATATAAATGGAAAATCATCTAGTACCATTGGTAACAAATAGATGTTATAATTAATACTGTTAAAATGAGTAAGCAGTGCATTTTTAACATTTTGTCAGTTAATCGAGTCTGGTGAAAGTGTAGTTCATTACATTGTGTGAAGGGAATGGAGACGCCCTCAAAATCAACAGTGTAATTTTTACTCCATGTCTGTAGTTAACAAGATGAAAGTCAGAAAGGAAAAGAAGACCACAGTGGAACTGTTCATTAGAAGACCTAGAGAGAGGTGCCAAAAGCCAAGAATTTGCTTAAATGGCTTAAAAGAGCAGCGGAGACTTTTCTTCCCTAATAAGTGTTTAAGAACAACTCTAATTTTACTTAAGGAGCCAGAATATCTCACACAATAGTTAATTCTATAAAAATCATAGATCCAAATAGAAAAAATAAACTTTTCAAAAGAAAAGTTTGGAGAATGTCTTCTTTAACATTGTTGGGCAGAGATTTATACATCAAAAACCATTTACCATAAAGAAAAAAATTGGTAAACTGTGCTAAATTGAAATAAAGACTTTTTGTTGTTGTTCATCAAAAGGCATAAGTGAGAGCTCGAGTAAAAAAATCAAGCTACAGAGTGGGAGAAGCTATTTGCAGTACAGCTGTCAGATGAATATTTAGAATACAAAGTAATGCTCAAAATTCTCTAAGCCAGACTTCAACAATACGTGATCCGTGAACTTCCAGATGTTCAAGTTGGTTTTAGAAAAGGCAGAGGAACCAGAGATCAAATTGCCAACATCCACTTGATCATCAAAAAAGCAAGAGAGTTCCAGAAAAACATCTGTTCCTGCTTTATTGACTTTGCCAAAGCCTTTGACTATGTGGATCACAATAAACTGTGGGAAATTTTGAAAGAGATGGGAATACCAGACTACCTGACCTGCGTCTTGAGAAATCTGTCAGGAAGCAACAGTTAGAACTGGACATGGAACAACAGACTGGTTCTAAATAGGAAAAGGAGTGCATCTATATATTATCACCCTGCTTATTTAGCTTCTGTGCAGAATAATACATCATGAGAAACGCTGGGCTGGAGGAAGCACAAGCTAGAATCAAGATTGCCAAGTTTATCAATAACCTCAGATATGCAGATAATACCACCCTTAGAGCAGAAAGTGAAGAAGAACTAAAGAGCCTCTTGATGAAAGTGAACGAGGAGAGTGAAGAAGTTGGTTTAAAGCCCAACATTCAGAAAACTAAGATCATGGCATCCAGCTGCATCCCTTCATGGCAAATAGATGGGGAAACAGTGGCTGACTTTTATTTTTCTGGACTCCAAAATCACTGCAGATGGTGACTACAGCCATGAAATTAAAAGACACTTACTCCTTGTAAGAAAAGTTATGACCAGCCTATACAGCATATTAAAAAAGAGAAACATTACTTTGCCAACAAAGGTCAGTCTAGTCAAGGCTATGTTTTTTTCCAGTAGTCATGTATGGGTGGGAGAGTTGGACTATAAAGAAAGCTGAGTGCCAAAGAATTGATACTTTTTGAACTGTGGTGTTGGAGAAGACTCTTGAGAGTCCCTTGGACTGTAAGGAGATCCAACCAGTCCATCCTAAAGGAGATCAGTCCTGGATGTTCATTGGAAGGACTGATATTGAAGCTGAAACTCCAATACTTTGGCCACCTGGTGTGAAGAACTGACTCGTTGAAAAGACTCTGATGCTGGGAAAGATTGAAGGTGGGAAGAAAAGGGGACAACAGAGGATGAGATGGTTGGATGGCATCACTGACTCAATGGACATGAATTTGAGTAAACTCTGGGAATTGGTGATGGACAAGGAGGCCTGGTGTGCTGTAGTTCATGGGGTTGCAAAGAGTTGGACACAACTGAGCAACTGAACTGAAAGAATTTAAAATACATAAATTCTAATTTATGTATTTAGAATACAAAAAGAACTAATACTAGTGAGAGAGTCAGAAACAATAGGAAAAATAGGAAAACATTTTGAATAGAAAAGATCTTTCGAAAGAGGATATCTGAATGGTAGTAAACATGAAAATATGGTAAATTTCACTGATCATAGAGAAATGAAAATTAAAACCACAATGTTATGTACAAGCACTAAAATGATTACACCTAAACAATTATCACTGAAAGTGTATATAAATGCTTTATTGAAAAAGTGCTATGGTCACAGCAATCCCACTCCTGGGCATACACACCAAGGAAACCAGATCTGAAAGAGACACGTGCACCCCAATGTTCATCACAGCACTGTTTATAATAGCCAGGACTTGGAAGCAACCTAGATGCCCATCAGCAGACGAATGGATAAGAAAGCTATGGTACATATACACCATGGAATATTACTCAGCCATTAAAAAGAATTCATTTGAATCAGTTCTAATGAGATGGATGAAACTGGAGCCCATTATACAGAGTGAAGTGAGCCAGAAATATAAACATCAATACAGTATACTAACACACATATATGGAATTTAAAAAGATGGTAACAATAACCCTATATGCAGGACAGAAAAAGAGACACAGGTATATAGAACAGACTTTCAGCCTCTAGGAGAAGGCGAGGGTGGGATGATCTGAGAGAATAGCATTGAAACATGTCTATTATCAGGTGTGAAACAGATCACCAGCCCAGGTTGGATGCATGAGACAAGTGCTCAGGGCTGGTGCACTGGGAAGACCCAAAGGGAAGAGATGGGGAGGAAAGTGGGAGGGGGGATCAGCATGGCGAACACATGTAAATCCATGGCTGATTCAGTCAATGTATGGCAAAACCCACTACAATATTGTAAAGTAATTAGCCTCCAACTAATAAAAATAAATGATAAAAGAGAGAAAAAAAAAAGAAAGTGCTATGATCAAATGGGATGATAATTGTTTTTGTTCCTTTTTTCCTTTAACTAGGTGGTTTTCGAAATTTGCACACTATTGTTTTGGGAGCTTGTAAAAATGCACTTGAAGTAGATCTTGGTTACCTCATCATCACTGCTGCCCGTAGGTATGTTTTCTTTTCACATTGGGTCAGAACTATGTTTTTTTCTGTTTTATAAAAATTGGCAGAATATATATATGATGTTTGATCATGACTTTTTCAGATTTAAAATACAGAGAAGTTGTTTAAATAGCAGTAGGTTATCATTTAGGGGAAGTCTTCTGTACAACTGATGACCAACTGAGCTGTACTCCAGACCCAGCAAGTGTTAAAATGGGCATGATCTCATCAGAGAAAAGCTGCCAGTTACCTGGAAGTACCTGAGATTCCAACAGAAGTCAGTACTGATACTTGGTCAGGAGCCGCTGTTTCATCCTCTGGACAGTTTTCTGAATTGTTTTAGTTGGTGATAATTGCTATTTAGAAACCACTGTTTTAAGTCAGCTTTTTCAGCATCCTGACCTTTAACACTTTTAAATTTTTAACCTATCTTCACATCACTTTATGCCATATTTACTATTTCCCACATATCAAAAGTCTACCTCTTCTTTTATAATATTTAAACTGAATTTTAAAAAATTAAAGTCTTCCTTTCCATCATAGAATATGAAGAGTATAAATAAACTGTATTTAAGCAAATAGATATTGTTACCTACTATAGGACTAGATTCTTTGTTAAAAACGGGACCCTCTAAAAGGTATTAAAGAAATACCAGATTCTTGCCTTGACTTAATCAGGTTTAGGAAATTACCAAAAAGGATATAAGATTATTATAATTCATTCTTACTGTGACTTTAGTGTACACGAGATGTGCCCTCACTTTTATAAGATGCTCTTTTAAAGGAAGCATCTCTGATATTTTTTCATGGAGGAGGCAGTGTTTTTGCATTTGACACTTCAGTACGATAAACTTCTTTCAGAGCCTTACATTAGGAAGAATCTTCTATTCTGATGGCTTTCATTTTATTCTTTTATGTGTGTCTTGTTCATAGGTTACATGAAGTTCGGATCCAGCCTTCCCTAACCAAAGATGGCGTCTTTTCCGCCCTAAAGATGGCAGAGTTGGAATTCCCCCAGTTTGAAACCCTTCATCTGGGATATGTAGATGAGTTTTTGCTGCAGAGTAAGAATTAGCTCATTTACTCCCCTAAAATTATTGTTGGGAACTTACTTGACAAAGTGAACCCTAAATTTGGATGTGCCATTATTTTCTTAGACATAAAGATACTTAAAATCTCAGGTGCTCTCACTTCTTGAAAAATTTGAACTTGAAGTGCCAGTGATTTTTTTTTTCCTATATTGCCTCTGATATTAGCAGATTACAGAAAATGAAGTGGTTCTCTACCCAAAAAAAGATCCTTATCTATATTTGATATTGTCTCCACTTTGCTCCCCAAGTTTCTTTCCCGTTCTACTTCATTGTTTTCACAGAATGTCATCCTTGCTTCTATTTGCTGAATTTGATCTACCACACTTCTTGAAGCTTTTGATGGTCCTCTCAGATGAGGTCCCAGGCCCTACCCCTGCTCTTCATTTTCATAATAAGCCCGCTGGGGATTCTGGATTTTCTGATAGTGTTAGCATATTTTGGTCAGTATTCATTTAATGATAACTGCTGTTGGAAGGCTTATTCACAGCATTTTCTGGAATGTATTTAAAATTGGGAACTCAATCCTTTGGGTTTGAATGCATGTCAGTTCACTGTTCAAACTTTTTCCCACATGACAGTAGTCAGACATGCAAAAACATTTACACCATCAGCATGTTTTTATTTTTGCAAGAATTGGTTTCTTACTCATGTAACTTATAACAAGTCTTTCTTAAAATCTCAGTGTCATACCAGGTGGCGTTTTTTCTTTGGGTCTAATTTGCATTGTAACAGAACATGAGGACTTTGTTGTTTTTGTTGTTCAATTGCTGAGTCATGGGCAACTCTTTACAACCCCATGGAGTGCAGCATGCCAGGCTCCTCTGTCCTCCACTGTCTCCTGGAGTTTGGTCAAATTCATGTCCTGGAGTTTTGATCAAATTCATGTCCTGGAGTTTTGCTCAGATTCATTGAGTCAGTGATACTATCTAACCATCTGATCCTCTGCTGCCCCCTTGTTTTGCCTTCAGTCTTTCCTAGCATCAGGGTCTTGAGTCGACTCTGCATCAGGTGGCCAAAATTATTAGAGCTTTAGCATCAGTCCTTTCAATTAATATTCAGAGTTGATTTTCTTTAAGATTGACTGGTTTGACCTCTTTGTAGTCCAAGGGACTCTCAAGAGTCTTCCGTACCACAGTTCAAAAGCATCAGCTCTTCAACGCTTAGCGTTCTTTATGGTTCACCTCTCATGTCTGTACATGACTACTAGAAAAACCATAGTTTTGACTATATGGACCTTTGTTGGCAAAGTGATGTCTCTATTTTTGAATACACTGTCTAGGTTTGTCATTGCTTTTCTTCCATGGAGCAAGGATATTTTAATTTCAGGGTTGCAGTCACCATCCACAGTGATTTTGGAGCCCAAGAAAATAAAATCTGTCACTGCTTCCACTTTTCCCCCTTCTATTTGCCATGAAATGATGGGACTAGATGCCATGATCTTAGTTTTTTTAACATTTGAGTTTCAAGTCAGCTTTTTCACTCTCTTTAACCCTCATTAAGAGGCTCTTTAGTTCCTCTTCACCTTTTTACCATTAGAGTGGTATCATCTGCCTATCTGAGATTTCTCTCAACAACCTTGATTTCTTAAGACAATCCAGATCAAACAATATGACTGTTTTTCCTTTTTCAGTGAAGTTGCTAACATTCTCTGTTTCTACAAGTGTATATAGTAACTGAAAATTATTAGCTTTAGCTTAATTTTGTTAAGCTAATAATTTTAAGTTGTTATATAGGAACTGAAAATATGTTATATATATTACTATATGGTAACTTAAAATTTTAAGTTAATAGTAATAGTTAAAGTTATTATTGGTAATTGGTGTTTTTTCTGAAGTCTTGATTTTTGTTCTTCCTAAAAGCTAAAAACTTGATGAAATTTGTGTAGTCATTTGATGATGACTATATTTTACGTCCACTGAGAATTGTCTTTATAACCTGCTATTTCTCAGTAGTGTTTGTTTCTCCTCAACACACACTTTCATTTGAAAACACTTTACTTTTTGACTACTATTATCTTATGTTTTGCAACATAGCTTATTTCATAGTCTTCTTTATACTTAATAATCTCTAAGCTATCCTTTTATAAGTAATTCTTCATATTTGCTACAGTTCACCCATTTCTCCTATATATGTACTTTCCTCTGTTACTCCAAAGTTAAGTCTGGGATTCTCTGTATGAGAATAGCTGCCAGGTGCCTCTAACAAACATGGAGAGATTACAGGTCACTGCTTACACTCTGTCACTTTATCTCTTACCTCTCAGCCATTTAGATTTTGAAACATCTTTCCAGGAGGTTGGGGTGGCTCCTGGTAAAACTTGTGTCAGTTCTTTGTTCCAGAGATTCTGGCAAAATATAGAAATATCACCTTTGTCCCCATAGGTTTATGGTAAAAGTGGCAGTGCCAGGTTGGGGAAATGGATGTGCTGAAAAGTAGATGCTGTGTACTAGGAATGTAAGAAAAGTGATCCAAGGATGAATACTTAGAGAGGGATCCTTTGTTTACATGAATTCATGATTTCAGAGCTTTGTGGGAAGGTTGGGATGTAAAACTCATTCAGATTCAGGAGAAGTATAGAATAGTCTTTAGTGTTGGGACTTTGGAAAGAAGGAATGAGATGGAATTTTATTACTCATGGGACCTGGGGCAGATCATTTCTTGGCTTCAAATCATCCAATAAAAAGGTAGAAAATGGTCTCATATCCGTTTGACAAGTGAGAAAACATGGACTTTTATATTCTCTTACACTTAGAAAGCATTCAGTAGGGCTTCCCTGGTGGCTCAGTGGTAAAGAGCCAGTGCAGGGGATGTGGGTTCAATCCCTGGTCCAGGAAAATCCCACATACCCCTGAGCAACTAAGTCTGTGTGCCACAACTACTGAGCCAACACTCCCTCGAGCCTCAACTGCTGGAGCCCAAGTGCCCTAGAGCCTGTGCTATACGGGAAGCTACCACGATGAGAAGCCCATGCACTGCAACAAAGAGGAGTCCTCACTCAGAGTAGCTCAAAGCACCATAACAAAGAGTAGCTCACCGCAACTAGAGAAAGCTTGTGTGCAGTAAGAAGACCCAGCGCAGCCATAAGTAAAATACATAAATCTCAAAAAAAAAAAAGGTTCAGTAACTGGTAGCTTTTACTTCTAGCTGACCTCTGGCTGAAGGAAAAAGAATCTTAAGTCCTAGGTGATGTGATCAGGGTTCTGAAGAAGTGTGACAATCAGGAGACCCTAAAAATAGGAACAGGTCTGAAAGGAATGAATGTAAGACATGGATTTATCATGTTAGGCTGCAGCAGTAATGCTGGAAACACCCACTTGGGATCAATTCAAGATGAACCTAATCATAGGGAGAAGGCAAATTATAGTTCACAGGGCAAGAACAAAGTCTTTACCAGGAGACTAAAGAGTATTTCTCAGCAAAATTATGAAGAATTGGTTAAGGTGAAATGTCCAAGAATGGCAGTAAATAGAAAAAACAGGGACCCTAGGAGCAAGACCATGAATTATATGGAAAGAGAAATTTAAGAGTTGGGAGTAAATCCCAGTAATGGGCAGGACAGCTTCACCAGAGCAACAGTGTTTTCTTTGTAGTTTGTGTCAGTTTTGATTGCTGGGATTGTGAGAGACATTTATTGGGTTCCTATATCCCAGTATTATGATGGAAATATCCCAGTATGATACATTGAAAATGTAACTGTAAACTAACGAGGCAGAGTCTAGTTTTCCTTCAGATTGCTCGTAGTAAAGTGGACCATCCTATAGAGTAAAGATCAGGCAGGTGGCAGGAATAATGATAGGAAGCAAGAGACACAGTGTGATATCCAGTGGCATAATCTAGACTGGCGGATAATGTTTTACTAAACCCAGCCCCTACTCTCTGACAAGACAGTAGACCCTAAAGCCCAAAGACAGAGAGAATGGATATGTGTTGTTTGAGTTAAAAGTCCACTCTCTAAAGTATAAATATTTACTAACCAATACTGTAGTTCTAAAAATGGATCCAAATTCTCAAAATTCACTCTTCTCTGCACATGGCCACACCTGATTTGAAAAACATTATCCTTATAGAGTGAAAGAGTTACATTTTAAATAATTACTTTGGCTGTGTTGGGTCTAAATTGTTCTTCATGGCATCATGCGAGATCTTTCAGTGCATCACACAGTCTCTGCTGTGTGGCGTGTGGGTTTAGTTGCTCCATGGCATGTAGGATCTTCTTTCCCCAACCAGGGATAAAAGCCACATCCATTGCATTGCAGGGTGGATTCTTTACCACTGGGCCACCAGGGAAGTCCCAGAGAGTTACATTTTTATTTTTCTTTTTAAAAGCTAATAAAACTTCACCATAAGTGTAAACCAGTACAATGTATCCATCAGTTTTGCTTTAAGACCTCACATTCTTTTTTTCCTTTTCTGGACAATTGAAAATAATCTGCTAGCTGTCCCTTAACTTTTAACATAAATTTTTATTTTGCAAAATAAAGACTACCGTTTGTACAGAATACCTAACCTAAGATTGTATCTGAACCTGACGATGGACAGATGAAGCAGGACGATCATAGAGAGTAATCATATTGGATGTTAAAGAGTTGACAATTTAAGTTGTCAAGATTCCATGACAGTTAAGAATCTTTTTTGTTTTTTAAATCTCTTTCTAGGCAGAATGGCTAATGCAGATCTGGTGAAGTATGGTTTGGCTGATGTGGTGGAAAATCCTGGTATTATCACTGATATAGGGATGAAGGCAGTCAATGAAGTTTTCTCCTGTATCAAATATCTGGCAATTTATAATTGCCCCCATCTACATAACCCATACAATTGGATCTCAGGTACTATATCTTAAATACAGCTATATTTTATTGATGTCAAAATAATACATATCTTTGTTTTCTGTATGGCATTAATTAACATTCCTCATGTAAAATGTAGATTTTTATATAGATTGTTCATAGCAGCTCTGGGAGCCTTTGATAACTGAGTTGGAAATACTTTCAACGCCTCTTTGAACTCCTGAGATTCTCTGCCTAGAAATTTGCACTGTCGAGATAATAGATTCAGTTGCGCTAATTGTTATGTGTTTTTCTTTGGGCCGGGCACGTAAAATTAAGCTTAGGAATTGTTGCCTGGCATATTATGGTTGTTTTCTCTGTGTTACCTTAAAATGGCATATCATCTGAACAGACAAAGTAGTTATGTATTTTAAAAACTTGAAATAGGTGACATACTCAACATGTAGTGAAATTTTCTATCACCTTAAAATTTTAGGCTACTTCAGATGATATCTCCCTGCCTGATCCCTTGGGTACAGAAGTGTGACTTTTACACTTGGTATTTTTCCTTATGAGAGGAGTTTTATTTCCCCCACCCCGCTAAGGGAGTAATGCTGTTTATTTTTTTTAAGGCACTTCCTAAATATCCAAATTCACAAGCGTTTAATAAAGTTAGAGCTAGAGACGTTTCATTTTGACATCCTCGTACCAAACCAGGCCCTCTCACTGACATCTGCAAACCACCACTGACAGCTGTCTGAACCACCACACAGGGATACTACAGCTCCACACAAAACCCACCTCCAGACCTGTTACAAGGCTCCTGAGCCTCTGCTGAGATCACTCATTAGAATGGCCATGTCTCACCCATGAGAAGAGAAGTTCTACCCCTTGCCCAGCTGCACCAGAAAGCTATTGGAAAGTACAAATTTTAGGTTGTAGCCGGCATAGATCACTTTAAAAAAATAACATTTATTGGGTTTTTGGTTTGTTTGTTTTCTTAAATACAGAAGAGTATAAAGAAGAAAATAAAAAATGGCCTATAATCACATCACTCAGAACTCCTGTTAACACTTAAAAACTAAAAGTAATACATGCACTTGATAAACAGTATCAAACAGTACAGAAAGGTACAAAATGAAAGGCCTCCTCTTCTCAAAGGTAACCACCGTCAATGGTTTCTCATATATTCTTCTGGACAGGTTATTTTGTGCATTTGCAGCCTATACATGTATAGCATTTAAAAATGATTTCTGTATACATAAGGACCTTACTATGTATATACATTGTCCTGTAACTTGTATTTTGCACTGAGAATATTTTGGAGAGCTCTCCATATTAGCAAACTTACTCAGTTATTCATTCTTTTAGTAGCTGCGTAATGTTTTATTAAAGGAATACACCAACATTTCTTTTAACTAGTGTCCTGGAGTTAAATAGGCATGTAGGTTTTAAGTGAATCACATTTAAACAAAGACAGACTAACGTTTAAGTTAACAATTTCCAGTCCATCTGGTTCTCATGAAATTGGGTAAGGAGACATCATAGTTTAGTCATTAAGTATTAGAGATCATGAAATAAGATAAAATTTACACAAAGAAAATGGGTTGGAAAGTCTTTGTGACCTATGGCAAAATTCATGAGTAATGGAGAAAGTGTTAGTTATGTATTTTCTCTGGCCATGTCATTTCTTCAACAGACCACTCAAGGTGGACTCGATTGGTTGATATCAACTTAGTGCGTTGCCATGCTTTGAAGCTGGACTCCTTCGGCCAGTTTATTGAATTGTTGCCTAGCTTGGAGTTTATTTCACTGGACCAAATGTTTCGTGAACCGCCCAAAGTAAGTCACATTTGAAAGAGTTTTTTACTCAAGAAACAACCTAAGTAATTTTTTCCCTAATGATGTACCTTTACAAATGATATAATTTGACTTTTTACTGCCAGCCTCAGTGAAGGAAGGCATAAAGGTTATAATAAGGAATGGCCACATGTTCTTATGAGTGAGTACTAAGGGGTTTCCAGATAAAAGAAAAAGTAAGTGGAAAGCTGTCTCCATCAGGTTTATAAAGTTAATGTAAGAGCAAAGGTGGAAATTTGAGCTAAAGCAAAAATTATTACTTAAGAGTAGTTAGTTTAAAGATTAGATCTCTAATTAGCAACCCAACATCTAAGTAAGGATTAGGAACTTATTTTGGATGTTTTCTTTTGCTGCTCCTCTCCTTTTCAGTTAGATATCTGGGGAAATCTGAAGTTGCCCAGTTGTACAAAATATTATTTTAAAACTTCTTAATGTATATAGAAACTTAACTTATTGTAATAGAAACTTAATATTTCAACGAATTAGGTTCTCTCTTGTCAATTCTTAATGGTTATACCCTCACTGTTGAAGCAGTGCTGTATAGTAGGGAAAGCTCAGGGTTTGAGGACAAATTATTGGATTTCAAGTCTCAGCTCTACCACATACTGGTCATACACTGTTGGGCAGATCCCTTCCCATTGTGCATGTCATCATCTGTAAATCAAGACTAATAATTTTGTCTTGCTTGAGGTGTTGTGGGCCTTAAATGAGGTTCTATATGAATAGGTGAAAGTATTTCATAAAGTGCTATATAAGTATTCTATATAAAGATGAAATGAAGGAATATTAAAACTGCAGTGTTTTATTCTAACCCAAATTAATAAGCATGTGGTTTTGTCTTGCTTCAGGGCTGTGCTCGGGTTGGTCTGAGTGCAGGCACAGGAATTGGGGTTTCCTCGGCCCTTGTTAGCAATCAGAACTCCAACAATGACAATGATAATAATGCCCAGAATAATGCCAACATCCACGACAACAATCACCATCACCCAGATGACTCAGATGAGGAGAATGACTTCCGGCAAGACTTGCAGCCAGGAGAGCAGCAGTTTGCAGCCGACGGTAACCCAGATCTTTTGTGAGCTCCAGATAGAGATGATTTTTACTTTGGGTCATGTTTCTCTGACTTTATTCTGTTCCCTTCTCACCCATTTCAGCTTGTCACTTTACACATTGGGGAACCTTGCTAACAAAACAGCTGATGGGGTGGATGGAGTTTGCCTGTCTGCTTGCTTGTTTCAAAGTTGTCTTTATGATGCCTCTTGTCCATAGAATCTATTGGAGGTACTTACAGAAAGGGAAGGACTCAGATGCCATGAGGATTAGGGTGCAGTGAGCCTTAGAAGCCTGGCTTAATGGAGATTTAGCTGTCAGGATTTGGGTGAAGAAGCATCTTTCAGTATCTTGCCAAACAATAGGTATTCCCTCTTATCAATGAACTTGAATGTGGAGATCATTTTTGGATGTACCAAGAATGGAAAAATGAATACCAGACATGTGTTAGACATTGTGTTGGAAACCCTTCACATATCTCTCACCATTAAGTCTTCAAAACCACCCAGAAAATTAAGCAGATGAGCTAATAAGGACCTATGGGATTTCACTTATGTAGTTGTCCATCCAGTTCTTTGATACTGACTGAACTCCTGCTCTCTGCCACCCCATGTGTTATTAGGCTTCATCTGCCCAAATTGATGAGTGAGAATGGAGTGAAATTGTTCCCTTACAGATGTTCCAGTTTCTCAGTTGACACTTAAGAACTGGAAAAGGAATCTCTTTTAGCCACTTTTTTAGTTGTTGCCCCTTCATTTATTCTCTTGGGCAGAGTAATTAATGAAAATAGGGTGCCCTGGTGTGTTTATTACTTTCATAATGAAAGTATTCTGTGTATAATTTCCTTTAGGATCACTCTGTATATGCAGGTCCTGACCTAGGAATCATTTGTAGGCTTTGTCTTCACTTCCCTACCCTACATGCTCTCTCTGTAGAGAACTCTCCATTTTGGTTCTTGGCAAAGTTAGCAGTGGCTCTTTTATAAAGGTTAGTGATCTTTTCTCAACTTGTATCTTCTCTGACATTTCATCTCAGCTGCATTTGTCACTGTTGTCCGCTTCTATCTTCCTAAGGTATTTGCTTCTCTTGGCCTTTCTGAAACCATTTTCCTGATTTTTCCTCCTATCTCACTGGACATGCCTCCTCAGGTTCCTTCACTTATTCCACCTCCTCTCCTCTACTCTTGTCCTTGCTTTCCCTTTTTCTTTCTATAAGCTTATCCAGTCTCATGCCTTCAGTACCAGCTATATACTATTGAATTCTAAACCTTTATTTTCAGCTTTGATATTTCTGTTTTTTAAAGTAATTGCAGTTATATCCAACTTCATACTTCTGATTTCCACAGGAGTACTTTTAGGCATTTCAAACTTCTGGCTAAATCTCTCCTAAAACACAAAAACAAAAGTGCAGAGCTAGCAAGTGCTAGGGGTTAAGGAGTAGATTGTGGAGTCAGCTGTTGTTTCTTTGCCTTCTTGTCCTTGCATGCCATCACAAGGATCTGGACTTCAGAGAACACCAGCCATGTGTAGGAAGCTGGTGCAGCTCTTGAAGTGCAACACTCCCCAAATCCTATGAACCCAGTTGTGTTTGGAGTTGATGTACTAGACAGAGTATAGACTCCACTAGAAAGTTACAGGGCCATTGACTTCTATGTATAGAATGGGGGATGCCTTTCATTGTTAAGTCATATGTGATGCAACATGAACCAAAACATATGCAAGAATACTGTATTTGATTTAAGAGAGAACAATGAAACTTAAATCTACTAACATTTGAAATTAAGGTTCAATACATACGAGATATAATTACAAAACAAATAACTTGAGGTACCGTATTTGTCAAATGTGTTTTCTTCAAGTGCTGAGAAGTAAAGGAATTAGTGACGAAAATGCCAAGATTGAGGAACTCAACAGCTTCAGCAGAGGAAACCTAAGAATACTAAAGATGGTGGCAGTATTTTAGAGAAGTGAATATTGCCATGAAACATTAGGCTCTATGGGTCTTTCCAACTTTATGCTATATTAATGTGTATTTATTATTACATACATGTCAGGTTAATTCTTTTAAATAAAAAATAAAGATGTGGGGAATTCCCTGGCGGTCTAGTAGTGAGGACTCTGTGCTTTCACTGCCATGGCCCAGGTTCCATCCCTGGATGGCACCCACAAGCCACAAGGCACAGCCAAAAAAAAAAAGACCCGAAGAAAGGGCATGTGGCTCTTCATCAAAACTAGAAGTGCAAAGAATTCAAATAAAAGAAACAACAGAAAAAAAACAACATAAAGAGTGGTATAGGGATTAAAAATAAAAGGGATCATGAGGAATGAATGTTAGTTGAAATGACTAATATTGATGCTTGTACTCCTTAAGTACCAACATAACAATATTTTAAACATTAGTTTGAAGTTGATATTCACATGTCGACTTAACTTACTGTAGAATTTTAGAACTTTTCATGCATGAACTTTTGGATTAGTGCTAGAATGAAGTAGATTCACTCACTCTGTTGCCTTGTTGTATTTAACTTAATCAGCTTGCATGAAGTAATTGCCTGTCAAAGAAGGGCATTGTAAAATTTTAAAGGCCATTTAATTTATATAAGTTAAGTGTCTTTGCTAATAAACCACTGAAATAAAATATGGTGTTTTTTTAGTGAACATTATCATGAAAGTAATAGACTCCAACAAAAGTATGTTTTCATTGTTATACAGAGTACTGTTTAATTTACTAAGATTCAATAATTTGGTTATGGATATTATCATCGTAGATTTGCACTTCCAAAACTTAAGATTTAGAATGCTTTATTGTGAACTACTTATGTTAACTGAGAATATCAATTCATTACCTTCATTTTGCGGCACTGTAAAACAGGAGGAGATATCCATATTTTTTTAAACAATTCTCATTGTCTAACAATATTGCCATCTGTCAAAATCATGCTTCTGTAATTGCTAAAGCATTTTGCCAGGTTATTTAGATATAACTACTTTTGAAGTAATTATAACTTTAAAGCATAGTTTTATTTATACATCATTAACTGTTTTTCTATCTGAATTTAAAATAAATCCCATGTACTTACTGCTTTCAAAAGTGGGGTGCCACTCCATTCCCTCACCACCACCCCTGCAAATTAACCACTAAGTGAAACTGCTCTGCAGCATTTATTTTGGACAGTGGTTCTCAAATTTATATATAAAAGAGACCAGTTAATGTATCTTTAAAAATAGCTCAGCTCCATCAAGGTTTATGATTATATTAGGTAATAGGATTTTTTTTAATAACTGAAACAACATTTCACTTGAACAGAATGTTTGGTAAGCATTGATATTTGATTAAAAGATAGCTTACATAGTTTCTGTAAGTTAAAATTGTTCTGAAAAAGGTGTACTTCTCAATGATAAAATACTTTGAAACAGAAAAATCAAAACCAAGAATCACTTGCAACTTCCCTAGCCCCAAAGTACCATTATCTCATTTAATTACCAAAGACATCCATTGAGATATTATCCTTTCTTTTCTTTTTTTTAAATTATTTATTTTAATTGGAAGCTAATTACATTACAATATTATAGTGGCTTTTACCATACATTGACATGACTCAAATGGGTATACATGTGTCCCCCATCCTGAACCCCCCTGCCCCCTCCCTCCCTCCCCCTCCCATCCCTCAGGGTTGTCCCAGGGCACTGCCTTTGAGTGCCCTGTCTCATCCATTGAACCTGGACTGGCGATCTGTTTCACATATGGTGATAGACAGGTTTCAATGCTATTCTCTCAAATCATCCCACCCTCAGTTTCTCCCACAGACTCCAAAAGTCTGTTCATTATATCTCTGTCTCTTTTGCTTCTCACATATAGGGTCATTGTTATCATCTTTCTAAATTCCATATATATGTGTTAATATATTGTATTGGTGTTTTTCTTTTTCTTTCTGACTTCATTCTGTATAATAGGCTCCAGTTTCAACCACCTCATTAGAACTGATTCAAATGTGCTCTTTTTAATAGCTGAGTAATATTCTATTTTGTATATTTACCACAGCATTCTTATCCATTCTCTGCCAATGGACATTTAGGATGCTTCCTTTTCCTAGCTATTATAAACAGTGCTGCAGTGAACATTAGGATACTTGTGTCTCTTTCAGTTTTGGTTTCCTCAGTGTGTATGCCTGGCAATGGGATTGCTGGGTCATATGGCAGTTCTATTTCCAGTTTTTTAAGGAATCGCCATACTGTTCTCCATAGTGGCTGTACTAGTTTGCATTCCCACCAATAGTGTTCGAGGGTTCCCTTTTCTCCACACCTTCTCTGGCATTTATTGTTTTGTAGACTTTTGATGGCAGCCATTGTGATCGGTATAAGATGGTACCTCATTGCAGTTTTGATTTGCATTTCTCTAATAATGAGTGATGTTGAACAGCTTTTCATGTGTTAGTTAGCCATCTATATGTCTTCTTTGGAGAAATGTCTGTTTAGTTCTTTGGCCTATTTTTTTGATTGGGTCATTTAATTTTCTATTGAGCTGCATGAGCTGCTTGTATATTTTTGAGGTTAATTCTTTGTCAGTTGCTTGGTTTACTGTTATTTTCTCCCATTCTGAAGCCTGTCTTTTCACCTTGCTAATAGTTTGCTTTGTTGTGCAAAAGCTTTTAAGTTTAATTAGGTCCCATTTGTTTATTTTTGCTTATATTTCCATTACTCTGTGAGGTGGGTCATAGAGAATCCTGCTGTGATTTATGTGAGAGAGTATTTTTCCTACATTTTCCTCTAGGAGTTTTATAGTTTCTGGACTTAAATTTAGATCTTTAATCCATTTTGAGTTTATTTTTGTGTATGGTGTTAGAAAGTGTTCTAGTTTCACTCTTCTACAGGTGGTTGACCAGTTTTCCCAGCACCACTTGTTAAAGAGATTGTTTTTACTTAATTGTATATTCTTGCCTCCTTTGTCAAAGATAAGGTGTCCTTAGGTGCTTGAATTTATCTCTGGGCTTTCTATTTTGTTCCATTGATCTATATTTCTGTCTTTGTGCCAGTACCATACTGTCTTGATGACTGTAGCTTTGTAGTGTAGTCTGAAGTCAGGCAGATTGATTCCTCCAGTTGCATTCTTCTTTCTCAAGATTGCTTTGGCTCTTTGACGTTTTTTGTATTTCCATACAAATTGTGAAATTATTTTTTCTGGTTCTGTGAAAAATACTGTTGGTAGCTTGATAAGGATTGTGTTGAATCTATAGATTGCTTTGGGTTTATACTTATTTTCATTGATTCTTCTGATCCATGAACATGGTATATTTCTCCAGCTATTTGTGTCATCTTTGATTTCTTTCATCAGTGTTTTATAGTTTTCTATATATAGGTCTTTTATTCCTTTAGGTAGATTTATTCCTAAGTATTTTATTTTTTTCCTTGCAATGGTGAATTAAATTGTTTCCTTAATTTCTGTTTCTGATTTCTCGTTGTTAGTGTATAGGAATGCAAGGGATTTCTGTGTGTTAATTTTATATCCTGCAACTTTACTATATTCATTGATTAGCTCTAATAATTTTCTGGTGGTGCATTTAGGGTTTTCTTTGTAGAGGATCATGTCATCTGCAAACAGTGAGCGTTTTACTTCTTCTTTTCCAATCTGGATTCCTCTTATTTCTTTTTCTTCTCTGATTGCTGTGGCTAAAACTTCCAAAACTGTGTTGAATAGTAGTGGTGAGAGTGGGCACCCTTGTCTTGTTCCTGACTTTAGGGGGAATGCTTTCAGTTTTTCTCCATTGAGGATAATGTTTGCTGTGAGTTTATCATATATGGCTTTTATTATGTTGAGGTATGTTCCTTCTATGCCTGCTTTCTGGAGGGTTTTTATCATAAATAGCTGTTGAATTTATCATATATGGCTTTTATTATGTTGAGCTATTTTTCTTCTGTGCCTGCTTTGTGGAGGGTTTTTATCTTCATCTATTGAGATAATCGTATGGTTTTTATCTTTCAATTTGTTGATGTGGTGTATCACATTGATTTGTGAATATTGAAGAATCCTTGCATCCCTGGGATAAAGCCCACTTGGTCATGATGTATGATCTTTTTACTACGTTGTTGGATTCTGTTTGCTAGAATTTTTTGAGGATTTTTGCATCTTGTGTTCATCAGTGATATTGTTCATCAGTGATAGTTTTCTTTTTTTGTGGCATCTTTGTCTGGTTTTGGTTTTAAGGTGAAGGTGGCCTCAGAATGAGTTTGGCAGTTTACCTTCCTCTGCAATTTTCTGGAAGAGTTTGAGTAGATAGGTGTTAGTTCTTCTCTAAATTTTTGGTGGAGTTCACCTGTGAAGCCACCTGGTCCTGGGCTTTTGTTTGCTGGAAGATTTTTGATTACAGTTTTGATTTCCATGCTTGTGATGGGTCTGTTAAGATTTTCTGTTTCTTCCTGGTTCAGTCTTGGAAGGTTATACTTTTCTAAGAGTTCATTCATTTCTTCCAAGTTGTCCTTTTTATTGCCATATAGTTGCTGATAGTAATCTCTTATGATCCTTTGTATTTGTGTTGTCTGTTGTGATTTCTCCATTTTCATTTCTAATTTTGATTTGATTCTTCTCCCTTTTCTTGATGAGTTTGGCTAATGGTTTGTCTATTTTATTTATCTCCTCAAAAACCAGTTTTTAGTTTTGCTGATTTTTGCTATAGTCTCTTGTTTCTTTTTCATTTATTTCTGCCCTAATTTTTATTATTTCTTTCCTTCTACTAACTCTGGCATTCTTCATTTCTTCTTTTTCTAGTTGCTTTAGGTGTAAAGTTAGGTTATTTATTTGATTTTTCTCTTGTTTCTTGAGGTTAAGATTGTATTGCTATGAACTTTCCCCTTAGCATTGCTTTTACTGAATCCCATATGTTTTGGGTTGTCGTGTTTTCATTTTCATTTGTTTCTACGTGCATTTTGATTCCTTTTCTGATTTTCTGTGGTTTGTTGGTTATTCAGAAGCATGTTGTTTAGCCTCCATATGTTTGTATTTTTAATAGTTTTTTTCCTGTAGTTGACATCTAATCTTACTGCATTGTGATCAGAAAAGACGTTTGAAATGGTTTCAATGTTTTTGAATTTACCAAGGCTAGGTTTATGGCCCAGGATGTGATCTATCCTGGAGAATGTTCTGTGTGCATTTGAGAAGAAGGTGAAATTCATTGTTTTGGGGGTGAAATGTCTTACAGATACCAATTAGGTCTAACTGGTCCATTGTATCATTTAAAGTTTGTGTTTCCTTCCTAATTTTGTTTGGTTGATCTATCCATAGATGTGAGTGGAGTATTAAGGTCTCCCACTATTAATGTGTTACTGTTAATTTCCCCTTTCATACTTGTTAGCATTTGCCTTACATGTTGCGGTGCTCCTATGTTGGGTGCATATATATTTATAATTGTTATATCTTCTTCTTGGATTGATCCTTTGATCATTATGTAGTTTCCTTCTTTGTCTCTTTTCACGGCCTTTATTTCAAAGTTGATTTTATCTGATATGAGTATTACTACTCCTGCTTTTTTTCGGTCTCCATTTGCATGATATATCTTTTACCAATCCTTCATTTTCAGTCTGTATGTGTCCCTTGTTTTGAGGTGGGTCTCTTGTAGACTGCATATATAGGGGTCTTGGTTTTGTATCCATTCAGCCAGTCTTTGTCTTTTGGTTGGGGCATTCAGCCCATTTACATTTAAAGTAATTATTAATAAGTATGATCCCATTGCCATTTGCTTTGTTGTTTTGGGTTCGAGTTTATAATAAACCTTTTCTGTGTTTCCTCTCCAGAGAAGATCCTTTAGCATTTGTTGAAGAGCTGGTTTAGTGGTGCTGAATTCTCTCAGCTTTTGCTTGTCTGTAAAGCTTTTGATTTCTCCTCCACATTTGAATGAGATACTTGCTGGGTATAGTAATCTGAGTTGTAGATTTTTCTCTTTCATCACTAGTATGTCCTGCCATTCCCTTCTGGCCTCAAGAGTTTCTATTGAAAGATCAGCTGTTATCCTTATGGGAATCCCCTTGTGTGTTATTTGTTGCTTTTCCTTTACTGCTTTTAATATTTGTTCTTTGTGTTTGATATTTGTTAATTTGCTTAATATGTGTCTTGGGGTGTTTCACCTTGAGTTTATCCTGTTTGGGACTCTGAGTTTCTTGGGCTTGGGTGGCTATTTCCTTCCCCATTTTAGGGAAGTTTTCAACTATTATCTCCTTAAGTATTTTCTCATGCCCTTTCCTTTTGTCTTCTTCTCAGACATCTGATTTGAATGTTAGGGCATTTAACATTGTCCCAGAAGTCTCTGAGGTTGTCCTCATTTCTTTTAATTCTTTTTTCTATTTTCATCTCTGCTTCATTTATTTCTACCATTCTCTCTTCCACCTCACTTATCCTATCTTCTGCCTCAGTTATTCTACTGTTGGTTCCCTCCAGAGTGCTTCTGATCTCAGTTATTGCATTATTCATTAATGATTGACTCTTTTTTATTTCTTCTAGGTTTTTGTTAAACATTGCTTGCCATCTTCTCAATCCTTGTCTCTAGTCTATTTATCTGTAACTCCATTTTGTTTTCAAGATCTTGGATCATTTATACTATCATTATTCTGAATTCTTTTTCAGGTAGACTCCCTATTTCCTCCTCTTTTGTTTGGTTTGGTGGGCATTTATCATGTTCCTTTACCTGTTGAATATTTCTCTGCCTTTTCATTTTGTTTAGATTGCTGTGTTTGGGGTGGGCTTTCTGTAGGCTGGAAGTTTATTATGTATTTTTATAATACATAATTTTGTGTAGCTTGCTCTCTGTGTAGCTTGTGTAGCTTGCTCCCTGTGGGTGGGATTGGACTATTGGCTTGTCATGCTTTCCTGGTTAGGGGAACTTGTGTCTGTGTTCTGGTGGGTAGAGCTGGATCTCTTTTCTCTAGAGTGCAGGGAAGTGTCCGGTAGTAAGTTTTGAGGTGTCTATGGATTTGGCAAGGCTTTGGGCAGCCTGTATTTTAATGCTCAGGGTATGTTCTTGTTTTGCTAGAGAATTAGTGTGGTATGCCTTGCTCTGGAACTTGTTGGCTCTTGGGTGAAGCTTGGTTTTTAGTGTAGGTATGGAGGCTTTTGGATGAGCTCTTGTCTATTAATGTTCCCTGGAATCAGGAGTTCTCTGGTGTTCTCAAGTTTTCAATTTAAGCCTCCTGCCTCTGGGTTTCAGTCTTGTTCTTACAGTAGCCTCAAGACTTCTCCATCCATACAGCACAGATGATAAAACATCTAGGTTAATAGTAAAATAATTCTCCACAGTGAGGGACACCCAGAGAGGTTCACAGAGTTACATGGAGAAGAGAAGAGGGAGGAGGGAGGTAGATGTGACTAGGAGGAGAAGACGGAGTCAAAAGGGGAGAGAGCAGTCTAGCCAGTAATCAGTTGCCTAAGTGTTCTCCACGGCCCAGAACACCCAGAGAGATTCACAGAGTTAAGTAGAGAAAAGAAGGGGGAGGGAGGAGATAGAGGTGACCTGGAGGAGAAAAGGGAGAGTCAAAAGGGGAGAGAGCAATCAAACCAGTAATTGCACCCCCAAGTGGAAATGGATACTGAAGACTAGATTCTTAAAGGTACAAAATTGATAACAAATACCAAAAAGCAAAAATTAAGAATCTAGAGTATAGATTAAACTCTCAAAAATACAATATTAAAAAAAGAGAAAATCAGTCAAAAAAATTATAAAAATATATATATGAAATTTGCTTTAAAAATATGGTCTTTGTTGCAAAGTAATAGTAGGTTATAAAAATGAAAATTAAAGGAATAATAAAGAACTTAAAAATAAAAAAATTTTTAAATGATAGTAATAAAAATACTTCTAGGAATTTCTCTGGAGCTGTTGTGGGCAGTGTGGAGTCAGTTCAGTTTCAGATAGTTCCTTGTTCCACCTTGTACTTCTTCTCAAGGTCTGTATAGGCCCCTTCCAGTGCTTTGTCAGTGTTAACTACAGGGTTTTAATCTGTTGCACCTGTCACTTCCAGAGCAGTTCCCTCTTCTCTATTTGTTTTGGCTTCCTGTATGTAAGTCTCTTTAGTGTCTAATTTCCACCCTGACACAATGGGGTGAAGGTGTTCACTTATTTAGGCTCACTTGTTCAGTTGTAGAGAGGAAGGAACACTGCAAAAAAGTATCACTGGCGTGTGTGGGGAGTGTTGACGGTATATGGACTACACTGGGTTTGCCCCAGCTCACTGTGGCCTGTGCTTCCGGGTCTACACTGCTCAGGCTCCAGGTTGCTCTGTCCAGGAATACTGTCCAAAGCTGGCCCTGCGTTTTATACACTTCCCAGGTCTCAGCTGCTCAGGTTCAGGTTCTTGGATATGCCACAAGGGCACAGACTCACTTGGGCATGCGTTTTGTGCCCTTCCCAGGTCCCAGCAGCTTAGGCAACCAGGTGCTTGGTGAGCACACAGTCTCAGGTGGACTGTGCATCTTAATCACCTCTCTGGTCCCCACCACTCAGTTTCCTGGGTGCACCTCGAGAACACTGTCTCAGGTGTGCTGTGTGTCTCTGGGGAACTGATCTCAGGCTGTGACCCTCCTGGCAGATGTCAGCCCTCAGAATCCTAGGAAGACATGGTTAGCAACTGCGATCCTCACAGTTTGGTGGAGGATGCTGGTCTCTGGGGCAGAGATTGCCCCTTGCTTTCCGGCTCTGGCTGTTGCACACCTGCCTCTCTGCCTCTGACGGGGGCAGGGAGGAGCCTGTAGGCAGCCAACTAGCTCTCCTTTGGTATTCACCCAATCCTCTCTTCCGTGAGAGGGCCAGGTTAGAGACTTTCGTGGGAAAGTTCTCTTTGTTTTTTCCTCTCTCTCTGGCTGTCCCACAGTTTGGGTTGCTATCTCACGTTCGCTCCCTCAAAGTGTCCTCAGGGCATTCAGGCCCGGTCCTTACCCTAAGCATGCATTCCAAGCCTCCCTGTATTGGCCCCGCTCGCTGGTGGCAGACAGGAGCGTCTGGGCTACTTCTCCACTGGGAGTTGCAGTTTAGGCACATATTCTGTGGGTTTTTTTTTTTCCTCCCGGTTATGTTGCCCTCTGAGATTCCAAAACTTCCCACAGACCCTCCAGTGAGAGGGTTTCCTGCTGTTTGGAAACTTCTTCTCCTTCATGACTCCCCCCTCCCCAGGACAGGTCTCCATCCCTAACTCTCTTGACTCTCTTTTTGTCTTTTATATTTTGTCCTACCTCCTTTCGAAGAGAATGGGCTACCTTTCTGGGTGCCTGGTGTCCTCCACCAGCATTCAGAAGTTGTTTTGTGGAAGTGGCTCAGCATTCAGATGATCTTTTGATGATTTTGTTGTGGTGAAAGTGGTCTTCCCATCCTATTCCTCTGCCATCTTGCCTGTCTTTCCTGAGACATTTTCCTTGCTTTGCTTTATACCAGCACCTGCCTGCTGTCTCCAATGTGGAGTCTTTAGTAAGTTCTGTTGACTGTCTCTAAAACATCTCCCTAGTCTATCTACATTCTTCTTCCTCATTGTACCAGACTTTTTTTACCTAAATGTTTTAATAGCTTTTATAGTAAAATTAATTCTTAGAGTAGCCAGGGCAATTTTTCAAAAACAAATACCAGACAATGTTACTCCCTTTCGTAAAACTTTCTGACAGCTCCCCTCTGCCTTAGAATAAATCTAGTTTCTTGATTTGGGCCATAAAGTGCTACGTAATGTGACTTGTTCTCACCTTGTACTACTTCCCACCTCATACACCGCTCTTGAATGTGCCAAACTGGCACCAACTGTTGTACTAACTGCTGCCTCTTCATAGAATGCCCCCCCCCACCTTTGCATGGCTGCCTTCTTGATATGTAGGTCTTAGCTTAAATATTAATCTCAGAGCTGTCTTTCCTTACCACTTTAATCATCTTTTTTTCAATTGAGTTATAATTGACATTATTTGTACATACTGCATAATGATCAAGATAAGTTTAGTAAACATCGATCACCATACATAGTTACAGTTTTTTACTGTGATGAGAAATTTTAAGATTTTCTGTCAGTAATTTTCAAATATGCAATAGAGTATTAATAAATATAGTCTGCACGCTGTGCGTTACATTTCCATGACTTATTGAACCTACTGATCACCTTACCACTTCAAGTGCCACTAATTTATTCTCTTTTATATCAACCTCTTAATTTTATTACATAGATATTATTTTCTGATGTTTTTATTGTTGACTAAAAAATAATTTTACTAAAAATTTTTTTCTTCCCCAACTAAGCTCCATGAGATTAGAGATATTGAGTATAACCACTCTTTCTTAGCACCTAGGAACAGTAACACATTGTAGTAGGCTCTAAATAAATATTCAGTGAATGAATGCAATTAAAGAAGTTTTAAAATAACTTTGGGGTATTTATAGTATTCCCACAGGTTATTGTGGCAACCTGAAAAGCAATTGCTGAACAGCTTTGAAAACCTTACTACATAGATATGAGAATGTAGTTCTGTCCTAGTGGTTTCTTCTGCCTATAAGAGGCAGTTTTAAGCTTTTCACAGTCTGGGACCCAGGCTACCTTTTTAACCTCCTTTCCTCCTTCATGTTCTTACTGCAACTCAAACTCTTATTCTTTTTATCACTGACCTACTTACTCTTCTGGAAAATGTTATGTGCTTCCTGGTATATATGAAATATCACTCCATCTCAGTGAAACCTTCCCTGTTCAACAGGAGACGTAACAACTGCTTTCTTGTCCCTGTTCCCTTTACTTGGACTGTTCTAGCACTATGTGCTTAGTCTCTCTGTTGTGTCCAACTCTTTGCAGCTCCATGGACTGCAACCCACCAGCCTCCTCAGTCCATGGGATCCTCCAGGCAAGAATACTGGAGTAGGTTGCCATGCCTTGACCTTATTTTACATGTCTTGACATTTCTGCTAGAAGGTGTGCGTTCTCTGAGAGCAGGGACTATAAATTTTCCACCTATTCATCGTCCGTGTCTTGTTGCAGGCTTTGGAAATGGACCTCATTTCAAATCCCCTTAAATTGCTAACTCTTAAGCCTCAGTTTCCTCAAATGCAAAAATGAGACTAGTAGTAATACCCTCATAAGATTGCTATAAGAAATAACTAACGTATATGAGGGCATTTAACACAGAGCCAGACATAGTATATGTACACATTAATTACTAGCTGCTATTCATAATCACTCTTTACGATTGAATAAAAGAAGCAAATTGATTGATGTTTATCATATATTATTTCTTGACAAGGTCAGTCCTTTTTTTTGGCCCTAAATGAAATGTAGATATTGAGGGCTAGAGTTGGTAGAGTTTGGGATGGGAGGCTAAACATGAGGGGGAATGTGCTGTTGTGTATTTTCAAAACCAAAGCAAAGCTCAGTGTCCCTCTGAAATCTCAGACTTCTCTGCTGTATATTCCAGTAGCATTTATCTGAATAGTATGTTTCTGGCATACTCATATTTTACCTTGTTTCTTTGCTGAGTATATGAATTTTTCTTACCTCCTTAAATAGATTCTTTAGTTCTTTCAGGAACAGTATCTTGTTTTCTTCTGTGTTGGTTTCTTCATTTCATTCAAATGGTTGGTTGATTTGATAGCAGTAGTGTTGTACACCCATAGGTGTTGAGTGGTGCACAGGGTAGACACAGCCTGCTGCCATCTGGGTCCTGCCCATGCTATAAACGTAAAGGACACTACTGGTATTGTCCTGATTCAGACTGAGAGCAGGCACTCTAGCTTAGGGGTCGGGAGCAAGAGGGTACTGGGGTGAGTGCTTTGAATATGGACTTGAGGGATTTGAAGTTAATCTTTTAAAATCTTGGAGCTTGTCAGTCTGAAATTATTCAATGTGCTTATCATCTGGAAAAATATAAACATTCCCATTCACTGATAGTCACTAATAGCCTTAGAAGACTTAGATGCAGATTAAACATTTGAGTGATGCTAAAATGTTAAAAATGTACTTCCTGTGCTTAATAATCCTTGCTACACAGGAGCTGAAAATATGACCATATTCTCTAGAGAGCAGGAAAAGAAACAATTTGAGCTTGCCTGCTCAGTGCATCCTGGTTCAGCTGGCAAATACAAGACTAACTGCTTACAAGATGATCATGAGATCTTGCAGTAGCTGGCTGTCACTGACATCAAACAAATAGCTTAGAGGGAGACAAACAGTTGCCTCATATAGCAATCCCTGGTAACGTCTTCAGGAATGAATAAGTGCTTTCTTCTTTCAGCTCTACCCTTCTCCATCCTTTCATCTTAAAATGATGGACTTTCTCTACCAAGTAATCCTTTTTCCTTCTGTGGTCTCCCCTCCTATAGAACCAGACACTTCTTGTTGATGTTGATATAATGAAGCACATTTACATTATATTCTTTTAGAATGGGCCTAATGATCATGAGGCTGTTTGTTTCTTAATGGTGCCACAATTTTGCCTGCCATTGTGGTTTTCTTAGACATCTCCTGATGTTACTTTGACTGTGATTATTTTGGTTTAAGCACTGAATGAGATGGAAGACATGGTGCAAGAAGATGGAGAGGTGATGGCCGAGAGTGGACATGAGACTCCAGCTCGCAGTCAGGCAGTTATTCCTGTGGATGTTGACGAGGAACAAGCAGGTAATCATGTGACTTCCCACATTCATGGTTCTAAAAACTAGAGCCTGACTTTAATGAAGAAAGGAAAACACTGAGAATGATGTTTTTTGTTTTTTTGACATGACAGCTAATGATGTGTTACACGCTGTTTATTTTTGACTAGGCTTGTGTTAGTTCTTGCTCTGTGTGTGTGTGTGTGTGTGTGTGTGTGTGTGTATCTTATTAGTTTGTTTTTGATTTTTTGTTAACTGTGGTAGCAGCTCCTCTTTCTTTCTTGGTATACACACATACGTGTGTGTGTATGTGTGGAGAAAAAAAAACACTCAAGTTATAAATAGGAAAATAACCTGATTAAATGTCCTGCTTATTCTCTTCCTTCATTTTAATGGGGAGAAGAAGCAGTGGAGAGGTTGATTTGGCATAATAAACAGAACAAGATCTAGTCTCAGTTTGCCACTGGGTCATTTATAGCAGTCATATAACCCATAAAGATTACCTGATATAATCTTTCATCTCTACAGATAGGGAAACTAATATTCTTTCAAAAGTTTGAATGGTTTACTCAAGACCACTCAGCCATTGACCAAGGAACAGAATTGAGATGAGAACTGAAATTTTCTCACTCCTGGTCTGTTCAAATGCTACCTTGCCTTTGAATTGAAAACATCTTTAACTACCCTTGTTTTAAGTGTCTTACAGATGCAGTTGCTCACTCAACAAATACTTGAGTGCTTACCCTGTGCCAGGCATTATACAGCATGACAGGAGAGTTTCCTCACTTGTCAGAGAAAAGTGGATTGTGAGAGCTGAAGGTTTACAATGTGTAATGCCAAGCAGACAGAAGATTTTTTGTTGTTGTTTAGTAACCAAGTTGTGTCTGACTCTTTGTGACCTCATGGGCTACAACCTGCCAAGCTCCACTGTCCCTGGGATTTCTCGGGAAAGAATACTGCGTTGAGTGCCATTTCTTACTCCAGGGGATCTTCCCAATCCAGGGATTGAATCCGCGTCTCCTGCATTGGCAGACAAATTCTTTACCACTGAGCCACCAGGGAAGCCCAAAACATTTTTTACATAAATAATCAAAGAACCAATTTGTAACATGCATCCAGCCTTTCAAGAACATATCTGTGACATCCAGTGCATTAGACCTGTACTTAGTTAAAGAATACATAATTCTCACCAGTCTACAGGTGTCAGAGTTAAAGAATACATAATTCTCACCAGTCTACAGTTGTCAGAGGCTTGCTTTCATTCAGACGTTTGCAAAATTAGGAAAATATCTAGCCTATTTTTCAAATGATTATAATGAGTATTATTTTTAGGATGATTATGTGACTCCTTCCAACAATGAAGATCTTGAAGGGAGATGGCATATGCTCTTCTACTTTAATTTTCCTTTATAATGTTGGGTGGTATATTAGTCATACTTAATGTTTACATAATGCTTTAGAATTAATGTGTTTTCACAGTGTCTCATCCAAGTATATGCTCATGAAAATGAGTGATCAGGGAGGTTTCATAGAGCCAAAGCATCTCTGATCCCAAAATACTGGAAACAGTATTTTGAGTGAAAGCCTTTCTTGGGCAAAAATTGATTGTTATGCCTTTGCTCTTTGTTGTAGGACCCAGTGGTCTTCAGCGTGTAGTAAAACCAACCCCAATTACTGTTCATGACTCAGAGAGTGATGATGAAGAAGACAGTCTAGAACTCCAAGAAGTTTGGATTCCTAAGAATGGTGCCCGGCGTTTCTCTGAACGTGAAGAAAAAACCGGAGAGTCTGTGCAGTCCAGGGAATTAGCAGGTGAGAGGCTGTGTCTTACTCTGACCTGTTAGTGAGAGTCACCATGAGAATGGACACATTGGTCTTTATATACTGTGTCCCGACCACAGCTTGTGGTACAGTTAACATATCCTTATGAAATGTGACGGGGGGCAAGAAAGGCAGCAGAGCAAGCAAGAGGAAAATCTGGGTGGCGCTGTCAAGGACGAGTGCAGCACAAGAATATTGTGGAGCTGGGGCTTGGGGAAGAGATGTGAGGATTGTCGGTCCCATAGTGGAGGCTTTAGGAAGTTGTGGCATCAGAGTATCAGGGATGAGTGAGGGGCCTGTGCCTCACAGAAAAGACAACAACTGAGTCATCTAGGGCAGTGAAGAACAACCATTCCCCAGGTGGTCATCTGTCCACTTGTGCTTATTTAGCAAATGGTGGTGGTTAGTTTGGTGCTTGAGGAACTCCTGAAATATGTTCTTATAATCCCTTGTCTCCCTTTAAATCCAGTCCACAACCTTCTGCCATTTGCCTCACCAAGAAACTTTAATTCTGTTAACTTTTAGGTTTATACTTCTTTCCTTGTCTTCCCTTCTATTTCTCAGAACCATATGCTTACCATTTTCTGCAAAGGATGAGGTCTTTTTAAATTGTCCACTCATTTTTCCTTGAAGACCCTATTCCTTAATGTATCTGAATGTTTAGTATATATTTGTATACATTTAACACCAAACCTGAAATGTACACACATTACTGTGTATGGTAAGCTCAGCTCTTTACACTTGGAATAACTTACTAACCACTAACTGATTACTCACTTCTTACTTTATCCCTTGTAAGAAATTCAGATTTATCTTTACGCTTGTTTAAAGGAGCTTTTATGGACACTGACATTTAGGAAAAGTCATGTGACCGGCTGACTAACCTAATGTTTCCTAGAAAGTTTAGTTTCTGAATTTAGAAACCAGATTTTGTGTCAGCCAGACAAAACCTAATTTAAGTATGCTTCTAGGTATATTCATTCAGCCTTACTGTGCCCACAGGTACTGTGTTAGGTGCTGTGAGGGGTGAGATGAATAAGTCTTGACCTCTCTCTCTTTGCCTCCCTCTGTCGGGAACCTCTAGTCTGCTTGAAGAGTCAGGTCAGAAACACAGATATATTTTAGGGCATATACTACGGTGGCTCTGGGGTGGGAGTGCAGAAGAGATTGAACAGATGTCCAAAGCCAAAAAAAACTGGTGAGAATCAAGGCTCCTAGGTAATAAGGTAGGGGTATATTCAAAGAAAAGTTTGGGTGGGGGTGTAGAATGTTTATAGAGGGGACAAGAGTGGAAGGTTAGTTTGTAATTAGTTCATGACAAGCCTTGACAGCTGATCTCAAGAGTGTTAATCAGGTAGGCACTAGAGAGAAATAAAGAAAGCAGCTGAGTGATGTGGTCACCATTATGCCTTAGGAAAATTAGTGTACATTGTTTCCTGTTCCAGATTTACTCTTACCTTTTGTCCAGAATTTGTACTGAAATCTTTTCTTTTCCTCGGGCCGTTCTTCTTTTTCTATAAGCAGTAAGTGGAAAAGGCAAGACTCCACTTCGAAAGAGGTACAACTCCCATCAGATGGGCCAGTCGAAGCAGTTTCCTCTCGAGGAAAGCAGCTGTGAGAAAGGCTGTCAGGTCACCAGTGAGCAGATCAAAGCCGATATGAAAGCAGCTAGGGATATTCCTGAAAAGAAAAAAAACAAGGATGTTTATCCCAGCTGCAGCAGCACCACCGCCAGCACAGTGGGAAACTCCAGCACTGCTTCTCAAAGCCCCGACTTTGTAAGGACGGTGAACAGCGGCGGCTCTTCCGAGCCTAGCCCTACAGAAGTGGATGTGTCCAGGCAGTGTGTCTGCTCCCCCGGTGGGTCAGAGGACTCTGAGGCCATGGAGGAGGGAGATGCAGAGAGTTCTGTCTGCCCCAGATGCTGCTGTCACAGGCCCCAGGAATCCCAAAGGAGAACTAGCAGGTGTTCTGATGAGGAACGTCCTTCAACCAGCCGAGCCTGTGTTGTGAATGGCCCGGATGGTACGAGATCCGCCTTTTCCTTTAGGACTCTGCCACAAGGGGGGTCTTCAGGCCCAGCACATGATGAGAGGACTAATGGGAGTGGCTCTGGGGCTACAGGTGAGGACAGGAGGGGGAGCTCCCAGCCTGAGCGCTGTGACGTGCAGTCTAATGAAGACTACCCTCGGAGGCCCCTAACACGGGCCAGGAGCAGACTGTCCCATGTACCGCTGGTATCTGAGTCAGGTATGACAATGCTGCCAGGATTAGCTACTGCAGGTTAGGACCAGAGAAGAGCATTTGCTCGTTCTGTAAGTTTTCTTACATAAAGCCAGTTTGGCAAATTGATTTCTATGTTTGGGTTCTGTGATCATATAGATCTTGAGCTAATTTTCAGCAGTGGGATGGGAGTGGGGAGTGGGGGTGGCATGTAAAACAGCTTGTAAGATATCCAATCAAGAAAAGCTTAGATAGTTATGCTTCTAAGAAAAGTATAATTGTGTATATGTATTGACCTTAAATACTGTACTGATTCTGATGTCTTATTCCCAATATATAAACTCTGCTCCCATTCCACATTCAGTCTTAACTTTTAAGACTTAACTAGTTAAGTTTTAAAACCTTAGCCAAAAGGTAAGGACTGGAAGCTTTTGGGACTGGGGGAGCACAGCATATGGGTGTACCCCTGTATCTGCTTCTGCAGGATTTAGTAATTTTTTCCAAAGTCTAGTTTTGTTTCCAGTCAGGTTTGCCAGGAGATAAGCAGGTAAGTAAGTGGTTTAGCTGAGAATTATTTTGATGAAGATATATTCAAGATATACATATGTATACAATTTCATTAATATCTGTATGCCAAGGCATTGGATTTGGTAGGGGTAAAACACATTTCTTAATTATAATTCTGTTTATATTTCTGATCTTATTTTTAAATACTCTTTGCTGCCTTTATTAAGTTGTATATAGCTGTCAGTGAATAATAATACATTTTATTTTCTCTGTCTCACTCAATTTTAAAATCTTTGTATCAACACCCAGCACATAGAGTACCTTTTTATATACTAAATAGAGTTGATTAAATAATGTGGAATTAAACTAACAAAAGCAAGCTTTCATAAGCTAAATATGAGACCTTACTTATGTACTGTTATCGGTCATAAACTCAAGTATATGAGTTTTATTTGAAGATTTTATTATGCTTTGCAAACATTAGATCTGCCATGATGAAAATACTTTTCCCAGCTTGAATTTTAAATGCTTTTTATCTTTTTTAATACATAACATGGATTTACCATTTTAATCATTTTGTAGTATATAGCTTATTAGCATTAGGTATATTCACATTGTTACGCATCCATCACCACCATCCAGCTCAACTTTTTCATCTTCCCACACTGAAAGTGTGTGCCCATTAAATAGAAACACCCCATTAGGACACCCTTTGTGATATGGTTTTTCATATTTGTAAAGTCAGATCTACATGTTTAGTTTTGTGATATCTTTATTTTTATGCTGTGGAAAGCCTTCTATACACCTGGCTCAGATAATTGTTCACATCTTCTCATTCTTTATTCATGTATTTCTTTATTTTAGTTTAAATCTTTATTATGATCTTTGGGAACTGTTTTTTAATTACAAATTGTCACCTAATTGTCTCAATACTACTTATTGACATCCATCCTCATCATTATTCTGAAATACTCTTTTATCATGTACTTTGCCTCTGTTGCAGTTTATCTCTTGGCATGCTGTCCTATTCCAGTGTTCTGTCCTCTTTCATTACTCTTTGTAAAATTTCTTTGGTTAGTCATGCATTTATCACTTATTTTTATACTTTTATAATTTGTCAAGTTGCAGAAACAAACATTCCTATGTTTTGTTTGTAATCCCGTTACATTGATTGACTGAAAAGATAACGATCAGTTTTTGAGTCTGCCTATTTAGGGCCTATTTTTGTCTCCTATGCTTTGGTAAAGTTTTAAGAGTTGTTACTGTTTTGGGGGGCGGGGGGGGCGTGTTTTGCTTATATTTTTAATATGGGTCCTTCACATTAACCATCTTAGGGGAGGGGGTTTGACTTTGCCTCATGTTCTGTTATTCCCTTTGCCACTTTTCTTCTGACTTGTTTCGTGACTAGAACTTTTTCTTAGGTTAAATAATTTACTAGAATTAAATTTATGTAGTGCTTTTTACTTTTTTAGGTAGATTATATCTGTTGTCTTATTGATTTTTTTTTTTTTATTCCAATTTGAGAAGACTTATAATGTCTATAGTTAATGTGTATAGTGTCTATGGTAGGTAAATTATTTGCTAATATTTTTAAACACAATACAAATGTCCATTTACTTTCAATAACAGCTTTTCTGGGGAAATTTCAAACTGCTGATTTTTAAATTATCCATATCTCTTGGGAAGAACAAGTTTTATATGGGTGACTTTCAGTTTGCTATTTTTAATCTAGCATTTTTTTTTTTATATCTGTTGGCCATTCTGCTTTAAAAATTTTAAGGAGAAAAGTCCAAACTAATAAAGGAACAAACTTGACTGAGTGTTACAGATATTTTTAAAATCTCTTCAAAGAAAATATTTGAGTTTTTAATTTGTTTTTTTATTTATGGCCTTATGTAGTGTTAAAACCGTGTTAGAAGTAGTTATTTGTCTTGTGATTTCCTATATTGGGAATAAATGCCTGTAAGTTGTTCTTTTTCTCCTCATTGTATAATGCTTTATAAAATAAATATCACAAAAATAACTAATTGGATTGTCAAAAAATAGCATTTAAGATGAATATGATACGGTTCTCATGAATACTAACCTCTTTCCTTAACACCCATGACTTCATTGGTCTGCTTTTCTGTGTTTCTGTAGCATCTTCACTAATGTCAACTACACTGTGTATTGTAATTCCATGTTTTACTGTCTATTTTTCCAATAGACTATGAGCTCCATGAGGGCAGGGACAGTGTCTGCTTGCTCACCATAATAGTCCCAGCTTCTAGCACAATGTCTTACATGGTATGGGTCTTGAGTGAATAACTGTGAACTTAATAAGTGGTAGGAGCCATCATATGAGGTATGTTGATGCTGGTGGATGTATAAAATCACTAAAGATTGTCCCTAAACAAAGAAGGAGGCATAAAAAAAAACACAATGAACTCTTGTTTTCTTTTTACATTGGGAAACATTTGTTTTTTCAAGATTATCTACATATAAAATGTGACTTAGTTTTATAATTTTTCTTAGAAAACAAACTGCCAATTTGGGTACTCAGGAGAACAGGAAATTTAACTTTGAGCCCCATATTCTGATCAGTTAAAGAGTAGGGGAGGGACGCAATCCATGACGGTGGGAGGTTGAAGACTGGAGCATGAAAGGAGAGTGCTGATAGAAGAGTCTTACTCGAACACTGTGATGAAGGAATGAAAGCAGACCTGTTTTTGCTTTTGTGGTACTGGGAGAGGGAACCAGGACTTATTATTGGTTGAAACAGGTATGTGAAATTTGGCTGTTGTATGAAATGGTTTTGCTGCTAGATTCCCTGTCAGTGAAGATAATTAGATTATTCATGAAGCTCCTTCAGGAGTACTGCATAAGTTGGCCTTCAGTGTATCAGTAGTTTTCTTTTCCAGAAACCCAGGGTTTTTGCTTGAGTTCAAAGTCCTTGGAGGAAGTTTGATAGGTAAAAACTCTTGGACCCCATTCTAGGCTTCAACCAAAGTAGCTGTCTTCAGTTGTTTTGTATAATATTTCACAAAGATTTTGAATGGTGAAGGAAAGAGTTCTGATATATTGAAAAGAGAAGAAAACCACTTGAACTGGATCTGCAGAGTTCCTATACAAGCCCAGGCCTTTGGAAAGTTTCAGTATTTGTACCTTGTTTCCCTTTCTTTGTGGCCTTTCAAGTTTGAAGTGAGAGAGTTACCAAGTAGAATGTTTATAATCTAGTAGTAGTGTGCAGGATGGTGGGATTTAATTAATAAATGTCAACCTTACTTCATTCAGTATATGCTCTGCTACAGAATGACTCAAAATGAAGACAGTGATTTAGTGTCTTGTCTTGGAAAATATATGTGCTTGTTAAAGTTTTTGAGATGAATTTCGAACTTAAATAATATCAACATTTTTGATGATAATATAATTAAACTATAACATTTTAGAACAATACTAGTAAATGAATTAGAGCCTTACTATGCAGGGTTTGGCAGATAAGTGATTGCAGGTTTTCTAGCACAGTGGTAGATACCTTGGCAAACCGTTTTCTTTTTCCATGTCTGAGTATACTTATTTGTAAAGCAAGGAGAATAATCTATCTCAGAGGGCTGTTAACAGGATTAAATTAGTTAATATAAGTAAAACCCTGAGAAAAGTGCCTGACACACAGTAAGCGCTCAGTAAATATTTGCTATTATTGTTATTCCATTGATGTATCTGTGATGCTTTCAATCATTCAGTAAATGTTGAGTGCCAGTTCATTCAATAGATGTTCATTTTAGCTCATCGTTAGCAGCTGATGTTGATACGAAGATGAAATAAGACAATGTTGTTGTTTTCAAGGAGCTTTTAGTTTAAATGGAGAAATAAAACATATACAGGAAATTATAGAACTAAATGTTTGGGGATCCAGCTGACTTATCAGAGCAGGTAGCATTTAAGCTGGACTTTTCAGGGATGGATAGTATTTCAAAAATTGAAGTCAGGAAAGGTGGGCAAGAAAAGCTAAAATGATCAATGACTTCAGAGCCATTGGCAATAGGAGATGATTAGGATATGGTATGGGGTAAAATTGACAAAGGTTAGGGCTAAAGTATAGCTTCAAATGTCAGGTATTAATATGTATTCCCTAAGCAGTAGTCAGTGATTTACAGTTGTTTAGCAGGAAATTGGTGAGTTTAATCTTACCAGTAGTATTTAGGATGGGTTGAGTGTCTAGAGACGAGAATGTTGATTAGATTGTTGGAATGACCCAGATATGAAGAGCACGGTGTATATTTGACCTTGATATGTTTGAGACAGTGGAAGGTTATCTTATTTGGAAGTCATTTGGAAATGGCAGTCTGTTTGTATTCCTTTGAGAATCAAGTAGTAGAATTGAGAGTTGCCTTAATGGAGTTTATACCTATGCATTTGAATGTGCTGTCTTTGAAAGAAAGACAACAAAGCTAAAATTTTAATTTCCTCTCGCCTTTTTTAGAAGTTGCCAAAACAAAGCCACGTCATGCCATGAAGCGGAAGCGGACAGCGGATAAGTCCACCAGTACCAGTGATCCTGTGATTGAGGATGACCATGTGCAGGTGAAGGGGAAAACCTTCACTTACCTTTCAGTCCTGCCAAGTTCCTGAATAATGTAAAGGAACTAAAGTTTCCATCTTTACATATTTTCTTTGCCCTAAAGAGAAGAGATTGGTAGTAGTTGCTTCTCAATTGTGCCAGTGAAAACATATAAGGTTGTTTTTTTTTTAAAGTACATACTCTACAAGGTACATCTTTTAAATTTTTTTCCTTGTAGGTCCTTGTATTAAAATCCAAAAATCTTGTTGGAGTCACTATGACCAACTGTGGAATCACAGATCTAGTGCTAAAAGACTGTCCCAAGATGATGTTCATCCATGGTATGTACTTGGGCCCATGTCATACTAGAGCATCTGACTGAGCTTAAAGGGTTAAAGTCTCATAAATACTATAATAACATTACTGTATTACTTTTTCAAAAGAATCAGTTAGATTTTTCTAATTCTGTCCTCATTTTGTAGTTCTCAACTCTGTAGTATTTGCAAGGGGCCATGTGCGGAGACTTAGTGTATCTTTTAATGTAGACTCTCCGCCAGTTTTCTTCTCAATATAATTGCAACTTGATCTGACAGAGGTTAAGTCAACAGCATTTATGAGCTTTGGAGTCAAGTAGGCCTCAGCTTGAATCCTTCTCTGCTATTTTCTAGCTGTGGTGTTGGACATGCCTTTATGTGTGTGTTTACAGAGGGAGTGGTGACTGGGCCTTAAGTGCTTGACTGCTCTGGATTTGATACCGTCAGTCATACCCTCAGTTCATGGCACATCATCCTTAGTCTAGGCCCTAATTTTCTTTCCAGTCCCATTTGTCCCTCATTGCCAGTCCCATTGGCTCCCATTATCTTTGGTTGTGTATTTAATATATGTCCTTCCAGTACATTTCTCATGTCTTTTTAATATACATATTTATCTCTGAGCAAATAAGTGAGTTATTAAAAGTTTAAAATTTTTAAATTGAAAATGCGTGAGTTAAAAGCTTCAGATATATAGTATGCCTCATATATTATCTGTTTATTTTTCCATTATTACTCAAAAATTGTTTTAGATACTATCCATGTAAAATCATTAAGAACTGACTTTTTCTTGCTTTGTGCAACTTATGTATTCTGCATTGATTTTTTTTGGTCTGTAAAGTGTACATAATTATACTTTATAAAGCATTTGCCAAGGTTTAATGGAGTGATTGATATGTGCTTACACATATGTATATGATATGTGAGATTAAAAAAAAGGAAGGGGGTATTTTTCTGAAGTTGGTATCGTATTATAGTTAAATGTGTCACATTTACTTTTCTCTATAACCTCACATTTATATGTTAAATGGGAAGAATATTTAATCATGTTTCAGAGCAGCACTTCCAATAGAACTTTCTGCAGTGATGGAATATTCTGTATCTCTGTTGTTTTATATGTAACCACTGGCTATATGTGACTTTTGAGCATTTGAACTGTGACTAGTGTCTGAGGAACTAAATTGCTTTATTACATTTTAGTTAATTTAAATTTAAATAGCTCCATATATCAAGTGACTACCATACTGGACTGTACAACTTTAGACCAAAGTATCCAAATATTTCTGAGTTTTGTTTTGTTTTTTTTAAAGGTTCTGGTTTTATACTGTGATAAGAATTGAAATCAACACTGCTTATTCCCTATGGGCAAATGAAACATATATGAACCATTACCTATAAAGTTGTATAGTTCAATAGTTGCTATCATTCCTCCTCTTCAATAAACATTTCCTAAACAATTCCAGTATTTAGGCAAGTCATTCTCTGAGACTTGAATTTCTTGTCAGTAACATCTTAGATAGGAAAAGGTACCTTCACCTCCCTTCTAGCATGAGGGTGACAGTCTTCCTTTGAATGGGACAGAATCATATTTTCAAGTCATTTTGATGACTGTCAGTTGTCCTGTATGATAATACTTGCCTGTGTTACAGATGTTTTTATCTGCAGTATTTTATGCTAATGAAAGATGTGCCAGTCCTCCAAAGAGGATTCCAAATAGGTTATATACGTTGCTCTGTTATTTTGTATAAATTATTTGTAGATCTTACCTTTGTTTTCATTTTGTAGCTACAAGATGCAGGGTACTGAAACATTTAAAAGTAGAAAATGCACCAATCGTAAACCGATTTGATTATGCACAGTGCAAGAAACTGAATATGGATCAGGTACTAGACCAGATACTAAGGATGCCTCCTGAGAGAAACCGTATCATATACCTACGCCCCATGCAGCAGGTAACGAGCTCTGCTTCTTTTTGGTGATGACATATTGCACTCATCCTTTTTTTAGTCTTCAGCCTTTTTAAAATTGGCTTTTATTCATTTGTTGAATCCACAGTAATGTTTCTTTGGATTCTCCAGAGTTTTTTAACCAACCTAGACTATCTTGCCAGTTTTCTGCATCAGTGCTTCTCTAATAGAGTGTTGTGGGGCTTTTAGCAAGTTATATGATGAAGAGAAGTTGTTTTTCAACAAGTTTTTATACTTATTAAAAGTTGAATGTGATAAAGAGCAGACTCTGGTTTCAGACTTCTTGGTTCCAGTTCTGGTTCACTGATCTGTAGCAGATTGCTTGACTTCTATATTTTAGTTTCTTCATCTCTAAAATTAGAAGAATAAAAACCTGCAGTTACTGTGATGGTTAAATTCATACACCTTAAGTGCTAGCACAGTTCCTGGCATATATCAAGCAATCAAATGATAGTTGCTGTTATTACCATTATCGTTATTAAGAGTAAACATTTTATAGTATCCATATGAGATGATGGCTGTTAGCTGAACCTTTTGTGGTAAAATTTCACTATATTACTAAATCATCGTGCTGTATACCTTAAGTGTATACAGTGATGTTTGTCAATTATTTCTCAATAAAACAGGGGAAGAAGAGTAGCATTGCATGTAAAACTGCTTGATGTCAAAAGAAAGTTTAAAGGAAATATTAACCTTTAAACAATCAGTGTTTGCAGTCAGTGTTTGAACCTGGCCTGAAAAGAGTCATTTCAGTACACAGATTGTTTGTTGAGTGTTTATAATTTGCTGGGGCTGAAAAATACACAGGTCATTATCCTTCCCTTGAGAAATTTGCCTTTCCACGAAGGAGGTAGACATATATGTCATTAAGATGGCAAAGTGAAATTTCATAAGTATAATAGGGATGCAATGTGAACAAAGGCTACAAGGAAGCAAGGAAATGTGTTCTGTCTTTAGGAATGGATACTAGTCCAGTTAGAATGAAGTTTATGGTTCTACACTCACAGATCTATAATATATTGTCTTTAGATCTGTAAAGGACATACTCAGAAGTGAATTCCTGGGATCAGTTACCTAAATCCAGATTCTCTGGCTTAATGTGCACTTATACAACAGTGAGGTGTAAATTGCTGAGCTTGCTGGACAGATGAATGTGCTCAGCCTCATTCCTAGCGTGGCAAGTTGTGTCCAGGGCAGAATGTGACTGTTTGATTTTCAAATCAGCCAAAGATTCAAAAACTGAGGTCCCAAGGAAAGATTATTCAAGCCAGAGGAGATAGATTGCTAAGGCATTCTCTTCCTTGGTTCCAAATCCTCTCTGGTATTTTCCACAGGTGGACACACTAACATTGGAGCAGAAGCTATTTAGTGGTCCCTACCCTTATCATATCTGTATTATCCATGAATTCAGTAACCCTCCCAATGTCCGGAACAAGGTGCGCATTCGCAGCTGGATGGACACGATAGCAAACATTAACCAGTAAGTAATCTGCAGCCCTGACAGCCTTCTATATCATTCCATGGAGCAAGGACACCCAGAAACAAATCCTAATTGTTTTTTATTTTAAATGATTTCATGCAGGCTTTTCAGGCACTGACACACATGAAATATGTGGAAAAAATGAGGGAAATAAGACTTAAAACTAAATGCATACATGTATATTTGTAACTTTTTATTTTCAAACTTAAAAATCACAAGAACAGGCTGTACATGTACCTTTAGTTTCATGCCTTTATTTTACAGCATGTTTAGTTGGTTGTCATGGTTTACTTGCTAAGTCATGTCCGACTTTTGCGACCCCATAGGCTATAACCTGCCAGGGTCCTCTGTCCATGGGATTCTTTAGGAAAGAATACTGGAGTGGGTTGCCATTTCCCTCTCCAGGGGATCTTCCTGACCCAGGTATCGAACCCAGGTCTCCTGCATTGTAGGCAGACTCTTTAATGACTGAGCTACAAGGGAAGCCCCACAGCATGTTTAAAAGAAGTCAAATTAAAGATCTTAAAAAACTGTGTTTAAAAAAAAAAAATGTATTTTTGGCTCCACTAGGTCTTTGGTGCTGTGCATGGGCTTCTCTGTCGCAGTGAGCAGGGGCCGCTCACTGTGGTGCACAGACTTCTCATAGGGTGGCTTCTCTTGCTCTGGAGCACAGGCCCCAGAGCATGTCGACTCCAGTAGTTGGGGCCCACCGGCTGAGTTGCCTTATGGTATGTGGAACCTTCTTGGAACAGGGATTGAACCCGTGTCTTCTGCATTAGCAGGCAGATTCTTAACCACTGGACTGCCAACCGACTCCAGTATTCTTGCCTGGAAAATCCTGTAGACAGGGGAGCTTGGTGGGTTACTGTCCATGGGGTCGCAAACAGACACAAGTTAGCAGCTTAGCATGGACCACCAGGGAAGTCCAAAACTGTGATGTTTTATGTCATCAGAATATATGCATCAGTCTTTACGCATTTGTTATTTTAATATTTTGTTTGAGATCTTCATTAGAATCGAGGCAAGACACATTTTGATAGTTCCTTTCTAACATATATCCCAACATTTTTTTCAGTTTTATAATTTTTAAATTTTTCTTGTTGCCTCCAGAGAGCTCATTAAGTATGAATTCTTCCCTGAAGCCACACGAAGTGAAGATGACTTAAAGAAGTACCCTAAGTATCCCTGGGGTAGAGAAATCTACACGTTAGAAGGTGAGCATTTATTTGTAAATGGTTGGAAAGCTAAATAGCTGTTAACTAACTAGATGGAGAGACATGTCTTAGGGAAGGTAGAAGTGGGAGCCCTACAGTTTGTCAAAGTAATGGGAATATTAAATATTTGCAGGTAGCAGGGATGAGATAAATATTGCCTTCCCTGTATGAGTTTCAGCCATCTCTAAAATGATCGACAGTATTTACTTTTACAAAAAGTAAAAGAAATGAAACTTGATACAGCTTGAGTTGCAGTGACTTGAGGGAACCTCTGTCAGCCTCTTTATTTGTGTATACACACATACACACACACATAAAGGGAGAGAAACTGAGGCTTAATGAAAGCCAAGGATGATCAAAATCACATGACCAAGTAGTAGCAGAGCTAGAATTGGAATCCATAGCTCTGGTGCTGCTTTCGAAATGCTACACCATTTGGCCCTGTCGTTACTTCCCCACCAGTAGCACTGTTGATCTGTCTTCTTTTAGGTGTTGTGGATGGAGCGCCATATTCCATGATTTCAGACTTCCCTTGGTTGAGATCACTACGGGCAGCGGAACCTAACAGCTTTGCCAGATACGATTTTGAGGATGATGAAGAAAGTAATTATGACCTGACTTGATTTTTATTCTCTAGTTTGAGCGTTAGATCCTGAGTACTTTGTTTGTGTTACAGGCAGTGCAGCTTTTAATCACTTCCCATATAAATGTTTTTGCTTTTTATTAATGTTTGGTTCTCCCCTGGCTCAAAAACAGAACAGCTCTAAATGCATACAATAGAGAATCATTGACTTAACTAGGGATATGTAGGAAGGAGCCCTTCAGACAGATTTTCCTGCCTAGTTTTGGTTGTTTTTTTCTTTTAATTACCCAAATGTTGATGATCTTGTTACTTTTTATTAAAGAATAGGTCCATTATATTGTTTCAAAATTGTTCCACTTATACTAATTGTTCTGCTGGTTATGAGCTGCTGCTTGTTGGGTAACATGGGAATTTACCAGTTTAGGTGTAGATTTTAGGAGGAAATAGATTTCATAAACTAAATGTACATATATATGACTTACATCTCTGGTGCATTTTCTCCCTGGGCCTTTAATCATATGTGCTCTTTTTGGCATCAAACATAGTATTATAACCACACTGATGGGAACCCACACCATGAGCTAAACATACATCAGTACAGTGCATGAGAGTATACAGCCTTATCTCATGGACCAGCTTAATCAGAGTAGCTTCCCAAATGATCTGTTTCCCCTTTTCTTTCTACTTTCCAAGGCACCATCTATGCTCCTCGAAGGAAAGGGCAGCTGTCTGCAGACATCTGTATGGAAACAATAGGAGAGGAAATTTCAGAGATGCGTCAGATGAAGAAGGGTGTGTTTCAGCGAGTAGTGGCGATCTTTATCCACTATTGTGACGTCAATGGAGAGCCCGTTGAAGATGACTACATTTAACTGGCCCTCTTCTTTCTAGCTGTCCTGGGAGTGCTGCTGGGGCCGTCCAGCTGCCAACCAGCCCCACAGAGACTTGAGGGCATGCAGTTGGGAGGCCCTGTATCAGGAACATTGAAGTTGTATACAAAGATTTGTACATAGAGGAGATATACAAAGATACTTCCTAAGTACCAGCTTTATATCATATGTTAATACAATTTAATTTAAAAGTTCATTTTAATGAAGGCAGGTAATTGGAAAGAGTTCATTTTGTTCATTTTTCCAGACTTAGTTCATAAAGTATCACTTTTTGGCTGAGCCCCCATTTACTATATTCTTAATAATCACTGTCATCCCATTAAATCTGTGCCTTTTTCTTCTCGAGCAAAGCTGTTTGAGTAAATCTGTTGAAGAGTCTTTTTGTCTTGTGCTCTTTTGTGTTTATTAAAACTCCAGCTAAACCTTATAGTCAGAGGCGGCTATATGTTTCTGTACAAAATTGTGGTTCTTTTTTCTCTTGGTATTATAGTTGCCGTATTTCTTAAAATGAAGTTAAAAAGACTTATGAGTTTGAGGGGGAAATGGAAAAGTTTCCAAAGCATTTCTAGTTATTTATTTCCATATTCAGTTGTGTATATGCTTTATCTTGAATATAAAAATAAAAGTTTATTAAAAATTTTTTTCTTGGCTTGGAACTGAATCTGTCATTTTAAAGAAGAGGAGCAGATACTACATAGCAAAGGAATGTGTAGGTAGAGTTGTGTCTAAGTAAGATTTTAGTGTAATCTAATTGTGATCGCTTTTTTAAAAGTTCTGTGGCTGCAAAATGTTCAACTCACAGAACTCTTTTTGATAGAACACTGAGAGTAGCAGAATTTCCCCAGATACCTTGTCTTCCAGAGATGTCCTTTCTCAAGGAGAGAAATTTACCTGATACACAGCAGTGACAGTTGCAGTATCACAGTGTCCAGGATTAAGGCAAGAAAACCTTTAGAGCAACACCTGCATTTGGGTGCTGGCTTTGCCAGTTTCTAGCTGAGTAACCGCAACAAACTACACAAACTGAAGGTCTGTGGGAATATTTTATAATCTCTTTCCAAATAGAATATGTAATTACGATCTCTATGAGGTGTAAGTGTCCAACCCCTTCATTTACAGGGGATTAATTGAAGCCTAGAGGGAAAACGACTTTCTCATGGTCAGGGGTGGATTAAGGTCAAGCCGGACAAGAATTCTAGTGTCTGATTCCTACCAGGCTGCCTCTCTCTTCATCGTTTATACTTAAAAGAAAGACAAGGTGCTGGCAAGTATTTACTAACATTAACACTGTGAAATCAGTTTCTTAGGACTTTAATTAAATTTGCCTATTTATATTAGGAAGAATGGTGCTGCATTCAGTCATCTCTATTACCTTGTTTTTAACTCAGCTACCTCTCTTCTAAGAGTGTATTCCACTCTCCAGGTGAGAACTGTGACCACTAAAAGGTGGGAAACAAATTACAGGGCATTCTAGATATTTCAAAGTAATACAGAGCCCCCAACTCTCAGCTAAGACTCATCTAAACCTGTTTTTTCACTATAACTGTAATGTGTGTATGAGTTTCTCAGTCGTTTCCAACTGTTTGCAACCATCTTTGCTGTAGCCCGTCAGGTTCCTCTGTCCATGGAATTCTCCAGGCAAGAATACTGGAGTGGGTAGCATTCTCTTCTCTAGGAGATCTTCCTGACCCAGGGATTGAACCCAAGTCTCCTGCATTGTAGGCAAATTCTTTTACCGTCTGAGCCACCAGTGAAATTTGCTCAGTCTTGTCTTGACTCTACGACCGCATGGATTATACCGTCCATGGAATTCTCCAGGCCAGAATACTAAGTAGGTAGCTTTTCCCTTCTCCAGGCGATCTTTCCAACCCAGGAATCGAATCCAGGTCTCCCGCATTGCGGGCAGATTCTTTACCAGCTGAGCCACAAGGGAAGCCCAAAAGCCACCAGGGAAGCATAACCATAATAACCAAGTCCAATTAATGCTTTTGGCTTAAAACACAACATTCAGGAAACTAAGATCAGGGCATCCGGTCCTATCACTTTATGGCAAATAGATGGGGAAACAATGGAAACAGTGACAGGCTTTATTTTGATGGAGGGGCTCCAAAATCACTGCAGATGGTGACTGCAACCATGAAATTAAAAGACACTTGCTCCTTGGAAGAAAGGTTGTGACCAACCTAGACAGCATATTAAAAAGCAGACACATTACTTTCCCAACAAAGGTCCATCTAGTCAAAGCTTTGGTTTTTCCAATGGTCATGTATGGATGTGAGATTTGGACTGTGAAGAAAGCTGAGTGCTGAAGAATTAATGCTTTTGAACTGTGGCATTGGAGAAGACTCTTGAGAGTCCCTTGGACTGCAAGGAGATCCAACCAGTCCATCCTAAAGGAGATCAGTCCTGAATATTCATTGGAAGGACTGATGCTGAAGCTGAAACTCCAATACTCTGGCCACCTGATGGAAAGAACTGACTCATTTGTGAAGACCCTGATGCTGGGAAAGATTGAAGGCGGAAGAAGGGTTTGACAGAGGATGGGATGGTTGGATGGCATCACCGACTCATGGACATGAGTTTGAGTAAGCTCCAGGAGCTGGTGACAGACAGGGAAGCCTGGCATGCTGCAGTAAATGGGATCGCAGAGTTGGACACGAGCGACTGAAAACTGAAGTAAAATACTTAGATTTAAGGCCACTAGAGGCCGCTGCTCTCTAACTTTTGTTGGTTTAATGTGTCTCAGTGTCTCACCTGATCCACTCTTAGAACAAGCAGAAGTACAGCAGGGACCGTTTAAACTATTAAAGATCCCCAGCCTGGAACAACTGAAAAACAAAACTTGGAAGATGCCTACCATAGAAGGCAAACTGTCTGTAGAATAAAAGACTGGATAGAGATTGCCCTAAAGCAGCTATCAGCACACTTTCTGTTCAGGGCCAGAGAGTAAATAGGTTCAACTATGACAACCACTTTGGTGGCTTAGTGGTAAAGAACTGGCCTGCCAATGCAGGATACCTGGGTTCAATCGCTGGTTTGGGGAGATCCCCTGGAGAAGGAAATGGCAACCCACTCCAGTGTTCTTGCCTGGAGAATCCCATGGACAGGATCCTGGCAGGCTACAATCCATGGGGTTGCAGAGAGTGACACGACTTAGCAACTGAAAGACAAACAAAAATGACAACCACTTAGTTCTGCTGTTGTTTGAAAACAGCCATAGAAGAAACATCAAGGAATGGGCATGGCTGTGTTACAATACAACTTTATTGTTTGGAAACAAATCTGAATTTCACATAATTTTCACATGTCACAAAATACCTTGTTTTCCAATCACTTTAAAAAGTAAAAACCAGTCTTAGTTTACAGGCTGGAGGATTTGGTCCCTAAGTTGTTTGCCCATATCTACCTGCAATAGAGAGCTGAGTTGTCCTGTTGGTCCATTCAGTTCTGTGTAACCAGCTCTTGGTGCCGTGTCTGGCAGGTATTTTAAAGACCTTAAGAAATGTTTCATGGATGGATTACTGAATTAATGTCACTTTTAGAGAATCAGGCCAGATGTGTGAGTCCTAACAATCTCCAAATAACAGCCGACGCCACAGTCCTTCCAGGAACTTCATATTGGAATCAGAAAACCTGGGCTCATATTCTGATCCATCAGATGACTACTGGGTGCTGTGGATGGTCAAAACCCTGAGATTGGAGCCTCAGTTTCCTCATGTAGAAAGGACTAACACCCATGCCACACAGCAGTTGCAAAGGTCCAATGAGAGCCTTCAGTAAACTGGACAATGTGATGCAAGTGGAGGTAGTATTGCTTCCACCATAATTCCCTTTATTGTGAAAGGGTTGTCTTTTTTTTTTTTTAACCTAATCATACTATAACCTGTTCCTTAGACCAGATCCCAGGATGATAGGAAGCAGAGAGAGAACTGGTGAGGCCATTACAAGGAAGCAATGATACCAAGAGGGCATCCCGGTGACCCAGTGTCTCCACCTGCCAATGTGGGAGACACAGGTTTGATCCCTGGGTCAGAAAGATCCCCTGGAGGAGGAAGTGGTAACCCACTCCAGTATTCTTGTCTGCGAAAATCCCATGGGCAGAGGAGCCTGGCAGGCTACAGTCCATGGGGTCATGAAAGTGTTTAATGCGACTTAGCGACTAAACAGTAACAACAATACGATGAAAACATTTTTAAAATGTTTTGCCAAGTGCTTTCCATATGTATCCTTATACCAACACTTTAAAATATGTATGATCATTAGTTCCCGACTTCATTTCTGGGGAAACTAGCATTTAATAGGTTTAATATCTTGCTTACAGACACACTGCTAACAAGTGGTGGAAGCAATCTGACTAAAGCCCATGCAGCTGAGCAAAGTGGCTTGGTTCCTCAAAGGGAGCGAGGAGACCACGTGAGGCCCATCTGAGAGTGAGCCCCATCCCCACCCTCCACTCCCGCCCAGGGAAGCGGCCCTATCAGAGTTCCTGCTGCCACTTAAACTTGAAGCAATTTCTTGATCTTCATATGTTAACACAGCCCAGAAGAATAGAGGCTGCTGATTTTCTGATGCAAGCCTCAAATGCCGCACTCAGATGTGAGATGCAGTAAGAACATAAACAACACTGCAAACTAGACAATGTCTATCCTATGAGATACACACAGCAACTAAAAAGAATGAGGAATCACATATTGATGTGACATGAAGTTATACCTTAGCAAAGGTAAGTTGCAGTTATACACTGCATCATCTTACTTATATATAACAAGAAACCAAAACCATGCATTTGTATATGTACATTTTGACACATACAAATACAAAAAATATGTTCTTAAATTATATAAGCCAGATAAGGAGGGCAGTAGCTTCTTGGGAGGGGAGTGGAACTGAGTTGGTGTCAAGTGGAATTTTGTGGTATCTTTATTATTCGATTACTTTGACTTATTAGATCTTTATTATTTTATTATTATTAGATGGGGATGGCATGCATAAATATATTATCTGTACAACCCATCATTTATGTAGTCTTAAACGTATAATTTGCATAATTAGAAATAAATGTTAAGAAGAGGAGGAAAAAAGCACTCAGCTAAGATGGAATGTCCTGGCATGTTTTCAGCCCCCATTTCTGCCCCATTTCTATGCTTCTGCTGTGTTCTTAGGCAAATCAATTTCCGTGACAAAGTCTACTTCCTTTTCTAGAAAATGAATCCCTTTCCCCAAGCTGCTGGGAGAGGCTCAGATACCCTGCTGTGAAAGTGTGGAGAAGCTGTGAAGGGCCTGCAGTGCGGAGCTGATGGGACAAATGGGAACCTGTCTATGTCGTGTTTCAGGTTCCAACTAGAAATATGAGGAAGTCAGACTGCCTTCCACTGGGGCCACTCCTGCTGGGGGGCCACTCCTGCTGACGGTCAGAAACATAGAAGACTAACCTCTTTGGCTCACACACCTGATCCCCAAGCTCCTTTGCTGGTTATTCAGTGACTCCCGGTTGCTGAATACAAGAAGACTATGAGACATCAGTAGGGAAAGGTCTTTCCTTCTGATTAATCTTCAGTCTGAATCCCTGCAATGTTTAAAGATGGAAATTGAGGCTCAGAAAGTGAAAGGGAGCAGAAGATACAGCAAGTGTGTGGCAGAGTTTCACTCTGGAGTAGACACATCCCTAGCTCCTCTCCAGGTCCCAGGCCTACGTGGAAGGGACATTCTCAGGAAGCATGAGGATGGGGCCAGCCTCGGCTTGTTCACCGCACTCTCCTGGAACAGGGTCCAACATGGGCATGTGGAGTCGGTCAGTTCCAATAAGGAACTGTCGCACGTGTGTAGGGCCGTGGGGTTTAGAGTCAGACTGGCTGCCAGCATTCCCATTCCAAATCCACCGTTCCCAGGTCTGTTCCCTTGGACTCATCACCAGATCTCTCAGTGGAGGTGTGCTCATCTGGAGAGCAGGGCAAAAGGGCAAAATCTGGTACTTATCTTGTAAGGATTTTATGAGGGTTATAGATGATCCATGTAAAGCACTTACCACAGTGCCTAGCAGAAAGGAGTTCATTAGATGCTCCTCTTATTATTGATACATTATTATTATTATTATCATTCTATTATTACCTAAGACATGTTCTGGGGTGAGCTGAAAAAGAAATGGAAAGGAGAAACCTAATCTGAACATAAGATAACAGTAGTTTAAAATATAAGCAATTTTACTTCCCTTCTGTGTTGCCAAAATGTAGGAATGCAGCTTGTCATGAAACCACATTAACTCAAAGTTTGGAAGTTCTTCTCAGGTAAGTCCCGTTTCAACTCTTCTTAGCTTAAAGATACCTCACGGGAGGTGGGTGTCCTAACAACTCTCTGATACTCACTGTTTCCCTTTCAAACTGGAAAGCAGAGAGCAGGCTCTATTAAAACTTAATAACCATGTTTTGTTTTCATTTATTTCTCTCTGTGGCTGCTTTCTATTTATGGCAATACTGATTTTCTATTTGGGGATACTGACAGAATGTTTCTTTCTAAAATAAATCTATGTGAGTAAAAACTTGAATTGACTTAAATAAAAATATTAAATAAATAACAGTACAGGCAGGACACATGTTTGGTAAAAATCCTTGGGTGACATGTTAGAACACTTAACAATCCTACCAGCTCAGAGGTTGTCTCCATTTTGTAAATGAGATAAGTGAGGCAAGCGCTGGTTAAGGAAGGCCCAAAGTGACACGGTGTCTCAAACTCGAGCCTTCAAATCCATCCCTGATTTGTTCACATTCAAATCAAATATTCGGCCTCAGTTTTCTAGACTGGATGGAGAAGAGATTGCACGTTATGGCTAGAAGAGGTAAGTGCACTAGTCTTTTTTCCCCCGGCTCTAGACTAGCTATTACAGTAACCAGAGAAAACCAGAGTCATACAGAAAAAGAGAAAAGCAATATTGATCTCTCACCAAAGAGAGAGAGAACACCAAGGAGAAAAGCAGATAGACAGCAAGGCACCAAGAAGACATTATTTTGTTTCTTACTTGAAAACAATAGTGAAGGAATTTAGTTATAGCCACTCCCCAGCAGACCACCCCTTTCCCTCCCTCATCCACCCCCATGCCCACCCCCCAAGCCCCAGCTAGACAGCAATTTGCTACAGCACAGAGCAAGTTAGCAGCATGAAGAGGAAATGGTGAGGTGAAAGGTGAAGTCTCAGAAAGGATTTTTTTGCAGGCACATACTTGAGTATTAACTGAAGTTGGCTTTTTATCATTTTTGCTTCCTAGTTGCTGATCATGAGCTGGATGGGAAGTGTCAGGGCTTCTCCCTGGACAGCCCTGTGGGCTGGAGAGTTAAGGTGCAGAGCAGCACAGGTGAACCCCCTTTATCCCAGGCATGGGGCAGCCTGGCTGTCAAGGCTAATCTAGCAGATGTGGCTGGGGTTGTGTGCCCCCCCGGGAGCATCCCTTCATGATGTTGCAAGCTTTCTGGAAAAGGATGACCTCAGAGAAGACAGCAAAATACCTCTTCCTTTAAAAGCTCCAGTTCTTCTCCTTCTGACTCTTCCACACACATGCCGTATTACCTAGATTCCCAGAAGCCAGAGATTTAAGTAATGCCACTCCAGCAGCTGTCCAGATAGAGCAACTCTGCTTCTGTTTTGTGAGGCTCCAATGTGAGCATTTGGCGCATCACCCACATCCTCCCAGCCCTCCTCCAAAGAGATGGCAAAAGATGCTTGTGAGACTCTCTCTACAAAAGGGACCATCTTCCTGACAATGGCAAGGGCTCCTGTTCCTGCAATTGCTGTTCTTTCCCTGACCCAGGGTGCATGTGACCTCTACAGACACCACTCATGGGCTGGCCCACATAAGCATATCCAGAGAGTCCAGAAGAAAAGGACCTGTGACGGTCAAGTCTCATTTTCCCATCTATGTTGTAATCTTCGGATCCCTGATGAGTTCAAGTTGCCACTTAATATGGGAGACTACCACAGAAAAATAATATTTTGCATAAGCAGATATGCTTTCTACATTCCTGGGAAAAGAAACATTTCATAGGGAAGAAATCCTACTGTATTTGTATATGCATGTATTACATATGTATTACATAGCAGCAATTATTTACTTTGGGAGACATTAAAGTGTACCAACTGCCTCAAAGCAAGGATTTCTTAGTCCTTCCCTAAGAAGTCCTTTATCCTTTGAGAACAAAGACCACATTTAGATAGCATGCAGAAAAGTCTGAACTCCCAAATTCACTTATTTCTGCCTTTTCCATGAAAAAGTGAAAATAAAGGAAATGCAATTCTGAGGAGGCATATTAACCCTCAGCACAGGGAGGTTCCCATCAACGGGGTAACCATTCAGCCTAGTTTATGTGAGATTAAAAGGTTTCCTAGAATGTGGGGCTTTGGGTGCTAAAATCAGGGTGTAGTTCACCCAGGTCTTATGTCGAGTCTGACCATCCTCCCACAATCTGGGGACTGACAGGTCCTTCCCTCGTGGATGAAATGGCTGATAAGAAGGCAACTGTGGCTTCTGGGATCACTTAGGAAGGAAAGTGGGGACAACAGACCAAGTAAAAGGGCAAAGAGAACTGGTTCATGTTCTATACACCCCCGACTACCCACCACGTTGCCCCTTCCCTAGGCTTCCCCATAACGACCAGCAGTGAACACTCTCAGTAGCGTTTTTATCAGCAACCAAAAGAGAGACAACTGAAAAACCATAGAGTCACCAGCTGAGGGGATAATTCACCCCAACATAAAGTCATTTGGTGTTGGCTTTGACATCAGGGAAGCATCTCCTTAGGAGCTTGGAGGAAATGAGATACCTAAAAAGATGTAGAAAAGTGGTAGCCCAGGAAATTCATGAGAAGGAGGCCAATGAAGTTTCTCAAGAAAGTAAGCCCCTAAAAGGGGCTTATAGGAGCAACTGAGTATCCCTCCCAAAATCTGAAGTGTAAGACAATTCTCAGTCAACATTCTTGGTAAAGGGGTAAGTCCTTTTCCCACTGTCATGGAAGGTGTGTGAATCAAGATTTATTTCGAATGACCTCAGAGCAAGTCTGCCAATGAGAAAATATCTTTAAACACACACACACATACATACACACATCAGACCAGCTATAAAGAGGTCTTTTGATAATGGATCCAAACCAAAACCTAAGCAGAGTTTCCAAAGTCTATCCCCAAGAAAAAAAGAAAAGAAAAATGTTCAAGTCTATGAACCAAAAAACACTGATGCTTCACTTGAGAAAATTCAGTGCTTCTGGACAGATATCTTGGCACTGACATCAACCTAATCTCTTTGTGAGAGCCTTGATTAATTCACCCACCAATGCACATCCAGAAGATGGCCAGAATGGAGAGGAAATTGGAGTCACTGAGTTCAGAGAGAAGACTTTAAAAGGTGGGTAGGTGGCAGATCGCGGTCTTCCAATATTTAAGAGCTCTCAGTGGAAGAAGGGGGCCAATTGCTTGGTCCCAGATGCAGACTAAAGCAGAGATAAATCTGTGTCCCAACAAAGGAAAGAGCTTCCTTATAACTAAATCTTCTCCACAATAGAAGGAGCTGTGTTAGGAGGGAGTGAGCTCCTGTCCCTGGAGGTATACAAGCAGAGACTGACCAGCCTCCAGGACGCAATGGAGGACGCCGCTTCTGTGTGGGCTGGGAGCCTGCATCTGATGGCACCTGAAGCCTCTTCTCGGCTCTGAGGTCCTCCATGCTCTGCCCTTGGGTTCCGTCCAACCCTGTCATCCACGTGCCTTCCCTGGGCCCTTGGCCCCACGGCCCATGCCTCTCAGGTGGTGATGAGGGTCAGGAGAGATGCCAGGGTGTCCTGTTCATGCAGACATGAATGGGCATGAATGGCTTAGTTGTGAGCCATGTCCTCAATCAGAAGCATGATTCCAGGGATTCTGGGTCATTGTGTATGGGCAGTTTCTCGAGTTCCTGGTGTCCACTGTGCAGAACCGTGTACCTAAGGAGGAAGAAAGAAAGCTTGAGAGTCTGACAGGCATTCTTCAAGTACACCAAAGAGAGCACTCCCATGACTCTTGACATCCTTTCCCCGCCGGCTTCTGAGAGCTTGGCGAGGTGGGGCTGGCACTTCATCAAGAGGGAAGCCCAAAGAACAGCATCTGAACTGCTCCTTTTAACTGAAGTCCCGGAGGAAAGGACAGGTCCAGGGTTATATAGAGTGAGGGGTAGAACTGGCACGGTACTCAGATTTATTTCCCTGCAACAAAACCTGGAGTTCTTGTGTTACTCATCAAAATGGACCCTACATACCACTTCAGGCAGTGTCTATTATAAATATCTTAGCAGGGATGGTTCTGGGTTCAGCAATACCCAGGTTCTGAACTGAGACTCATAAACCACTCAGAGCCTGAAAGACAATGTAGCTATATTTGTTAGTTGGATTTCTTCTGGTGACATTTGGGACAGTAACTCATTTAGATGGATCCAACAGCATCAGAGTGAACTTTACCATTTGACTAGCGTTTATTATTTTTCTGCAGTATCACATACTTGCACTCAATATGTTAATTGCATTTAAATCAGTCTTAATTGCAAGTGGGTCTTGTCATCAGTAATCCGGTTTACAGCATCTGGGAGTGATTCTTTTGACATTTCTACAGTTTAGAAGGGCTATTACCTGTCATTCTCATGGCCAGTGTCAAGTCCATTCGATAAAATAAACACACACTAGTTACTTGGCATCATGTGTTGACAACCAACTTGATGGTGGTTTCTCAAGAATTATACGGATGCTTTCCTTTGAATTATATTAATTTATTGTTGACTTGTGTTGACTGATTGGTATATACCAGGTACTGTACTAAACTCTCTCCACTCTATATAATCTGCACAACAACCCCATGAAATAAGATTATGTCTATTTTTCATTGAAGCCAGATTACACGTAGCCTCAGTGACTTGCTCAAAGGAGTACAGGTAATATGTGAAGATACAACCTATCAAACCTGGTCGATTTGATGCCAACACCCATGTGTTTAACTGGTTCACACACAAGCCATGGACCAGCTATAAATTTAGAACAGTGAGTCTCAACAGAAACAATTTGGAGCACTTTTGCTTGTCATGGCAGGGGTGATGCTAATAGTATCTAGTGGGTAGAGATCAAGAACGCTGCTAAATATTGTTTAGTACACGGCGCAGACTCCCACAACAAAGAATTAACTGGCCCAAAATGTCCATGGTGCCCTGATCTAGAATAAAATATCCTCCTAGCTAGACAGAAGCAGGTGTTAGCTGAGGAACACAAGACGAAGGGCATGAGTCTGCTCAGTGAAGAAGTGTCACTGCAGATGGTGCTAACAGAGAGGTGAGCAGCAGAGCCATGACCTGAAGAACCACAAGTACCTGCTAGGTGAGTGCTGAGGGGAAAAATGAAGTGGAAAGAGTTATAGAAAGGGTTGGATCATACAGTCTTCATGAGGGTGGCCAGGACAGTCCCAGTGAGATATGTGAGTAAAGGCTTTAGGGTGATCAGCATTCCAGCTATAGAGTCATAATCTCTCAGCCTTAATACCACTCTTCTAAGCTTGGCTTTGTGGTTCTGCAAAGCAAATTCTGGCTTGTGAGCTGGCTTCTCTCAGGCTTCTCTAGCAGATGACTGGAAGCCTGGATGGAAGAGAAGAGCCTTACTCCTCCTGCGAGCTTCCTACCTACTCAGCTTCTCGTGAGCATCACCCCACCCATGCTTCCTCAGCAGCAGCGCTGCCTTGCCGTAGCAGCAGAAAGTCTTTTTTACAGTTTTTCCAACTCTTACATAACCAGCTTCATAACAGCCCCTTGGAGGTAGTGCCTCCTTTTCCTCAGAGGTCCAAGTTTCTGCTCTGTGGGATCTCTCTAAGTTTCTAGGGTTTTTTTTTGGGTTACTCCTTTTGTTCTCTCAGCCCTAGAGGGAGCAGTTGCTTTTTACAGTTGCTACCTCCATATATTAAAATATTAAAATATTGCTTAAATAGCTGGTGTGGTTTCTGTCTTCTGACTAGATCCTATGAAATATAATAAAGAATGGAGACAGGTGTGTATCAGGGAGAAGAACATTCCAGGTAGAACAGCAGGTGCAAAGGTCCTGAGGTTAGACTGTCTGGAAGTTCTGAAGAAAAGCAAAGATCCTGGGTGCCAAGGCAGAAAGAGTGAGAGGAAGAGTGGAAGGAGTTGAAAGTTGAGGTCAGGGAGGTAGCAGGGGCCAGAGTGTGGAGGTGGAGGGGCCACGGCTTGCAGATTCCTGTAAGGCTTTGACTTTCACTACATGTGAGAGGTTTGAGCAGTGCCCTGACAAAGTCTGAATGACTTCTTAGCTGGCTCTCTCTGGTTGCTCTATGGAGAGTAGATGGAATGGAGTTGACATGAGCACAGGGATTCAGGAGGTTACAGCAATAATCTGAGTGAAGGAGTAGTTTGCTGTTATACTTAATCCTAGCAGAAGATCTAGCCTTTACAACTGTTCTCAGTCTCTGTCATGTGTGGTGGGGTTTCCCTGACCTTATCTCACCAACTAGAGGCTGTGTTGTGCAGCATAGTGATAAAAACTATGACTTGAGTCAGCAGACCTTTTCCCCAAACCAGGCTCTACCACTTACCAGCTTTGTGATATTTAGCAAGTTATTCAATGTCACGATGCCTCCTCATTTTCCTCCAGTGTGACAGAGTGACAGAGATACCTCACAGTACTGGTGTATGGACCAAATTATATTATGTATGAAAAACAGGAGCACAGAGTCTGACACAAAACACAATCTCAAAATATTGAAGGTAAAATTATTCTATTTACTTCTTTCCCGCAATATCTCATTTAGATGTGAGTATATAATAATGACAGCGTATATAATTCTAGGTTTAAAAATATTTTCCTGCTTTATTTCCTTTACAGGCAAAACTTAAAAGAATTCAAGATATTGAAGGCTCCCAGATCTTGTTCTTTCTCCCTTATCAGAAACACAAGCTCTCATTTGGCAAGCATGGGCACCAAAGCAGCACTAATTGATTTTCCCACCCATGACTTCATAAGTAGCTTTTCAGGCAGGTAAGGTAGGCAATAAGACCAACATTATATGGAGAAAAAAGTGAAACTTGGTGCATCCGGGTGAGTAATGAGCATTGTGGTAAGTGAGTGGCAGAGCCTGACCAGGACCACAGTCAGATGCCCACCTGTTTGCTCAAATTCACATCCATTGAGTCGGTGATGCTATCTAACCATCTCATCCTCTGTCATCCCCTTCTCCAACTGCCTTCAATCTTTCCCAGCATCAGGGTCTTTTTCAATGAGTTGACTCTTTACATCAGGTGGCCAAAGTATTGGAGCTTCAGCATCAGTCCTTCCAATGAATATTCAGGGTTGATTTCCTTTAGGACTGACTAGTTTGATCTCCTTGCTGTCCAAGGGACCCTCAAGAATCTTCTCCAGCACTGCAGTTTGAAAGCATCAGTTCTTTGGCGCTCAGCCTTCTTTATCATCTAACTCTCACACGCATACATGACAACTAGAAACATCATAGCTTTGACTATTCAGACCTTTGCTGGCAAAGTGATGTCTCTGCTTTGTAAAACACTGTCTAGGTTTGTCATAGCTTTCCTTCCAAGGAGCAAGCGTCTCTTAATTTTGTGGCTACAGTCATCATCCACAGTGGCTTTGGAACCCAAGTAGCAACTATACTAGGACCTATTTTACAGATGAGAAAACTAAGACTCAGAGAAGTCAAGCAATTTATTTAAGGCCACAGTGTCTATGACACCCACACTCTTAACCTCAAAACACATTCCCAAATCTTTGCCCTTTGCATGGCCAATAAGCCATGCTCACTGGCAACCAATCAAGTCCACATGAAGAGGGTGTCCTGTTTGAGGCATCTTTTCATATTTTTATAAAAAGATATGCTGCCATGGAATCAAGCACACCTCCATAGCAGCCTTTAACATGTCTCTCCTTGAGTATCTGTTTCTCGTGTGCTAATGAGTGAGTTGTTTAGGAATAATAAGTGGAGGCTCCAGAGTTCAGTGGAAAGACAGAAGCTCCCATTACACATGGGCATGTTTCCAGTTACATTTGGATGGTCCTGTCACCATCGTGGGTGATACACCCAGAAAGGAGAGGCCAGTCTGAGATTTCCTCGATAGGACTCTAGCAGAGGGTGGTGTTTCTTACATGGTTGTCTGACCTGCAGAGGTTTCTCCAAATCTCATGAGACCTATTTTTAACTTGGTATTTTCACTTTGATAGTAAATAAGTAACCTGAGCAGATTTGGAGTGATATGGTAAGCTATCTTATGAACTCATACTGCCTTGTGAGTTCAGGTCCGCCTGGTGTGGTGACAGTGACTGCCTTTGGGCAGCATTTCTCCAACAAGGGTGCGTGAAAGCGCATGATGCTGCAAAACAGCATTCAGATCCTGACTCTACCATTTACTAGACATGTTACCTGATCAAGTAGCTTAGTTCTACCTACCTCACAGCTTTGTTGTGATAAAATCAACGTCTATAAAGACCTTCACAAAAGGCTGGACATGTAGTGGGTGCAGAAATCTTCACTGGTAAGGAAACCAAGGTGCAAAATATGTGACACTCCCAAGGTCATAGAAGTAGTTATGTATGAGGTAGTTAAGAATATAGGCTTTTGAGTCAGAATGCCTATGTTTAATCCTACCTCTAGCACTGTGATTTACTCAAAATGTTCTGAGTCACTGTGGGCATACAGTGAAATAACACACATAAAATGCTTATTAGAACAGTGCCAGTCAGCTAGTAAGCACTCCATAAGTGTTTATGAGAACTGTTGCTATTTGATGATAGAAGTAAGACCTAAACCCAGTACTTGATGGCTGATTTGCAGAAATCCATTCTTTAATCAAATATTTGTTCACTTAGTCATTGATCATAGGGCTGTTGAAGGAAACCTTGAAGATGGATTTACAGATAAAGAAACAGCCCCAGAGAGAGGTTGTCCTGAGTGACAAAAGTCTCCGGGTTGGTTTGGTGTAAGATCTGTTTGATGAAGGAGCTGCAATCTTGCAGCTGAGCTGTGGAAAGCAGACCCCAGATGTGTGAGTGTACCTGGACGGCTCTGAGTCCAGATGAAAAAAACCCAACTGCTGTCTCCTAAGCAACAGGAAGGCAGGAAGCAGCTCCCTTCAAGCTGGATTGCTTTCCCTCTCTGCATTAATTTACTCAAACATGACTGAAGCCACATTAGGTTTGGTAATTACCTGAGTCTACAATTCATTCACTGAGCAATTAGCATCACACTTAGAGCAGCCTGGATGCAGCAATTAGTCACATGATAATAGCCCCCTAGTATTATAAGGAAATGATTAGACTTTATTACACTTGCGGCCCTCCCCCTCATGGCAGTGTTCACATGAGGGCACTTGCAAGAAGATGATTTAATTAAAATGCAAGGTGCATGAGTTTAAAGAGATTCAACCCTAATGCAAAGTTTCATGGAAGCCGGAGCATCATCACCTGGAAACAAATATCTCATATTGGGTGCTTTTTGATGTCCAGAGGAAAATGAAATTTTCAAATTCTTAGGTATTCATTCGGCCACTTACTTATTTAAAAACATATTATGAGTGCTTACCACTGTGTCATGCCCTGAAGGTAACAGGGCAGTGAGGAAAATCTACAGTCCCTGTCCATGAGGAGCTCACAGGGCCGTGTGGGAGACCCACAGTGAGATGGAAAATAGCCAGCCTGAGAAGAGTTAGGGATGAGAGGTTCTTGGCGGTGCTGTGAGAACATGTCACAGGGGATGTGGCCAAGGTTAGTGTGTCAGGGTAGCATGACTGAGGAAGTGAGGGAGATGAGAGCTGAAAGATGGGTAAGGGTTAAACAGGTAAAGATGGGGAAGATGTTGGCTAAGGGCCAGCAAGAATAGAGGACCACAATCCTGAGGGCAGGTGTGACAGCGGAACAGGGTGCGCAGCATTCCAGGAGGAGGGTGAAGGCCCAAAGGCTCCCCTTGCTAAAGGCCATTTTGCTCATCCTCAGAGCAGTGGGAAGCTGGCCAAGGGAATGAGAGTGGGCTCATGAGGACTTCATGATTTGGAAGACCATTCTAGCTGTGATGTATAGAGTGGGCAGAGGTGGGGTTGCAGTGGGGGCCAGAGGCAAATCAGGAGTTAGCTTCCCATTGCTTCTATAATAAATTACTACAAACTTACTAGCTCAAAAGAATGCAAATTTATTATCTTCCAGTTCTGGAGGTCAGAAGTTCAAAATGGGTGTCAGTGGGCTAAGGTCAAGGTTCTGGGTGGAGCTGCACTCTTTCTGGAGATCCCAGGAGAGAACGCCATTCCTCACCTTTTCCAGCATCTAGAGGCTGCCCTCATTCCTTGCTTTGTGGCCTCATTGCTCTGACCTCTGCTTCCACCATCACATCTCTTCCTCTGAACCTGATCCTCCTGTCTCCTTAGGAGGATGCTTGTGATTACAGTGGGCCCATCCAGATAATCCAGGGAAATCTCCTCCCCATCTCACTACCATACCTTAATCACGTCTACAAAGTCCCTTAGCCATCTAGGGTAATAGATTCATTGGTTTTGAGGAATAGGATGCAAACCTCTTCGGACACTATTTTGCCTGTCATAGGTGATTTTCTTTTTTTTTTTTTTCTTTTTTCTTTAAGATGGTATATACTGAAGCAACTTTACACACATGCACATGCTGATTTTAGGGGCTTCCCAGGTGGTAAAGAATCCAGCTGCCAATGCAGGAGACATTGGTTTTATCCCAGGGTCAGGAAGATCCCCTGGAGTAGAAAATGCAACTCACTCCAGTTTTTTTTGCCTGGAAAATTCCATGGACAGAGGCGCCTGGCATGTTACAGCCCATGGGGCCACAGAGTCTGACACGACTGAGCCACTGAGCACAAAAACAACATGTTGACTTTAACATTGTTGTTATGCTTATGTTGGGGGAGTAGGCAGTGTGGACTGGCACTATTTTTATTCTATTTCCTAATTTTTATTGTGGAATATTTAATCTAAAATGTTGTGTTAGTTTCAGGTGTACAATAAAGTGAGTCAATTATACATATATATCACAGGTGATTTTTAAGGTGTCTAGAGATGTCAGACATCTGGTCCCATTACTTCATGTCAAATAGATGGGGAAACAATGGAAATAGTGGCAAACTTTATTTTGGGGGGCTCCAAAATCACTGCCATGAAATTAAAAGACGCTTGCTCCTTGGAAGAAAAGTTATGACCAACCTAGACAGAATATTAAAAAGCAGAGACATTACTTTGCCAACAAAGGTCTGTCTAGTCAAAGCTATGGTTTTTCTAGTAGTCATTTATGGATGTGAGAGCTGGACTATAAAGAAAACTAAGCACCTATAAAGAAATGATGCTTTTGAACTGTGGTGTTGGAGAAGACTTTTGAGAGTCCCTTGGACTGAAAGGAGATCCAACCAGTCCATCCTAAAGGAAATCAGTCCTGAATATTCATTGGAAGGACTGATCCTGAAGCTGAAACTCCAGTACTTTGGCTACCTGATGGGAAAAACTGACTCATTTGAAAATACGCTGATGCGGGGAAAGACTAAAGGCAGGAGAAGGGGACAATAGAGGATGAGATGGTTGGATGAGATATCAGTGACTCGGAGATTTGGGATGGTAGCAGTGAAGGTATTGGGAAGTAGTCAGATTCAGGTTCTACCTTGAAGGTAGGGCTCACAGGACCTGATGGTGCCCTGGACATGGGGACGATGAAGGCTTTCAAGGTTTGGCATGGGCTTGGTGAAGTGCAGAGGCAGGAAAGAACTTACGTGTGGCATCCTTAGTGTGTGGAATGGTGATTGTTCTAAAAGCATCCTACATGGTAGGGATGAGGTTGCTGGGAGATGAGGCTTAGAGGAAGTTGAGGCTCCAGGACTGAGGGTAAGGAAGTTGGGCTGAATCTTGAGGTAAAGGAGAATGAAATGAATACAGGCTGCACTGTGGGAAATAATAGGGACAATGGGGACACTGAGACCAGTGTGGAGGCTCGTTCCTCAGGAAGAGACAAGACAGGTCATAAGAACAAGTAGGAGCAGTAAGTGGGAGGAGAAAGAAGGACCTTGTAGAGAATGGTGAGCAGGACACCCTCACTGGTCCCACCGATTGAGAAGGGTGTCCGGTCTGAATTTAGCCTGCAAACCTAATGGGATGCCAATGTCGTTAATGATGGAGCTCTCAATCACCTGTGATTTTCCTTCTCCAGGAGAAACACCTCCAACTCCTTCAGGATTCCTCATAGACCAGGGTTCCTATTCTCCCCTGGCTCCCTGGTTTTTCCCCTCTGCGCTAGCTTATTTCTGTCTGTAGAAAACAGATATTCTTGCTAAGGGACCCTGGCCTCAGGTCCTCTCTTTGATTATCGGTGGAGCTGGGATTAAAATCCACACCTATAATTCAGCTGTTTGTTTTTACACAGGAATTTATAACTACTCCAAAACAGGAAATGTTTCCTTTAACTGTGTTCCTCTCTTGGTCTCCCCACCCCACGCTATCACAGGCTCACAATTTCTTACACGTGCTTCTTAAGCACAGCACACAGCTGTGGCTGGAGGTGTGGCTGTGGTGTCCAGCCATTTCTTCCCTAATCTAAGGACCAGTCCCCACCCCTGCAGGAGGCTCTACCTCCTGGTCATGCGTTAGTCACTTAGTGAGTGAGTGAAAACCCCATGGACTGTAGCTCACCAAGCTCCTCTGTCCATGGGATTCTCCAGGCAATACTGGATTGAATTGCCATTTCCTTTTCAGGGGATGTTCCCGACCCAGGGATCGAACCCGGGTCTCCTGCATTGCAGGCAGATTCCTTACCATCTGAGCTATAGGGAAGTGCACCTCCAGGTCATAGCAGAATCCAAAGTTCTCTGCTTCTATCTCCAGGAAATATGTGACTGGGGAACACGGAGATATTATCAAGGTCTTAGTGTTTGAACTGAGAATGGGAAGGGCTGCCTAGGGGAGCCAGGTTTGACTCATGTGTTCATAGAAGCAAAGAAAGGTGATCTAGAAAGAGAAAAGAATAAAGCTGATATGCAGTGAAAAAACAGAAATAGATTATGGTCTTAGAGAGATGGAAAGAGGAACTTAATCCTTAAAAGTACCCATGTTCCTCATTTGTCACCAGGAAGGCCAGTGAGTTTGCTATTCTGGGGATCCATGAAACATCTCTGTATCTTTTCAATAAATCTCCCTGTGTTTTTCTCCAGGAAGGATAAATGGGTTTACAGCCTATAGTAAACGTTGTGAGTTATTTAAAGCAAAGGTTCACACATTCTTTTTTCTTTCTAACAGAACCTGTCTCCTAGTATAGGCAAAAATACCAGGTGCATTACAGCTAAGGACTTGGACTGTGATCTTCTGATTAATAAGACTTGAAGGTCTGCTAGGGGGATGGAAAATGTTTTCCTCCTGAATAAAAGACAAGTACAGTAAGAGTCTACCTTACCTTCTAGCACTTGGTTATGATTATGTGAGGAAGATGCAATGTTTGGAACTATTGCAGCTAGTTTGTGATCACAAAAGTATCATTTAGAATGAAAGCTAACAGGCTGCAAAGAGCAGAGGAAAAGCATCTGGGTTCTTCACAGTGCTGTTGAATCACTGAAATAACCAATCCAAAAACTACCAAATTCTACCAAACCAAGCTTTTTATCATGTAAATTGATAGTCTTATTTTTAAAGTTAATTTTAGTTAGGAATTCTAGCACTAACAGGCCAAAGTATTCTGAATGACACAATGCCCACAATCCCTGTATTTCATGTCTACAATGACTTCCACATTCTACCACATCCAAATTCTACCCACTCTTTAAGATCCATTCAATGCCACCTACGTCCAGAAGCCTTCTACACCACCCATGAGCATTTACTATCTGTAGGAACACAAATTATCTGCTAATGTGAGCTGTCTGATTGGACATATGTCTGGCCTCCTGACACTCCTGGAAGGCAGAGCCGGCATCTTATTAAAAGAAGAATCAATCTTTCAGCTCTCTGTACCAGACCCTGCACTGCGTACTTTAAAATGTTATTGCATTTAATACTAACAATGAATCTATGATGTTAGCACTGTTATTTCATATATTTCCATTTCACAGATGAGAACACTGAAGCTCAGAGAGGTTAAGATTTGCCAGAGGTTACTCAACTAGCAATGGCAAAAGTGAAGTGAAGTCGCTCAGTCGTGTCCGACTCTTCATGACCCCATGGACTGTAGCCTACAAGGCTCCTCTGTCCTTTTTTTCCAGGCAAGAGTACTGGAGTGGGTTGCCATTGCCTTCTGGCAAAGCCAGGATTCAAACCCAGGCGTGGTAGAATCCCAAGCCCTTTCTGCTATTAGTACTTCCCAGCCTTATTCTTTTTAATACTTGCTACATAGCTCACAATATATAGTGCAGAATACCATAGAATATATAGAAATGTTTACTGACTGGATTACAGAATGAGACAACCCTCCCCCACATTGCCTGGAATTTTATATTGATTACAAAGTATGTTGGCAGCTATTCTGCCACTGATCTTCACAGTAGCCCTGTGTGTTCACCACTCAGGTTATCTCTGCTGTAGTGACAGCACTTTCTACTCTTTCCTGTACTATGCCATATCTTCCAGAGGATGGGGTGGGGAGATGTAATCTCCTCCACACATTCCTCTTTGGGAAAAAACCAGGCTAAGAGTATTTCTGGCTGTGGGTATTTCATGTCTGGAGGCTAGACATATGTACAATCAGACACCACACATTAGCAGATAATTTGTGTTCCTACAGATTATAAATGCTCATGGGTGGTGTAGAAGACTCTGGAAGGAGATGGCATCGAATGGATCTTAAAGGGTGCATAGGATTTGGATGTAGTAGAATGTGGGAAGTCATTGTAGACATGGAATACAGGGATCGTGGGCATTGTGTCATTCAATCCTTCCATGAGGAGGATACTGAGAAACACAAAACTCACATCATGGGTTCGGTCACTTCCATGGACACCCCCTGGCAAAGAAGCTAGGAGTCTGAAGATTAAAAAAGGAATATCTCTCAGCTGGTACAGGATGGAAACGTATTATAAACCAAATGTTTTTATTTTTTCAAAAATTCATATGTTAAAGGTCTAAACCCAAATATGATGGTATTTGGAGGTGGAACATTTGGGAGGTAATTAGGTTTAGCATAGGTCAAGAAGGTAGGGCATCCATGATGGGATTAGTGCGCTTATAAGAAGAGGAAGAAAGAACTGAGTCCTCTATCTCCATTCCCCCACTCCACACTCTCCATTCCACACTCTGTTTCTCTCTCTCTGCCATGTGAGGACAGTGACAAGATATCTATCTGTAAGATAGGAAGAGGATTCTCACTGGGAACCAAATTTGCTTCCACCTGAATCTTGGACTCCCCAGCTTCCAAAATTGTGAGAAATAAATGGTGTTTAAGTTACCTGGTCTATGATATTTTGTTATGGAAGACTGAGCAGGCTAATACAGGAGGTTTCAAGGAGTAAAAGAAAGAATGGGGATGGAGGGAAAAGAAAACAACAGTACATGTGGAGACAGGACTTTTCGCTGCTAGCCATTAATTCAGGAAAACCTAAGGCATCAAGAGAAAATGAACCACCAGGGGGACATCTGTATGTATGTGTTCCTGTGAATCTTTTACTAGCAACATTTCATTTATCCAAAGGTCAGTATCCAGTGACCTTAATTATCCAGAAACCTACACCTTTGGTTTGTTTGTTCTTTTCAAAGGTCTCAGTAATCAGAGTTCTCCCAAAGGTGTGGACTTTCCTAGTCTTCCTCATTTTTCACTCAGAGAATATGTAAACTTAGTTTGCTTACAACTCTAGAAAGCTCCGTCCTTCTACACACAGCAGAGCAAAGACTGTAAACTAGGATGAGAAGGGAAATACGTAATGCTACTGTAGATAAACTGATTACAGGAAACAAGGAGAGGTGACATGTGCAGAGAGAATAGAAACATAAGAATGTCTACAAAAATCAACACAGCAGAACCAACTGGGACCACACAGGGCGGAAGAAAATATTTCAAACATCCCTCAAAGTCATTACTATAGTGTAAAATAACTTAATAATGGAAATTCAAAATAATGACTTCGAACAAAGTTATTCAAAATCTGATTTGATACTAGGGGAATCCAAATAAAGTCTGTGTTTCACTTAATAGTATTGGATAAATGCTAATTTTCTAGCTTTTGATGAATGTCCCATGGTTATTTAAACTGTTAGCATGAGGAGAAGCTGCGTGCAAGGTATATATGCATACTATGTACTATCACTGTACTATTAGTTTTAAGTAACTTATTCATGTGACTGCGTTGGGTCTTAGTTGTGCCATGCAGGATCTTGGTTGTGTCATGAAGGATCTTTCATAGTGGCACACAGACTCTAGATGTGGTGCATGACCTTAGTTGCTCTGCAGCATGTGGCACCTCAGTTCTGTGACCAGGGATCAAACCTGCATCTCCTACACTTCAGTATTCCTGCCTGGAAAATCCCATGGACAGGGGAGCCTGGCAGGCTATAGTTCATGGGGTTGCAAAGAGTCAGACATGACTGAGTATGCACGCATGCACACTACTGCAATTGCAACGCAGTTTCTTAACCACTGGACCACCAGGGACGTCCCTCTATTATTCTTCTACAGATACAAAAGTGTTTCAAAACAAAAAGAGTTTTTAAAAACTGAAAGAAAAAAAATTTAGTCACAATCATTTGTTTGAGAAAGATGGAGTTCACCACTTACAGCCAAGGAGACACAGGATGAACTGGGGCCTGGAAAAAGCCTCCAAGGACCACGGTTAACACTGGTGGAATTCAGCTCGATCAAGTGCTCATCTCCTAGAGGGCTTGAGAAGATTATGCGCCCAGAGCAGGGAAGAAGCCCAAAACAATATTTAAAATTAAGTAATAGAAAATAAAATAAAGCTCTCAAACCATGTGAATCTTTGACATTCAGGTCAGAAGGACCTCTGCACAGGCTTCAGCCAACAACTGTGACGTTTCCATGATATGTGATGTGTCCACTGGACTCAACATGGCCCAGTGAGGGCAGAAGAATAAGAGAAACCAAGGACCTTTTGTGAGAAGAAGTGAATGGACAGATGCAGGTATACTCACAACACAGACAGTGACAGACTTACAGAGTATGTTCAGAGCTATACAGGAACCGGTCTATTGCAGAAGAGCAGGAAAAAGTTGGAGACAGAGGAGCAGCCACTTTTAGTTGAAACAGAGAACAGCCACAGAAGTTGGGAAAAAAACAAAAAACACAAAACACAAAGGTTAGTGTACAGGTGATCTTAGCCCAGCTGAACATTCTGCTAGAATCAAAGTGCCTTTAGGGGAGGGTAAGGAAGGGACCATAATTATTGCACAACACAGTTATACCACGCAGTACCTCTGAAAAGCACTTTTATAGCTAGAATCTCATTTGAGTCACAGAAATGCTTGGGAGGTTTATACTGTAGGTTGCTATCTTAATTAACCAAGTCAGAAAACAGGCACCGAGAGGACAGTTACCTGTTCAAGGGCAACTGGTAGTTAGCATCTGAGGCAGAACCAAAGCCAAGTATTCTAAATTATCTTTTATGGTATTATGGCCAAGCTATGTACAGAAAGCCACCCTTTTTCCTTCCCTTTCCTCTTCGTCATCACTAGCCAGGCCTCGTCTTGTATTCCATACATGAATCATCCTATGTAATATTCCCAATACAACATCCCCGTATATAATGTTGCACATAATATTCAAGCCAACCTTGTGAAGTAGACACTATTAACTCTCATTTCCTAATGTGGAAACTGAGGCTTGGAAGCAGGCTTAAATGTGACCAAAATAATCTGGTTAGTAAGAGGGATGGGGGGCTTCAGATCTATGACCTTTGAAAACAGTTCAAGGAGAAAGACTTAACCAAGAGAAGACTGAGAAAACACTGGAAGTCATGTTGATTGTTACATAATGTTGAGTAAAGTTAAAATGGTTTTGTGGGGGGGAAAAAGAGGGAAAACCATGATCTGACCTCAAGGCCCTCTGACAGAACCACACACATTTAAAGTGAGCATCTTGATCACAGAGTCTCCCTTCTAAAGGTTAGAGCAACTTATTCCCCATCCCCATCCCCATCCCCATCCGACTAGCCCCCAGTAGATTCTGGATCAGGCAAGGAATGAAGCTCATCTTGAGCTCTGGGTCCCATTCCAAGAAAGAAAAGCCACGCATGGCTTCTTATATTTCCCAGAGATACCCCAATCTCTGCATTAGGAAACCCCATCCAAATACTCCTTCATACCGTCAAGACACCAGGTTCTAAAAGGCTCTACCAGCTCTGCCCACTTCTTCCCTCAACAAGACATCAAATTTCACTTTTTCATGAGGCAAGAAGCCAGGTAGAAAGCCAGGATCCTGGAGTCAGAATTGTTAAGAGCAAGCTGATTAAAAAAATTCCCTCTTCCTTCTCCAGGGGATCGTCCCAACCCAGGGATCAAACCCAGGTCTCCCACATTGCAGGCAAATTCTTTACCAGCTGAGCCACAAGGGGAGCCAAAGAATATTGGAGTGGGTAGCCTAACCCTTCTCAACCCAGGAATCGCACCAGGGTCTCCTGCATTGCAGGCGGATTCTTTACCAACTGAGCTATCAGGGAATAATTCATCATAAGGATGAAAAGGCACAGACCATACCCTCTTTGCCCTTCTTCCCTCTTCTTTAGCTAACTTCCTATGGTATGTCCGTGATGAGGAATCTTTGAGAATGTAGTTGGGTAGGCCACTTCCTCCTTTCAGCCATCTCTGGCCATCTCAACATGATATTCCCTTTCCCTCTTTTAAACAAACATAGCCCTTTCTGCCTCTATAATTTACTTGACAATATAAACTGCCTTTGTGATAGCCTTTACTGTGTCTTGTTAAATACAACTGTACATACACTTAGCGTATTTCCAGATAAATTACTCTTGTGGGAAGGAACTATGACTTATTCATCTAGTAGTTTTTACTTTACTGACCATTAGCCAAACAATGGTGGTTGAGAGTCAAATGTTCACAATTCTAATCACAACTTCATTACCTAGAAGCCTCACAACCTCAGACATCCCTATACCACAGTCCCTCATCTGCCATAGAGATAAAAACAGTATTTCCCTCAGCTAGCTATGGTGAGACATGATCATATTGCTCATCGCGCCTGGCATGGTGCTCATGAACTATTAGCCAGTATTGCGCTGCTGCTGCTAAGTCACTTCAGTCGTGTCTACTCTGAGACAGCAGCCCACAAGGCTCCACCATCCCTGGGATTCTCCAGGCAAGAACACTGGAGTGGGTTGCCATTTCCTTCTCCAATGCATGAAAGTGAAAAGTGAAAGTGAAGTCGCTCAGTCATACCCGATTCTTCGCAACCCCATGGACTGGAACCTACCAGGCTCCTCCATCCATGGGATTTCCCAGGCAAGAGTACTGGAGTGGGTTGCCATTTCCTTCTCCAGTATTGCGCTAGTCAAACATTAACTACATGATTTCACAGTGACATGGACCCACATCTTTTTCTTCCTTCAACTGGTTCTCTCTAGCCCTTCATTAGCCTGATGACATGCTTTTAATATCCTTCACAATCAAGGCTCTCCTAAGGGTTACCATAACAAGTACTATGTCTATTCTATGAAAAGTTTCAACTTCAATAACTCATATATGGTATGACTACTCAAACAGTAGGAGCCAGGGTGTTTCCGAGTGCAAGAGGAGCTGAGAAACTCCATGGCTCTGCGCTTCCACAGTTCAATAGATGCCAGTATTTGTGTGGGGCTGAGATTATACATAGGATAATACAAAGTACTATAAATAACTAACACTACAAATATACGTTAGACCTTAATAATTACTTAATTAAAAATTTAATTACTCTTATATTACCCTTACTCCTTTTAATTACTGTAATTACTCTTACATCCTTTTAAATGTGAGTAACAATATTGTTTTTCTTGGATATAACCCTTAACAAGCTTAATGAGCAAATTTTGGGAGTGCAATGTATAGGTAAGTTATAGATATGTCTGAAATAGTAGCAATTCTAGGGGAAAAAACTTTCCTTATAAAAGTCTCAGAAGAAGATATAATCTTACAAACACTTTTTTTGCGCTGCATTACACTTAAACATGGGGGATGAGATTAAAATTACACATTGCAGAAATGTTAAGATGAAATTTAAAATATTAGTATAAAATAAAAATTTATATTTTCATAAATTTTATAAAATGTCTTAAAGACCTTATTCCCTGTCCCGTGTCCATGTCAGCCTTGCTGAATAGTTTTCCTGTGACCTCTGGCTGTTTGAATTTTTACGGGCTGGAGTATTAATGTAAGACCTCGCCCAGCTGAATCTACATTTTTATATACAGAGATTTTCCCTTACATTTGTACTGTAGACCATGATCTTATAAAGCCTTTGACATACATCATTTTACTTTTTACCCACCACGAACCCAAGAGGTTGGTATTGTGAAAGTATGAGCAGAAAAAAAATCACACATCCCTTCCCTTGCCCAGACAAGACATGTAGAAGACCATGCTAGCTGATCAGCCTTACCTTTCTTAAATTCAAACATATTTGGTCCAGGCAGAGTCTTGGCCTGGCAGCTTGGGACAGAGCAGGGGCAGGTCACAGACCCAGGAAACAGCACTGTGCCGGCTGCCTTGGCTACTGTTTGGATGCGGATGTGACAGGCTGGGGATTGGTTGGTGGTTAGCCATCTGCCTGACAGCAGGTGTTAGATAAACTCAAAGCCAAAAAGACAATGCTTGGTGGCAGATAGAGGGAAGAGGTCAGACAGAGCTGGCATCTGAGATAATGGCTGGGAGTACTTCTAACACCCGGATAGCTCCTGCCACCTGCTGTGACTAAGAACCTTGGCTTTCCTGATTAGCTCAATCTCTGTTACGCTTGGAGGAATTCTTTGCTACTAGACAGGGTCTTATCCACAAATACTGAGTTAATACCTTAAAATCATTTGCCATAAGCTCAGAGGATAAGCCTGTATCTGGCCCAAGGTAGGGACCCACAGCAGTATCCTCCCTGGGAAAGGAGGTCATATTATTCTCTTCCTCAGACTGAGGGCTCTATGTCTTCAGGACAACAGTTGAGGATCAAGTCTCAAAGCTGTTTTTAAGCAAAATTTAATGCCATAACCAAAGACAGCTTCCCCTAGCGTGGCAAATCCTTAGCTACAAAGTGTACTTTCATATATTCTGCCCTATACATCAGGGACAACAATGAAGCTTCTTAAGGGTAATTTTCATTATTTTTGCAGTAGCAATATCAGCAAACACAACTTAACATACTGCCCAACAACAGCGTGTTTTTTTAATCTACTGCCTTAAAAACATCTGACCTGAAGTTGTTCTAAGCTAAAGCTATTGGAAATGACTGGGACTCCTTCCATGAGCTAACTTCGAAATATCACCTATTTTTACAGTCATTAACTCACTCTGAGGCTGCACCACTAACGATCTTAACAGCTGGCTGTAACATCACTCTGAGGGCACACTTTGCTCAAATCAAGTCTGGTCAAAGCCAAATAAAATACAGTTCTGATCTGACTACATCAGCCCTGCTGTCAAACATGTCCTGGCTCCTTACCTCACTATGCTAGGGACCTCTGCTTGTCCCTAGTGGGAGGCTAAGTTCTGGCACATTCTGAAGCCACCTCTGCCCTGGATAGGACCTATTAGATAGGATCTGGCTGCTGTTGATGAATTTCACTCTCTGTAGCATTAACAATGAGGTCCTGCAGGGGGGTTGTGTTTGTTTGGTCAGGGCTTTTTCCATTAGGTTTGGTCATCAGCAGTTGGCTGGTTACAAATGCAGCCCTAAGATCGAATGGCTGGAATCCAATTATCCCAGCTTCCTGTCTGCTGAGCCCTGCCAGGGAAGAACACAGTCATGTTTGCCTGCCTTGTCAGGCTCCCAAGACTCAAAGTATATCATTTGGAGAAAACTAACAAACAACAGATCCTCAGATGTTTTGATGGAGAGGCAACATGGTGAGGAAAGAGGATGCACTGGTCCAGAACACAAAATCTAACGTTATTCCATATTCTGCCTCTTTCTGGCTCAGTGTCTCTCTTTTCATTTCTTTGTGCTTTCGTTTCTCATTTATTAGAGGGAGATCACAGCACCAACCACTGGGCTGTTGGGAGATTTTAATGAGATGTTGTATGTGAAAGAGTTTTGAAAACAATAATGCTGCTGCTGATGATCATGATAATAACAAAGTTAGCTGACATCTACAGACAGTCTATCATGAAAGGGCACCCTAGTGGGTATTTAATAGACAACATCTCTTTTAATCCCTACAAAAATCTTTGGAAAAATTGATGATGGTGATAATAATGATATTAATAATAATAGCTAGCATTTCTTAATTGTTTACCATATACTGGCCTCCAGTGTCAGCATTTTATACATGTTACATCATGTGAAATAGGTACTTATTATTATCTCTAACTGACACATGTATAGTCAAAGTTACGGTTTTTCCAGTAGTCATGTATGAATGTGTGAGTTGGACCATAAAGAAGGCTGAGTGCCAAAGAACTGATGCTTTTGAACTGTGGTGTTGGAGAAGACTCTTGAGAGTTCCTTGGACTACAAGGAGATCAAACCAGTCAATCCTAAAGGAAATCAGTCCTGAATATTCATTGGAAAGCCTAATGCTGAAGATGAAACTCCAGTACTTTGGCCACCTGATGCAAAGAGCCAACTCATTAGAAAAGACCCTGAAGTTGGGAAAGATTGAAGGCAGGAGGAGAAGGGGACGACAGAGGATGAGATGGTTGGATGGCCTCACCGACTCAATGGACATGAGTTTGAGTAAACTCCAGGAGTTGGTGATGGACAGGGAGGCCTGGTGTGCTGCAGCCCATGGGCCGCAAAGAGTCGGACACAACTGAGAGACTGAATAATGTGATGTATCTCTAGGTGGTAATGTTATGTGTGATTATCTCATTTTGCGGGGCTTCCCATGTGGTGCTAGTGGTAAAGACTGAAGGCGGGAGGAGAAAGGTTTGACAAAGGATGAGATGGTTGGATGGCATCACCGACTCGATGGACATGAGTTTGAGCAAACTCTGGGAGACGGTGAAGGACAGGGAAGCCTGGCATGTTTCAGTTCACGGGGTCGCGAAGAGTTGGACATGACTGAGTGAACAACAACAAATTGACACATATTAGAAAAATTGGACACCTCAGTTGGGTAATCTGCTCAAGATTAAGCTGGTGGAAAGAGGCCACAAGGATCCAAACACAGGCATTCTGATTCAACAGGAGTTGGCAAAATTTTTCTATAAAAGGCTTGATGTAAGAATTTTAGTTTTGGGGACCACATGCCATTTCTGTTGCATATTCTTCTCTTTTGTTTTTTTTTCTGAGAGGGAAGTCTGTTTAGTTCTTGTTATTGTTGAGTTTTCATACCCTTTTATAAATGTAAAATCATTCTTGTCTCAAGGGTTACACAGAAATAGGCCAATGGCTGGATGTGGCCCACCATAGTTTGATGACCTTTGCTCTAGATATAACTTCAATTTTAAAGATAAAGAGACTAATGCTCAAAATATTCAAGTACTTAAGTCATTGAAATCAGGATTCTAATTCAGTTTTATTGGCTTTCATAAAGTGTGTTAATCCACACTCTATTGCTTTCACATATGCTGTTAAAATGTAAGATATTATCGCTGAGTTAGGGACACTATACTCATCCCAGTCAATTTCCAAAGAGAACAGGCTTTTCCCTATTTGAACAAATTCCCTGTATCTTGTCTTTGGGACAAGATAACAGTCTGAGGTTTAGCAGACCCAGTGCTGTGTACAGTGCCTAACATGTAGTAGGCATGCCATAAATCTCTATTGAGTGAAAGATTTCTGATTAGATTCAGCAATTAACCAAGATCTCAACCATTTGCTCAAATTCTCTAGACCTTGTGTTTGAGTCTGTAAATGAAGGCAATGACATATTCTTTGGTTTAGCTCATAGGGAATCTATACCAATTTATGAGATCATTTCCATAGAACTATTTGGGGGAAAGATATTATGTAAAGAAATATGATCTTCACAATGAATTGTTCTGTTGACAATAATGGCACTTGGAGACTCTACTTATGACTTAGAGATACATACATCACTAGCCAGAAACAGGACAATAAGGATGAGTCTGTGACTTCATCAAGTTAATACTGCTGTATCCACCAATACAGTCTTATAACAAAGTGGAGATTTTCATTTTAACCTTGGGTTTTTACTTCAGGGAATAAGCAAACTTCTTGGAAATGTATTCAAAATTCTTTCCAGATTTCTAAGGGAAAGGCTATAGATTATATCAGACTCTCAAAAGAGTTTTATTATACCCTAACTGTTAGGACTACAATAAAATTGATGCAGTGTAGTTTCCACCTGATGAGGAAAAGGGAAAGATAAAACCTGCCAGTGCATAGTGATCAGTGCTAGGTTTTCCAGATGTCCCTGACAGTATGATGCTGGGTGAGTGACCAACACTCAGAGAAACTATCAGGGTAAAAACAGCTACAAAATGCAGCATCAGGGCCTCTTCCATTTTTCCTTTGCCCTTGAGATCAGGGTCACAGAGGGTGTCATAACAAGCCCAGAGATCTTTTCTCCCCCCATTACTAGCACTTAGCTAGCATTTAGTACTGGATTACTAATAATAATATTACTCTGCATTTGTTGTCCATTCCTATATATTTTAGAAAGAATATTGTGTCTTAATTAACCTCACCAAACATCACTTTTTGCTGGTTTTCTAGTTTTTGTAACTGTGTCTTTCCCTGACTACTAATATTATAGCCATTAAAGGCCCGTGCAAAAAAAAAAAAAAAAATTGATTTGTTTCTCTCTCCTCTAACAGCACAAAAACCTTTGTCAAGTGAATAAATAAAGTTCGGTATCTGTGAGGTGGGCTACAGAATTTGTCTCATGAGAAATTTGGGACCCAGAAGGGAAGTGGCTTGCCAGAAGTCACCCAGCTGGTGACTCACAGTGGGATCAGAATTCTTGCCTTTTTTTTTTTTTTTCACATAGGCTATCACAAGTGAAACCATCAGTTACAAAGGAAGGTTTAAATAGAAAATAAATGCCAGGAAATTAGAAAATAAACAGAGACTGCTAGTGAGAGGGCTTCTATTAGATGAGACAGAATTCTGGAATGACTTTGGCATTTTACTTTTATAACTCAATGCTTCCGGAAGGCTTTGCATTGAGATGAGGAGATGCAGTAATAAGGGTAACCCTGATAAAACCACTCTTTCCTGGTTCCTTCCATTGACTCACATCCCCTTGACCAACTGCCCACTCTCTGGCCAGCTGGTACGAAAGGTTCACTAGAAATGGTGCCTTGGCTCAGTCATCCAGGGGCTTTTCACTTGAAATTATGAATCCCTGGCTTGACTTCCCTTTCACAAAGCCTTAGTAATGGATGACTCACAGTCTCCTCCGTAGCAAGTTCCTGAGGATGATAAAGAGAGATTGCTATAAGGCTTCAGAGAATGAATATGGGGTGTAGGGGGGAGGGTCCTGTGTTCTGACCAAGAATTTCATCATCAAGCAATGGCATATGGGCCCCCATTTGGACCCTGCTGACAAGAAGACTATATTCTAATGATTACCATGCTAATTCAGGGGACCAAGGCTGGAATGAAATAATATAACCCTTCAATGACATTCAATACTGAGAAAGACTCAATCGAAATTGAATTATGTGATCTCAACCAAGTATTTTAAAAACACAGATAATGTCTGACCTTTTATCAAAGGCTCTAGACCAATTTAAAAGACTATCCATCCAGGCTACCAAGATACCCAGACATATTATAAAACGTCGTCTAGTTTTGGAAGGAGGGTCTCTTTAAAGTTTGATGACATTGTTTCTACATAGGCAGAAAAACAGAGTATGAACTCTGAACTCTTAGGATAGACAACTCTATGCTCGTATCCTGGCTTTGCTCTTATTACTTGTATAACCTAGGTTCAGAAACTTAGTCACCCTCAGCCTCATTTCAGTTATCCATAAAATGGATTATTATATAAAATGACAATGAAAATAATAATAAAATACCAATTATCTGCCTGGTAGTATTATAATTGCTATCATATATAAAATTTAATTTAAATTATATAACCTCATAAGTCAGGTAGCATTAACACCTCTATTTTACTCATGAAGAAACTGAGACTCAGAGAAGTTAATTAACTCATCCAAGGCAACTCAGCTGGCAACTTGGGAAGGATTCAATATAGTCAATACTATTTTTGAGAATTAAATGCTATAATACATGTAAAGCCTCAAAATAATATTGACATATTTTAGGTGCTCAATAAAGTTGTGTCCCTTTACCATCTTAAAAGGTAAAGTGCAGCTACTGCTTAGGAAACTCATGAGCTGGAGAAAATGAAGAGACATTTTAGGCTTTCCATAATAAGACACTGAATCAACTAAACTCTGTTTCCTGCCTACGCACATGATATAAATCTTCTCTGACTCTGTAACCAAATATCTTATCATCTCCAGCTTCTCCTGAATAGTGTTCACAGTCTGCCCTTTTCTGGATTAGATACCTGACATAGAAATAACCACTGCTTGCCACTTTCACCACTTCCCCACCCCTGGTTTCTCAACTTCCTTTCCATATGTCTCTACACGCAGCTTCAGAATTTCAAATGTCATGGAATCAGAGTACTAATAGTAACAGGTACACTTCAGTGAGTGTATATGCCAGGGACTATGCTCCACTGTTTATGAGCTTTAACCCACTGAACCTCACAACAACACCCTACAGGATGGGCTATCCTTATCCCTCCACTAAGAAGAAACAGATGCCAGAGAGTCACGAGCTTTCTCAAAGTGATGTACAGTTAGTAACTGGAAAAGCCTGAATCTAAGCCCATGTCTATCTAATGACAAAGCCCAAGCTCTTAACCACAAAATGCTTCTCAATTTATATATACAAAACTGAAGGTAGATAGAGGCAGGGACATGTGGAGAGTCATACAGTAAGTTAGGATGCTGGGAGAAAAGGACACATTTCCTGACATGTCTTGAGCATGCTGTATCATATCCTAGCCTGGACAACTCCCACATCCTTGGCCTGGACCATCCAACATTCACTCCATTCTCTGTGCTGTGTCAATAAATGGCATTACAGGTGAAACGGTAGCCAACGCTCTCTAGGATTATACAATGTCAAGTAACTCACACTTCAGTCTGATTCACCACCATGTTCTATAAATACAAAACTTTAAGCTCAAGTTTTTTTTCAACAGGCAGACATGAACCAAAAAAGGGGGGGGGGGGGAAGCTTGCCATAAATCATGGAAATAATGGTATTTTAAAACTCTAGTCTTCTGCTACTTGCAAGAAATATGATAAAATCTTGATTTTATTCAAAATGGTCACAGGAAAATTTTCTTCTTATCAGAAAGCTGCAGCTACTGCAGTGGATGGAGAATTAAACAGCAGAGGAGCAGTGAGATTTGCAGGTTGAAAGAGCTAAGCAGGATGTGCAGTGCAAATGCTATAAACAAAAGCAAGTTCTTCCAAATAAGTAAATTCAATGAATTTATTGAAAAGCTTCAGTGCATAAAAACCTGTGTTGGGCACAAGAAAAAGGTGAAAAAAATGATAATTGAAAAGAATTGGCTCTTGTCCTCAAGGAGCTCAAAATCTGGACTCTGGAAGGGAAGCTCTGAATAGGAATCATTAATGAACCATGAGGGCTTCCCTGGTGGCTCAGATGGCAAAGGGTCTGCCTGCAATGCAGGAGACCCAGGTTTGATCCCTGGGTTTGGAAGATCCCCTGGAGAAGGAAATGGCAACCCACTCCAGTATTCTTGCCTGGGAAATCCCATGGACAGAGGAGCCTGGCGGGCTCCTGTCCATGGGTTCAGAACAAGTAGGACACAGGTGAGCAACGAACAATACAAACCACACTGAGAAGCACAGAAAAAAGTTATAGGAGCACAAATAAAGTGCTTCAGGGGCTGAAATAGATGAAAAAACCTCACAGTCTTGGAGGCTGGAAGAGACTTCAAGTAGAAGGTGGTATTTGAGATAGACCATATAAGAGATGCTAAGAGATGCATGCCCAAGGGAAAGAATAGAAGAATCAATAAACTGAAGATGAAAATGTGAAGAGCATGTAAGGGAACACAGAGCAGACGGTTCGCTTTGTAGGGATATAACTATGTATAAAGAGAAGTAACTGTAGGCAAAACTCTGATAGACTTAGAAAACTACGGGCAGCCCAGATCTGGTTAACAATGAGGAGTCCTTTGGGCTTCCCTTGTGGCTCAACTGGTAAAGAATCCGCCTGCAATGCGGGAGACCTGGGTTCAAGCCCTGGGTCAGGAAGATCCCCTGAAGAAGGGAAAGGCTACTCACTCCAGTATTTTGGCCTAGAGAACTCTGTGGACAGTTCATTGGAGGAGTCCTTTGGAGGTTCTGATCTGAGAAACGGCATGCTCGAAGTTGTGTTTATAGCCTAACTCCCCAGTCCGAAGGTGATAGCATCAGTTGTAGAACGATGATGTAAGTAGGATGAAGATTTAAAAAATGCATGAGAAAAATCTACTGATTACATAACCAGATTCAATTTCCTTTTATTTCTGATGAAATGAATAGTTTTATAGGAAATCACTTTCTGGCTAGATAATAATTGACTTTTTAACTTCCAGTTATGTGCTATTTGGGATTAGCATGGCTTCCCTGGTGACTCAGATGGTAAAGAATCTTCCTGCAATTCTGGAAACCCAGGTTCAATCCCTGGGTCAGGAAGATTCACTAGAGAAGAGACTCTTGCCTGGAGAATCCCATGGCTAGAGGAGCCTGGCAGGCTATACAGTCCATGTGGTTACAAAGAGTCAGACATGACTAAGTGACTAACACTTTCACTTTCACTGGAATTAACATACGTGAAATAAATGAAAAATCGCTATAAATGTAAGCAACACTTCATGGAGAAATAAGGGAGACAAAAGGAAAAAGACAAGAAGAGAATTATCTGTGTTAAGGATGGTTCTTGTTGCTAAAGAGAACAGGTATCAGGTGGGTCGAGTCCCCTCAGCTAGTGACACTGGGGAGAAAGGCTACACTTGGCAGGGTCTGGGTTCCATTTCCCCATTTCTGGCTCTAAATAATCTCTTTGTTCTTGGGGAAATTCCAGGCTAACTTCCATGTGATGGAAAAATGATACCTACCTTGTAGAGTTTCAGTTAAAATACTTCCCATAAAGCCTGGCCCATAGTAACTTACTGATAGTTCTCTGCCTTGACACAGCAGATGCTTCACAGGAGATGAAGGCTCAGGTGGCCATTCTTGATGGATGTTTCAGGAGATGAGGCCTTTTCTTCATGGAGGAAGAGGTTCTGCAAATAAGTTCAGTTCAGTTCAGTTGCTCAGTCATGTCCAACTCTTTGAGACCCCATGAATAGCAGCATGCCAGGCCTCCCTGTCCATCACCAACTCCTGGAGTTTACTCAAACTCATGTCCATCGAGTCAGTGATGCCATCCAGCCATCTCATCCTCTGTCGTCCCCTTCTCCTCCTGCCCCCAATCCCTCCCAGCATCAGGGTCTTTTCCAATGAGTCAACTCTTCGCATGAGGTGGCCAAAGTATTGGAGTTTCAGCTTCAGCATCAGTCCTTCCAATGAACACCCAGGACTGATCTCCTTCAGGATGGACTGGTTGGATCTCCTTGCAGTCCAAGGGACTCTCAAGAGTCTTCTCCAACACCAGAGTTCAAAAGCATCAACTTTTCGGTGCTCAGCTTTCTTCACAGTCCAACTCTCACATCCACACATGACCACTGGAAAAACCATAGCCTTGACTAGATGGACCTTTGTTGGCAAAGTAATGTCTCTGCTTTTTAATATGCTATCTAGGTTGGTAATAACTTTTCTTCCAAGGAGTAAGCATCTTTTAATTTCATGGCTGCAATCACTATATGCAGTGATTTTGGAGCCCCAAAAAATAAAATCTGACAAGTGTGATTCTGAGGAAAGTCATCAGAAAAAACGGCTCACAGGAATCTTACAAATGTTTTAGAAAAATAAAGAAGGAAGCAAAAGCCAAGCACCATCACAGACTTTCAGTGGAGAGTGCCTTATCCAGCTTCTTAAGGTTTTTAGATGTCAAGAAATCTCCTTCCAGCAATGGATCGCAATGAGTAGAGATGAGGAAACCCAGATATACCTGTTCTCCATCCTACACCTGTTCTCCATCCTACTTCAAGCTATTGCAATGGAGTTCCAGGTAAATTTTGTGTATGAAGAAAGAGCTTTTATTTGAAAACCTAATTCTTGCCCACCCTCTGCATTTCATATGTGAGATGATGGTGGCCCCAAGGATTAAACAGAAGAACTGGGGTGAGTACACTGCCCCTGACTGCTGATGGGGGTCTTTCCATCACCCCATTCTCAGAACAGTTAGGACCTGAATTTCACTGACTTAAATTCTGGACCTCAGATTCCAGGAACTCCAGAATCCTGAGTTGTTCATGACACAGAAAGAGGAGGCACATGATTAACAACCTCAATTCAAGACCAGTGAATATACACTATAACCGCCACACTGACTTGAATGGCTCCTATGGTGTATGCCCTGAGAGTGGCTGAACTGAAGCCTTCCCCATGCCCTTCGTGGGATGACCCATGTAAGAGAGATATGTCTTAGTACTTGAGACTGACAAAGGTGACAGGCAGACAGGCAATATCACATTATCTAGGAGTCCTAGGCTTCTGTCTTTACCTTGAAGAGAGCCTGATGCTTGAGACAGAAAATTCTCCAGGGTCAAACATCCAAAGCTTCTGAGGGGTGAGTTGGGCTATGAGATAACAGAGAAGTTGCAGAGAACTGAGGCATGGGATTGACTTTGGCATTTTATTGTATACTCAAAATTCTCCTAATAGTTTTAAGACATTAGATTTCCCTCCATATGTAATTCTATAACATGTAAAGAATGCACAAATATAAACATATGTATTTTATTAATGTTTATCAATAAATAGAATTTATCAATTAAAAAAACAAGGCTCCTGCTTTTCCTAGAACATATTCTTGGGAACTGCATCAAAAAGTGAATTGCATCATAAAGCCAAGGGTATAGGAACAAATTAGAATCAGGGGTCCTAGTACTTCAAAGCTTTGGCTTAAAATAAATCATATGTATAAGTAACAATTTCATAAAACCAAAATATGATCATCATTAAAACTTGCAAGTCTTTGAAGATATATATTTAAATCCCATGTTCTGTATAATGGACACACATGTACTTTATATGTTGATTACACAAGGGGACTTAGTTTGCTGGATAATGCATGAGTGGCCCCACTTGTAACTCTGCTTTATTAAAAATGTAAACAAAATGAAGGTACTATCTAGATAACACTAAGTGATAATTAACAATAATTTACAAAGACTATCAGATTTTAAAAAATCTCAAAATTATTTGCTTCAGTATCTCAGTAGACTCTTTATATAACATTATCAGCTTATCATTCATGATTTAATTCATGTTGGAAGGTTCTCTTCATATATATATATTATATATATATATATAGAGAGAGAATTAACAGGATGGGGACAAATTCAATGACCCAAATCTTTGTCTACATAAATGTTTTCATGGCAAAAAGGTATATGAATTTATTCCATGTGACTCTGAAGGTACATGAAAAATTAGGCTCATTATCACAAAATTTAGACTGTAGTCCTCATCTCTCTCTACCTACCTCTTTACTTTGAGAACAACAAAATCCCTTCAAATGAGAGTGTTTGTGATGCACAAATTTGCAGTGTTGGTGTGTTTTGGGTAGCCTAGAATAATCAAATGCAGAAGGCTAAATTTGGGAGAATGGATCCCCAAAAAGATCATCCCTTGATATTGTTTTTCAGTATAGAAAGCTCACTCTCTAAACTGGTCCATCTCTTGGTGAAGAAATTCTTAGCCTTTGACTACCCAGGAGCACTCAAAGTAATTCAAAGTGATAGTAAACAAAATGGCATTTTATGATTTACAGAACATCTTCACAAATATTATCTAATTTATCTCCACAACAGCTTCATGAAGGAGGCAGGAGAGATTGTTTCTGAGGCCAGAGAGGTACAGTTACTAGTTCACGGTCACACAGTAAATCACAGCGATTGATTCAGGGCCCGTGCAGCTTCTCTTCTTCCTCCTCCTTACTGCACGTTCATGGAAGTCGTGGACAGTGTGGGCAGCAGCCCAACAGATATAGTGTGAGTTTCACTGCCAGGTTCAGGGCCTTGCGGTTCAAAACCTTGCTGATCTCTCCTTTGTATTAGAGGAGGATCATCCTCCTAAAGGGGGCTGCCTCCTAAGCTCCAATCTTGTTAACGGCAGAGGGACAGTGACTTAAAAAACATAGGCAGTTGGTCCGTCCAAAGTCAATGTACAAGACAGGATTTAGACAGACTTTCTTCACATATGATGAGACTAGGTCCCCAGATGAATCTGCTCCCACTGATCAGTGACAACCCCAGGCCACACCAGGAGCATTTCAGCATGGCGCAACTTTCTTAACAGCATTTGGCAGTTCCAAGTCACATTTCTCGTTAGAGTCTTTTCCTGTTCCCTAACAAGTGGTTTTCTCCACAAAAAAAAAAAAAAAAAAAAAAAAAAAAATTGTAAGCCTCTGCAGGACACAGAATTTTTTTTTTTTTTTTTTTTTTTGCATTTGGATTGTTTGATGGCAATCTCTTCTTTCTCATTCCAAAGTCTCTTCCAGGCTGGTGCAATTCCAGAAATAAAGTAAACATCAGTGGAAATGATACCTGACTTCTTAAACAGAAGGAACAAGGACAGTATGATGAAGTCCTGAGATGCTATCAAACCACAGCCAAGACCAAAGTGGACACCTCACAGGGCTCTGGGATGTGGTGGTGTTTACCTCCCTGGGACCTTCACTCTGGGACAGGTGGCAAGAGCTGTGAACTCAGTTTTGAATGAAAAACATCCAGGTTTATCTGAAGGGCAAAGCTGGCAAGGTCAAAGTTCTAGAAGGCCCAGATGAGGCGGCTAGTTCCTTTGAAACAAAGTCAAAAGGCAGGCAGGTCACACCTTTTCGAGGTAGCTGATGGCTATAGCAGCATCCTGTTGTCATAGAAACAGAAAGGAATCATAGAGATCCCCTGGTCCAAACTTCAGTTGATAGATGAAGAAAGTAAGGTACAGGGAAGGAAGGGCATGGGTCACAGTCTCACACCACGTTAGAAGTGGAGCCAGAGCTGGAATCTAGGTCCTCTGGCTTCAAGTGAAGTGCCGTTTTTCCACCCTGAGCACTGCTTGGTCCTGCTCCTCCACCTGGGGAAACTGCAGTGAGTGACAAGTCTTGGCAGCGTGAGCCTCCAACAGTTCTCTCCCTTGGAAGCAGCAAGGCCAGATTCAAGGGTTATAAATTGGTACCAAGGACTTTGCCACAAGCTCACGAGAAAGATTCCAAAATCTTTTAATAAACACTATGATGCTGCTGATCCTGCCCAAGGCTCTCGAGGAAATGGTTTGTTCTAGGAAAGTGAGCATCTCATAGCAGGAGGGCTTGAGGCCATGGGACTGATGGGGAGCCGTCTATCTTCTGCTTCCCTCCGAGGTTGCTGCAGAAATGGTTTTCCTCTGAAAACCTGTTTCTTCCATGGTGAATAATTGGAGCATGTCCTGAAGAGAAGGACTGACACGGACATAAGAAAGAGCAAGTAGAAGTCTGTGACGGACACGGGAAGACGCACAGTTGGACCCAGACTCTGGTGGAAAGTGTATTAGTGTCTGGCATAGAGCAGGACAGAGATGAGCCAGTGAGTAGTCTGAACATGGCTGTGACAGACACGAACAAGCAAGAGATGTGTGCTTTTGGAACAGAACTCTGACCAAGGCAGGCGCGGGGAGGATGTGTTTTGGCAGTGCATGTGAGCAGGCACAGCAAAGAAGGAATATTTGGAAACGTCTATGATTGAGATAGGACACAGTGAGTGATCATGTTTGGAACATGAGCAAGACAAACCAGGCATAGTAAGGGTATATACTGGGGACAACAGAGACTATGAGGCAAGGGTGACTATGAGGCTGGAAAGAGGGAGTGCTAGGAAACAAAATGATCCCTTCCAGGGGGATCTCTGGAGAAGAGCCTCCCAGTGAACTAGGGGGCCATCCGGTCCCCTGCCACCTGCTGGAATCCTGGAGGAAAAGCTCGATGGGCACAGGGCGCCTGCACCAACAGATGGAATGCTGGGTGAAGAGGACACCGGGTGCAGTCATGCACAAGCAGCAGCTTAGGACCTGGCCCTCTCCCGGAGGGATGGCTGTCTTCAGGGTCACTGCCCCAGGGGCCTAAGTGTCACTGGGCTGTGCAGCCACCAAAGGAGAACTTGCTGGGGGGTGGGACTGACTCTCCCATTGGCCACCACATTCCACTGCATCCCTAGAGAGGGGAGAAGATCACAGAACCTCAGAGTTGGAATGGACAGACAGTCTGGGGCAAGAACCCACCCACTGCAGGAAAGCCCCTCGTGCCATGCAGACGGGTGGTTGTTTAGCCCCTGCTTAAGAATCTCCCCTGACCCACCAGGCCACATTATTTTTGAGCAACTTTAGTTATTGGAAATAGCTTATTAATGTTCTGCCAAAATGAGCCTTCCTACAGCTTCTACCTAGTGGAACTACTATGCCCTCCAGGCCCACTCAAAATTCTTCTCTCTGCTAATTATATCCCCCAAGTTTTCTCTTCTCCAGGCTACACATTTCCATTTTCTTTAATAGTTCATTATATATTATGGTTTCCAGATGATTGCCCATAATAGTCACTGTCCTCTAAACACAATCCTTATTAAAATTATCTCTCTTGGAATACAGAACCAGGAAAGAGCCCAAATCTACATAGTGAATCTGATTTATGTCACAAACTTTTCATCAATTTAGTTTACTTCTATGGATGTGATTAACATTAAGTTCATTTCTGACAATGATAATATTCTATTGGCTACATGTTCAGTTAATTGCCAGGTTTTATCTTTTTTGATACAAACAGCTGTCAATTCCTGTGGTTCTTTACTACACGGGTGCAATTTTTATTTATATGTATATTTATTTATTTACTCATTCACTTATTTTGCCAAAATATAGGACATTACAGTTGTCTCAGTTTAATTTCATTTTATTGATTTGGTATCATTTTAGTCAATTGAGATCCTTCTAAATCATAACAATTTCAACATTCAAGATAGGATTATTTAGCACTGACTCAAGTGAGACTTTAAGGCTTCTACAAGCACATAAGAAGATCAGATATTCAGGATAGGGGGACACATGTATACCCGTAGCTGATTCATGTCAATGTATGGCAAAACCCACCACAATATTGTAAAGTAATTAGCCTCTGATTATAATAAATAAATAAATTTTTAAAAACATGCAAAAAAAAAGAAGATCAGGTAACTATTGCTACCTAGATCTTTCAGTTTAGTATCATTTGCCTTTTAGATATTTAATTTTCAGTCAAGAGAAAAAAAAACTATTGATCACACAGGGATAAACCAGAACCCTGTGGAACCCCAATACAGACTAGCCTCCCAGCAAATGGGTAATCATCAGTGTGCCTGAGAATGGACCCACCTATGGAAGGCTTTTTGCAATGCCTTGCTGAAATGTCACTGTCAAGCAGTAAGTCTGTCCTAACAGATAATGAAACGAGTTAACATGAATTATTTTTTAATGAGACAACACTGACTCTTGCATACATACCATTTGTGTAATAACTGTTTTCAATTTTTGGTAAGGTCTATTTCAAGTTGTGAGGCTACAGTTTCTGGAGTCTACGTTATTCTTTCTTTAAGAACTAGGGCAATATTTACTGATCTCTGGGCTGCTATCAAACCCTGAATCCACAAAAGAGCACCAGTCAGAGGTCTCATCAATCAGTTCCTTTAATCCCCTGAGAAATATTAATAATACATCTTGGCTCAGAGACAGTTAAAAGCTTTCCATAAATCTCAGGCAGCAACTTTCTCCCTGTGATGTTCTCTTCTTTCCAGTTGGAAGACTATTCTTACTGAAGCAGAATATGTAAGATTTCTTCCCTAAATAATGAAAGCTAACTATTTTTGGGTTTTCTACTTGCTCTGAACATAGCTATTGATTCATCCTTAGTTATATTTTCCTTCGTTCAGATTTTTCACATGCCATTTTCAAGCATGAGCTCCCTAGAAAAACTCAAAATGCAACCTCATGTCTTTACATACCCCTTGTATTTTCCTCTGTTTTATTCACTGAACATATCTATTAAAAGAAAGATTCACTGAAGAGAAAGGAAGAAAGAAAAGGAGAGAAGGAAAGAAGAAGGGGAGAAATGAAGGAGGGGAGAGAAGGAAGGGATTCTCATTTCTCATTGGCCAAATTCCCTTTGTATCACACTTTTTATTATTATTAGCAACAATAAAAACAATCACTCATTAGGGTAGCATCTGTGTCCCAGGGCCTGGGCTAAGTGTGTTATATGCATTAATTAGTATAGTTTAAACCCATTTGACAGACAAGGAAACTGAGTTTCAGAGTTAAATAATTTGCCCAACTTTATTCAGTTAATAAGTAAATCAGACCTTAAAAATTCTGGTCAGTTTTGATTCCAAAATCTGGACCCTGAATTGTCCTGATACACTGTCACTCATCATCTTAAGAACCATTACTGCCAAGTTCAGGGTTCAGGTTCTATGTCTCCAGCATTTCCATGTCCCATTATGATGGACTCTAGGGTAAAAGGAATATGCACATGGGTGTACATTACATCTACTCCTCCTATGGGAAGCCTACAGTATGATGTGTCTTCTTTTACTGAAACACAGTGTGACTGGGACACTAATACGGAACTCTTTCCTCTTGCCCACTAAAGGAGCATCTTTGCCAAGAGGTGCACATATTTTCTGTGATGCAGAACCAGGGGGACTAGGTGGAAAAGGAAAAAGAAACTGTGAAGTCAGGATAGCAGAGAGTAAAGGAAGGGGTTAAGTGAGTAAACATCACAAAGAATGAGCAGAGGGGATGGAAGACAGAGCAGGAAGACCTGCGATAAACGGAACCACTGAGCTGGGTGTGTGGAAGGCTCCAGAGCAGTTGTGGAGCTTGGGAGGAGGTTCTTTGAGAAGTATCTCCAACAGGTTACACTGGTTCTCTCATATAATCCTTTCAGATAGTTAATTAATGATTGAGACTTATGCAGAATTGCTATTGAATGCTTGGTACCACTCCTTTTAATCCAGACAATATCAATATAGCTCAAGGGGAGAAGAAAGGAAAATATCCCAGCCTCCTAACTCCATGGAGAACTCACAATCCACTCCCTCTCAGCAGGAAAAAAGGAGACCTGAGAATAATGAGGGGGTGATCTTGTGTCCTGGTTGGCCTGTGTCAGCCTCAGTTTACACTATTGTATGAATCACAATTAAAGGTTTAAAGTCTTCTCCTTTTCAGGTCTTCATTCAAGATACAGAATCATGGTGCAGTATGCTGTCCCCCAAGAGATATTGTTCCCACATCTGTCCATGGAATCTTCCAAGCAAGAATATTAAGGTGGATTGTCACTTCCTACTCCAGGGGATCTTCCCAATCCAGGGACTGAATCCACATCTCCTGCATCTTCTGCATTGGCAGGTGAATTCTTTACCACTGAGCCACTGGGAAGCCTCATACAATGGAAACATGACTTTAACAGTCAGTGAGTACCTTTCACTTTCAACTGCAAGGCCACTCTATTAGCTAAGCAATGCAAACAGTAAGCCAGGAGACAGGAAGCTAGATTCTGATGTCTTTTTAGCCTTCAGTCATGGCACGCCTCTGATGACTGAATCCCTTTCCTGTGCCTCATTTTCCTCATGCGTTAAACCAGGAAGATAATCTTTGACATTCTGGTTCTATGAGTGGCAGAGATGGTGGGTGACAGATACAGACCTTCTGACTGGGCACCAGCTGTGTGTGGGACTGTTCTCCAAAGCTGTGGGTATTTGAATTTGGCTTTTAATATTCTATTGTTAGTATCTGATACTTTATATTCTGTGTGGAGGGAGGAGGTTTCTCTGGAAACACAGGAAGATAATTTTGGGATTTGTATTAAAGAATCTGAAATACTTCAATTTCTGAATCTGTGAAGTCACAGTGCAAAGCTGTTAAATATATCTGGCTAAGATAGGACGGGAGGGGCCAAGATGCCGCAACTTAAAATGCAGCGAGATCACAACTGTCTTTCCTCAAACATATGCTTGATCAGAAACATTGGCAGAGCCACTCAAAACCCCGATGCAAAATACCATTAAAAAAGAATCTCTGATATTTTAACAGATGAGTTTTTAAAATGCAATTTCTTGTTTTAATAGTTTTAGTAAAATCCTCTACAATTCATGAAACATTCGTATATCATTATATCATTCCACAAATAACCTTCAACATAACTCTGTAAGGAAGGCAGGTAGGTACAATGTAGGGGCATGGATTGACTGATAGGTAATAGTGGATCTAGTGTTATAAATCAGGTGGCCTGCCTCCCAAATCAGGAATTCTGTCCACTGGGAATCATGGAAATCATTGTATGGTGGGAAGAGCTTTGTGATGAAGTTTAATATGAATGGTTGATGAGACAGAGTTAAAATTACAATTGTTCCAGAAGAAGAGGGAGAAGGAGGAAGAGAAGGAAAAAGAGGAAAAGAGGAGAAAGATCACTAAGTCATCTTTCACAAAACTGTCCAGAGACTGTGTGCATCAGAGTTATCTTGAATACCCATAACAAATCCAGATTCTTAGGACCCACACACCAGACCTCTAACAACAGCGTGGGAGTAGGGAGTGGGGAGAGGGCAGAGGTGAGGAGGGGAGAGTAGAAACCTGCATTTTTAAAAGGTGCTTTCATATTATTCTTGGGCACATGGAAGTGCAAGATTCCCCGAGGAGGTGAATGTCCAGTTATTTTACTCACACCTGAAGCAGAGTTTAGCAACAGAAACAAAGGGAAGAGAAAGGACATGTGAATACGAAGAACTAGAGTTTGAGGCATTCAGTGATTCTTCACAAGGGACCAAAAAGAAAACATTGAATTGCATGCAAACAGTTCGTTTTAGCTGAGTGGACAAGTGATATTTGTTGGCTTTTATGACATTGATGATAAAATGAGAAAAGATTTGAATCATAAAAATGAGATAGCAAAAAATGTAAATGCACAAAAAACGAGTTGCACAAAGCAATATTTTTTAAGGTGTTTTTTATGTGATGAAAAAAAAAGAATGACTGGATACAACTAACTGATAAAAACTAATAGAACTGTTTATAAACAGTGAGCATATAAACTTGTATTGAGTTATTAGTAAGTTTAATGGCCCAGAAGGTGACAGTCTAGGCCAATTTCTTCATTTGTCTTTAGAACACTATCAACCAGAACAGAATTTTGACGCTGGAAGATCCAGTATTTCCCAAATATGCAGTGCTTGCCACAGATGATATGCCAAAAAAAGAGGCATCGCATTAAACAGCCTGAATTGCAGTAAGGAGATTCCATACTTCATTCATTCATTCGGCTTATTTTAAAGAGAAATACTCAGTTTGGCTCCACTCTGGCTTTAACAAGTCTCTAGTACCTAATGAACTGGAGAGTAGGCCTTTGCTCAGAGTTTTTGGCAAGAAATATTATTAAATTTTAATATTAATAAAAATTTATGCAAATAACAATAATTTGTTTTCATTGTATTTGTTTTTTAAGTCATCTTCTGTATGTGATTTTGCATTTAAGGGCATGATAAAGTTTCCAGTTTCCAGAGATCAAATTGCCAACATCCGCGGGATCATCAAAAAAGCAAGAGAGTTCCAGAAAAACATCTATTTCTGCTTTATTGACAATGCCATAGCCTTTGACTGTGTGGATCACAATAAACTGTAAAATTCTGAAAGAGATGGGAATACCAGACCACCTGACCTGCCTCTTGAGAAGCAACAGTTAGAACTGGACATGGAACAACAGACTGGTTCCAAAGAGGAAAAGGAGTACGTCAAGGTTGTATATTGTCACCCTGCTTATTTAACTTATATGCAGAGTATATCATGAGAAACGCTGGACTGGAAGAAGCACAAGCTGGAATCAAGATTGCTGGGAGAAATATCAATAACCTCAGATATGTAGATGACACCACCCTTATTGGCAGAAAGTGAAGAAGAACTAAAGAGCCTCTTCATGAAAGTGAAAGAGTAGAGTGAAAAAGTTGGCTAAAAGCTCAACATTCAGAAAATGAAGATCATGGCATCTGGGCCCATCACTTCATGGGAAATAGATAGGGAAACAGTGGCTGACTTTATTTTTTTGAGCTCCAAAATCACTGCAGATGGTGACTGCAGCAATGAAATTAAAAGATGCTTACTCCTTGGAAGGAAAGTTATGACCAACCTAGATAGCATATTAAAAAGCAGAAACATTACTTTGTCCACAAAGGTCCATCTAGTCAAGGCTATGGTTTTTCCAGTAGCCATGTATGGATGTGAGTTGGACTATAAAGAAAGCTGAGCACAGAAGAATTAATGCTTTTGAACTGTGGTGTTGGAGACTCTTGAGAGTCCCTTGGACTGCAAGGAGATCCAACCAGTCCATCCTAAAGGAGATCAGTCCATCCTAAAGAAGATCAGTCCTGGGTATTCATTGGAAGGACTGATGTTGAAGCTGAAACTGCAATACTTTGGCCACCTGATGCAAAGAGCTGACTCATTTGAAAAGACCCTGATGCTGGGAAAGATTGAGGGCAGGAGAAGGAACGACAGAGGATGAGATGGTTGGATGGCATCATCGACTCAATGGACATGAGTTTGAGTAAACTCCGGGAGTTGGTGATGGACAGGGAGGCTGAGATGGTTGGATGGCATCACCGACTCAATGGACATGAATTTGAGTAAACTCCAGGAATTGGTGATGGACAGGGGGGCCTGGTGTGCTGTGGTTCATGGGGTTGCAAAGAGTTGGGCATGTCTGAGAGACTGAACTGAACGGAACTGAGAGTTTCCTTTACAAATAGATCTATTCAAATTTCAAAAAATGTATTTAAAGATAGATAGCAAATAGCATGGGCAGAATGCTGATATGGGTAAAAATTGTGAAAATAGCAGGCAAATGACCAAAAAAACCCCCTGTCAGACAGATGTGAAAACCTAATTGCAGAGAGTAGTGTCTTGACAAGGACATAAAGCAATGCATCCTCAGGGTGGAAACTCTGGGATCTTAGGCCAGCACTCTTTTTATTATTTTGTGCTGCTTGCAGAAAGGACCCCAGTTAGCTGAATTTGCAGTTTGGAATGCCTAATCTTGAAGCTTGGACAAAACATATTCTAAGGGGTTCTTTAATTCCATCACCAGTGTCAGACATGTCCATGTTTCAACATGCCAAAGTGGAAGATCAAATCAGTATACATGGCTTATTCTAATCCCAATGCACCTCTGTTTATCCACATGCACATATAATTAAAGACAAACCAAGTTGCTTGTGAGACTTTTTTCCATTGCCTGCCATAGTTCTTGAAGGACAAATAAAAGACTAGAACTTTTAATCTTTGGGGGATCAAACTGTCCGCCTGCTTCTTCTGCTAAACTATTTTGATATGAAAGAACCTAAAAATCTGAGGAGAAAAAATGTCTTAAAGGTATGGATCCATGATAAAATCAGCCAGTATTAAGTGAATATTTATTATGTGTCGGTGATTGTGCTAGGCTAATCACGGATTATCTCATGTAATTTTCACAACAATCCTATCACAGAGTTTTTTTTTACAGTATCTAGTTGAGCAGAATGAGGCTTAGCAACTTGCCCAAGTCAAATGGCTAGGGAGAGGTGGAGCCACAATCTGAACCAGGCAAATTCAACAGCCGCACTGCTAAATGTGCACCTTCACTCAGTAAGTACTCCTGACTCTTAGACACTGCAGGTAGGAAATGTCCTGCTCTCTAGAAGCTGCCCAGGTGAGCAGAGAGTGTTTTAAATACATAAAAGTATTTAAGATCCTACAGGATAGGCTGAGTCTCCAAGAAAAAGAGAAGCAGGTAGTGTGAGGGCCCAGAGGAGGAAGTGATTACCTCAAAGACTGGGGGAGTAGGAATCAGGAAAGTTTAGAACTCATGTTGGAACCATGCCTCAAGGAATGAGTAGGCTTGTTCCAGGCAATAAATTGAGAAAGAGCATTTGGGGCAGCAGAAGTAATTCACAGGCTGGAGAATTCACTGTTCACCTAAAGAAAACTGATCAATCTTGCATGCTTATTGCCTAGGAAGTTAGGTCAGGGGAGAGTTGGGGGAAATGAGTTAGAAAACCAGATTGGGTCAGGCAAGAAGAACTTTACATGCCCTTCACTATCTGCCCACTGCAAATCACACTATATTGCTCAAGGTTATTCTATTACAGCTCAATCCAACTGGCATTTACGGTTTAAAATCCCACATGCCTGAATGGCCTTAACATCCTCTTAAGCGATACATGTGAAATAGCTTCTCTTTCTATGGTGATATTATACACATAGTCCCAAAAGAAAACCAGAGGCAAAAAATTTACAATTTGCAACCCTGCCAATGTCTTGCCTTGGGTAGTAGTAAGTTACCCCTCACTGGGAGGAGAGACAGACAACTACCTACCAGATAAGCTATAGAAAAGATCACTACACTGGTTGGGATATTTGACCAGATTGCTTCTGAAGCCCAGCCCATGTCTAAGAACCAAATGTCCTGCATTATTTCAAGAGTTTTCAATTAACTAGCAAGGAGCATAGCTTAGTGGTTAACAGCAATAGTCTGAAATCAGATGAATACTTGTTAGAATCCTGGCCCACCACTTGCCAGCTATAGGATAGTAGCCAAGTAATTTAACCTCTCAGAGTCTCAATTTTCCCATCAGTAAAATAAGGATAATAATACTTGCTCCATGGGTTATATTAAGAATTCCACAAGATAACATATGTAATGTACTTATCCCTTATATGTATGTAATATATCCCTTACTTATATGTACTTATCCCTTACTTATATGTAATGCATTAATCCCTGGCACATAAAACCAGCACTCAGTAAATGGCTGATGCTAACATAGTGATAATAAACATGGTGATGTCTGGACCAGGAACCAAAGTATTCATAGGCAACTAGGTGGTATACAGGACAACCATACACACACACACATGCACACACACACACACACACACACCTTCCCCCATAGTCAGAAACTCAAAGCAGGCAATGCCAATTCACAAATAGAAGAAAAATTCCATTATAACAGCCAGCAAAGGAAGTAAAAGTCTGAGAAGAATAAAAGGAACATGAGTAGGCACCAAATATGTTTGTTTGTTAGGTTTATCAAAATACAGATTCACCCATTTCTTAGAGAATAAAAACCTCTCCAAGAATAATTCTAACTGTGAAATGTTTCGAAGAATCTTGTAAAAAATGAGGATGAGAAAATAATTCGGAAATCATCTTGTGGAAAGCAGGTTCTTGGCTCTTTGGTTGAAAATAACCTGAAGCACATTCAGATGTCTGTTTACATAACCAGAAGCCATCTACCAGGTTTCTTCACCTAAGGGTTAGGGATGATTTCACAGCACTTCTTGGAGGACAGAAGCTAGAACTTTCAGCCTCACTCCCTTCCCCACAGTTCCCCTTTCCTTGCAGTTGAAGTAATTTTCCTTCTCCTTCTGAATTTCTTGTTCAGGAACTGTCCTATACCTTATGAAAAGGATATTAAGGTGATTTTGACCCCAAACCATTTCCCCTCAGACCCAGTTCTGACAACGAACCAGTGTTTCAGAAATAGGAGCCTTGTCTTCCTAACTTAGAGTTCCTGATTTCTTCGCCTACTAAGATGATGATTATGAGAACACAATTCATCAATAACTTACTTATTCCAGGCTCCATCTGTATAATATCTTACATCAGCCTCATAATAATGTTATGAGGCAAGAATCATCTTCACTCCCACTTTTGCATAGAAAGAAACTGGGGCACCAACAGGTCAAGGAACTTGTCCAGGATCACGCAGCTTCAAAGTGGCAGGACCTGAATTCAGACTGAGGCTCATCAAATGCCAAGTCCTATTCTTTTAGCCATAATACTAAATTGCTTCACCAGTGTTCTGATTTCCTCTGGATTGGGATTCTGCTTTATTACTTTCAGATCAGTGAAGTCCTAACAGTCTTAACTGTCCACATGTAAAAAAAGAAGAACATGAAAACCAGGATGAGGGGATGTTTCTTGAATCTCAATCCTTCTCCTTAAAAATCTTTATCAGCAATTTCTTTCATATCAAAGCCTGAAACAATAGAAATTTATCTTGATTCTCAGACAGAATCTCAGGCATAAAATCAGTTGCTTACCACTGAGCACCTACAGAGGCTGGGAATGGATTCCTTCCTTGCACGCATGCATGCTCAATTGCTTCAGTTGTGTCTGACTGTGTGCGACACTATGGACTCCTACTCCCCGCCAGGCTCCTCCGTCCACGGAATTCTCCAGGCAAGAATACTGGAGTGGGTTGCCGTGCCCTTCTCCAGGGAATCTTCCCAACCCAGGTACTGAACCTGCATCTCCTCCATTGTAGACGGATTCTTTACTACTGAGCCACCAGGTAAGCCCGGATTCCTTCCTCAGGTGCATCTAAATTTCCTATCAGCCAGAAGAATCATAAAAGAAAAGAGAATTGACAGCATCACTCTGGCATATCTCTTCCCACAAGTAACCTTTCCAGAAGGTCTCCAGCTTCAACCAAAGAAGACACTATGCTGGCTGAAGTAGGTTTGCTCTCTCTTGTGTTTAACTGCACTGTGGAGGATTTAGTGGATCTGTAACTCACACAATCACAAATGAAGGGTCTGAGAACATCTTTGACCTCCCACCCCTTCCTTGGCCAAGCTAACGATCAATGAATGTTTCCAGTGACTGGTGATCATCCAATTTTATCCTTCTACTTTATTAGGAACATCTTAGTAAGCAGATCCGTTCCATTTTGTGTTGAAATATGTATCTTTAAAACTTCAAACCTTTATAACTACCTCTTTTCTTCGCTGTTGTTGTTTAGTTGCCAAGTTGTGTCCGACTCTTTATGATCCCATGGATTGTAGCCTACCAGGCTCCTCTGTCCATGGGATTTCCCAATCAAGAATACTGGAGTGGGTTGCCATTTCCTTCTCCAGTGAATCTTCCCAACCCAGGGACTGAACCCACATCTCCTGCATCGGGAGATGGATTCTTCATCACTGAACTACCAGGGAAGCCCACCGCTTTCCCTTGGGATCCTGCAAAACAAATTGGTCCCCTCTTCCAAAAAAAACCCTCAGATGTATTAAAAACAACACGTAGGACCTTAATCATCTTTGAGCCCTAAGCTCATCATCCCCCGTTCCTTACACTGTTCTTCACATGGCATGAATATTGAAAAAAAAAAAAAAAAAATCATGATGTTTATCTTCTCCTGGAGACACTCTTGTTTGTGGACACCCAGAATAAGATGAAGCTTTCCCACTGCCATGGACCAGGGCCGCATGTCACCAGAGAGGACTAAGCGTACGTTTGCACGGTGGTGTGGTTTTCTAGTGGGTCTCTCAGTGTGCTTTGGAAGCGATTCCTTCCTGAACAGCTGCTCCGACTAAATCGGGAGGGCTGTGTCTCTGCCAAGTACATGCTGTAAGGGAACAAGCTTGTAGAGCCTGCCTCACAGAAAGGGCTTATCTGCAAGCTTACTGCCGGCACTCTAACCATGGACATTCAGAGCCCTTCCTCTCACAAACACCTGCCTTTTACAGGGGTTTCCACTCTTTGGTCCTGTCTTGGGAGTGGATGCGGATTAAGAAGAGTCAAATGATGCAGGGGCTGCACTATAGTAGGCAGATAACAGCACACACAACTCCTGGCTCCTGCTATCCCCTGGCAGAGGTAAGGAGATTCTTTGTTGCAAAGCCCAGAGGATTAGTTTAAATCAGGGTTTTTTAACCTCAGATTTATTTTGAAATTTGGGACCAGACAATTCTTGGGAGGAGTGGGATGTCCCATGCATTCTTGGATGTTTAGTAGCATCTCTTGCCTCTATCTACTGGCTGCCAGTAGCATCCACTAGTTTTTTTGTTTTTTTTTTTTTCTTTTTTTGGTTGTACCACGTAGCATGTAGAACTTCCAGACCAGAGATAGAACCCGTGCCCCGTGCAGTGGAAGCACAGAGTCTTAACCACTGGACTGCCAGGGAACACCCACCAGTTGTGAAAACCAAAAATGCCTTCAGACATTGCTAAATGTCCCCTGGCAAACAAAGTGAACTGAAGTGAAGTCGCTCCGTCGTGTCCGACTCTTTGTGACCCCATGGGCTGTAGCCCACCAGGCTCCTCCACCCATGGAATTTTCCAGGCAAGAGTACTAGAGTGGATTGCCATTTCCTTCAAGCAAAACCACCCCTAATTGAGAATTGCCAGTTTAAATCCAAACTGTCTCAGTAGTTTAAGACATGGTGTTAGTTGCTCAGTCGTGCCTGACTCTTTGCAACCCCATGGACTGTAGCCTCTGTACATGGAATTCTCCGGGAAAGAATATTGGGGTGGGTAAGCCTTTCCATTCTCCAGGGCATCTTCCTGAGCCAGGGATCAAACCTGGGTCTCCTGCATTGTGGGCACATTCTTTACTGTCTGGGCCACCAGGGAAGCCCCTTAAGACATGGAACTAGACCTAAACTTGAAGCATTACCTACTTCTACTTTCTCATTTTACTGGTGCAGAGAGAAATGATAGCAATTAGTAAGAAATTAGAAGACAGGCTTCGCTCGTTCCAGTATACTAGTGGTTCTCAATCCTGCTGTATACATTAGAGGTCCTAAAACACATGCATTTCCGGTCCCTAACCAGACCAATCAAAATAGAATCTCTATGTGTGGAAGCCAGGAGCTCCCAGCGACTCCAGTGTGCAGCCAGGGTCAAGGGTCAGAGACTCGCATCTCACTGACTCTGTTCTTGCCTCCAATAAACCACCTTGAACACCTCTGGAGTTGGGTGCGGTTTGCCCTGCAGGGTGGCATGCACAGTGGGGCACCAATCTCAGAGGCCTGGTACATGGGACCCTAATACCCTAGAAACAAGAGCACTTGCAGAGCAAACGGGGGAAAACAAATACACATGGTGTGTAACCAAACAAGCTAGCATATTTTGCACTGGATCAAAGAAATGCCTACAGGTAATTTAAAAGCCAGAAGTCATATTCAAAATAACAGCCCCAACTGTTCAGCACAGGGCATGATGTACTCAGGAAACAAGTCTTGTCTCATGTTGTTTAAACAATTATTTACAAACAGTGTGATTAATTTCATTTCATTCATTTCTGGCTTTTCTCCTAACAGAGGAAGCTCCTTGTTTAAGCAGTGTTTATAACATAGAGATTTCTATTGACTCATTCATCAAGAAACACTTATCAGGAAGCTGAGAAAATAACCGGATAAGTTGTTTGTTTTAACCAAGACATGAGCAACGTTATATCTACAATTATAATAACAATAGTGATAGCAGCTTCCATTCATGAAGCACTTTTCTATGTATCAGGAGCTGGGCTCAGCTCTGCACATAGGTTATCATATTTAATCTTAACAAAAGTCCTATGAGATGGGTTCTAATATTATCCCTGTTTTACAGGGGAGAAAATAGAAGCCTAAAGATGTTTGGCCACATTGCTAAAGATTATATAGATGGTAAATGACAGATCTGAGACAGGACTGACAGCCAGGTGTGACAGACTCCAGCCCCTACAGCCATTATGCTACATTGGGTCGAATGACTGGTTACAAACCAAAGCTCAGCTTCCTCTGAGTCAGAGACTGGAACTTTTCCTTGACAATATGTCTCAGTGGAAGGGAAAATGTTTAGGTCTCAGCACTTTGGCCCAGAAGTGGGCATCCCGGAGGGCAGCTTAAGCCACTTGATTACCAAACTTTTGCAGGTACGCTCTGCAAACAGCACTAACTTTTCTAACCCTGAGTATTTGATGAGGCAAGTGGAGCTCTTGTGATGTTATTCTCACTATGTTCTAGTGTGATATCAACAAAAACCATGTTTTGTGAGAGCTGCCTCAGGTAGGGATGGGACAAAACTGAAGACAGGGCCAGCTTCATGACTGTGCGATCAGAGTCGTCACACAGGAACTCAGAGCTTGCTGCTTGTCCTCATCTCGGAATTCGCAGTAACTATCTTTGAAACTGTGAACCCTGAGACAGTGAGGCATGCACGTGAGCAGAGACGACATTTGCAAGGGGCAGGCACACTGTAGTTCCTTGCTGCCTATCACATTAGCGATGCCCCATGAGCACAGAATTCTGGTAGACCCACCAAACATATGGACTTTACTCATACTCAAAGCAAGCACAATGTGAACATATAATTTAAATGAAGTATTTTCCATTGTCTTTCTGTCAGCAGCTTCTCTAACATGCTTACCTTGTGTTTGCTGAGTCTCGCTGAATTTCCACAGAACATGGGTCTGCTACAATTCTGCACCCATGTTTCCTATCAACACATCTACCAACACCAGCGGATGACTGGTGGCCCTGAGAGTACATGTTTTCCATCTGAACCAGAACTTGCCAGATGCAGAAAGAAGGCAGAGATTGTCTAAGAAAAAGAAACCATCAAGGAACCCTACCATGCCTTTTTCACAGTGTTGCTCCCCTGTATTAGCTAAGCATTTATGTTTAAAGTACTGACATAGAAAGAAAGGATATGATAGAGCAAGTCAAGGTTCTTTTCTCTGCAGTCCTTCTCTACTCCTCAGTAAGCCGAGGGGAGAATGTTAGTAGAATGTGTATGCAACAAGAAGTAAAATAAAAATAGGTGCATTAGTTTTATGCACTGTCTGGTAAAAATAAAATACATAAGCATGTCTGAATTCCAAATACAATTTGTGTAATTTTGGTTATTCCACATACAAGTTAAATGCTCTTATTTTTGCATTTAACACTGCCATTGCACAACATAAAGATAGATGGTAAATTTTCTGCTAATAATTTAAAAATGCATTTTGTTTTTCTACTAGAGAACAGGTAAGTAGCAAATAAAATACATATGACAAATTAAGAGAAAGACTGAGGAGGAAAGAAAATGGCTTTACATTTTAACAGAAATTTGTTCCTGCCCTTTGAACCAGAAGCCCCACATTTTCAATTTTCACTGGGGCTACAAATTATGTAGCCAGCTCTGGAGGTGATTGAGGAAGAGAAGGCGAGGTCATTCTCATCCATCCTTTACTGTCCGAGCTATCAGCGAAGCCCCTTTCATCCATCTTTGACTTACCCAGAGTAAGTCTGCATTGACTCAAAACAATGAGGTAAATGTTGAATCCAATTGTAGCCTCCAAAGTTCAAGGTAAAGGCCAAAAAAAAAAAAAAAAAAGGCTTTTAAATGCCAAACAGCTTTCCAACATTAGCAGAAACCTCTAGGGATCTAAAGTAAATTAAACCTAAATTATTTCCTCATCTGTGGGTAATCTTCCAATCTACTAAATGAAAACCTTTATTTAAATACAGAATTCTGATGGAATGAAACTAAAGGTTGGTAAGTGGCTTCACTGTGACAAAAGCAACTATTCCAGTTAAGAGTTAACAAAAAAATTTCTTTTTGTGGTGAAAATTTATTTGAGTACACAGTCCTGGTAAATGATAGGGTCTAGGCAGGGTCTGATAAGGGCATCCATCTATTCATTAGACAAATGTATTAACTGAACAATGAGCTATACCCTGCAGTAACTTTTGGGAATAAAATGGACATTATCCACCCTCAGGGACTGACAGTCTGGGTGCAGATAATAAAGAAATAAACGAAACATGAATATAATTAAAAATTCCGATAACAGGAGGCAATAATGAACCTGAAGAACTTTTTTCTCCTACTGTTATTTGGGGGAAACTCATTCTCTTTCTTACTTTCACTTTTTCCTATTTTCCCATTTCTCTTTATTGATGTGACATATAAATCTGAATATACTAATCCTGTGCATGGAAATGTCAAAGATTATACAGTCCATCCATTAGAATCATTTTATTTATTATTAAGCTCTAGTGGATAATAAGAGTTAATAGTATGAGGTAAAATATACATTGCTTCCTTCCACAGAGAAGGATCAAGTTGCTTTGGAGCAGTTTTGTCCATTGGGACTTTTTACGATAAATGAAATAGTCTTCGTTTGCTATATGTAACCACTGAGCTCTCGGGATGTGGCTACCAGACAGGGCAGGTCTAGAGACCTCCAGGTCAATGGAAAGACTTCATCAAAGAGATTGAGGGTGGAGAACAGAAGATGATAGCCAAGTCAGATAGGTAAGAAGTTCTTTGGGAAGTGCTGCACGAATGTTCAGCCTTCTTAGGAATTAGGTGAGTGACTTAAGTCGAGCAAGATCTAATCTTGCAGAATGTCAGGGAAGATACTGAAACCCAGCATGAGCAGAGAAACCCACCCCCGAAGCTAAACGTTCCATGCAAATTCTGCTTGTGTTCCCTAACTTATAAATAGTCTGCTCTTATAATTATCTCCCCCATGAGGACAGAGCTTTGCAGTTAGCAAAGCAATTTCCCATACATTATCTTGTTTGATTTTCACGGTGAGTTAGGCAAGAAAGGAATTATTTACCCAAGAAGCCCAAACTGGAATTCTCAGTGGATTTCAGGTAGAGAATGATCTCTGCTCTGAAGTTACTGTTAGCACCCCAAGTCCCTACTCTGCCAGGGATCATCTGAACTAATCAATATAAATAGAAGAAAAGCTAGACCAAGGGAGAAGAAATAGATTCCCTTGTCAAATCACACGATGTTCCAGGCACTTTACGAGGCTCAGAGGACACAGTCGTGAACAAAACTGGCAAAATCCTTGGCATTTATCCAATACACAAAGAACTCCAGAATCAAATCCCTATATAACCCCACATCACATCAACATGGCTTATTCCTATCATCTGTCCCCTATGTGACTATACATGGTCACAGTCTGCGGGTCCACAATATGCCTCCCAAGTGTGGAGCATCACTTGACTTAAAGAATGACTGAGCTGAAGCAAGCTTCCAAAGGAATATTCTCCCACATTTTACTGGTTAATATCAGATAAAATTATCATGTTTCTTCCTTTTGTCATTTGAATTTTGTATACACAATGTTGACCAGCAGAGATGGAAAGGCATCCTTGTTTTCTTCCTGACTTGAGTAGGAAAGCAGCCAATGTTTTCTCATTAGGTTATTTCTTCCTTTCTCTGTCATTATATTTGATGTGAGTTTCCTAGAGTGGCAAAAGTGACTTCTATAAGACTAAGAGAGATATTGGCAGATGGGGAAAACCTAGCTATAGAATTGGGTTAAAGATATGATAAGGAGAGAGAATCGAGCTCCAAATTCACTAACAATCAATTTATACACAGGATGAACCTGTTAGAATCCATTGCTCACATGTTACTAGCATTATGCCTCTTTCTTATATATGTGTGCATGCAAATTAAAACTGCCCCAAGAAACATTCATATGATATAATTCATGTTTGGAAACCATTTTTTTAAAGACTATGTAACCTACATATCTGGACAAACTATTTCATCAGTTAACCAAATGGTATCTTCACTTCTATTTTGATTGTGGGCTGAATATTCCCAAAGAAGACAATTATCCAACAGAAAACAACCAAACACAACTGCAGACTATTCTGCTAGTATGGGCACATTAGTCAGTACAAGCTGAGTGACCAAAGTCCTCTAAAAATGTCTTGCAAAAATGTATTATTTCACTGGCTACCCAAATGTTTGTTTAATAATAAAATGTCATGTAAGTCTAAGGGCTGTGAAGATAGGACCAAGTATGGGAAATCTACTGTTCTAAACCACCGAGGTCAGACTGGCTTGTTTTTAATTCAACTTGGAAAAGTAAAATTCCATTTTTTCAAAAAGATTTTAAGAGGAAAAAAGGTCAGAGTCTCAGAGTGCTGCCATTAACTGGCTCTCCTCAGTGTGAGTCTTGGATTGTAGACTAAGTCCTCTACAATAAGAGACTTAGGGAAGATTAAAAAAAAAAAAGTAACTTTCAGTTTTGAGCATGTGAATCTTTCCTAAATCTGAAGATAATCATGAAGATATTTCATCAGCAAAAATGTACTGATCATTTGATTATATACTATTTTGTAGACACTGTGTGAGGGGCTAAATGGTATACAGAGAAAAGAAAGTCATGGTTTCTACCCTCGAGGAATAATTGGCCTTATAGGGGTTAAATAAGGAACTCTATAATCTCAAGCAGTACAAATGCGAGAAAGAGTACTGTAAACAGGTCACTGCTATTCAAAGGAAGCAGAGAAGAACAAAGGATCCAATTGAAAAAACACAAAAAGGGTGTTTTCTATAGACGAGGTTAGTATCTATCCTGAGATGAGTTTCTATTAAGTTGATTATTTCTTTGAATAGTCAATGTGTGCCCAGGCAAGAAGTCAATGAGATTACAAAGAATAGACTTATCTGATCTAAACTTAGTTCCTTTTTAGAAGAGAGATGGAGAAAATGCCTGGATTTGAACAAGTTACTAATCTTCACAGTTTGCAGACAAGATAGAGAAATATGAGCATGATGGCAGAGTTGACAGACTGATAAATATCTCACCCAATTTATCCAAAGAGTCAGGATGAACATGAGAAGTGGTAACCCTATTCCCGACTCTAAGTGGGCTGGACAAGACTGAACTCTGGAGTCAGGAAAACTAGGATCTGGATTCCAGCTTCCAGCTTCATCATTTACTATTACTTGTATAAATTTGGGCCAGTTATTTAGCCTCTCTAAACCTTGGTTTACTCATCGTTAAAATGACAATAATTATAACATCAAATTCTTTGGGTATTGTGAAAATTAAATGCAACAATGATTTCAAAGTTCTTAAATACAGTAACTGGCACACTTTTCTGGAATTATGTTAGGCATCATGATCACAATCATTATTATTAGTGATATGGAAGGAGTTCTCTGGTGGGTTGCCCCATACTTTGTCAATAGATGCCTTGGAAGAGGAAACTGACACACAGTTCCAAATTTGACATACACAACTATAAATTTGTTCGGTCATCATCCTACATTTCTGTGATTTATATTTTGCTTGTATGGTTAAAACTTGCATTTATTTAGATTTAACTCCATATTTCCAACATTGGTTGATTGGTTTTCCTTTCTAAAACCTTTAAGTCTGCCTTCTAACATGTTAGCTCTCCCTCAGGGCCATTTATTAATATGGTAGATGATAGCTCTACTTATGGAGACAGGGAAGACTCAGGAAATTTGTGGCTGGGGTGTGAGAAATAGAAGAATTCTATTTTGGATGCATGAAATATAAATGGGGTTGTCAAGGAAGCAAATTGGATCTTGTGGCCTGGAGTTCAAAGGGCAGCTATGACCTGGAGATATAAATTAAAGAGAGGGCTGACAGCATGATGATTGCATTTAAAGCTATGGATGCTTAAATCACATAAAGTGAGAATGTAGTTTGAGGAGAGTATTAGGAACCAAGTGCTGAAGAACTCCAACATTTAGAGGCCAGATAGAAAAGGAAGAACCTGTTAAGGATTCTCGGAAGGTATTGATATTGAGTTAAGAGGAAACCCAGACAAATATGGTGTTTAAGAAAATTAATTTAGGAAATTTTTCAAGAAAAAAGCTGAGTCAACTGCAAGAGGTCAAATAAGAAGAGTTTTTTCAAAATTTGAAACTTCTGTAAGAAAAAAGCTAACCAAAGTTTAAAATCAAGCAGAAGATGGGAGTATGTTTCTGCAACTTATCTAACAAAGGATTAATATTTGGAATATAATAAACAACATCCAGAAATTAATCAGAAAAATAAAACATATTTTCAGACAAAGTACCAAATATAGGAAGGTGCAGTCAATAACTAATTTAAGAAAGGGCCAATCTATCAAATCTGGGAAATGCAAATAAAATGAAAGAGCATATTTCAAAGTAGTATATTAATAAAAGATGCATAATATCCAGTGAGAGGAAAGAGTAGCAGATACTCTCACAGCCTGCTGATGAAAACGCAAGGTACTATGGTGTTCTGCCGTGCCAAGTCGCTTCAGTCGTGTTCGACTCTGTGCGACCCCATGGACAGCAGCCCACCAGGCTCCTCTGTCCAAGGGATTCTCTAGGCAAGAATACTGGAGTGGGTTGCCATTGCCTTCTCCAATGGTGCTCTGGGAGGTCAGTTTTATGGTAAGTATAACATTCTTAAATGCACATAACTGTCAATAGTGCATTTCACTTTCAGTAGTTATCTGAAAGGAATACTGGCATATGCACAAAGAAATGTGTTTCAGGGCATTAAAAATAGTACAGTTTGTAATAGCAAAAGATTGGAGACACCTACATATATCCATTAATGGGAAATAATTAAATAAACTGTAATATGTATTTTTAGTACAGAAGATTATGTAACAGTTAAAAATAATGAGTTAGATCTATATGTCTGAGTGGGATGATCTCTAAAATGCATTGTTAAAGAATAAAAAGCAAGGTCCAGAAAAGTACACACAGAATGGCTCCATTTATGTAAAATGAAGGAGAAAAAAAATCTGTGAATCTGTATGTTTTTCTGAATGTTTGTAAATGCATTGAAAAGATTATAGACTAGTGGTAATTGTTGCCTAGGGGCTGGGTTAGTAGGATAAAAGCTGACTTTACTTTTCATTGCTACAGGTTTTATATTTCATTCATTCATCTGTATTTGTTGATGTCCTACTTGTGGGATTTTTAGGAAAAACATACATTTTTCTTAGATTGAGTTAAAATAGCCAATCTGGAGAATTAATTTTATGATTTGTTAAATTATCCATCAAGCAGCATATTGTGTATTTGTTACGTCGCAGGAAATAAAACGGGCAGGATTCCTGTCCTTGCAAGGCTTACACTCTTGTGGAGTCAAATAGTTTTCTCTTCTCTGTATAGGCTACCTCCACTCTTACAAGATTCTTCACCTCCACAGTGAAATACCTGATACCAATCTCCTGTACTTTTCATGGCCTCAGGAAGAAATAAATGTAAGGAAGAACAAAGTGTGAAGAATATATACATAAGCCATCTCTAAACTGCTCTCTCTGCTTAACAATCATGCTGCAGATTTCCAAAAGCAGGAGGGATAAAATAATATAGTATTAGTAAAATAGGTTTCCTGGGCTTTCCCTAGAAACCCTAAACTCTATGACCGTTAGTGTGGGGAAAAGGCACCAGCTCTAAACAACTGTCTTAGTAAAGGCACTGCTAGAACAGACTCTAAGTAGTAGGCAACTGAGCTTAAATCACTAAAAGCTCTCTGGCACCCACACAGAAGTTCTAATACACAAACTTCACTTTACTGTAAGATCCTTTCTGCGACACTCATGAAGGCACAATAATTATTTATAAAGAAGAATGCCAGCCTATAGGAGTATCCTTTGAGGCCTTTCTACCAGCTGGAATCTCAACATCATACTAGGATTTAACTGCAAGTCTGTTCACACACTGGTAACAGAAAATTGAATTTATGTTTCTGAGAAATCTCTGAAGCAAAGTATTGATATTTCATAGAAACTCCTATGTTTTCTTCTTTTCTTACACATGCAAATGAAAAGTCCCCAGTTTTCAGCTGCTAAAACAGCTAAATACTGTCATCATCAGAAAAATTAAATGCTTGTCTCAGAGAAGGAGCTGTTGTGTGGAAATTCCTGTGCATCTCAGGACAAAGGAAAAAAATGTTGTTAATGATTCATCTTTGCGAAAGGATAAATGTACTTATCACACATGGCTTTTCACAGTTTCACAGCTAAGAACAACTGTAAGCCAGGGTAGCAAGAAAATTATCAGAGTTGGGAAAGAGGCATCATGCCTAGTCACTGAAAATCAACTCCAAATTTTCTCCTACCTCCATCAACCTATGAGACCTTGGGTAAATCACCTGACCTTTCCACACTCTTTCATATTCCAGTGCCTTCCTCATGCTGCTCATTCTATCTGGAACGCCTTCTTTGACATCTCCTCCAAGGCTGAATTCTTCTAAAATGTTGTTCTGTGAAGTTTGCCCTCATTCCCTTAACCAAATCAGCTTCTTTCCTACTCGTATCCCCAGTCTACAATGTCCATACTTCTGTTATATCATTTATCACATGGCATTACTATTGCACATTTATCACTTAGTTTAATTTTAGCTTATCATGTTATTTTATAGCCATCTTATGGTATCAGGTTATATGCTATTAGTTCTACTCCTACTAATATTTACAATATTATTAGTAGTATTATGAGCACTTTCTATGTGCCAGGCCCTATATGATTACCCCTAATTGTCATAAAAGTCCTATATGATGGTGTTTTAATTATTACCATTTTTTACAGTTGAAAAAAGTAAAAATCAAGAAAGATCATGCAAATGATTAGTAGTGGCACTGAGGATCAAAATAAAGACTATTTTACTATGGCTTTAATTACTACCCTAAAATAGTACCTGTAAATAGGAGTAGATAATATATACTATATTCTTACTAGGTGTCAGATTCTGTACCATATGTTTTATACATAGTAGCTAATATGATTCTCAAAAAAGCACTGTGATGTAGAAATTGTGACTATGATTTTCATTTTTTTTAAATGAAATTAAAGGTTCAGGATGGTTAAATGACTTGCCTGAAGTCAAAGAACTCTGGAGGCTGGATTTGAATACAGGTCATTGTCCCCCGTGCTTAAGCGCTTATCCACTACTCTATTCCATTAACAGATGGGAGAAGTTTATTTTAATCTTTGAAAATACTATACAAATTTTTAAGAATAATCCATCTGGAAACAGAAAACTCGAAAGTTAACCTCTTCTGAGTCATGCAAGTGATCAAAATCTAACAAACCCCAGAGCACTCACCTTAGCACATGTGTGGATCCATTAATGGTTGTGGTTGAACAGGGGACAGTCTGGCCCAGAATGGAAGGTCTTCGGTAGCGTTCATCATCACAGCAGAGGATGATGAGGAAGGCACGTCTAAAAGACTTATTCAAGAAGGCGTAGAGAAAGGGGTTCAACCCAGAATTGATGTAGCCAAGCCAGAGGAAAGCGGTCCACACCTGCCCAGGAACAGTATAGTCTACGAATGGATCCACAATATTGGTGACAAAGAATGGAGCCCAGCAAAGGCAGAAGCAGCCCATGATGATGCACAGAGTCTTGGCTGCTTTGGTCTCTGTCCTCATGCGATGAGTGCTATGCTGGTCTGTTGGTTGGAGCCTGCCCTCTGTGGGGGCTCCTGCCCGTTGTAGCATCTGGATCTGGTGAGCATGCTCCTTAGCTGTGACATAGATGCGATAATAGGCCAGCACCATGAGGAGAAATGGGATGTAGAAGGCTACCACGGAGCAGGTGATGGCATAGGGCTTGTTGACCATGAAGATACAGTACGTAGAGTTAGAGTTCTGATTGAACTTCCTTTTTTCTATCTGAGAGTTAGAGGGAAAGAGGAAGTGAGGAAGTAGAGTGGGGGGAAAGGAAGAAAAAAGTGAATAGGAAGAAGCAGGAGAGGAATGAGAAAAATTGTAAGAAAATACAAAGAATGAAAAAGAAGAGAAAAGGAGGATTTGGAAGGTCGAAAGAAAGAGGAAAGGAATAGAGAAGGAAAGGGAGGGATTGATAAAAGAAAAGGGTGAGGGGAAAGAAAATGAAAAAGGTTTATCAGCAAAACTTTTGTTTTTCTTCTAACAAGCCTACAGCATATAAAACCATGACGGTAGAAAAGGAATATGCTTTTGGCTGCTTTGGGTCTTCTTATCTCTCAGTATTTCCATAAAAATCTTCTAGAATTTTGATAGGAACTAGAATAGCATAACTGAGGAAAAATGACATTTTTTCAATGTTAAGATTTTCAATTCACAAGCATGATAATTCTTTCTCTTTATGTAAGTCTTTCAGAATTTATTTCAGTAATATTTTATATTTTTATATAAACATCTTTTGCCAGATTTAACCTAAATATTTGCATTTTTATTCTAATGCAAATAGTACTATGCTAAATTCATATTCCAAACTGTCTGCTGCTAATATGTAGAACTCTGAAAAATTTCTGTATATTGGCTATGTATTCAACAATTTTGTTAAATTAGTAACTAATATTTCATCTTTAGATTCTTCTGAATGTTTTCCATGAATAATCATGTGATCTGCAAATAATGACAACTTCATTTCTTTCTTTCTAGTCTTAATACCATTTTCCTTGCATGTTGAACTTAGTAAGATCTCTAGTACAATATTGAATAACAATGGTAACAGTGGACACCATTGTTCCAGTCCCAGTTTTAGGAGGGGAGATTTCAATATTTTACTATTAAGTATGACATTTGCTGTCAGTTTTTTGTCAATGCCCTCTGTTTGAGAAAGCTTCCTTCTATTCTTACTTTGATGAAAAATTTTTAAATTATGATTGTATGTTGAATCTTGTCAATGCATTTTTGATAGTAATAAGATGATCATGTGGGTTTTCTCTTCTTTCTTTAATTTATACAGTGGCATATAGTGTTGTATTACTGGTAAAAACCTCACTCGCCTTGAATACTGTGATATACTAGATTCATCTTAGGAACTGAAAGACTTTTCTTCCACCTATAAACTCTGCATGCTGCAGTCTTCTCTAGGAATAGATCTTGGTTGAAGAGAGCTGTGTAACCCAATGACACTTCCCCTCCTGAGGTCAGCCTGCATCCAGTGTGAACATACACGTGAATACAGATATGAATAAAAATATGTATGATAAACAATATGCTATTTCATCATTGTGTACACATTTAGTATCTTGTCTTATAGTATATTGTAAGGTTATAGTATACCTTCTTATTGGATTGACAATATTATCATAATCAAATCTCTTTTTATCTCAGTATTACTTGCCTCAAGTCACAGGAACTTAATCCTATATTTCACCTAGGAACAGAGATTCATGATTTGCTAATTCAGTATTTGCAGCAACTTTATTACCATGAATAGCAAGGATCAGCTACACATGTATAGAGAACACCTGGGTTACGCTAGTTTCTCTCTAGGCCAATTCAATGTGCAAAGGAGTGAAAGATACGAAATGCAATTACAATATCATGGAGCAAACACTAAGCATGTTAATAGTAAGCAGTTAAATCCCATTCCCCAGTTAAATCCCCCTGAATTAAACAGGGGATGCTTCTATCTCACTGTCACAAAAGAACACAGTTCACTAGGTTGTTTCTCTTGGAAGTTCTACGTCAGAAGGTAAGAGTGCTGAGTCCTTGTTACAAATTTTGATGCACAGAAGCTTATACTTCCAAAGGTCTTCTCCATTAGGGATTAAGTTTAGCACAAACATAAGGACATAGACTCTTGGGTTCAGTAAGCCTGGGCTTAGCTCTAGTCACCAGCACTCCCTACCAATGTGACTTAACCTCGTTGACCCTCAGTTTCCTGAGGATGACGACAGGATTACTTCACAGCACTGTTGTGAGTCCTGAGTGAGACAATGATTAAATTAGCACAGGGCTCAGCACACCGTAAGTGTTCAACATTTGCTGGCCATTATTATGTTTATCTACTCATTATTAGAAATTTGAATTTCACTTTCCCCAAGAATGATAAAACTGAGAGCTTAAAAGAAAAGGGATAGGATTTAAAAAAATATCCATACAGTCTCCCTTGTACGGATCCCCTTTCATTTCTCCACTCCTCTGTCCCCAGCATTTCTTTCAGAAGCCCAAGGAACTCTCGTTCTGACATACCACATGCAAATCCTGGCCCAGTCTTGGCTTGGATATCCTTTCCTGGACAAAGAATAAGGCAAGATTAGGGGCTAGGAATGGGATGGAGAGAGGAATGGGCAGCTCCTATTCTGACAGGTCCTCTTGGGTCAGAGCTCACTCTCAATCTCTCCTCCCCATTCCCTGGTCAGAGTCCTGGGATCCATCTTAAAGTAACTGTCTGACAACTTCCTTAGGGAAAGAAGTATATATATATCCCTGCTAATGGATTCAAACCATAGCTTTCAATCTTCAATGAAAGTTTGATATTGAAAACAAAGTATGTCAGAGTTGGAAACTCTTCAAGAGCATCTAGACAGGAGTTGAGAGATGCCTGCAACCTGTGTTTTCCTGCACTGCTCAAAGACACTGTTCCAATGAGGACCCAAGGATCTTCTCATCACAGCCCTTCAGGAAGTGGCTCAGTGACAGAGCTGGGCTCAGGGTCCAGTTCTGGACTCCTGGCCCATCATTCTCTGGAAACCTCCACCCCCATGACAGGTTTTCCGTGGGTCACCATAAGCCTCAAAGGGTCTCAGCATGAAATGAGATGAAGGTGTCTTGGGATACTCAGGCTCTGGAGTTTGTCTGTTAAGCTTTGAATACCTGTTCTGCTATTCACTAGCTGTGAATTCACAGGCACATTACTTCACCATTTTTGAACCTGAGTTTTCTCAGTTGTGAAATGGGGGGAAATTATTATAATTTTCCCAAAGGGATGCTGCTGTCAGGATTACATGTATTTAGTGTACTACTTTCTGGCATACAGTAAATTTTCAAAAATGTTAGCCTGCTTTTTGTTGTTGTTGTTGTTGTTGTTGTTATTCTGTCAGGATCTTTCTTAGGATACCCACCTAACCTGATTGTTTGTTTATTTAGAATCCCAAGCAAACAAAGTTAGTCAGACAGCAAACCCATAGGGTCTGCATGAGTACTCACCAAATCAATTATTCCAATGTTATTCCAGCCTTGCATTATAGGGAGAAAAGAGATAAACATGGGGATGACCCAGCAGCCTCCCAGCATTAATGCGATGCGCAGAGGGGTCATCTTGTTCCTATAGACCAAAGGCTGGCAGCAGATGGCATAATACCTGCAAAGAGAATAGAGGGGGTGGGTGCCAAGGGAAAGGATAGATGAGAGGGAGAAGGAGGAGGCATAATTCATGAGAGAGTTCAGAGGAGAAGGGAAATAAGAAGAGGCAATAGTGGGAAAGGGGAAAATTAGAGGGGGAAGTAGAGAATAAAAATAAAGAAGGAGGAAAAAAGAATGAGAAGGGGAAATTGGATGAGCGAGTAGTAGAGGAAGGGAGAGAGAAGTGGGAGAACAACAGAGAAAATAAAAAGCAATTGTACAATAAAATATTGTATTGTCCAGTGAGTTTCTGCTACTATAAATATAAACTTTAGATCACACCTATGAGAACCATTACCAGACATTGGTCCCATATCCCTCTTCCTCTCCCGATACCTGAGAAACTCAACATATACCGGAGAGTCTGCTCTGTCTCAGGCACAGACCTAGCACTACCCTCATGCCTAGGAATTTTAAAGGCTACTGCCCAGCTCTCTGGGCGTCTGTGTCCAGATATATGCAGTCCTTTTGACAACAACGTGAGGTAACCCAGAGTTGGCCCTACATCTGAGCTCTAAGAACAGTATCTCAAACTTGCCCCATCCTCTTGATACCTCCCTATACTGAGTTGATGCTCTAAGTCAGTGTTCTTTAAATTTTGGTCCAGGGATTCTGCCCTTCCTCTCTATATCAGACTCACCTGAGGAGATCTGCTTAAAATGCAGATTTCAAAAATCTCCTGAAATAGAGCCTGAGGGGGAGGGACCTGCAGTTTGCATTCTGACAAGTGGAAATCATCACTGCTGTTTGCTACATATGTCCAGTTCCTGACCTCCTTGTGGTTGAGTGGGGCCAAATGACTATTTTGGCCTGAGTCATGAATAAAATCGACATGTATTATTTCTGGACTGAAGTATTTAATTGTTTCTCTGATACCAAGAAAGTAAAGTTTCAAATATTTCCTGCTCCATCATTTCCTACCTACTGGTAGAGACCATCTCATTCCCATTTATCAGGGCCTGATCTCTTTCAGGGGACTCTCTGCTCATGGTTTCCAGAGCTCAGATTCTGCCTATGTTACTGAAAGTGAAAGTGAAGTCACTCAGTCGTGTCTGACTAATTGCGATCCCACAGGCTGTAGCCTACCAGGCTCCTCCGTCCTTGGGATTTTTCAGGCAATAGTACTGGAGTGGGTTGCCATTTCCTTCTCCAAGGGATCTTCCCAACTCAGGGATCGAACCCGGGTCTCCTGCATTGTAGACAGATGCTTTACCATCTGAGCCACCAAGGAAGTCCTGCCTATTGTACCAGCTTTCTTATTATCTCCAGAGAGAGGTACAACTTGCCCCACTCGATGATCTGGCCTCTAATTCCTAGACTGTTCCTTGTATGTTGTTCCAATCTTGGAGATCATTACTTCCATCCCCAGACAGTTCACTGAATCTGACAACAAGTAAAATATCATGGTAAGCCCATCAGCCATTTGTCTTTGGAAAAGTCAAAGAAAAAAATGCAAAAAGACAGCCTGGAGGCTAAGTCTATTCTTTAAGATTTTACACCATTTAATGATAAGCCACCCCCTTATAAACTTCATTTTATGCAATTCAGTTTGTTAATTTTTACCACCTCTTCCTTTCTTTTCTTAATTCAAAGCCTAACTAATAGAACAAAGGCTATATTCTCTGACAAGCTGGTGGCAGGATGAATTGGGAGAGGGGGTGAAATGAGAAGGAGAGCCCAGTGTTGGAGCATGAGAAGAGAGTGCCATAGGCTATGGGAGAGGAGAATTATACCCTTCCCTCCAAGGCATCAAAGAGTAGGCGACCACAGTGCATCAGGGAACTCTCTGTGCCCAGCAAGACAGTGGAGTGTCCTGGTCTGGACCAGGGTGCAAAGAACAACAAACCAAAGAATGAGAGCGGGGATTACTCCGGAACTCATTTTCTTTATCTATAAAACTGACATGATAGCCAAATCTAACCAAGGCTAACTCCGTAATGGAAAGAATCACGATTAAGTGGAATTCTCTTCACACTCTTGACTTACATAAGAAAGGCAAATTTTTCTGAATGGCTGTATTAATAATCATCAGAGGTTTACTTACAAAAAAGTTGATGAATTTGGAGTATATGAAAACATAATTTTTTTTTTCAAAAATTGCTCCCTTCCTCACTTCCTACTAGAGGGCCTAGATTAGCTAGATTATACACTGGCTTTGTACATTTACCATCTTCCCTCTTCTTTCTTGGTAATAGCATCCCAAGTCCTTTGGGAATTCTCTTTTCACTTGCTGTTGTATAGTTGGGAAAATAAATGATGTGACTCTGACTTTTCTAGCCAGGGAGTGACCTAATCAGACATTTTCCTGGAATGCTGAATGTCATGCAGAGTGATGCGAAGATGGGAAAGTCAGCAAAGGTCCCTCTATTCCCACAGCTTCCTCCTGCTCTTAGCAGGACTGAGAACAGCTCCTGCTCCTTAGATATTTGGGCAGTCATGCTCTTACCACTTTAGGTTCTCAGTTCTTTAGTTCTTCCTTCAATTAAACAAGCCACCTCATATCATTCCACTAAATTCCCGTTTTTCAGTTGATGTTATGGGTTGAAATGCATTTCCCTCTCCCTAAAGATATGCTGAAATCCAAACCTTCAGTGTCTTGGAATATGGACTTACTTGCAAGCAGGTTCTTTAGAGAAGTAATAAAATGAAAATGAGGTGATTAGTATGGGCTTTAATCCAACATGACTGAAATCCTTATAAAAATGGAAAGTTAGACAAGACAGACACACTCAGAGACAAAACGGCAATGTGAAGACAGAGGATTGAAATGATGCTTCAGCAAGCCAAAAAAACACCAAAGAGTGCCAGCAAAACACTTGAAGCTAGGAAGAGGCAAGGAAGAATCTTTTCCCTACAGGTTCAGAGGGAGCAGGGACCTGCTAACACCTTGATTTCAGATGTCTAGTCTCTAAAACTGAGATAATAAATATCCTGTTGTTCCAAGCCACTCAGTTTGTGGTACTTTGTTATGACAGCTCTACCAAAACCTAATAAAGTTGGCTACAAGAAGTTTCTGCTACTTGTAACCAAAGTTCCTTGCCTCTGTGAAAATGGTAAGGAATGCCAGATATGTCCTTCATAGAAATTTTGTTCTAAGTAAGAATGCTTTCATTTTTATTCACTACACCTCCAGGTCAAAGCTCAAATTATAGCATCTCTTCATCCACCAACCCAAAGAAAGCAATCAAAAAATAACTGAAAAAAGGTGCTTCCCTATCTTTGCTGAATAACTTATGATTTTTGAGGTTTGGAACAGGTACCAAGATACTGGGTAAAGAAAGACAAGAGACTTCAGGAATTTTCTAACCCCATTGTCATGTAGATCCAAAAATTCAAAAAGGCAAAACCAAATCAAATATTTTATAGGACAAAAGGTATGTTTGAAGAGGCAAGATGAAGATTCTTCTGATTTCCTTAAGTAGATATGTATGTTTAGAGGATTATGTTGGGAAGACAACAGAATTTACAGAAACGGACTATGACCACATGGTTATAATCATTGGTAAAGAATCCACCTGCAACGCAGGAGACCCCGGTTTGATTCCTGGGTTGGGAAGATCCTCTGGAGAAGGGAAAGGCTACCCACTCCAGCATTCTTTAGCTTTCCTTGTGGCTCTTTCCTTTCACTTTCTTTTCTAAGCCTAGTTTGGCCAAGGTGATTGTCTGATTTCATAGCATAATGAATATCATGTGGACAATAAGATCTCCCCAAGTTCTGCTGTCCAAACATTCAATGCATTAATTTGCATCGTTGTTGTTTAGTCACTAAGTCGTATCTGACTCTTTTGTGACTTCATGGATTGTAGCCTGCTACGGTACTCTGTCCATGAGATTTTCCAGGCAAGAATACTGGAGTAGGTTGCCATTTCCTTCTCCATGGGAATCTTCCCAACCCAGGGATCGAATCTGCATCTCCTGCATTGACAGGTGGATTCTTGACCACTGAGCCACTTAACTTGCGTTGCCCTTGGCTACTTGGAGCTGCTGTTACAGAAATAATGGTGACAGGCTCTTTTTTGAAATTCAACTTTAAGAGGCATCCTGTGGATGCAGTACACATCCTACCTATCGCTTACACATTTACATACACAGTCTGTGCTCTGAACAATGAGGGACTGGAATAAAGTTGCTTGGAAAGTTCATTTCCCAGAGGAATAAGGTAGGACATAGTGACAGTTTCATGCACAGACAGCTGTAGAAAGTTACTCTTGCATGATGTGAGGTGGGGGCTTCCCTGGGGCTCAGATGGTAAAGAATCTGCCTGCAATGTAGGAGACCGAAGTTCAATCCTTGGGTTGGGAAGATCCCCTGGAGAAGGGAATGGCTACCCACCCCAGTATTCTTGCTAGAGAATCCCAGGGTCAGAGGAGTCTGGTGGGGTATAGTCCAAAGGGTCACAAAGAGTCAGGCTAACACACACACACAAACTGATGTTAGGTGGTGGAGCAAGCCTAGGAAAAATCCTTTATTTCCTACTATAAAAAATAACAATAAGTAAAGGGGGGAAAAGAATTTTATTTTCTCTGAACTATATTGTTGCTGCTGCTGCTGCTAAGTTGCTTCAGTCATGTCCGACTTTGTACAGCCCCATAAATGGCAGCCCACCAGGCTCCCCCATTCCTGGGATTCTCCAGGCAAGAACACTGGAGTGGGTTGCATGAAGTTGAAAAGTGAAAGTGAAGTCGCTCAGTCGTGTCCAACTCTTAGCGATCCCATGGACTACAGCCTACCAGGCTCCTCCGTCCATGGGATTTTCCAGGCGAGAGTACTGGAGTGGGGTGCAATTGCCTTCTCCAAACTAGACTGAAATTGTGAATTACAGGTAAGGATGACTAAGAAAAATACTAAATTTTGTCTAAGTATGTGTTTTACTTAAATATTCTCCTCTACACTTTCAATCTGGTGTCATGTACTACAATAAAAATAATATGATTTTTAAGTGACATGGAATAGAGACTTTAAGACTAAAAACTATAAGGTTTTTATTTGGAGCTCAAATTAAAGCTCTCACTTGACTTTGTGGGCCCAAGATTCTTACCAAGGCCTTGGGGCCCTTGAGACAGTTGTCATAAATAAGCCACCTCATATCCTTCTAATTTCTTTCCTCATATCTCTCCAATCTTTGCTTTCTAGCAAAGGATCCAGAAAAATAAACATCCTCTTGAAGGATATAAATTAAGTATGTGAAAATCAATATCACTGAAAAAAATGATGAATAAAAATTGAGTTCCACTATTAACTGACTAATAAAGGGAGCTTCTTTAACATTCTAGCTTTGTTTGTAGATCAAGGGCCAGATAGATATTAAAAAAAACTTGATTTTGCTTTTAATACTTACTTTTGGATTATATTACCAGCGTTAATAACAAACATATTTTTCCTATAATGAACTGCCCCCCAAACACATGTGCAACATTGACAGAAATAGCTAGTTAAATTTGCAAGTTATTTGGAGTTTACGAAAAGCATGCTGAGTTAATAATAAGAGCTACTCTTCATTTCCTTACCAAGGAAATTTCCTACTTGTATAATCTCATTTGGTCCTCCTCACAACTACTTTTGAGAAAGGAACTATAAATGCACCCATTTCACATATGAGGAAAGACAAAAGTGTCAAGATTTGTCCAAGGTCCCGCTGGTGGTAAGAACCAAGCTGGGATCCGGCCCAGGCAGCCTGGCACAAGGGCCAGGACGTTGACCTCATTACTGTCACTTCACTCTGTCACTCCCCTGAAACCCCCAAGGGATTATTCTAATTCTTTACAAGTCATTTTAAAAAACAATCAAAACATAAAAAATGTTGAATCTCAAAACTTGAAGGATCCTCAAAATCCCCAAGTCCCCACATCTCGTCTAAAATGAAGCATATCCAAGCCTGCATGAAAGCACAAAGGACTGGGAATTCACCAAGTCCTACAACAGTACACTCTAAACTCAAGACTATCCCGAAGTTAAAAAGGTCTCCTTCAAAACTGATTTTCTGTAACTTCCAGTTTTACCCTCTGTCTCAAATTTAAATTTCTATCTCTAATTCTCCTTCTGCACAGTGGTCCTAGATATCTAAGGAGAGCTTTCACGTTTCTCTTGAGTTTTATTTTTTGCGGGTAAAAATATTCCCAGTTGCGTGCAACCCAGATTGATTTTTCATACCAAAGTATATCTTGCAATGTATGGAGACATATTTTGTGGTCATAATTGGAAAGGGTGATGCTATTGACATTCAGGGAGCAGAGGTCAGAAATGCTGCCAAATGTCTTACAATGCACAAGACGGCCTGCCACAACCAAGTCATCTGATCTACAATGACAGTGGTGCTGCAGATGAAAAACTCTGGTCTACAGGAGGTGATTTTCACCAGCAGCAGGGACTCTGTCCTCTGTGTGTGTCAGTGTGCCATTCCCTGTTAAGAATGGTAGCTATAAGGACAGCTTAATTCTCCGGTGTATTCTATACAGATCAGAGAAGCCTAGAATATTACCTTCCGCTCTACCCACCATAACTTAACACAACCTATAGGACACCCAGCAGTAATAAGAGACCTGCTCCTTCTCAGAGCTATGATCTAGGACAGGCTGTGAGAAAGTCTACCCCTAACTGACTTATACGCTTCAAAGATGTTTGCCTGTTCTCAATTGTATCCTCAATGCCTAGTACAATGCTATATACAGAGTTATACTCACAAAAGGGCTGAATAAATAGTAAACCCTGGATCACTGCCAATTAAAATAAATTACACTAAAATGTGGGACCAGGTTTTGAGAATGTGAAAAGCTGTGTCTATCAGAGGGATGAGGAAAGGCTGTCCCCAATAAGTGTCTTTTAAGTTGGATTTTGGGCTTTCCCAGTGGCTCAGCAGTAAAGATTCTGCCTGCAGTGCAGGAGCCACGGGTTCAATCCCTGGATTGGGAAGATCCCCTGGAGGAGGGCATGGAAACCCACTCCAGTATTCTTGCCTGGAGAATCTCATGGACAGAGGAGGCTGGTAGGCTACAATACACAGGGCTGCAAAGAGTTGGACACGACTGAACTGACTTAGCACAACACAGCACAAGGACAGTGGAGGAGAAAACATGATCCAAGTATTATAAAGAGCATGGACAAAGACCTGGGACAGAAATTTTATGTATACACACATCCATCTATAAATATACATCCATGTATCCACATACACACATAAATACAACAGAGTACAATAGCTGGAAGGGAGAGTGTTTATATGGAAGTAGAAGGAAGTAAGCCTAAAAAAGCTAACTGACGGGCAGATCTCAGTGCAATAGTTCTCCAATGATGATGTGCTTCAGAATCACCTGGAGAGCTTGTTGAAACACAGGTACAGGTAAATCTTGAATGGGGCCTAAGAATTTGCATTTCTGATACGTTCCCAAATGATCTGTTGATGGTCATCTGGTGACCACACTTTGAGACAATTGTCTTAGAGGTGTTTGAATGCTATGCTAGGAAGAGTCACCGAAAGTTTTTTTGAACTGGGAAATGTCCATCACAATCAACACTGCTCTACCAAAGGAACTGAATTACAACAAATTCAAGAAAAACAGTGGTTGGTTCACAGGCTAGCTGGATAGTATTCATCAGAAAAAGCAATTCTGTCTCATCTGAGGACTAGGTTAATCCACTGGATTAATCTAGGTCTGTTCTCTAGACTTCCACTGGACAATTCACACCCTTTTTTTTTTAACTAGAAAACTTTTACAAAGTGGTTAAGTAAATGTTTAAATGACAAATGAGATTCCAGATGGCCAGGATTAACTAAAATGTAGCAAGGATATTTACAAAGTAATACATTATGCAAAACATTTCCAAGTATTGCTCACAAAACTCCATTAAAATCCCCTTTGGTAGACCAATCACTAGCTTCCCCAACTATAGCCGTGTGTAACTGTGTGATCAAATTGCTTTTAAATGCCTCTGGGGACACAATTTACTTTGACAACTTTTAGAAGGCAGTCATGTATTTTTAAGTTCCATGCTAATCTTTCCCACTCCTCTTGTAATTAAGGAAAATTCTTCCTCTGCACTTACTAATGCCCTTCCAACCACAGTTAAGGCAGAAGGACCAAAGAGAACAACTTGGAGCTCTAGACTTTCAGAATCAGAGGAGATTTTAGCAGTCATCTTACATTTTTGCATGTGGCTACCACCAACTCTGTGGTCTTAGAATCAGTTACTTAACCTATCCAAGACTCAGTTTCCTCATCTGGGACTGTTATGCCCAGCTCGTTGACTGGCTGTGAGAATTGATGAACAATATGTTTAAAACTTAGAAAGTTTCTGACACATAAAGCTTAAGAAAGAGTAGTTTCTATTTTCATTCCCAGCCCCTCTGATCTTACAGGTATGCGTGCGTGTGTTCTAAGTCACTTCAGTTGTGTCAAACTCTGTGTGACTGCATGGACTACAGCCCACCAGGCTCCTCTGTTCATGAGGATTCTCTGGGCAAGAGTACTGGAGTGGATTGCTGTGCTCTCCTCCAGGGGATCTTCCCAAACCAGGGATCGAACCTGCACCTTTTACATCTCCTTAATTGGCAGGCAGGTTCTTTACCACTGGTGCCACCTGGGAAGCCCTGATCTTATATGTATATATATATATCATAAATATTATTGTAAACAAATTTAAATACATTTTGGGACTGGGACTCTAAATCATTTAACAAATAAAATAGAAGCCACTGAGTTCAACCTCTTTCCTGGACATTGATTCTAAGAAACAAGAGGCAAATGAGTTGATCCCTCAAGGTGAATGGAAACAATGAGACCGTACTGGCTACAAGCAGTGAGGTTGATTAGATGTAGCATCCTCTCATAGACTTAATCCAGGCCCAGCTTTTCTACCTGGCATGGCTGAAGATCACATCTTGGATGATCCACAGGAATCAAATCTCCAATTAAGATAAGGTAAAGAAAAAAATGTCAATCACGGGACAGAAGAGATGAAATATCAGGTGGCTGATAAGACCTGGATTTTGGAATGGAATAAGAAAACAGAAACCTTTCACCACAAATATTTTCACAATTCCTAATCAATAAAGCACAGTCATCTTTAAAATTTAGGAGTAAAGTGTTAAAGATCTTCGCTGAACCAGCAAACCTAAGATTTACAAGTGCATTTTGCCTTTAGCAAGAAAATCAGTAAGTTCTAGTCCCAAATGTTTCATGCATGTTCCTTTTGACTTTGGACAAATCTTTGGACACTACAGATCTTTGTGTCTCTGTTTTCTTATGTGTAAACAGGGTATTGACGTACATCTGAGTTTTTATAATAGGTTGTAACTGTAATGAATTAAAGATGGCCACATCTCCCATCCAGGGACAGGGCATCTGCATCCTTCCCACAGGGCTGCTCTGTGACTGGTTTGACCAACAGAGTACATTGGAAGTGTTGTATGACAGTCCCAGGTCCAATTTTTAATAAGACTCTTGGTTTCCTGGAGTCAGGAGCTGTCATGTAAAAAATCCAGCATGCATCAACATGAGATCATGAATAGGGATCACACAGACAGACAGAAGAGCCTGACTGAGCCTCGCCTTCCAGATGATCCCACCAAGATGCCAGGTATATAACTAATGACCTTAGACCCTCCAGGCCAGTTCCGTCTCCAGTTAAAAGCCATCAAGTGACTTTAGCCAAGCCGAAGTTCCCGATGAACACAACTGTGATATCTAACAATAATGCATGGTTGTTTAAGGCACCAAGTTTTGGGGTAGATGTTACACACAACCAGAGGTAAACAGGTAGCATACAGCCGCGGGTCACTGTGGGGTTTACCAGCTGGGCAGTAATTCTCCTTCCAGGAGGTGATCCATATTTTTGTGGCAGAATTTTAGAGAAAGAGACTGATCTTTCTGCTCTTGATTTTGTTGTATTTTAGTTCCTCCAGTTCTATTCTGAGGAGGTGGAGAACAGAGAAAAGCACCAGTAGCTCAAGAAGAAACCAAAGGCCTTTTTCTTGGCATCCCAAGAGGCTCGGCAAGCTGCCAGTCACCTGGAGGATCAATGGGGAAGACCTCACAGGGATATTCACCAGGAGCCAGGCACAGGAAGCGGCTGAGAATGCAGCCAAGAGCAGAGATAAAACTGTGGGTTCCAGTAAGGAAAAACTATAGGAGTGGAAGGACAGGGAACGACTGCTTCCTGTCAGAGATGCAGAGGGCATCAGATCGAGTCTTTGCACACAATCCCACATACAAAGTGCAGATTTAATGTTTACTATGTTCTTCTTGGTTAAATATTCTTCTGTACACTCAAGATAAGAAAATTTGCAAGAAGGGGAATATCAGCTGTCTAGGAAGGTGTCTCCTGAGTTATTACTGACTAAAGGAAAAAGGATAATCCACTAAAAATATAACCTGCAAAAATCTTAGCAGGGTTTCCTGAACACACAGAAAGGTTTCCAAGGTATACTTTGATATATATGAATTGATCAATCTGTCAGCAGACAGTGGATGATTATCCCACTGACCCTTCCAGACTAAGCCCAAGGGTCACATTCCCTGGAAAGTTCTTCTGGCCCCGAAAAGCTCAAGGGAGAGCTGTCAGAGACGTGGATTGGTTCTTCATCTCTGCATTTTGGGGGAGGGGAGTGGGGCATGCCACATGACTTGTGGGCTTCCCCGGTTGCTCAGTGGTAAAGAATCCGCCTGCAGTGCAATAGACACAGGAGATGTGGGTTCAATCCCTGGGTCAGGAAGAGCCACTGGAGAAGGAAATGGCAACCCATTCCAGTATTCCTGCCTGGGAAATCCCATGGACAGAGGAGTCTGGAGGGCTACAGTCTTGTGCTCAGTCACTCAGTAGGGTCTGACTCTTTGCAACCCTTTGGACTGTAGCCTGCCAGACTCCTCTGTCCATGAAGATTCTCCAGGCCAGAAAACTGGAGGGGGTTACCATGCCCACCTCCAGGGGATCTTCCTGACTCAGGAGTCGAACTCAGGTCTCCCGCATTGCAGGCGAAGTCTTTACTGTCTGAGCCGCCAGGGAGGCCCAGGCTACAGTCTATGGGGTTGCAAGGAGCTGGACGTGACTGAGCAAATAAACAGCAGCTGTAGCATATGACTTGCAGCATCTTAGCTCCCTGACCAGGGATCAGACCCATGTCTCAGCAGTGAAAGTGCTGAGTCCTAACCACTGGACAACCAGGGAAACCCCTCTGCCTTGCTGCTTTACCGTACCTCGTATATACGTGTGACACAGCATTTCTCTAGCTATATTACAACTGCCACTTATTTCTCTGCTACAATTACTGCTATTCAAACCATGTTGCTGTTGTTTAGTTGCCAAGTTGTGTCTGACTCTTTTACAACCCCATGGACTGCAGTCCCCCAGACTCCTCTATGGAATTTCCCAGGCAAGAATACTGGAGTGGGTTGCCATTTCTTTCTCCAGGGGGTCTTTGTTACCCAGAGGTCAAACCTGCATCTCCTGCACTGGCAGGTGGATTCTTTACCACTAAACCACCAAGGAAGCCCATTCCTACTATACACACCAGCTATTTTTTTAGGACACACTTTGTGTCAGAAGTATTCTACTTTATTTCTAATTCCTATGGCAACTCTGCAAGGCAGCATTCAAAGTCCACACTTAAAATATAAGGAAACTGAGGCCCAGAGAATTTAATACACTTGCCGAACATCACACAGCCAGATATGGTAGAACTGGGACTGAATCCCACATTTGCCAAAGTTCATACCCTGGTAATGCTAACAAAAGGGCAAGGCTTGATACAAGTAACTTCATCTAGAAATAGGAAGGACTGTATGTAATGCCCTATAAGCTTTCTGAGCTGAGGACACAAGAAAAAAGATATATTTAAAGATTAAACTGACAGATAAGATAATACACAGGAATAATAACTAAGAAGCTACTGCAATAACCCAGAAACAAGATGAAAAAAGTTTAAGACGGAGAAGATAGATTTGAAAAAATATTTATGAAAATATAACTAAGACCCAGCATTTGGATGGTCACGGTAGATAAGTAAAAGATGCCCTCAAAGAATTACCTTTAAATTATGAAAAGTTAACTAATAAATGCATTTTTGATGTACAAAGTGGAGAGGATAATGTTTATGATGGAAATTTCCACTTTGGGATTAACAAGACAGAAAGATGCTTAAGGCAAGATGTTGAACAGGCAGCTACATGTTCTACAGAGACCAGAGGCATGGGACATGGGACATAGGACAAGTTTACAGCAGGAGAGATGAAGGCAGAGGTGCAGATAAAGCCACAGGGTATGGATGATCCTCCCAAAAAAGAGAAAGAAGATATCGAGGGCTGGAAGGCTGAGGGTCTAACCTTGAGGGACACTCAGCTATGCACCAGGAAGAAAAAGATGACTATCAGCGTCACAAAGAGCACTCACAATAGCCACCAGGAATTCGCATTGGGAAAGGGAAGCAATAATGGAATAATAATTGTGGCTAACATTTACTGAACACTTACTAGTTGTCGCACACTAGCATACCTTTTTTTTGCATATACTCAGTAATTTAATCTTCAGAAACTCCAAATGGAATATGGGACTTCTCAAGTGGCTCAGTGGTAACGAATCCACCTGCCAATGCAGGAGACACAGAAGATGTGGGTTTGATCCCTGGGTCAGGGAGATCCCCTGGAGGAGGAAATGGCAGCTCACTCCTGTATTCAAGGACCCTTATTCAATGGACATGAATCTGAGCAAACTCCGGGAGAGAGGATCCTGGCATGCGGCAGTCCATGGGATGGGAAAGAGTCGGACACAACTTAGCAACTGAACAACAACAACAACAAAATGGATATACTATTAATATTATTGGACTTCCCTTGTGGCTTAGCTGGTAAAGAATCCATCTGCAATGCAGGAGACCTGGGTTTGATCCCTGGGTTTGGAAGATCCCCTGGAGAAGGGAAAGGCTACCCACTCCAGTATTCTGGCCTGGACAATTCCGTGGACTGCATAGTCCATGGGGTTGCAAAGCGTTGGACATGACTGAGCAACTTTCACTCACTCACTCATTAATATTATTAATACAATTTTGCTGATAAGAAGATAAAAACCTGAGAATTTAAGTAACTTATTAAGACCATATAACTGGTAATTAGTCAAAGCTGGGTTTGAATCCAGGAAACCTAGGCTCCCAGGTCTCATTCTTATACATGTATATATCAAGACTTCTAAAAGGGTAGAAAAACTAACACTAAAGTTCATATCAAACCACAAGTCACATTTCAGAGCATTCTGTGCTCAGCTAAACAGGCCTGGAGCAGCTACTACTGATTTGTAAGAACACAGAAACAGACGAAATAAAGACTGCCTCTTAAGGAGCTGGTGAGAGACAGGTAAATAAACCAATTATTTAAAAAGCGGCAACTGCTGTGTTAATATTTAACATTCTATGGGAGCTCAGAGAAAGAAATAACAAATCTTTGGGAATGAAGCTCAGCCAGTTAGTGGAGAAGGTTAATACTGAAGAAGGCTTCATATTCACCTGGAAATGAAGAGGAATTCAAGACACAGGTGCAACATTGAATTATGAGGAATCACACCACACTTGGGAAATGATAACATACCACTCATGGATGGGAAGAGAGACAGGAATACACAGACTGAGAATAATTCTGAGGAAAAGGACTGAAATACAAGCTAAGAATTTAGTCTATATTTAATAATCTGTCACCAAAAAACCTCTGGGGCTTTGCACATGCTGTTTCCTAGAACTGCCGCTCCCCATACCTCACCTTCTCCCTCTTCACCTACTGGCACCTACATCACCTACAGACCCCAGCTTCATCATCACTTCTTCTGAGAGCTTTCCCTGCATAGGAAGTCACGTGCCCCAACAACTCCTTTGACTTCCCCTTATTCTATTTCAATAATCACCAATTTTACTATAATTATCTACCTACTATCTATATTTCTCACTAATCTATGTGATTCAGAGCTATTCTGATTGTTCACCATTGTATTTCCAGTGCTCTACTCAACTCAGAGCAATTAGTAAGCACTCAATAAATAGCTGATAAAATGAATATAAAAGTAAGATTTCATATCCTCTAGCATGAGCTTCAGTTCAACAAATATTACTATTATATAAAAGCATGAACTTCAAAGAGCATGTGAGAAGGGGAAACTTGTAATCCCCACTCCTTGCAGAAATGCATTTCAATCCTGTTGGGAAAACAAATGTAATTGTGTGACACAAGCTCAGGGTGACAGACACTTTTCATTTATACACTGCAAAATTGAGTTATGCTCCAGGGAGATCATTAAGAAATGCCAGCACATTTATCTCCAGCACAGGATGAAATATACAATCTTTGACTCAGAATTGTAGGTTTTAGAAGCAAAACTGTTTTAAAAGAAAATGTGTGACTGGGTATCTTCTGGAGGAGTTTTGCAGATAAAACACACCAAATTCCTGGGCTGCCAAGAGGAAGGATGGCAATTCAGATGGACACATCAAGGAGAAGATGATGCAGTGCTACAGGTAATGGTATCCTCAATGAAGTGAAAGGGAACTACATTTGAGCCAAATACAAGGCAATATATATACAGCATGATCAGAGAAAGAGCATCAGTGGCAAAAAGTCAAGAAGTATGGTATGTGAAGCCAGTGGGAGGACCTAGTGATATATGGCTTAGTGTAAAGAAGACTTGGGGATGACACACCTCTGTCATGTTGTGGAGACTCCATAAAGATACCTGTAAGTCTTCAGGCCAGCTTAAGAGATGTTGATAGCTGCTATTCATGTCACCCAACATCCCTCTTTCCATGGGGAAATGAAATGCCATTTTCCTGAGACAGATGCTTCTGGTAAAGGTGGCAGTCACAGGGCCTCATCTCTGCCCAGCAATCATATGTGTCAGCCCCACACCAAGATGATTAGTCAAGAGGAGAGTGTCTGACTCAGGCACAGTCAATGGTCTTCAATGAGAAATAGCATTTAGATTTATCTTCTTTGGATTCATGAGGTAAGGATGCTTTAAGACTCACATTGCCTACAGCTATTTTTCAACCCAGCCTAAAAATGAATCCAACAAGTAAACAGCATAGGGACAGGCATAGAGAAATAGAGACACAGAGAGAAGGACAGAGAGAAAGAGAAGAAAATAAGGAGACAAAGAGGAGAGGGAGACAGAGACACCAGGAGAGAACTAGACTAGATGATAATGGTCAAACCCTGCAGAGCCATGTCTGAAGCCTGACTTTTCAGCTACAAATCAATCAGTTTATTTTCTGTCACACGATGATGAAAAAGACCTTACTAAAATATCACCTGAGAAGTAGGTTGGTAAAAACACTACACTCAGGCAATTCATTAGGATATATAAAGAGAAAGCCCTCTTCAAGGTCTTATTTAAAACATAAAACCATTGAGTAAACTAAAAATATATTCACATAACAAGTCTGCTTATTGCACATGAAATGACTGGCATTTAGAGGGGACTATTATTTACAGTTGTTAACTCTAGGGTATATAGTTGTGGAGGTGGACAGGAAGAAATGGGGACATTTTTATGATTTACTTGTGAAATAATGACTCTTTTACAATGCTCAGATATTATTGCTATGATATTTTAAAACTGTAATGATTAGAAAGGACCTTGGTGAACTAAATCAAACACAAGGTCATGAACTGGGGTTGGATGAATGAAGATGAAGGGGAGGGTCATTGTGAGGAAGAATCTGCTAATAGGAGATGGTGAGGGCTCCCCTGGGGGAGATTTTAGGGCATTTTGTGAGAAAGCAGAGAGAACTCATTGGTCAGAAAGATGTCCATGCTCCCCACCTTGTTCTGACCTCAGAGGGAACTTCACACACCTAAGTCAGAATGTTCTCAGAGATTTGAGGAATGTGCTATCCCAGGAGCATGTCCAGCTAAAAGCCCATTGTGGACACACTTCCAGTCAAGAAGTGTTAACTTCCAGTAAAGAGAAAACTGAGTGCATATTTCAGAAATTAGTAAAAGTGACCAAGATCCAGATGACCATCCAGCCTAGCCAACACTACTCTCTACTGTCCCCAGATAACCATTTTAATAGTTTGGTACAATTTCATTCCTACATTCCTACATTCATTCAATAATATTCTCTCATACACACTAACTCATATACATCCAGAGACAAACATCTACATATTTACTTTCCAAAAGTGAAATTACTCTAAACATTCAAGTCTGAAACTTGCTTCTCCACCCCCCACATAATATACCAGTGATATCTTTCTAGGATATCACACATAACTTTTTCTCATGGTTTCATTGAGTGCATTATATTTCACTTTAAAAACTAGTACTTTATCACAAATACTTGGTTGGTTTTAATTTTCACACTAAACCTTAGATTTCAAACAATCAATTATATGTAAAGTTTTAATGCTGCTTTGGACCTCCCATGACCCATATTATCTGAAGCATGTATTTTAATCATATTTTGGAAATTATTTCTAATGAGTCAATAAACTTTCATTAACAGGTCTCAGTCCTCAAAGCACTAGGAACCACAGTGGATAGAGAAAGATAGCTAGAGAAATGCATTAGATATATATGTATAATTTCAACTTTTTATTTTATATTGGAGTATAGCCAATTAACAATGCTGTGATAGTTTCAAGTGTACAGCAGAGAAACTCAGCCATGCATAGGCATTTAATAATATATTAATAGAGTCTTGCATTTTGCTTTGATACAGAGGTCTACCATCTGGGTGGAATTAGAAATCAAGATGAGCATTCTTGCTCGAGAGGCACTACCTACATCAGTCACCCCCAAAGACTCAGAGCAGCTTTACAGAGGACAAGACATCCTGCTAGGTGCTACTAGCTAGGTGGTAAACAGTAACATCACACTTCTCTGAGATATTCATTCTGTACTTCAGTCCAGCCCGGCCCAGCCCAGTTGTAATGCTGGGAGGAACACAGCAAAATAGAAGCTAGATATAAATAAGATCACACTCTTTCAGACTAAACTGTCCTGTAACATCTAGAATGAACCTTCCAGCTCAATGAGAATGTCACTCTTGGGACAGAAAATGATGAGAGATAAATGGCAAGTTTCCAAGACTCTCAGAAGAAAACAAAATCATTTGACTTCATTTATTAATAACTTATGGGTGCTCGCTTCGGCAGCACATATACTAAAATTGGAACGATACAGAGAAGATTAGCATGGCCCCTGTGCAAGCATGACACGCGAATTCGTGAAGCATTCCATATTTTTAACATCACTCATTATCAGAGAAATGCAAATCAAAACCACAATGAGGTACCATTACACGCGAATCAGGATGGCTGCTATCCAAAAGTCTACAAACAATAAATGCTGGAGAGGGTGTGGAGAAAAGGGAACCCTCTTACACTGTTGGTGGGAATGCAAACTAGTACAGCCGCTATGGAGAACAGTGTGGAGATTTCTTAAAAAACTGGAAATAGAACTGCCATATGACCCAGCAATCCCACTCCTGGGCATACACACCGAGGAAACTAGATCTGAAAGAGACACGTGCACCCCAATGTTCATCGCAGCACTGTTTATAATTGCCAGGACATGGAAGCAACCTAGATGCCCATCAGCAGATGAATGGATAAGGAAGCTGTGGTACATATACACCATGGAATATTACTCAGCCGTTAAAAAGAATTCATTTGAATCAGTTCTAATGAGATGGATGAAACTGGAGCCCATTATACAGAGTGAAGTAAGCCAGAAAGATAAAGACCAATACAGTATACTAACACATATATATGGAATTTAAAAAGATGGTAACGATAACCCTATATGCAAAACAGAAAAAGAGACACAGATGTACAGAACAGACTTTGGGACTCTGGGAGAAGGCGAGGGTGGGATGTTCTGAGAGAATAGCATTGAAACAAGTAGACTATCAAGGGTGAAACAGATCACCAGCCCAGGTTGGATGCATGAGACAAGTGCTCAGGGCTGGTGCACTGGGAAGACCCAGAGGGATGGGATGGGGAGGGAGGCGGGAGGGGGGATCGGGATGGGGAACACATGTAAATCCATGGCTGATTCATGTCAATGTATGGCAAAAACCACTACAATATTGTAAAGTAATTAGCCTCCAACTAGTAAAAATAAAAGAAAAAAAAAAAAAAAAGAAAAATGAAAGAGAAAAAAAAATATTTGTGGAATGGAAAAAAAAAAACTTATGGTACTAGAGTTTCTGATGTCCACTCTCAGAGAAAGAAATGAAATTATTGGCAGCACTGTTCAAAAAGAGAAATGTGCCAAACATTCCTTTTGTTCAATGGTGTTTATAAAATTCCTAAATGAGTATTTATGTAATTACTGATTAACTGACAATCTCCCAAATAAAAGGTAAGTTCTTTGAGGGCAAGAGCTTTGTCCTTACTCATGCTCTTGCACTTTTTTCCCATTGGGGGAGATAGAGACATTTAAGAAAAAAAAAATGAAAGAAAAATCAATTGTGGTTTTAATCATAATTGCATTAAGTTTTTAGAGGAAAAGACCAGATCGGACCAGCTCAGAGAGGACTTGTGCAAGAAAGAGAGGATTGAGCTAAAACGTGAAACACATGCAAGTGAGGAGGAAGCAGAGGAACTTTGTGCGCAGAGGGATGAGCCAAGGCCCTGAGGTGGCTGAGTACAGAGCACTGGAAAGAAAGAAAGAAGGTCAAGAGTGAGGCTGGTGAAGGGCACCAGGAGCATAAAGTGGGGCTGTAAGTATAGATAGGAAATAGATGATGCCAAACTCTACAGGCCAAGGAGTTTGGTCTTATTGTTGGTGCAATGAATAGCCATTGAAGGGTTTTAAGCAAAAGAACAACAGGGTAAGAGCTGCAATATTAGAAGAGATCTTGTAAACACTGAGCGGATTAGAGGGGATAAAAGAAATGTGGGGGAAATAATTAGGAGGTTGTTGCAGTGATATCCAACAGACAATAATAGTCCGAACTAGAATGACAGAGATGGGAAGAAATAGACTCAGATCTGTGCCAGAAGGAAAGTCAATAGGACTTGTCATTATTTAAATGCAGTGGATAAGGAAAGACCGCATTAAGAGTAACTACCTGGTTTCTAGGTGTGGCAGCTGCTGGAAAAGCTACTCACTGAGAAGGAGGTCCACGTTTGGTAAGAAAGACCATGGGTTGTACGGACAGAAACTGAAATTAGCATCCACTAACATTGAGGGCTGTGCCAAGCTGGGTCAATGCTATGCTTTAAATGGATCATCTGACTCATCCTAACTGCCATCTTATAGAGTAGATGCTACTGCTCCCATTTTCAGAGATGAGAAAACTGAGATTTGGAAAGGTTTAGTAACTTATCACCATTCTCAGAGCTAAAAATTGACTGAGCTGGGATGTGAACCTGGATTTCCTTTGTTCTAAAGCAGATGTTCTAAAGCAGCTGGTTCTTAATTACCAGCCCATACTGCTTCATGACAACTGAGGTCTACTTGGGAAAAATTTCATGGTTTCAAAAGGGCATGATACTTACCCTAGAACTCTTAAGCCAAACCTTCCTAGAAAACCTTCAGTTTTTCTCTCCAGGCCTCCCAGAACAACTGTCCACATCAGCAAGATGATTCTACACTTCCTCCCATCCTTCACTGCCCACCCACTCAGGCTTTTGGTCAAACTTCAAGGTTACCTCCAGTTGCCCTAATCTCCTCAACTTTGTCTTCTCCACAATACTATAATATTTTCAGTCTCACCACTTACTTTGGCAACAATCACATGTGGGCTACCCTGCAGAATGTCCATATATTCTCAACTTCCTCACATTTTATTTTTCCTATTGTGGATTTTCTTTCTTTCTTTTTTACAGTATATACTGACTGTCTTGTAAAGCCTTTCAAGTACTGAAGTCAGATTGTTGTAAATAAGCTAATAAACACAAATTTCAAACTGTGACACTCTGGTTCTGGCTGCCAACCAACAGCTCTGTTTTACCAATGTTATTATCTCTAGTTGTGGAATGGAATCTCATTATGCATTGCATTTAAATTACACACATTCATCTATATATTCTTGGCAGAGCAAGAAACAGAGAACATGCACATTTTAAACAGAGCAGGTCATTATGCCTGCCATTCTAACCCATAAGCATGTGTCCCATAAAATAGGAGATGAATTAACTGATTTGAGTCCCTAAGGATCTTTTCCAGTAAGAGTAATTATCTGGACAAACTCTGATTTTAGTGTATAAAGGTACGTATTTTAGATAAACCACAACCTCTAATTTTAAGTCAACTATTCTTCCTATTCCTCTATTAAGGAACCTATCCCAGTGATCTATCCCAAGATTAGGGGGAAAGTTGGGTCTCCTGGACTAATCAAGAGACAGTAAGAGATTGTCCCTAGCAATTTTGCTAACACAAGACTTTCACACCACATTTTCTTTTGGGATCTACCCCTAAGATATGACTACAGTGATGGCAGTATATGTTCGGTTAATCATCTGACTTTTAAATTGTATTCTCCCTTTATTATTGAAAATAAATAAGCATGAACTGGAAAATGAAAAGTGCTGATACAACTGATAAACATGTGCCTCCAACAAATGAGGCAAAGATGGAAATCATTAGGCCTCCTGAAGTCAAATGTGAAAAAAAAAAGAACCCAGCTATGCAAGAGGAATGAAATTCTAACTTGGGTCCAAAAAGCCAAAAATTATTAGGGATTTTATAATCACCTTTGGTTTTTTTGGAAAAGAGCCTCCCCAGTCACAGGCACAAATCTAAACATGCACATAAAATTATGATACAGGTACATTATCAGAAGGTCGTGTTCAAACAGAACACTATCACTCTGAACTACCCTGCTGCTTACTGGGCAGATAGATTAATTCTTGCTTCTCCGCATCCTCAGAATTTTCTTTGTGCCATCAGCATACAATTTCAGGCTTACCTATGGGAAGCATGGTTGCTGGCACCTGTCACTATTTAGACGGTAAGCTCCTTGCAGGCAGCTTCTAGGCCTTACTCATCTCTGCGTCTGCAGTGCCTTAGAGAATGCCTGACTAAAAGAGAGTGCTATACAAAAGCCAGAGAGTGAATAAATAAGCGAACAGCCAGATTTACCTCTCTGAGATTCATTTCCTCTTATGAATCAGAGAAGGAAAAAGACACAGCCCAGTGGGCATCAGGCTGCTGTCTCCAGCTGGAGCTACACTTCGTACATGGCGCTGGCCTTACCTATCCAGAGAAATGCAGCACAGGTGAAAAATCGATGCTGTTGTGAGCAGGACATCCAGAGATGTCCGGACGAGGCAGAACATCTCCCCGTAAATCCAGATGTCTTGAACCAGCTCAATGGCACCGAAGGGCATCACGAGCACTGACACCAGCAGATCCGCAAAGGCGAGAGACACAATGAAATAATTGGTTTTTATTTTCCTGTGGGTGAAAAAGTGTAAGGGAGGAGGCAGTGGGAAGGATGGAGGAAAGAGGTTAGGGGGAAAGGAGCAGGGGAGAAAAGAGGGAAAGGGAAGCAAAGAAATAAGGGAAGAAGGGAGGAAAGAAAAGGAGAGAAAAGTCAGATGTGCGACATACTCTGTGGGATTCAGTTTCCCCTTCTGTCTTGTGTGCGGTCCAGTCACTTTGGACTTCTCCAGACCCCTGGCACAATACATCCTCTCTTGCCCTCATCTGTGACCACACTGGCCTGACTTGAGCCCCCCATGCACAGAGACCCTCCCGAGGGTCTTTATGGGGTGTTCTCTCTCCCTACTGTTGGCCTAGCTATATCCTACCAACTCGTTGGGCCTCGGTTTAGTCATTCCCAGGAAACCCTCCCAAGGTGCCCCCCCCCCCCCCAAACAGTGTCAAATTCCACCATTTTCCACTTTTAGACTGACTATCATGTGCCTCACATTTGTCGCAGTGGTTAGAATTTTATTTTTATGCTTTCTTGATTAGAGCATGTCTTACTTTAAGCGGAAGATAGCAGCAGATGGGACAGAACTGAACCTTTCGTCCCCTTTTGTGGCCTGGTGGATCTTAATCTAGACTGCACAATAGAATCACCTAGTAAATGTGTCTAAATATCAATGTCCAGGTCTTGCCCTGGATCTATTAGTTCAGGAATTCTGTGTGATGAACCCACTTACCTCCCCCAAGCTTGCCAAATAAAATATACGGCACTCAGTTAAATGTGAACCTCAGATACACAACAAATAATTTTCCAATATAAGTGTACTCCAGATGTCACATGAGACACACTCTTGCAATACATTAGTAATTTTAAAAGGGTCTTTAGGTGATTCTAATTGCAGCCAAGGATGAAGTGGATAGAGCAGAAGACTGAGGTTTAAATCCTAGATCAGCTACTAGTCAGCTATCCTTTGGGGGCTTCCCTGGTGGCTTAGATGGTAAAGAATCTGCCTGCAATGCAGGAGACCCAGGTTCAATCACTGATAAGGAAGAGCCCCTGGAGAAGGGAATGGCAACCCACTCCAGTATTCTAGCCTGGAGAATCCCATGGACAGAGGCGCCTGGTGGGTTATAGGCCATGAGGACACAAAGAGTTGGACATGGCTGAATGACTAAGCACACATCCAGCTATCCTTTCTTTGAATCAGTTAATAAAGTGAGGAGGTTAGATATGCTGTCAGCCATTATATATATAGTGATCACAACTATTATAGAAAAAACAACACAGGAAAAAAGTCAGGATGGAAATGCACTTATATGTTTATACTTGTTATGTTAGAACTATGAGATTACATGTGACTTTTTTTCCCCTGTATCATTTTCCAAACATCATTGCCATGTATCTTTTTCCCTTCATAGCTATAAATTCTAGCAGAAATTATAAATTCAGACTCCAGTTCTCCAGGGAGAGCCCCGAACTCCACCCAGGTTTTCTCATGAGGTTGCCTCACGTGACTCACCTGAGCTGTCTGTCCCTGCACACGGCCACCATCACCAGCAGGTTCCCCAAGATAGCCATCAGGATAACTGCCGAGAGAAACGTGAGCAGCACGACCTTCTCCACTGACCCGAAACCCTCCTTGGAACTGGAAGACACACAAACACGAAGAACTGAAGAAAACTCTTGAGACACAAGAAAGAAAATTAGTTTTTTCCTTCATTCATTTTCAGAAAGGCAACTTCACTGTCGAAGCTGCAAACACACATGTCTTGTACACCTAATATATGCCAATGTTTGCACTTCTCACTTTACATGTTATTCTGGTTAACTCCTACATAATGAGAAGGAGGAGGCTCAGAGAGGTAGATTAACTACCCTGAGATTGCACGGTGATTCTCTATCAGAGAACTTGAGGCTTTCCTTCAGAGCACTGAGCTTAGCTTGTGCTCAGAAAGCTTATTTGGTTGATTCTTGTTTGGCACACCAACACAGCTAGGTTGTAAGCTCCATGAGGCAGGGACATTGCCTGTTTTCTCCATTGACAAATTCAATTTCAATACATCATTCATATTTAGTGAATGAAGGAAAAATGGCATGAAATGAGCAAATGAAGGTAACTTGAACCAGTATCTGTGTGAACACAAAGGCCATCTGTGTTCAGTATCTCATCCCAGTCCACAAGAAGCTGCTGCGTGCAAGCAGGCTGTCCAAGGACTAGGTCACGGTTTGAAGGTTGTTTGTTCCTAAATGGCTGACTTGGACAAACTGTTCTTGGATTATGTGAAACCCACTGGAAATACAGAATCCATCAATAAACTCAGGGATTCCTTTCACTGCCTAGAACTACATGTCTTTTGGTGCCCAATACAACAGCTCAAATTTGTGTGCTTGTGAGTTTCAGCAACCGATTTGTTTCTATAAACCCTGCCCTCCTAATATCAACTCAATTTTGTCTTGCTAACTTGGAAGTGAGTGTCCCCTATCAATAAAAGCACAAAAAATGCAGATTATTCAGAAGCTGCAGGAAAATATTTGTTTTTTAATGTGGTTTTTAAAATGTTCTTTTAAATGAAGTTTCAAAGAATCTTAAAACTTTTAGACCCAAACACACATTTCAATATGGAGAAACTAAGACCCAGTGAGAGTAACTAGCTTGCCAGAGTGTGTTAGCATCTAGACTGGAGAAGCTGCTTGCTCTTTAGGCCACCGCTGGGTACTCAGGCAGGAGTGAACATCGACATTTTAGGAATCAGTGAACTAAAATGGACTAGAATGGGTGAATTTAATTCAGATGACCATTATATCTACTACTGTGGGCAAGAATCCTTTAGAAGAAATGGAGTAACCCTCATAGTCAACAAAAAGAGTCCGAAATACAGTACTTGGATACAATTCCAAAAATGACAGAATGATCTCTGTTCATTTACAAGGCAAACGATTCAATGTCAGAGTAATACAAGTCTATGACCTGACCAGTAATGCTGAAGAAGCTGAAGTTGAATGGTTCTATGAAGACCTACAAGACCTTCTAGAACTAACTCCCAAAAAAGATGTCCTTTTCATTATAGGGGACTGGAATGCAAAAGTACGAAGTCAAGAAATACCTGGAATAACAGGCAAATTTGGCCTTGGAGTACAGAAAGAAGCAGGGCAAAGGCTAACAGAGTTTTGCCAAGAGACTGCACTGGTCATAGCAAACACTCTCTTCCAGCAACACAAGAGAAGACTCTATACAAGGACATCACCAGACAGTCAAAATTGAAATCACATTCGTTATATTCTTTGCAGCCAAAGATGGAGAAGCTCTTTAGTCAGCAAAAACAAGACTCGGAGCTGACTGTGGCTCAGATCCTGAACTCCTTATTGCTAAATTCAGACTTAAATTGAAGAAAGTAGGGAAAACCACTAGACCATTCAGGTATGACTTAAATCAAATCCCTTATGATTACACAGTGGAAGTGAGAAATAGATTCAAGGGATTAGATCTGATAGAGTGTCTGAAAAACTATGGATGGAGGTTCATGACACTGCACAGGAGGCAGTGATCAAGACCATCCCCAAGAAAAAGAAATACAAAAAAGCAAAATGGTTGTCTGGGGAGGCCTTACAAATAGCTATGAAAAAAAGAAGCGAAAAACAAAGGAGAAAAGGAAAGATACACCCATTTGAATGCAGAGTTCCAAAGAACAGCAAGGAGAGATAAGAAAGCCTTCTTCAGCGACCAATGCAAAGAATTAGAGGAAAACAATAGAATGGGAAATATTAGAGATCTCTTCAAGAAAATTAGAGACACCAAGGAAACTTTTCATGCAAAAGTGGGCACAACAAAGGACAGAAATGGTATAAACCTAAGAGAAGCAGAAGATATTAAGAGGGGGTGGCAAGAATACACAGAAGAACTATGCAAAACGACCTTCATGACCCAGATAACCACGATGGTGTGATCACTCACCTAGAGCCAGACATCCTAGAATGCAAAGTCAAGTGGGCCTTAGGAAACATCACCAGGAACAAAGCTAGTGGAGGTGATGGAATTCCAGTTGAACTTTTTCAAATCCTAAAAGATGATGCTGTGAAAGTGCTGCACTCAATATGCCAGCAAATTTGGAAAACACAGCAGTGGCCACAGGACTGGAAAAGGTCAGTTTTCATTCCAATCCAAAAGAAAGGCAATGCCAAAGAATGCTCAAACTATCACGCAATTACACTCATCTGACACTCGAATAAAGTAGTGCTCAAAATTCTCCAAGCCAGGTTTCAACAGTATGTGAACCATGAATTTCCAGATGTTCAAGCTGGATTTAAAAAAGGTAAAAGAACCAAATATCAAATTGCCAACGTCTTTTGGATCATTGAAAAAGCAAGAGAGCTCCAGAAAAACATCTACTACTGCTTTATCGACTATGCCAAAGTCTTTGACTGTGTGGATCACAACAAACTGTGGAAAATTCTGAAAGAGATGGGAATACCAGAACACCCAACCTACCTCTTGAGAAATCTGTATACAGGTCAGGAAGCAACAGATCTGGACATGGAGCAACAGACTGGTTCCAAATAGGGAAAGGAGTACGTCAAGGCTGTATATTGTCACCTGCTTTTTTAACTTATCTGCAGAGTGCATCATGAGAAACGCTGGGCTGGATGACGCAGAAGCTGGAATCAAGGTTGCCGGGAGAAATATCAATAACCTCAGATATGCAGATGACACCACCCTTATGGCAGAAAGTGAAGAAGAACTAAAGAGCCTCTTGATGAAAGTGAAAGAGGAGAGTGAAAAAATTGGCTTAAAGCTCAACATTCAGGAAACTAAGATCATGGCACCTGGTCCCATGACTTCATGGCAAATAGATGGGAAAACAATGGAAAGAGTGAGAGACTTTATTTTTTGGGGCTCCAGAATCACTGCAGATGGTGACTGCAGCCAGAAATTGAAAGACGCTTGCTCCTTGGAAGAAAAGTTATGACCAACCTAGACAGCATATTAAAAAGCAGAGACATTGCTTTGCCAACAAAAGGTCCATCTAATGAAAGCTATGGTTTTTCCAGTAGTCATGTATGGATGTGAGAGTTGGACTACAGAGAAAGCTGAGAGCCCAAGAATTGATGCTTTTGAACCGTGATGTTGGAGAAGACTCTTGAGAGTCCCTTAAACAGCAAGGAGATCCAACCAGTCCATCCTAAAGGAAATCAGTCCTGAATGTTCATTGGAAGGACTGATGCTGAAGCTGAATCTCCAATACTTAGGCCATCTGATGTGAACTGATGTCATTTGAAAAGACCCTGATGCTGGGAAAGATTGAAGGCAGGAGGAGAAGGGGATGACAGAGGATGAGATGGTTGGATGGCATCACAGACTCAGTGCACATGAGTTTGAGTAAACTCCAGGAGTTGGTGATGGACAGGGAGTCGTGGCATGCTGCAGTCCATAGGGTTGTAAAGAGTCAGACATGACTGAGGAACTGAACTGAACTGAACTGGGCACTCAGGTCCAAACAACAAGAAAGATCTATCTTCACTGAGCTCTTTTGATTGAAAACCAAGATACCTGCTAGTTTTTTTTTTTTTTTTTTTTTTTTTTTTTTAATTTTATTAGTTGGAGGCTAATTACTTCACAACATTTCAGTGGGTTTTGTCATACATTGACATGAATCAGCCATAGAGTTATACGTATTGTTAGTTTGAAATGGCACCAGCCCTCCAAGTCTGGGCTCTGGCTTTGTCTGAAACCTCTTTTGTTAAGCCTGGCATAGAAGACAAGATGACAACTGGAATAAGGAATCAGAAATCTCCACTCAGCTCACAAGTAGCTTTGTTGCTTCACTGAAGTCCTTATGGCTGGATTCAGATGAAAGGGAATTTTAGGTTATGTCCATCTAAATCACCCTTCTGCACCTAAACTCCAACTATTGCTGGTACAAATCATAGACAGGTGAGATTTAACTCAATGAGGAAAGACTTCAGTAGGCTGTTTAGCCCACCCCAAACTATTTCGATTTAGGCCATGTTAATCGAGGCAAAGTGTCTAATAAAGGAGGTAACAATGCTTTTTGCCTTGTCCTTCTTGGAGGCTTTGACTCAGAATCCCTGTGAAACTTGTTCCCCTCTCTAGGTCTCTAAACTTGTGCCTTCTTCCTGGAATGCTTCTTCTCAATATTCAGGTCTCAGATTAAAGTTCACTACCATTTAATGTGCCACACTCAAACATTTTTCCTTTTCTTTATACCCTTTACTGTTATCCAGAATAATAACTTCTGTTATTATTGTCTGTGCCCTACCTCCACAGACTGACGTTTGGTTATCTTTTTCACCACAATTCCTAGTACCTGGCACAGAGTCTAACCTACAGTATGTGCAGTGTAAAGGTAGATGAAGTATATAGGAAATGCATAATTACTTGCTGAGAGAAAGATAGTGAATTCATAATGGTGAGGTTTATTCTTCAGTGTCTTTGAACAGGTTGCAGGTATAGAAAAGGTTTTACCTAGACAAGAGAAGACCCAAGGATGAGACATAAAAGCTATTGTTAACTCTCTGAGGACTGTCCTTTGAAATAAGAGTAGATTTATGCATTAATTCATTCAACAATACTTTCTAAGCACCTGCCCTGCATTAGGCATTGTTGTAGCCTTAGAGCAGCAGAAATAAGCAAAACAGAGAGCAATAAATAGATAAGCAAGAATATAGATACATTTAGCTAGTAATATGAGCAGCAAGTGGGGGCTGAAAGCCTGGCTGTTAAATGGGAGTTGTCAGGGAAGCTCAGCAATAGGTTGTCAGAGTTTACGGCCTACGGTTCTGTGACTGTGGGACCAGTGAGCGGTCTCGAAACAGTGGCTCTCAACGTTGGCTGCACATGGAAATCACCTGGAGAGCCTTAGAAAATGCTGATGGTAGAACCCGACTCTCAAAGACCCTGATTTAGTTAGTCTGGGTTGCAGCCTGAATATCAGAATTTTTAAAAGCTCCTAAGTGGTTCTGATGTGCAACCAAAGTTAAGAATCACTGCTAAAGGGAGGGAAGATTTAGTAGTGGATAATAACTTTCTAATAACCAAGGATGATCCACAGTAGCTTCTCAGTGTCATTTTGAGTGCCCTGGCTCAGGAAGTGTTTAAGAATATCAAGGTGTCAATTAGATATGACTTCACACCTATTAGGATAGTTATTATAAAACAAAACTGAAAAATAACAAGTGTTGGTGAGAATGAGAATAAGCTGGAAATTCAGTGCCTTTCTGATAGAAGTGTAAAATGGTGCAACTGATATGGAAAACAGTTTGGTGCTTTCTCAAAATGCTAAATACAGAAAGACTATCTGATTCAGCAGTATCAGTCCTAGATATACACTCTAAAGAATCAAAAGCATGGACATGAATAGAGATATGCACTCCATTGTTCATAACAGCATTATTCACAATAGCCAAAAGGAAGAAACAACTCAAGAGTGCATCAACAGGTGAAAGGATAAAAAGAATGCAGTATAAACAGACTATGGAATTTCTGTTCAGTCATAAAAAGATATTAAGTTCTCATCCATGCTACAATATGGATAAACCCTGAAAACATCATGCTCCGTGAAATAAACCAGACACAAAAAGACAGACATTGTATAATTCCATGTATAGGAAGAGCCTAGAACAGGCAAATTCTTAGAGAAACAAAGTAGAATAGTGTTAACCAGGGACTGGGATAGGTAGAGGAGAGGGGAATGGGGACTTATTTAATGAGTATAGAATCTCTATTTGGGATGATGAAAAAACTCTGGAAATGGATAATGGTAATGACTGCACACCACTGTGAGTGATCATCTTGTCACTCAATCGTACATGTAAAATGGTTACTGTATATATTAATGGTAAGTTTTATGTCATGTACATTTTATCACAATAGAAAAGAAGAATACATCAGTTCAGTTCAGTTGCTCAGTCATGTTTGACTCTTTACAACCCCATGGACTGCAGCACACCAGGACTCCCTGTCCATCACCAACTCCTGGAGTTTACTCAAACTCATGTGCACTGAGTCTGTGATGCCATCCAACCATCTCATCCTCTATCGTCCCCTTCTACTCCAGCCTTCAATCTTTCCCAGCATCAGGGTCTTTTCAAATGACATCAGTTCACATCAGATGGCCTAAGTATTGGAGATTCAGCTTCAGCATCAGTCCTTCCAATGAACATTCAGGACTGATTTCCTTTAGGATGGACTGGTTGGATCTCCTTGCTGTTTAAGGGACTCTCAAGAGTCTTCTCCAACATCACGGTTCAAAAGCATCAATTCTTGGGCTCTCAGCTTTCTCTGTAGTCCAACTCTCACATCCATACATGACTACTGGAAAAACCATAGCTTTCATTAGATGGACCTTTTGTTGGCAAAGCAATGTCTCTGCTTTTTAATATGCTGTCTAGGTTGGTCATAACTTTTCTTCCAAGGAGCAAGCGTCTTTCAATTTCTGGCTGCAGTCACCATCTGCAGTGATTCTGGAGCCCAAAAAAATAAAGTCTCTCACTCTTTCCATTGTTTTCCCATCTATTTGCCATGAAGTCATGGGACCAGGTGCCATGATCTTAGTTTCCTGAATGTTGAGCTTTAAGCCAATTTTTTCACTCTCCTCTTTCACTTTCATCAAGAGGCTCTTTAGTTCTTCTTCACTTTCTGCCATAAGGGTGGTGTCATCTGCATATCTGAGGTTATTGATATTTCTCCCGGCAACCTTGATTCCAGCTTCTGCGTCATCCAGCCCAGCGTTTCTCATGATGCACTCTGCAGATAAGTTAAATAAGCAGGTGACAGCCTTGATGTACTCTTTTCCCTATTTGGAACCAGTCTGTTGCTCCATGTCCAGATCTAACTGTTGCTTCCTGACCTGTATACAGATTTCTCAAGAGGTAGGTCGGGTGGTCTGGTATTCCCATCTCTTTCAGAATTTTCCACAGTTTGTTGTGACCCACACAGTCAAAGAGTTTGGCATAGTCGATAAAGCAGTAGGAGATGTTTTTCTGGAACTCTCTTGCTTTTTCAATGAGCCAAAAGACGTTGTCAATTTGATATTTGGTTCTTCTACCTTTTCTAAATCCAGCTTGAACATTTGGGAGTTCTCGGTTCACATACTGTTGAAGCCTCGCTTGGAGAATTTTGAGCATTACTTTATTCGAGTGTCAGATGAGTGTAATTGCGTGGTAGTTTGAGCATTCTTTGGCATTGCCTTTCTTTTGGATTGGAATGAAAACTGACCTTTTCCAGTCCTGTGGCCACTGCTGTGTTTTCCAAATTTGCTGGCATATTGAGTGCAGCACTTTCACAGCATCATCTTTTAGGATTTGAAATAGCTCAACTGGAATTCCATCACCTCCACTAGCTTTGTTCCTAGTGAATACATGGATGACCCTATATCAGGATGCTGTATGGTTTCTTGTACTTGAGGCAGGTAGGACTGACTGATTTTAGGTCCCTCTCTTGTCTATGGACAGTATTTGAACATATCCTCAGAACATAGATTGTCCATCAACCACACCCTCACCATAAGAACCATCTCCCCTGAACTGCCTTCCTCCTGCAGAAGAAAAGAACAGATTCAGAGTCTGAAGTGAACACCTTTGGCTCCAGAGAATGTATATTTCAAATTAAGTGGGAATGTCAGGGTCAGAGATCCCCAAGTTCAGTGTTATGGTTCATTCATAGCATGCCAATTAGGAGCTAGATACAGTGAAACTTTGCAAGTGAAGGGCTAAATGTAACCACAGAATTTTTAACTAGCCAGATTTGTCCTTTGAACTAAACGTAAGTCCAGTCGAGATAATTAAAGTAAGTTAGGAACTATGTCTACTACTTCATGGTAGGTCCTTAGAGTGCCTCTGACACCCTTCAGGATTAGTGTCAACCACCACCAAACAATTCTCACCTGGCCAAAGGGCTGGCCACTCCGCTAAATCGGTTCTTTGACAGTTATTCTTATAAGAAATTTTACTTTCTCTCCCTCTCTTCTTTCGCTTTTCCAGTGATCTCTTGACCCATGAATAAGGAAATTCCACAAATTGGCTGGCTCTGTTTATCATTTTCTCTGTTCTTAACAAATGAATATCTATGACAATAATTCTGGGTAAATTTTAACATAGGTTTATACATGAAAATGGATTGTAAATGACAAAATGTAATATAAACAAGTAATCAGTGGCATTAACACCAGAAGCCCATATAGGGACAATAGCTAAGGAAGTTTTAGGTTATGCTCCGTTATATCGTCCAGAATAATGGGTCTCAAGGGCAAACACAGACATCTCTCTTCCCCCACACCTGCACCCCCACTTGTTGTGTTAAAATAGCTATATAATTTCAAAATTTTCTGAGCCTGTTTCATTCTGGATCAATTGAGGAAGTCACAGTAAATCTATCAGATATGTATTTATTGCCAGCTCAGTTCAGTTCAGTCGCTCAGTCATGTCCAACTCTTTGCGACCCCATGAATCGCAGCATACCAGGCCTTCCTGTCCATCACCAACTCCCGGAGTTTACTCAAACTCATGTCCATCGAGTCAGTGATGCCATCCAGCCATCTCATCCTCTGTCGTCCCCTACTCCTCCTGCCTTCAATCTTTCCCAGCATCAGGGTCTCTTCCAGTGAGTCAGTTCTTCACATCAGGTGGCCAAAGTATTGGAGCTTCAGCTTCAGCATCATTGCCAACCATATGCCAAAATCTATGCCAAGCATTAGGATTCAATAGTAAAGAAGGTTGACAACGTCCCCACCTTCATGGAGTTCACCACTGATGAAAGTACACAACTAACAAAGAAATACAGTTTGTGATCAGTGTTTCAGAGTTACACTCTTAAACCTTAGTGCTCACATGTATCTTTTGGGAATACTGTTAGAATGCAGATTCTGATTATTTTGGCCTAACATGGGGTCTGGGGTTCTGCGTTCCTCACAAGCCCACATACAAGCTCATGAAGAGTATCAGTGATACTCCTGCCACTAGTTCATGAATCACACGTGGGGCTGTAAGACTCTCAAGGGCATTGGCATGATGGTGATAGAGAACAACTAGATTAGAGGGAACATCTAAGCAATCAGGGAACACTGGATTTAGTTGTTCTGATACACACAAAGGATCCAAGAGTTAGGGTTAGGGGAACCAGGAGAAGAGCAAGTACAAAGGCCTTGAGACAGGAAAGATGTTTTTTGTGTTCACTATCAGAGAGGAATGAACAAGGAATAAAAAAAATCCAAGATGAACTTCAAAAAGTAGTCAGGAGTCAGATCCAGAGGGTTTTGGATGGGCTGGTAAGAAGCTCATGCTTTATTAGCCAATAAATGAGAATACAGTAAAGTGATTTAAGGAGAAAAATGACATTGGGGATCTAAATGTGAGAGAAAGTAAGTAAACCCTGTACCTTGCCAGGGTCCAGGTAAGGGAAGACAATGGCTTGGAGTAGGGTGGTGGCCCTGGAGATGGAGATGTGGGTGGAATGAAGGTATATTTGAGAAATAGAGGGATAGGTAAGAACAATACATACCATGAATGGACAGAAAGAAGCAGAAATGAACGTCATAATTCTGATTTGCTTCTCTGAGTAAATGATGGTACCATTAAATGAGATGGGAAACACATTAAGTGTGAGATATGCATAAAACATTCAGGTGGAGATGTCAAGCAGGCAATTGGAGCTCAGAAAGGATGACTGGGTCTGAGAAACACACTTGGGATTTCCAGCATTTCTATGCAATTTAGAGCCTTGAGGAAGGATGAAATCTTTCAAGAAGAGGGCCAGAGTCTTGATGAAATCTGATACTGAGATATGCAATAGAGAAGGAAGAACCAGCAGAGGAAACTGAGAAAGAAAGCAGAGGAGACATCACTGGGGAACACCAGGTGAGTGTGTTGCTATAAAAGTCAAGTGCAAAGAAAATATCAAATGAGGGAAAAAAAGGTGTTTCTTGACAGTTCCCTGGGAATCACCACAGGGCTCCTTCTGGGAAGGAAGGGAAACAAGGAGACAGGGTAATAATAGTAGTTCTTTTTCTTTTTATGTATTGCACTTTGCAATAAAATTGTGTGACCACAGAGCTTCATCACTGGAGCAATGACCTCTGCAGAAAGTCTCTGCTCTGCCACTGCTGTGCATGCCAACCACACAAAAAACACTCTTCTTGAAAATACACGCACCACATCCATTAAGCATTCCAAACAGTTCAAAATACTCCCTAACCAATAGCTTTCTTTACCCAACCTGCCCACCACTGCGAAGTCCTTTGTCAAATAATTGCAAGTAAATTAGAGAAAACAGTGTTCATTTTCTTACCAATCAACAGTCAGCACAAAGAATACAAAAGCACTCTGAATTAAATGGGAGAGCCTGACTAAAACTGGATGGTTTCTTCCCAGTGTGAATTTTATTAACCTTAAGTGTAAGGTCCATGGCATTTCCTATAGTGATAAAAGACTGGATGTTAACTTTTCACTCAGTTTGACTAAACTTCAGATAGACTTCTTATTCCAGACTATGGCCTTCATTTTCTTAGAGCATTTTACTTCAGAAAACTTGTAAATTCTTTCTCTGCCCTTTGGGATGTAAGTCTTTTTAAAAGCCTCTTGCTAGTTTTTCAAGCAAGGATGTCTTCTGCAAGGATGTGGTAGCCCTTTGAAATGCAATCAAGGTAAAGAAAGCCCCCATCTCCCAGTCTCTGTGAGAAAGTGGAAACCTATGGTCCTATCTTCCGTGGGCACGTTGCTCCAAGTTGTAAAACTACTTTGTCTTTCCTTTGTTGTCATTCAGTTGCTAGGCCATGTCCGATTGTGACCCCATCAGCTGCAGCATGTCAGGCTTCCCTGTCCTTCACTACCTCCATGAGTTTGCTCAAACTCATGCCCATTGAGTAGGTGATGCCATCCACCATCTCATCCTCTGTCTCCCTGTTCTCCTCCTGCCCTCAATCATTTCCAGCATCGGGGGCTTTTCTGATCAGCCAGTTCTTCGCATCAGGTGACCAAAGTATTGGAGCTTCAGCTTCAGCATCAGTCCTTCCAATGAATATTCAGGGTTGATTTCCTTTAGAATTGATTGGTTTGGTCTCCTTGCAGTCTAAGGAACTCTCAAGAGTCTTCTTCAGCACCACAGTTCAAAAGCATCAATTCTTTGGCGCTCAGCCTTCTTTATGGTCCAACTCTCACATCTGTACACAGCTACTAAAAAATCATAACTTGGACCAAACTGAACTTTGTCGGCATTCCTTTAAATATATGCCATTTCTTTCTAGATTTCTTGGGAAATTGACATGCAAACAATAGCCAGACCCTATATAGCAATAAAACTCTGGCAGTCTCTGTGGCACCAGTCCAGAAAGGTTAGGACTTGTTCAGTGACTGCTAGCTTCCATATTTTCCCCCTCCTGCTGTTAGGGGAAACACTGACCAAAACCACCCACCCTAACTGCTTCCAACTCAAGACTTACCACAGAAAGCCAAATACACTCCTCAAAGCAATTACATTAGATGCACCACTTCTTATGCACTTCCTGCTTTTCTAGGTTAACTATCTCTGATCAGAGCACAGCTAAAGTTCTGTTTCATGAAAAGCTTTTCTACTCCCCATCCTGACTTTGAGTCTTTGCTAAATGCAAGTGATGATGGCTGACTTCCTTGTTACAGCAAGTGCTGAAGAAACAGCCTCTGTTCTCATCCATGTGATCTTTCTTTCCATATTCTAGGTATACACCTATCCAGAATACTATATTTTCAAATCAGGTAGAATCTTTTCTGGGGAAGAAAAAATTTCTTATTTTTTGGTTTATGTTACTTTGGGTTTTTAATAGTAACTTTTCAGGTGGTCCAGCTAACTTTTTTTTTTTTTTAACAGTATGATTTTATTCTTAAAAATGCTTTAAAAAAGAACAGAAGGACTAAAATAACTCATATGAAATATTTTCATAAGAGCATCAGAGCATCCTGGTGCTCCAGGATCACAAGAGAGCATCAAAATTACCAAGAAATCTTGGTTCAAACACATGGCTGGATTCGCCAACAGAGTTTCAAGTACATCCGGAATGAGGCCCCAAAAATGCATTTCTAACAAGTTTCTAGGTGATGCTGCTGTGGTTGGTCTGGGGACCACATTTTGAGGACCAGTTGACCAAGAGCATCGTGAAAGATGCCCTAACCCTCACATCTCCACTGCAAATTACTTTGTTCCTAGGTTTAAAACTTCCTGCTTGGAAGTTCGGAGACTGTGACATTGATTAAACTCCTATTACATATCATGCAACACACTAAGGACAGTTTTAACATTGGCTCATTTAATCTTCACAATAACTATGTAATCTATAGCATGATGCCCTTTTTACAGAACAGACTGGTGCTCAGCATGGTAAGGAGACTTAAGATCCTACTTAAGATCAAGTAATAGACCTGGGATTTTAAACCTACACATTCTGATTCCAAGATCAATGCTTTACCCGCTAAATGTTAAATGTGCTCATTTGAAATTGAATAAATTTCCTTTTAAGACAAAAAAGACAAGCTAAAGTTTTACTGTGTATCTAGAAACCTAGAATCAAACATGTTGATGATGACAGCTTAATATGCCTTTAAAAAATATGCTGGCTATAGAAAATGCCAGGGAAAAAATTCACACAGATGGAAATTATGCTTAATGGATTTTCTATGCAATTCTAAAAGCACTACTTTTGATTGTTTTTGAAGACCTTATAGAGGAAGGTGGGAGGGTGAGGGTGGGGGTTAGTACACAAGGGAAGTAGGCTAGGTATCTTTCAAATGCCAACACGTGGAGGAAAATTCTTATGGCAAGCTCTAAATAGACTTTTCCAGAGCCTCAAAGATCACACACATTGAGAATGAGAAAAACTTCAAAGCCCAAAGAGGATCTGTCTGTATGGCGTATAATAGAGTTCAAAGCTGCAAGGAATACAAAAGATATCAGGATCAAAGACACAGTGCTCCAAGGCCATGTCTGGATGTAAAGCCAAGCCAGAACTGATGGGACAAGATTCTCACTGCTGCACAGTGTGTTAACTACCAGGGCTTCCATTCTTCCAGGAAATAAAATGCTAGATGACAGTTGCCAGTAAGTTATACCTTAGAGGTGAGTCTCACTTTAAGAAAACCTATTCTTCCAAAATTGGAACTCAGCAAACAGTTCCAGAGATCTTTTTTTTTTTTTCTTTCCCATATGTTATTTCTTCTCTGGTTTGTTTTACAAACATCTCTTTGCCCACATTTGCTCAGGGTATAGAAATATTCATCAGGTACAGAAAGGCCTTCCTTTGGAGTAAAACACATGGCATGTTTTCAGTATTTAGCTGGTCATTTACTTCCTTGAAATTATTCTTATGGTTATGAGAAATCCATCCCAGGGAAAAATATGGACCACGTGGAGTCTCTCTATTACGGTCAATCATTTACCAGAAAGATAAGGCCTCAAGGAAAAGCGGAATTTCCCCTCCTCTAATAATGTCTTGCTCCCCATTGCTCTGTCACTGGGCCCCACTGCTAATGAATTCAGCTTTGCACATTTTGCCGTGGTTCTGCTTGTATGGTAAATATTATGATTTCCTGTCTCACCTCTGCTTCTGACAATATAAAAATCTTAAGTTCTGATGAAAGAAGAAATTGCTTAGCGTTACTCTACTGCAGAAGTAACCAAACAATGGCCAATGGACCAAATTCAGCCAATTGTCAGTTTTTGTAAATAAGAGTTCACTGAAACACAGGTACATTCAACTGCTTATGTATTTTCTATGACTGCTTTCCACTATAAAGGCAGGGTTGAGTAATTACAGCAACAACAGTACGGCCTACAAAAGGTGAAACTATGTTTTGACCCTTTATGAAACAAGTTTGATGACCCCACTTTTTTGGAGCCAGAGATATGTTAGGTCTAAAGAAGAATATGGGAGAGACACGAAGACTTTCTATTTAATTGGGGGTGATTCATTCCTCTTGATTTTCTCACTAAGTGAGAAACAATATCATTCCAGTTGACTAAGCCAGAAGCTAGGTATCTTTCCCCATTTCTTCTCCTTTACCTAAGTTGTTATCTACTTTGAGTATCTCCCCTTTATTTTCTTTTGGCTCTGTGGCATGTGAGATTCTAGGTGCCCCAAAAAAGGACTGAACCCATTCCCTCTGCAGTGCGGATGTGGAGTCTTAACCACTGGACCACCAGGGTGGTCCGTTGAGTATCTGTTAAGTCTCTTCACTTCTCTCCAGTCCACTGTCAGTACTTTAAGCTCCACCTACTTTGCACCAGGGCCCAGTTTCATGGAAGACAATTTTCCCATGGACCGGATGGTGGAGGTGGATGGTTTCGGGATGACTCCAGCACATTACATTAGTTGTGCACTTTATTTCTATCATCGACTTCACCTCAGATCATCATGCTTTACGTCCCTGAGGTTGGGACCCCTGCTCTAATGGAAGCCTTTCTGTCATCTTCATTTGCCTAGACTACTACAAGCAGTACTGTCTGCTCTGTCCTCAGCTACCAGTCAATTAGACATGTTCAAAACTGAACTCTTGATTTCCCTCACCTCAAACCTGCTTCCTGTCTCAATTAGCAGCAAGTATATTGTTGCTCAGGCCAAACCTTGGAGTAATTTCTAACAAGTTTCTCTCTCAGACCTCACATATGTCAACAAATCCTGTTAGCTCTAATTTAAAAATGTTTTCTGATTCTGGCTCTTTTCCAGCTCTTCTGCCACCCTAATTTAAACTACATCATGCCTTACCTGGGTGATGGCAAAGGCTCCCAACTGGGTTCCTGCTTCCACCATTTTCTGCATATAATCTTCTCTTCAAGCAGTAGACAGATCGAGCTTTGCAAAATGTTTAGGGTGGAACATACCACTGTCCTACTCACTACCCTTGAGATGCCTTGTCATCACACTCAGAATAATACCCAGAGCCTTTACCTTTGCCCAAATAGCTCCATAAGGTTGGATCTTGGCTGCTTCTATGATCTCAGCTCTTGCCACTCTCTCCTTTTCCCAGGCTGCTCCTGTCATGAAGGCTTCCTCATCATTCCCTAAAGGAGCCAACCAGGCTCCCCTTTCAGGATCTCTCATTTGATGCTGCCTCCATCTGGATCTCTTTATCCCAAGGGATCACTTCATTCAGGTCCATACTCAGACTCACTTCTAAAGAGAGGGTTTTCCTGACTTCCATATTGAAAACAGGACCTCTCACTCTATTCCTGTCTTGTAGTTTTGATTTTCACAGCTGTTACCTAGTATGCCCTCCCACACACTAGAATGGCTTGATTGAAATCTCATTGTAAGCAGGAACTTAGTCTGCTATGTCTATAGATGTAGATGTATTTCTAGTACCTAAAACAGTGCCTTGCACATACAAATACTAGAAAAGTATTTGTGGAATAAATGAATGAATGGAGTCACCTTTCATTGGTCATCTCTACCTTGACTCTTTCTCTTCCCTCCGATTGTCAGCACTGAAGTCAAAATGTTTTTTTCTATATTTTTCAAAAAGGAATTAGCCTGTAGTCTCATTGTAATTTTGGTAAAATATCAAATTTGACCGCATTTAACCCAATCCCTACTTAGTTCTCCAGCTTTATTTCTGACATGAGTGCATGCATGCTCAGTTGCTCAGTCATGTCTAACTCATTGAAACCCTATGAACTTATAGCCTGCCAGGTTCTTCTGTCCATGGGATTTTCCTGGCAAGAATACTAGAGTAGGTTGCCATTACCTGCTTCAGAGGATCTTCCCATCCCAGGGATCAAACCCATGTCGCCTGTGTCTCCTGCATTGCAGGATTATTTCTGACACTGCTCCATAACTCTACCAGAGGAAAGTACTCAAATGCCCACAAAGGGAGCTGGGACACACTTGTTAAGCCCCACCTCTCTTTCCCCTCCTTTACCTGGCAGGCTCTTTTATGTCCATTGATACTCAATTAAATGTATTCTCTGTGAACTCATCCCACCTCTGACTCCAAGAACTTCTTCTTTCTACATGCTTTATAGCAATTCATCATGGCTTTTATCACACTATTTTTTAATTATTCATTTAAATATATGTCACCACAACCATACTATCTTACTAATTTTGGTATCCATATTGCCTAGCACAACAAATATTTACCAAACAAGTTAAAAAGATATGTATGTTAGCCCTTACTTGAAAGAAATTTAAACTCCAGCAATCACCATAAATTTAAACTCAGCAGCCATACTGTTGCTGCTATAATTACTCAACCCTGCCTTTATAGTGGAAAGCAGTTATAGAAAATACATAAGCAGTTGAGTGTGCCTGTGTTTCAGTGAACTTTTATTTACAAAACTGACAATTGGCTGAATTTGGTCCATTGGCCATTGTTTGGCTACTTCTGCAGTAGAGTAATGCTAAGCAATTTCTTCTTTCATCTGAAAGAAGTTTTTTTTTTTTTTTCTTAAACTTAACAGGTCTATTTAATCCTACATCTAAACCACTCCCTGAGTCAGGAGTATTAGGGTCATCAATCATCTCTTTGAATTACAACATGCAATTGCTAACATTACAGATTACCAAATAGTTTGCTAGTTTCTCCAGCGAATAATAGAAGCCTTTCCCACAATTTGCTCTGAAGGCTAACAATACTTCCAAACCTATTTACTAGAACAACACTTCTAAATCTATTTTCTAGTCATTTCCTATGCCCTGAAGCTATTGTAAGCAGTAAATAAGAAAATACACGTAAAACACTTGAGATATTGCCTGGCATACACTACATGCCCAACACATGTTAGCTATTAGTATTCTTCTTTTCTGTTCATTTTGAAAATGCACAAATGGCATTTAGATTTTTTCTGGTCCTCAAACTCATAGGACTGCAAGAAAGTCTGGTAGATGACTGATCACTATGACAGCATGTTGTAACTTGGCTGGAGGCTGTTGAAATAACAAGTAAAAATAGAGTCCAGAGATGAGAGATAGTAAGAATGCACTGGAGTTCTTCCAGACAGAGCTAGCAGAAAAGCAAATGTGATTGAACAGAGAAGGAAAAAAAAAAATGCTGAAAGTTCACAGACGTGGAGATAGAGTTTGGAAGTTTCCTTGGTTGCTCAGCAGTAGAGAATCTGCCTGCCAATGTAGGAGACATAGGTTCAATCCCTGGGTCAGAAAGATCTCCTGGAGAAGGAAATGGAAACCCACTCCAGTATTCTTGCCTAGAGAATCCCGTGGACAGAGGAGCCTGGTGGGTTATATTCCATGGAGTTGCAAAAGAGTTGGATATGACTTAGTGACTAAAGAACAATGACATACAAATGTAAGCAGTAAGAATTTGGATGCATACAGAGTTGCCATAAGCATAAAATAAGTGGGGGATATCTAACATCTTGATAGGCATGAGGACTTTGAAGAGAAAGACTCTGCGTTCAAGTTCACCATCACACAAGCACACTCATTCACACCTCCATGAACACAACCCAAAAGAGCAGGCTGGGCAGTGATGGGGATAAAGGAAGCCAGGTAGAGAGTAACTGTGGCGTCAACCAAGGATAGACAGGTCACAGTTAGCCTGTCCACCTGGATACTACTAGACATTCTAGAGCTTGTAAAGTCATTTAAAAACGACTGCTGGGATTTCCCACTTGTCAACCTAAGAACTGCACTGTATTACAATTCATAAATGTATGTCCAGATTATGCTATGACAAATGTAAAAAGAATCTTAAAGACATTCATGCTCCAATTATTCCACTTCTAAGAATTTAACCTTAAAAACATATTAGAACTGCAATTAAAGATTTATGTATGAGTCATAACCATATTGCTTATAATTAGGAAAATTGGAGACAACCTAAATCTAAATTTGAGCATCAGTTACATCAACAATTTCATACTTATTTAATATTTACAAAGCCATTAAAATCCAGGATTGAAAATAATATTTAACAACAGGGGAAAGTTTTCATTAATATTGACCTAAATCTAAATTTGAGCATCAGTTACATCAACAATTTCATACTTATTTAATATTTACAAAGCCATTAAAATCCAGGATTGAAAATAATATTTAACAACAGGGGAAAGTTTTCATTAATATTATTCAGTGCTAAAAGCAAGTACATTTTTTTAAATAAAAATGTGTCTTTACATAAAGGTCCAGAAAAATAACATTGAGAGATTGATTTGTGACCTTTTTCTTAATATCACAAAAAAGACTAGAAGGAATGAGTAGTTATCTTTCTCCTCTGTCCCAAGAAGAAAACTAAAATTTGTGTTTTGAATTATTAGCAACGTTGGTTATGGGTTTTTTAAGTGGCAGAGTTGAAGGCAGCAGTTTCTAGTATGAGAGCATAGCCACCTCACCTAAAGGCAGAAGTAGCCAACTACGGAGAAAGGAAGGTTTGAAGAGCTATAACAAGGAGAAAGCAGGGATTTGTAGTTCTTCCAAGAAGAGCTAGAAGGAACACCATACTCCTTCTCAGCATCCATGGAGACCAACGACTGTAATCAATGTCAACTTGATATGGAAGCAGCAAAACCATCTTTCTTCCAGGGACCAGGTAAAAGTGAACAACAAGCCTGGTGTGGTAATCAGAGTGAACTAGAAAGTAAAAGGCACAGCTTGTCCCATCAAGTGGAAGAAGTCCACCAAATGTCTGAGATTCCATTTCTCCCTGAAACCCACTTGAGGGCTTCATTAAAAAGTTAACCAATTTAGAGATTACAAGAAATGAGGCCATTTCTTATACTTGAATTTTGTAAAATTCCTTCCAATACTTTATTTTCCTTCATGACATTTATCTAACATATTGCCTGTTTCTTTGCTTTACTGACTGTATCTCCCACCCCACCCCCACCCTTCAGAAGACTGTGAACATCATGAAAGCAGATCCTTTGTTTTCCTGGTGCACAGTGGGTACTCAACAAATATGTGTTTAAGTTAAGGAATAAACGATGCTATAAGATTATCTTGGAAATCATGGTTACACCACTTGCTACCATAAAGGCTTAGTTCACTCAGGCTTCCATAACAAAATACCACAGGCTGAGTGGATTAAACAACAAAAATTTATTCTATCATAGTTCTGGAGGCTGAGAAGTCCAAGATGCAGAAATCAGCAGATCAGTTTCTGGTGAAAACTCTCTTCTAAACTTGCAAAAGGCTGCCTTCTCTGTGTGTCTTTACACAGTGAAGAGAGAGCAAGATATCTGATTTCTCTTCTTAAAAGGGCACTAACCCAAGCCCAGTAGGGCTTCCCCAGTGGCTCAGAGGTTAAAGCGTCTGCCTGCCACGCAGGAGAACTGAGTTTGATCCCTGGGTCAGGAAGTTCCCCTGGAGAAGGAAATGGCAACTGACTCCAGTATTCTTGCCTGAAGAATCCTATGGACGGAGGAGCCTGATGGGTTACAGTCCATGGGGTCGCAAAGGATCGGACATGACTGAGTGACTTCACATTCACATCATCAACCCCACCATGAGGGACTCTTCTAAATCTAATTATCATTATTTCCCAAAGGTGTCATCACCAAATACCACCACACTGGGGGGTCAGGGCTTCAACATATGAGTGGGAGGAGACAAAATTCAATCTGTAACAAATAACATGTAGTTATTTATTTTGACCAAACTACTGCTTTCAGGTACTTTAATAATCTACTTACAAATCAAACATGCTATCTTTTTCACAAAGACTTTACATATTTTATTTCCAAATAAAATTATATTTGAATGAAAATAAAAACAGGGAGAAAAAAATAAAAACAGGGAGAGAAGGAGAGCTATGTAAGCATATAAATACACATATACAATTAAATTCAGAGGTTATGGTCATTTGAATGTACAACCAATTGTCAATCATAAATGTTTTGGGTGGAGGACTAGAAGATAATGGGAGACTTTTTCCTTTGGGATATTATTGGAATTTGAAATGACAAGAATAGATTTATGTATTACTTGTTCAGCTGAAGAATAAGGAAGTACTACCCCCTCTGCTGTGAATCTCATCTTGTACTTCTCAACCACAACACTTCTTACTTCACACTAGAAGGTTAACATATTGTTCTTGCCAAATAAGTCATACATGACAGCATTAATTTCTCTAAGCAGTTGGGTATGAGCTCTGCTGTGATTAGAAAACAAATAAATTCACTGACTCAACTAGACTTGGCCCAGGAATGTTAGCTAAGCTATAGGCATATGTTTGCTCATTTGTTAACCCAGCCATCCCTTTGTCTACTCAGTTATTTGTGTATGCATTCAACAGAATATATGTGAGGGGCTTTGCTATTTCAGTCACTGAGAAGAGAGAGCAGGCATGATTCCTTCCCTCGGAAAGCTCAGAGGCTATCAGAGCAGACAGACATGAATCCAACTATGTGTATACATAAAATTGCAGCTGCTACAAAAGTGGAAGCTATGAGAAAAGATGTATGTAGTGGTGCTAACTTTGTTGCCAGATCAGCAAAGACTTCCCTGAAGGTGTGGTCACTGAGCTGCAATTTAAAGGGGGAATAGGAGTTAACTTAAACAGGTAGGAAATGTTAGGGGGGGCTTCCCTGGTGGCTCAGTTGATAAAGAATCTGCCTGCAATGCAGGAGACCTGGGTTTGATCCTGTGCTCCATAACAAGAGAAGCCACCCCAATGTATCGCAACAAAGAGTAGTCACTGCTCACCACAACTACAGAAAACCCTTACACAGCAATGAAGATCCAGCACAAGCAAAAAAAAAAACATGGATAACAGGATCAGAGTTACATTTTGACATCTCTGGAATGTAGAGTGTAAAGGGACAACTGTAGGGTTATTTTGGAAGGCCCTTGGCCTTAGTAATTTTTAAAACTTATAAGTACTCCAGTAAACATATCTAGAACATGGTTCTCAGTAGAAGTGTTAATACCCCCCAAAGCACTTTAAGATCCTTGTGGGGCCTAGGTTTGTGGTTATGACTGGGGAACACTATAGGCATTTAAGCCTTCCCTGGCCCTGTAAAGAAACCGCCTGCAAGGCAGGAAACACAAGAGATGTGGGTTCAATCCCTGGGTCAAGAAGATCCCCCGAAGGAGGGCATGGCCCACTCCAGTATTCTTGCCTGGACAAGAATGGACAGAGGAGCCTGGCAGGCTACAGTCTGTGGGGTTGCAAAGTGTCAGACAGGACTGAAGAGACTTAGCACACACACACATAGGCATTTAGGGCGAGGACAGGTGATATTATAATATGAGGGACAATCGCTCATTAAAAAGATCACATCCCACATTCTTCATAATTAAAATGTCCTATCACCCATTTGTGTAAGTAAACATTTGTTTATAATTCCTCAACCTTAGAACTAAACCCCTTTTACATATAAACACTAATAATTTTTTGCATGGTAATTTATATACACTAAACAAAGGGGAAATTATGTTTTCATTTTGTTCAGAACAGGGATTCTCTAAATGTCACCAACAGTGATCCCACCTGTGGTACTAGAGTTGACAATCCAACACACCTGTGCTGACTGTCATTGGTAGGGTGCATTCACAGTGATTTAACGTGCAGGACACGTATCTGACTGCTTTATTATGCTTTACACTGTAGACAAATCTGAGCATTTATATAATGAAACATATATTATTTTATTATAAATAACTTTTGCTTTATTGCTTTTCTGTATTATAGTTAAGGAAGTATGTGTATAATTGAATTACGAATAGATAGGTTATATTATCCTCGGATTTCATTTCTGTATAGTCAAGGGTTATTACAAAATATTTGTTTAAAATAGGGTAGGGTAGTGGCTGATCTGATTATGGTCAAGAATCACTAGTCTAGCAAAGTGTAATGACTTTCAAGAGCCTGGCTTTTCTTCTCCTGAACTTCAGGTGTCTTGTCTAAAATGAAAGCACTGAAGTTTTCCTGATTTATCAGTCCTGGAAAAAAGCAGTTAAAGAAGATCAGTGAATGTCAAGGGATGGAAATAAAAGAGCAGAGGCAGAGGCAGCATACTACTTATCTATCAAGATAATCAGAAAGATTTACTCTAGCTTTAAGTTTCTCTCATTCACAACCCTGAAGGATTTTTAACAGCTGTAACACACATCTTCTGTAAAAAGCTGTATTTCATTATCTTATGAATATCTAATTTGACAAATCAAGTTTGCAGCATTCTGGTGTGTGTATTATTCATTCTCAGTAATTTATGGGGAAGAAATGGTTCTCTGTCCTAGAAACTGCTGAGCTGGAAAAATTAATTTTTTGGTTAGCTTGAAAACAAATGCTAGGCTGCAATATGTAATGTAACATAATGTAATGTAATATAATTAGGATATTCCCTTGGGGTTGACCATGGCAATTTTCCAACACCTCAGGCTTCTTTGGCCTCTCTACTTTAATAATAATGGGATAAAGAATATTAGTTGTTATCATTACCTTAGTGCCATCACATGCCAGCAGAAGGCATCAACTCATTCCTTTGTCACGACAAGATGGCTGTTCCAAATCTATCCAATTTTCAGATGAAGAAACTGACACTCAAAGATTCAAACTGACATGCCCAAAGCCATACAACCAGTAAACAGTAAATTCAAGGTTTGAACCTAGACCTCCCTAATTCCAGAACCTATGATGTACTAGGATAAATGTTCCAACATGTTAGAGAAAATTCAATAATCAGTGGTATAATTTATGAAGGTTATCAAAAGTTAAGATACATAATCTGGAATACAGATGAATATAAATGCTACATCTTAAAAATGTTCTAACTTCCTTGAAACTCCTTTGAGAACTATTAATACCAGTTTCTGAACCTGCTCTCCTACAGTAAGCTGTATTCTATACTTCCTCAGTTACTCCAGTGTTCAAACCTTAAATTTATTACCAAAGCTGTAACTCCCAACTATTCAATTTCAAATATTTCACTCTCCAACCATTATTTCCTATCTTAAGAACCCATTCCTTCAGCAGTATAATTCTAAAAACTCTTGGACTCTCCCAGGATAGTCAATCCATTGATCCTAACAGTTTTTCACTAGTCTTCACTCTTCTTACCTTAGAACATCACATACCACAGATAGGTTATGGGATCTTAAACACAGGAATGATAAAGATGCTAGAAGTCTAAGGCTATCCCGAGAATTGTCTTGGATAATGATTATCCAGGGATGTAAAACATATCTAGACAAAGTTAACCAGAATTTTAAAAAGCCCCTTGAATTATTCCTTGTATCACAAATAGAGCAACTGAGGAAATGGGGATTTCAGCCTAAAGGCCAAAAGACTCAGAGGTGCTGGGATGGCAAACTCCAGTCTCTGAAACACTGTCAAGTAGCTCTGAAAAGTGTGATGGGATCCAGTGAGGGAAAATACTGACAGGCAGAATTCAACTCAACCAAAGAGAAAATGACAAATACTTTTTTCCTCATATTACAAGCTTAATCCACTTGTATACCTGAAATGCTATATTGGGAAGGTTACTGAGAAAGAGCCTTCAGTCATCATTGTGTCAGTCTGAATAGGCTAGATTCTTTCTGGTAACAAGCAACTCCCATTCATCGGTTGTTTCAAAGAACAAAGGTTTAGGGAATTCCCTAGAGTCCAATGGTTAAGACTCCAAATTTTCAGGGGTATGGGTTCAATTCCTGGTCAGGAAACTAAGATCCAACATGCTGCATAGCATGACCAAAAAAATTAATAATAAAATAACAAAGGGTTATTTTTCACTCAATGTACACGTTCATGGTGGTTGGTCAGGGAGGCTCTGTTCATCACTTCACTCAGGGACCCAGATTGATAGAGTAGGCACCATCTAAAATGCTGCTAGCTGCCATGCTAGAGGAAAAGAGAACGCAGGCAGTGGGTGGGAGTCTGTGTGTATCACAAACTGGTAAGGAAATGCTCCTGCTTGGAGGTGGTTCATGTCACTTCCACTCAACAGCTGGCCAGAACTAGACACATGTCCCCACACATCCATGAGGGGGTATGATATTCAAACCTACAGCGTGACCAGAGAGAACAGTGAGCAGCATGACGAGCACCGCGAGCAGTACAGTGAACAGTGGTGTACCTCATGCGTCCAGTTAAGACATTCTGGCGTTTAAGTCTGATACTTTCATTCCTGCCCTAATCACGGCAAAACTTCTCAATGTAGTGAGCTACCCAACACCACAGGGTGCCAGAAAAGCCCAGAGAACTGTAAGTCAGTAACACCACAACGCCTACCCACCACCTAACAGGCTGAGTGCGCGTGTGCTCAGTTGCTCTGTTGTGTCTGATTCTTTGCAACCCTGTGGACTGTAGCCCGCCAGGCTCCTATGTCCACGGGATTTTCCAGGCAGGAACACTGGAGTGTCATGCCCTCCTCTAGGGGATCTTCCAGATGGAGACACCTCTCCTGCGTCTCCTGCATTGCAGGCAGATTCTTTACCGCTGAGCCACCAGGAAAGCCCCGTCTATTATAATAGATTAGAGGAACAATAAGGAAGCCCATGGTTATACATTTATACATGAGTCCTTCACCACAATAAAATAAAACAAATTGGGCATTGTGGAACCCTGTACTAAACGCAGCCAGATCTTTAGAGAGAAATAAGTAGTTCTCAAACCACTAAATGGCCAAGCACTGGTGTGAATTTTACTCAGTCGAAATAGATGAAAATGTGGGCTGACCATCACTGTTGCATCATTGCTTCTCTTCTTCACAAGAGAATCAATCATATTACCTCTCTCCTAGGGGAGAGATGGCGATCAGAAAAATCAAACAAAAACAAGGCAAAAGACTTCCGCTGGAAGAAACCCCTATAGCTAGAGTTGTAGTGCTACTAAATTTCTTTATAAAAACCAGAACCTTACTAGCAGCCTCCCTATTCAGCTACAGATAGGAAAGCAAGTGGTTAGGTGAGGAAACAATCGGCTGTTCTCTCAAGCCCATTAGCAGTCAGTCAGACTAAGTAGTGATGGATAAAATATGTGAGAAACTGCATTAAAGGCTGTCACACACACACACACACAAAAGATTTTTAAAATTAGCATCTGAATTCAGCCTTCAGTTAGCAAAACTTCCCTGGATATTCCTGTTTAGTGCACATGTTTGAGAGAGGTTAGGATTGTTATTATAATTGACATTTCTGATAAGGAAACTCGGGCTCAAAAAGATGAACTTCATTCCTTCTCTATTATCTAAGTCTCTCTCTGTCTCTCTAGGGGTGTGTATGTAGTGCACAAAAAAGCCTCTGAATGAGTGTGTGCCAAAAACCGACTTCCTAATGTGTCAAAGTTGACATGTTGGCATAAGGGAAAAAGAACCATCTCATCACCCCACTAACACCTCCCCATTGCCAGAGTCAGTGATGGAAGATTGGGTTTGAGGCACCATGAGTCCTATACTATAAGGCACCTTCTTATGTTCTCAGGGAAATTATTTATCTCTGACATTCTACATTAAGTCAAATTTCCACCCACCACGTAATTCATTTTACTTTTCATAAATCGCCAAGTGACATAAAGTAATTTTCTCTGGTTTATGCTGTTAAAATGTCCTCAGCGTGAAGCTGATTATTGTGTCCCAAGAGGAAGCCAGCATTACAGGATAACTAATGACTCTGTCCACATGAGAGTTCACCACCAAGCCCCCTGAAAACGAGCCACATCATCTGCAGATAAAAGGGCTGACTGTCTGATGCTCCAGTCACGAGAAGAGCTTCTGAGTGCATCTCCTCTCTGTCTACCTGCTTCTACCAGTCTCTTCTCACCAACTTGAAACCACTACAGGCTCCTCTCAACCTCCAATTCTGAGGCTAGTATGGGCTTCCCTGGTGGCTCAAATGGTAAAGAATCTGCCTGCCATGCAAGAGACCTGGGTTCAATCCCTGGTCAGGAAGATCCTCTGAAGAAGGGAATGGCAACCCACTCCAGTATTCTTGCCTGGAGAACTCCATGGACAGGTGAATGAATCTGGCGGGCTACAGTCCATGGGGTTGTAAGGAATCAGATACAACTGAGCGACTGACACTTTGACAAAATACAGCCATTAATAAAAGGAGAGGTAAGCAGCCCTGGTCGGTTACCTAGAGGTCTCAAGCTCAGCTCAACCTGCTGGGGCTCCAGTTTTGCCTTTTCAAACACCAAAGCTGCACTGTGGTTCAGCAACGGGATTCCTTTCCTGTGCCTCTTGCCTGATTTCCTTCTTCTCTTTCTCTCTGTCTCTCTGCCTCTATCCCCTCTGTCTCTCTCTATCCTCCCACTTCTCTTTCTTTCTAAGTACATGGGTACATGTAAATACTAAAGAAGACATGTACATTCTTTAGTAAACAAAGTTGGATTTGTAATAATTAATATGTGTCGTGGCCAAGTGTTGACAGAGATCTGAAACAATGGAGTTTCTTATGAGCTGCTGGTAGAAGTACAGTCACATTGGAGAGGATATGGGCACTGCCTAATAAAGTCAAGATGTATTTACCCCACAAACCACTCTTAGGCATAGAACCTACAGAGATATACACATATATCCAGTGACATGATAATATAATTTTCTGTAACTGCAAAACACTAGAAATTATCTAAATGTTTATCAACAGAACAAAAAAACAAATTATAGCTGACTACACAGGAGTGAAAAAAAGTAAACTAGATAAACATATCAATATCAACACATTTTGCACATATGATGCTGAGTTTAAAAAACTAAGTTGTAGAATAATACATATACTATATTATTACATAAAGTTAAAAACATGAAACATGCCTATTTCATTAACCTATTAATAATATTTTAATACATGCATTATATACTAAAACGTATAAGGAAATACAAGAGAACAACAGACTCCAAATTCTCAGGTACAACTGCCTCTGCTGGGGGAAGTAAGGAGATGCAAACATGAGGACTCCCATATTTGTCATGCTTTATTTCCTAAACTGGATGATGGTATATGGGAATTTGTTCTATTATACTATGTGCCACTTTGTTTGTTTGACCTATATCATAATAAATTGTAAATACCCAGGAAAAAAAATCAAACATTTTAAGTAACCTTAAACCTCATTTTGACTATTATCCAATGTCCATTCTGGGCACACTTTAAAGATATATACTGTTACTAATCATTAGTTCTTTCCTACTCAACATATATAGCATTGTTTGAGCAAGTGTCTTTCCTTTTTATGTGATAATGTAACATATACTTTCAATTAACATTATCTCTTAATCGCATAAGTACACTTTTCTCATTAACAAAAATACATTTTCCTAGAACTTTAACATTTTTTCCAGGGAGAAGGATCCAGCAACTAAGAAAATAGACTTTGGAGACATGCCTCAGTTCCTGTTGATGCTTAATATTTACCTAGGGTAAGTTATTCAAGTTTCCCATTTTAGGCTTCTCATCTTTAAAACAGAGATAATCACAAGTACTAACCGCTTAGGATTGCTTAAGGATTGGATGAGGAAATTCCTGAAAAGCATTTAGAGAAATGTCTGGCACATAGGGAGCCCTTGATAAACACTACTATTATTATTTACAGTTACTGTCTATTACACCTTATGGGGAAGGGTTCTCATGACAACATCCTTACACTAAGCCCAGTTCATGGCCACTCCATAGGACAACTGTGATGTTCCTTTGTCTACCTCTTCTACTTGTGCTAGACTTTGGAAATCAGTTACCCTTCAAAATACCACAGAACCCGTGGCAATGTTCAATCTCTGGGATTCTGCACACCAAGTTCTATTTGTCCAAATTCCAGCCATTCTTTTCTTACAGAAGAATTTCTTCAGCTTGCTCATAGCTGTCAGATACTGCCAAGTTAATTTGGCAACTAGAGAAATACACTTAAGTATTTATATGTCACTATTCTGTTTTTTGGTTTTTTTAAATTAAGACTGGTGTCATGGCCAACTTTCCTCTCTCACATTCATTTTAATAATATTTTAGGTTGAGTTACTCATAGAATATGTTAACTTTCAGGCAATCTATTGTCCTCATAGTTCAGAGTGTTTACTCCAAATCAACCACATCATTTATTAATACTTGTTTAAACTTGCACTAACAATTTAAAATATATAATATAAAATTTGGAATTTGCATCATTTCCTAATATAACAGAGATCTAGAACAAAAGCTTTAGAGTCAGCCAGGCCTGAATTCAAATTCTTGCTCTGTCATTGGCTAGTCAGGTTTCTTAGGGTAAGCCCCTCAGTTTTCTATAGCTGTATAACAAATTACCTCACTTTTAACAGCCTAAAACAACACTGAATCTTTAGTTTTGTAGGTCAAAAGTCTGAGCACAGTATGACGGAATTGTCTTCTCAGTATCTCACAGGCTGAAATCAAGATGTAGGCAGATCAGGGTCTCATGGGAAGCTCAGGGTCCTCTTTCGAGCTCCCATGTTTGTTGGCAGAATTCAAATCCTTGCTGTTGAAGGACTGAAGCCCCCATTCTGTGCTGCTGTCAGCTGGGGTCACACGCAGTTCCTCGGGACTGCCCACGTCCCATGCCATGGGGCCTCCTCCTTCATCTTCAAAGCCAGTAGGCATTTCCCCCCACATCAACTCCCTCTCCAACTTCCTCAACTTTTACTTCCAGACCTAGATTTAAAGGGCTCATGTGATTGGCTCAGGCCTACCTGGATGATCTCGCTATTTTAAGGTCAGCTGACCTGGGGCCTTAATTTCATCTGCAAAATGCCTTCACTGCAGTACCTAGATTAGTGTTTCATTGAGTAGAGAAGAAGGAACGAGCACTCCAGGGAGCAGGAAACCTTGGGGGGCATCTACAAGTTCTGACACCCATGGAAAGCCACTTTGGCCCCATAAGCTTCGGGCATACAATAGGGACAATGGTGCTCACTACACAGAAAAATATCACTCGGATACAAAGAAACAATGACAAATGCTTCCAGGTACTGAATATGCTCAGGATTAGTTTCTCTGTTTTCATTATTTTATCTTCTGAGCAGATGTTTGAAATGAACCTAGTATAGAAGTTCCTTGGATGACTGCTGCTGATTAGGTCCCTAATAATTACTCATTCTACAAAAGAATGAGGCAGAGACTAATACATCTACATTTTAAAGATGAATAAGTTGAGGCTTAGAGGTAATATTTATAAAGTGGTTATCACAGCCTCTGGCATATACTATTAATGCTCATAAATTTATATTCGTTACCACCACCACCATCATAACTCTTATATTAGAAAGTGAAAGTGAAGTAGCTCAGTGGTGTCCAACTCTTTGCGACCCCGTGGAGTGTATAGCCCACCAGGCTCCTCTGTCCATGGGATTCTCCAGGCAAGAGTACTGGAGTGGGTTGCCATTTCCATCTCAAAGGGATCTTCCTGACCCAGGGATTAAACCTGGGTCTTCTGCATTGCAGGCAGACACTTTACTGTCTCAGCCACCAGGGAAGCCCCTTATATCAGAGGGAGAACCTTAAAAGCCTAGAGGAGCACCTAGCAAACACCTACTCCTCACACAAGCCAGGAAAAGACCCTGGAGATGGTGAGCACTTTGTAAGGCATTTCTATGGAGCAGCTATTCTCTGGGAAGATGCTTGGTCATTTTTTTTGGCTGGTTCTTTAATACCCTAAAGTTACTATTGAAACTCTTAGTCCTAGAACTGACCACACCAGAACCAAGAAGTTTGCAGTCTCTTAATATCAACTTGATGGTGAAATTTGCATTGCAAAGTGCAAAATCCAGTCCTCTTGGCATTTTCATTTGATCTTTGTTTCTTGGTTATACAACTTCCTTTGTCTAATTTTACCTGTTATTTATTTTTAAGCTTTTCACCCCCTCTCACTCAACTTTCAGTAGAGACAAGTGGTATTCAAAAGCTCTCTCACATCTTATAAAAGCATATAAAACATTTTGTGCCTATTAAACTAACGCCTTTCATTCTTTCAACTGTCACTCCATAATCGACATAAATCAGGTCAGCAAAGCATGGTACTCAGAGACGCTTTAGATTTCATATTTAGCTTTGTAGAATATAAGATGCAGAAGACATCTTGGAACAAAGTTACTCCAGCCTTTCATGTGGAACAGGATGGAAGTGAATCCCAGGACTTGCCTCAAGATTCAACTGACTCACTGATTATTAGAGAAATGCAAACCAAAACTATAATGAGGTATCACTTCACACCAGTCAAAATGGCCATCATTGAAAAATCTACAAACAATAAATGCTAGAAAGGGTGTGGACAAAAGGGAACCCTCTTACATTGCTGGAAATGTAAATTGATAGAGCAACTAAGGAGAACAGTATGGAAGTTCTTTAAAAAATTAAAAAAGGAACTACCATATGACCCAGCATTCCCACTATTGGGCATATTCTCAGAGAAAACCATAATTCAAAATGATACATGCATCCTAATACTCATTGCAACACTATTAACAATAGCCAAGACACAGAATCTAAATGTCCAACAACAGAGGTATAGATAAAGAAGATGTGGTACATGTATACAATAGAATATCACTGAGTCATAAAAAGGAATGTAATTGTGTCATTTGCAGAGATGAGGAACCTAGAGACTGACATACAGAGTGAAATAAGTCAGAAAGAGAAAAACAAATATTGTACATTGATACATATATTTAGAATCTAGAAAAATGGTATAAATGACCTTGTTTGTAAAGTAGAAATAAAGATACAGTGTAGAGAACAAACATGGATACCAAGGGGGAAGGGGGTGGAATTAATGGAGAGGTTGAGATTGAATTTATACACTACTGTGTATACTATAGCACAGGGAACCCTACTCAGTGCTCTGTGGTGACTTAAGTGAGAAGGAAATCCAAAGGGGGATCTATGTGTACACATAGCTGATTCACTTTGCTATACTGCAAAAACTGACACAGCAGTATAAAGCAGCTATAACCCAGTATAAAAAAAAAAAACAAAAAACATTCAACTGACTAAATGCAACTAATGTGTAATACAGGATGAGGTTGGGGGTGAAATCTATCACAGGCTACCTGCCTAAAGAGTTAGATAAATGCTGGATGAGATAGCAAAAGATGACTGACTATAATATGCCCTTACATCTCTCATCTCTTCACTCCCTGCTGGCCCTGGTCCTCTTAAACCTCCTGTGATCGATGCCCAAAATTCCATCACAGAGTTTCCTTTTCTTTTAATCAGAGGCTGCACACTCGTGGCTTTTGGCCCAAACCCAGTCCCAGAAAACTGTTTGTTCAGCACAGTGTTTATGAAACATTTGCACGTGAATGCCTTTCCGTAAGCAGACACTCTCCAGTTCCCCAACACCCACACTGCCCCCTACTATGTCACACCTGCCTGCTTCAGAAATTTATATTACCTCCCTGGTTCCTGACGACATCTTGGTATTAGGGCCAAAATGTAATTTCCCTAGCTCTTAGCAGTAGATAAAACATGACCAAGAGTAAAGGATTCAGGGCTAATTTTGTGGCATGGAGAGAAATAAAGATATTTACTGTTGCATAAAACATCAGAGGTAGAAAAAAATGTAGAAGTGGTCTGATTTCACTTCTTCATTTGAGAATGGGGAATGTGAAGCTCAGGAAGACAGAGTAAAGTGTTAGTCGCTCAGTCGTGCCCGAATCTTAGGGACCCCATGGACTGCAGCCTACCAGGCTCCTTTGTCCATGAGATTTTCCAGGCAAGGATACTGGAGTGGGTTGCCATTTCCTTCTCCAGGGAATCTTCCCAACCCAGGGATCGAACCCAGGTCTCCTGCACTGCAGGCAGACTCTACCGACTGAGCTACAAGGGAAGCCCAAAAAGGCAGATGGCATGCTTAAATCACAAAGCAAGGTACTAGCAGATCTAGGATGGGAACTCAAACTTGCTTATATCCCACCAAACTGGTCTGGTACAGAGTAGGGGTGCTTTGAGGCCCTGGGGGTGACAGGAAGCTAGGAGATGGGGGCGTGGGTTTTCAGAGCATCATCAAGATTCTGTCTGGGCTGAGCCCGCCTTTTACAGGCTTTTCCTCACAGCCACACTCTTAAAGGTAGGATGATTGCTCCTCCCACCTAATGATACATTTGTGCCTTCATCCTCCTTCACTAATTTGTATCTGTATCTTTTCTGTCACTTTATATAACTAATTACTGTTTACTCTTTCCAAGCCGGGTATGTGGGGATCCAAACTGTGGGAAGATATGATGTTCTTTTAACCAAACCTCCGAGGAAACAAAGACAATCCTGAGTAGAGGGCTCTCCTCTTTTCTTGCCAATCCTCCCACCTGGGTTCCAGGGAAAGTCCTACCAAGAAGTGAGAGTCAGTAAATCAGACTCAACACCTCTCAGCAGACATCAAAGCTGCGCATGGAAGGATCTCCTGCCACCTGTTTTGGATTCTTTGCCAACTGAGCTATCAGGGAAGCCGTATCACAGCTGACTACAGGTTAAACTTCAGGATAGCACTGGGCTTTGACGATAGGGAAAAACCAAGTATAGCTAAAGCTTCCATTCTCCTGTGAGGGACAGAGAATTTGTTTCCACTGTCTTGTTATCATAAGCAAACTGCTATAAACATTCCTGGGCACAAGTTCAGTTTCTCTAATGAGAAAACCTAGAAGGTAGATTGCTAAGTTACTGGGTGTGGGTTCTTTAATTCTAACGCTCTTCAAAATAGTTACATTAAAATTTTGCAAAATACATAGATGAAAATTTTGCCAAATGGCTCTTTAAAATAATTATATTTTCTAATTATCCCATTAATAAGAGCTCCTGTTTCTCTACATTATGTGTCAACACTTGGTATCTTTGTCTTATTGATTTTTATTTTTAACCAATATAATAGGTATCAGATGGTATCTCGTGTGTGGTAGTAAGTATTTCCTCGTGAGATCCTGTAGACTTTCATTTATTTATTGGTCATTCAGTTTGCTTTTTCAAAAAAATTCCCTATTTCTCATTTTCTGGTTGTTTGTTTTTTTTCTCTTTCTAGGGGCTGTATATTCTGTGCACTAATTCTTTGTTGGTTATATGGTTTACAAATATAAATATAAACTATATAAATATAGTTTGGCTTGTTTTTTTTAATTTTGTTTTAGCATATTTGCCATATAGAAGCTTTAATTTTAATGTAATCAAACATAGCAATCTTTTATTATTAGGTTATGATTTTTATGTCTCATTAAAGATGTTTCTTCCTATCCCAATATCATCCTAGGTCTTTGAAATGTCCTTAGCTCCACCTTGTTCTTATTTCATCAAATCGTTACTATTATTATTTTATTTTCATACAACAGCATAACAGATACTTGCTTAGTATTATCCATATGTTCATCAAATTCTTTGCTTGATATTGCTTTTTTCATTGTATTTCTACTTTCTGGCTCAGTTTCCTTCTTCCTAAATTCCACCCTTAATACTTAAGTAAAGGACTGACAAGGAGTACATCGAGGAGTATATTGTCACCCTGCTTATTTAACTTATATGCAGATTACATCACGAGAAACGCTGGGCTGGAGGAAGCACAAGCTGGAATCAAGATTGCCGGCAGAAATATCAATAACCTCAGATATGCAGATGACACCACCATTATGGCAGAAAGTGAAGAAGAACTAAAGAGCCTCTTGATGAAAGTGAAAGAGGAGAGTGGAAAAAGTTGGCTTAAAGCTCAACATTCAGAAAACTAAGATCATGGCATCTGGTCCCATCATTTCATGGCAAATAGATGGGAAAACAGTGGAAACAGTGGCTGATTTTATTTTTCTGGGCTCCAAAATCACTGCAGATGGTGACTGCAGCCATGACATTAAAAGACGCTTGCTCCTTGGAAGGAAAGTTATGACCAAACTAGACAGCATATTAAAAAGCAGAGACATGACTTTGCCAACAAAGTTTCGTCTAGTCAAGGCTATGGTTTTTCCAGTGGTCAGGTATGGATGTGAGAGTTGGACTATAAAGAAAGCTGAGCACAGAAGAATTGATGCTTTTGAACTGTGGTGTTGGAAAAGACTCTTGAGAGTCCCTTGGACTGCAAGGAGATCCAAGCAGTCCATCCTAAAGGAGATCAGTCCTGGGTTCATTGGAAGGACTGATGTTGATGCTGAAGCTCCAATACTTTGGCCACCTGATGCAAAGAGCTGACTCATTGGAAAAGACCCTGATGCTGGGAAAGACTGAGGGCAGGAGGAGAGGGGATGACAGAGGATGAGATGGTTGGGTGGCATCATCGACTCGATGGACATGGATTTGGGTAAACCCAGAGAGTTGGTGATGGACAGGGAGGTGTGCTGCGGTTCATAGGGTTGCAAAGAGTCGGATACGACTGAGCGACTGAGCTGAACTGAACTGAAATATAATTGCTCTTAGTCTTGCCTGAAATGTCTTTTTTTTTTTTTCAAAATTAAAATCAAAAGATTTTTGATTGGATACAGATGCCTAAATTAATATAATTATTTCCCCTCAGCTCTTTGAAGGTAATAGTCCTTTGTCTTCTGGCCTTTATTGTTGCTGAAAGTTTGTTGCTGCTCTGCACTTAAACTTATTCTTCCCTCTGATAACTTTTTTTTTTTTTTCCTCTGATAACTTTTATTAATAGTCTTCTATACATTTTTAATGCTGTACAAGTTCACTAAAATGTGATTACAAATGCATATACTCTTCATTTAGTCTGATTAGGATGCATTATGATTCCTATACATTAATACTGATCTCCATCAATTCTGGAAAAATTTCAGTCATAATTTCTTGGAATATTACCTCTCATGACTGTCTTATGGTTTTGATTTCTTCTTTTATAGTTTTATGCATTGTACGCAATTTTTTGTAGTTTCTATTACATTGGCCTGTTATCTCAAGTTCTCTAAGTTAAAATCCTATTGACTTGGGGGTCTGTTGACTGGCAAACCAGTATTCTTACCTGGAGAATCCCATGGACAGAGGAGCCAGGTGGGCTGCTGTCCGTGGGATCGCACAGAGTCGGACATGACTGAAGTGACTTAGCATGCATGCATAGCATAGCAGGACTCACTGAAAGCAATCTTTTCCCTCATATACTTTGAAGTTTGGGACTAAGTTCATCTTTGGTGGGACTTTGTGAGAATTTTTAGACAACCTAGGTTCAGCATGTGTCTCTCCAGAAGATATCTGAATTTTCTTCAGGTAGGAGACCTCCCAGGTCCAATTTTATGATATTTTCTTGGCTTGCCAGTTACCGGACTAGTAAAGTAGCAGATATTCAAACCTCACATCTACCTTACAAAATAAGACTTTTCATCATTTGCTCCAAAATTACTCTTCCTTCTGATTTGATTCCATTAAACTAAGAAAGTAACACAACATCCATCTTAATATGCCTCTTACTTCTTTATTCCATCATCAGGAATATGTGAGTCCTACAGCTTCTCATACCATTTTTTTTTCTGGAATGCATTTACTTTCCTCCACCTCTAATGCAACTACTTTAGTTTTTAAATCTCATATCTGAAATACTGTTGTTGTTCAGTCGGCAAATCGTGTCTGACTCTGCTATGCCATGGACTGCAGTATACCAGGCTTCCCTGTCCCTCATCATCTCCCAGAGTTTACCCAAGTTCATGTCCACAGAATTGGTGATGCCATCCAACAATCTCATCTTCTGTTGCCCTCTTTTCCTTCTGCCTTCAATCTTTCCCAGCATCAGGGTCCTTTCCAATGAGTCAACTGTTCGCATCAGGAGGTCAAAATATTGGAGCTTTGGCTTCAGCATCAGTCCTTCCAAAGAGTATTCAGGGTTGATTTCCTTTAAGATTGACTGGTTATAACTTCTAGTTATTTTCTCTGCCACAAGACTTGACTTCTTCTAACTTATTATCTGTACTGCAGCCAGACCGATCTTTCTAAAACTCAAATCTAATTACATCACTTTTCTGTTTAAAAACCTTTACAGTCCTCTATTGCCTCCAAGCTAACACCCAAAATCTAAGATGAAATTAAAGGCCACAGATAATCTGAACTCTCTTTTAAGCTTTCATCTCTTACCAATTTCCTCTCAATGCCTCCAAATGACCAATGCCTCAACTATCCTTAATTTTTAATCTACTTCAGTTCCCCAGAATATAGTATTTTGAATATACTAAAAAAAATCAATGAACTGATCCATAAAGTCCTGGTGCAAGCTTCTCAGTATGAAATATTGTCATATCTTTCCTGACAATGAGACTGTTGTTATTTTTCATTATGCTTAATAGTGAAAAGACATTAAATTGTAGTCAGCAACAATAGTTTACTTTTTATGTAATTCTAGTGGAATTATGTACATTTGTTCATATTCCAGTCATAGCATAATATATAATAATGTATTTTATGTCCTATAAATATACTGTCAATGGCAAACATAGTGATAGATTCTTCATAAACAGATAAAGACTCTAATGTTGGGAAGGATTGGGGGCAGGAGGAGAAGGGGACGATAGAGGATGAGATGGCTGGATGGCATCACTGACTCGATGGACATGGGTTTGGGCAGACTCCGGGAGTTGGTGATGGACAGAGAGGCCTGGCATGCTGCGATTCATGGGGTCACAAAGAGTCGGACACGACTGAGTGACTGAACTGAACTGAACTGAAACAGATAAATGCTTTTCTTAAGGCAAGTGAGCTCTTAAAAGGGAACTAGCTTCTTAGTTATGATTAGAAACTATCAGAGTAAAAATGAGGGGTTCTTTCAGCATTCTGTACTTTAGTGTTATATGTGTATGTGTGTGTGTGTATAAAGCTACCTAGTATTATAATAAAGGTAATTCAGTAGGAAAAGTAATGAAATCTATAAGGGCAAAAAGTGACCTTAGAGATAATTTAGGTCCATAGTTTCTCAAATCTGTTACAAGTCAGGAAACTTAAAAAAAAAAAACAACTTTGAAATTCAACATACAAGACAAATGCATGTCAATCTTTTCTTGTTTAATTTAAAGTATAGGGCACTGTAGCCCTTGGCACACGTAATCCTTTTATCCTTTGCCAGAAACACAGAGGCTATACAGAGCCAAATTTAAAGATCATTCATCTACCCCAACTCAGTTACTGTGCAAATGAAAGAACATAAACCCAAAAAGACGATGATGTACTCAAGGTCACACAATTAGTCAAAGATAACGCTGGCAATGAACTCCATCCCCTGAATCTTCACGAACTGCTATGGCTATGACTCCTATTTTTTAAAAAACAATAATATCAACCTAATCTCAGAAAATCAATAGAATTTCTCATTTCTCATCTTCCATAAATGGATTAATGCTGTAAAGTAACATATTTCCCCATGTATTTACTATCCAGAAGCTTTGACATAAGAAATAATTTCTACTCAGTGTAGAAAATTTCAAAACTGAAGACAGCAAATACATAAAAGATTGAGATCTGCAGAAATTCCACCTGGCAGAAATAACCACTGAGACTTTTTTTTTCTATGCAAACATAATTTCTTTTAGCCAAATAGTATCATACAAGGGTTATTAGCTAGCATTTATAGTTGCAAACAGCAAAATATTCTTCAGCTAATTTAGACAGAGAAGACATTTATTAAAAGACATTAGGAAGTTTCAGAATCTCTAGGAAGATAAAAGAGTTAGGGTTGGAGTCCAGTTGACCAGAAAAGGCACAAACAACATTATGAGACTACTTCAGGGAAAATTTAAATATTTGCTACCACCTCTGGACTCAGAAGCCACAGTTCACATTCTGGTGCTGGGTAGGCATTAGAACCAATACCATCTGTACTGACCTCCCGCCAAAGCCAGATCCTCCATTGCCTCCCAAAGCCAGCAAATGGATTTCCCATAGCATCTGCATCCTCATATTCTTCTCTTCCAAATACTTCACTGAAGTGAATTTGACTAACAGCATCCAGGACACAGGACATACTCAACTCACAAAGAACAAAAATTGCCCCAAACACAGGAGAGCTGTTTAAAGATCTTACAACATAGTTATATAATATGTGTTGTTATTGTTTAGTCGCCAAGTCGTGTCCAACTCGGTGACTCCATGAATTGCAGCACACCAGGTCCTTCAACATCTCCCAGAGTTTACTCATGCCCATTGAGTTGCTGATGACATTCAACCATCTCATCCTCTGTCACCCCCTTCTCCTCCTGCCCTCAATTTTTCCCAGCAGCAAAGTCTTTTCCAATAATCAACTCTTTGCATCAGGTGGCCAAAGTACTGGAGCTTCAGTTTCAGCATCAGTCTTTCCAGTGAAGAATCAGGGTTGATTTCCTATAGGACTGACTGGTTTGATCTCCTTGCTATCCAAGAGATTCTCAAGTCTTCTCCAGCACCATAATTCGAAAGCATCAATTCTTCAGTGTTCAGCCTTCTTTATGCTCCAACTTGCACATCCATACATGACTACTGGAAAAACCATAGTTTTGAGATCTTTGTCAGCAAAATGATGTCTCTGCTTTTTAAAAATATGCTGTCTAGGTTTGCCATAGCTTTTCTTCCAAGGAGCAAGTGTCTTTTAGTTTCAAGGCTGCTGTCAGCATCTGCAGTAATTTTGGAGCCCAAGATGACAAAATCTGTCATTGTTTCCACTTTCTCCCCATCCATTTGCCATGAAGAAATGGGACCAGATGTCATGATCTTAGTTTTTTGATGATGAGATTTTTTTTATTTTTAATTGAAGGATAACTGTTTTACAGTATTGTGTTGGTTTCTACCAAACATCAACATGATTCAGTCATAGGTTTACTCATGTCCCCTCCCACTTGAACATACCTCCCACTTCCCTCCCCATGAATGTTGGGTTTTAAACCAGATTTTTCACTCTCCTCTTTCACTTGCAAAACATTTGTAGCAGGAGAAATTTTCACATATTTCTGTTGCTTTAATTTATGTTGTTATTGTTTAGTCACTAAGTCCTGTCTGACTCTTGGTGACCCCATGGACTGCAGCATGCCAGGCTTCCTTGTCCTTCACTGAATCTCAAGTTTGCTCAGACTTATGTCCATTGAGTCAATGATTCTATCCAACCATCTCATCCTTTGTTGCCCCCTTCTCCTTCTGCCCTAAGTCTTTCCCAGCATCAGGACTTTTTCTGAGTTGGCTCATTGCATTAGGAGGTCAAAATATTGGAGCTTCAGCTTCAACATCAGTCCTTCCAATTAATATTCAGGGTTGATTTCCTTTAGGATTGACTGTTTGGTCTCTTTGCTGTCCAAGGGACTCTCAAGAGTCTTCTCCAGCACCACACTTCAAAACTCTCGATTCTTTAGTGCTCAGCTTTCTTATGGTCCAAATCTCACATTCGTACATGACTACTGGAAAAACCATAACTCTGACTATAATGACCTTTGTCAGCAAAGTGATGTCTCTGCTTTTTAATATGCTGCCCAGTGCTCACTTCAGCAGCACATATACTAAAATTGGAACGATAATATGCTGCCCAGGTTTGTCATAGCTTTTCTGACAAGGAGCAAGCATCTTTTAATTTTATGGCTGCTTTAATTTATACTGACATCATTATATTACTAACCTGCTGAGACTAACACATTGACCTATAAAAATCACCTTGCTTAAAGCAATTAAAATTGATTCTAAATGTGGTAAATAATTCATTTGTCCTGTGATCTTTAAAAATATTCACAACCTAAATGTTGAGAGCTATGTTTTATTTGGTGGAGATTTTTAGGACTTTAAGCTTGGCAGACAGCATCTCAAGTAATCCTGAGAGAACTGCTCTGAGGAAGTGAGGGGAGGAGCCAGGTTATGAAGTTTTGCAACACAAGGCAGGTAGTCTGAATATCAAAAGATTATTGTTAATAAACAAAATCAAATATCCCAAGTTAAGGAATTTAGCAATTTTTTATGTATGGGAAGATACAGGAGCCTTGGCTCACTGAAATCATTCCTCTGATATGCACCTTAGCTATCTGGGGCCAGTATCCTCTTTTCACGTCCTGAGTTTCCTCAGGGCTCACCATAGGGAGTGGCTGCAGTCTGATGGTTGCTAGATAACAGGTATTCTTTCCTTCCTGAGTTCCTTCAGTGCTCACCAGCTCACCATCCATGGTGGCTGCAATTGTTGGTGAATGTGACACCCCTGTTCACTGATACAGCAGGAAATATTCCACTTAATCCTTTCCTATTCATTTATGCCAGATATGAGAGGTAATTTCTAAATTTTCTTTGGACTTTACTTACTCCATCCTCCAGCATTCTCAAAAAAAAGTTATTTAAAAGCTCTTTCCAATTTAAATATTATAAATTCTAAAAATGATACCAATGATTTACAGGGATGAAATCCATAAACTGTGGGCTGCATGAGTTAGAGTAGTGACACACTTATTTATTGCTATGACTAATAATCATTGCAACATTATGCTTTTATCTTTCCAAGTTAGTTAAAAATATAGCGCAAAAGATCAGTTGCTTCAGACACCAATCTGCAGCCCACAGACTTCCGATCAAAGTGTGTGGCTGGCAATCAAACACAGTATATGGCATTTCTGCTTCTATGACAACCTAGAGCAGCAAATAAGGACATGGTAATTAAGCAAATACTAATGAACTGTCTTACAACCCAAAATATATGGATTGTAGTTATTTGACATCCTTTTTAAGTGATAAGCACCACATGTGTGACAATGTGCTTGTAAAAGCTTTAGGGCATGGTGATAATGGCCTATTAGTAGTCTCTGAAGGTATCCCAGGAAACTTTTTTTTTTTACCATTCAGTTCAGTTCAGTTCAGTCGCTCAGTTGTGTCCGACTCTTTGCGATCCCATAAATCGGAGCATACCAGGCCTCCCTGTCCATCATAAACTCCTGGAATTTACCCAACCAACTCACGTCCACAGAGTCAGTGATGCCATCCAGCCATCTCATTCTCTGTCGTCCCCTTCTCCTCCTGCCCCCAATCCCTCCCAGCATCAGGGTCTTTTCCAATGAGTCAACTTTTCACATGAGGTGGTCAAAGTATTGGAGTTCAGCTTCAGCATCAGTCCTTCCAATGAACACCCAGGACTGATCTCCTTTAGGATGGACTGGTTGGATCTCCTTGCAGTCCAAGGGACTCTCAAGAGTCTTCTCCAAAACCACAGTTCAAAAGCATCGATTCTTCAGCGCTCAGCTTTCTTCACAGTCCAACTCTCACATCCATACATGACCACCGGAAAAACCATAACCTTGACTAGACGGACCTTTGTTGGCAAAATAATGTCTCTGCTTTTTAATATGCTATCTATTTAAATGGAACAATTACCTCTAACTCATTAACAAATAATCCTAACTCAACATCCTGAAACAAAAACCTTCAATTCAGTCATTCCCTTATGTCAACCCTAGATTGGGTCTCACTGTGCACCATTCAAAGTACAGTTCTTACCCAGGCATTCAAAGCTCTTGACTAAATGTTACTGGAAGCAGAGAAAGGTTTATTTGAGACTACTTAAGTATCTGTCAGGCTTGAATCCAGTGAACTCTAGTGAGATTCTGAGATTAAGAGTAAACAGTAGGACTAGGAAAAATGTAGGTGGAATACAATAGTCAAAAGGAATGAGGAAATGAGAGAAAAATAGATTGGGGTGGAAGGGAAGGGGGATGAAGAATTGGAATATGAAGGTGATGCTCAGAAGGCTGGAGTTGAGATCGGAGTAAGTGAAATTAGTGAAGGTTAGTGGTCAATGAGATCATCAAGTCATGTAAGTGATGTGGCACATGGCTCGTACTAAATAAACTTTTGTTTAATAGTTTCTAACCAAATCTCGTTCTACTTAAACCTACTATTCAGCAGTATGGCTAATGTCCTTGGGTCTGCCTGCCTATTAGCTTTCCTTATGGTAACAAAATTCATGTTGAATTGTAGAATGAATCACTGATAGAATTACTGGTGGGTGATCCAGACCTTCCTTGAACTTTAAGAAAGATGAAGACTCTAAAACAATAAAATACGTCCAAGAAAACAGATGACAAGATGGACAGAATTTCATAGTAAAAAACTTTATTTTTTTTAATTGAAATGGAAATTCTAGATCATTAAAATTCAATTATTGAAATTGAGAATGTAAGAGATGGGTTGGGGACTTCCCTGGTGGCTCAGTCAGTAAAGGATCTGACTATGGGAGACCCAGGTTTGATCCCTGGGTCAGGAAGATTCCGTGGAGAAGGGAATGGCTACCCACTCCAGTATTTTTGCCTGGAGGATTCCATAGACAAGGAGCCTGGTGGGCTATAGTCCATGCAGTCACAAAGTCAGACACGACTGAATGACTAACACTAGAAGAGTTTAATAGCAGATTTTATATGAATGAAGAGAACATTAAAAATCAGGATGATAGGTAAATGGAAAAATGCTGACTGAATCTTGCAGGTACCCAAAGCTGGTGCTCTGAGACAAACTGGAAGGATGGGGTGAAGAGGGAGGTGGGAAGGAGATTCAAGAGGAAGGGGACACATGTACACCTATGACTGATTCACAGTGATGTATAGCAAAAATCATCACAACATTGTATAATTATCTTGCAATTAAACTAAATAAATTTTAAAGAGAATTTTAAAATACTGAGTAAAAAAGTAACATGGAAATAGGATACTTTGAAAAGGCCTAATATAAATGAAATCAATATTTGAGGAAAAAGTGAAGAGAATGAAGAGGTAAAGGCATTATTTGAAGACATTTTAAAAACTACTCAAATACATCAAACTCCAGATTCAAGAAATACTAGCAACAAGATTTATACCAAACTTCTCAACAGTAAGTATACAAACCAAAAGACAATAAAATATTTTTGCAGTGCTGAAAGAAAACAGTGTCAGCCTAGACATTTTGTATCCAGTGAAAACAATCTTAAAAAGTGAAAGAAAAATAAAAGCACTTTCATGCAAGTAAAATTAAGAGAATTTGTCATCATTAGTCCTTTACTAAAGGCAATCTTAAAGAGAGTTCTCCTTATGAAGGAAAATGACCACAGAGAAAAACAAGGGAATATGGATAAGAATAAGGAAAAATGGGAAGGCTAAATACACGCGTAAATCTAAATTACTTTTTACTATACGAGCAATACATAACGTGATGTTTATGTAGACAATATGCAAAACATAAACAAGGAATAAATATATGGGAAAATATTTAAGAATTGAGGGTTGTCTGAGAAGTGGTAAAAGTACAAATTTATGACTTACAAATTTAGGAACGTATTATTAAACTCTAATAACACGTTAATGCATATTTTAATCCCTAGAGTAATGACTAAAAGGATGTACATCTAACAAGCTAATAAAGAAGATAACACAATAATTAAAAATAAAATGTTAGTCCAAAATAAGGCAGGCAAGCAAAGAAAATAATAAAATAGAACAACTAGAAAATAAGTTAATATAATAGTTAATATAATAATATAATAAAAGTTTATATAATAGCTAATATGATAGACAAGTTATAATATTAATTATAATATAATTGTAATTATAATATAACAAATAGTTAATATATTTTTCAAGTATATTGGAAAATAGTTTAAATACACCAATAAAAAGGAAAAGATAGATGACTAAAAATACAAGCTGCTTATAATATAGTTTAAGAACACAAGTAAAATATAAACATAAATATAAATACAAATAAGTTGACCCTTGAATAACAGAGCAAGAACTGTGTGTTTCCACTTATATGTGAATTTCTTTCAATAGTAAATACTATTTACTATTAATAGTAAATACAACCCACAGTTGGCTCAATCCACAGATGTGGGATGGGAGATGCAGACAAACCAAGTATACCAAGGGCCAACTATAAGTTATACACAGATTTTCAATTGCAGGGTGGGTCAGCATTCCTAACCTCCACATTGTTCTAGGGTCAAATTGTATGTACATTAATACATACCATATGCACATATATACATGACATTACGTAAAAGAAAACTGGCAGAGTTATTGTAACATAAGAGCAGATAAACAAGGCTAAAAGTATTTCAGAGGTAAAAAGAAATATTTCAAAATTGTAAAACTGCCAATTCATCAAGAAGATATATTTAATCCATATTTTTATGTATTTAATATCATATCTTCAAAACATACACAGTAAAGAAAAAAGAGACAAAATTAAAAGGCAAAATGGATATATCCACAATCAGAGTAGGAGACCTTAATGACCTCTTCTCATGAACTGGTAGCAAAAAAACAGATTTTAAAAACAATCAATAAGGACAGAGAATCTGAATTAACAAATGTGGCCTAACTGGCACATACAACACTGTATCCAACAATGACAGAATTTTTTTTTTCCAAGTACACATGGAAATTTATCAGACTGACCATATGCTGATCAGAAGCATATCTCAATAAATTTTTTGAAAAATTAAAACATTCAGAGTAATCCACTGACCACAGTGGAGTTAAACTAGATATCAGTAGCAAAACAATTAGAAGATTTTAAAAAATATTTGGAAATCAAGTAGTATGTCTTTAAATAAACCATGGGCCACAGAAGGAATCAGAATGGGAATTGAAAGTATTTTGAGCTAAATAAAAATTAAAATGTGACATATTAATACTTGTGAGACATAAATAAAGAGGTACTTAGAGGTAAAGTTATAACCTTAAATGCACATGTTGAAAAAAGCATTTATTCAGAACATAATAAAAAATAAAAACTTAAGTAATTTAAATGTTCACCTAAGAAGTTAGAAAAACAAAAACAAGGTAAAGAAAGTAGAATCCTAAAGAAAGTAGAATGAAGAAAATAGAAAAAGCTAAAGCAGAAATTAGTTAAATTAAAACAAACAATGCAGAAAATTAACAAACCCAAACTTCCTTCTTTGAAAAGACTAATAAAATTGATCCAAGACAGACGACAGACATTATTAAAAAAAAAATTTAAAGAGAGAGATAAGGCACCAGTTATTAGTGTAAGAAATAAAATATGGAACATATCAGAGACACATACTGTGTGTGTGCCAGTCGCTTAGTCCTGTCCAACTCTGCGACCACATGGACTTAGCCCACCAGGTTCCTCTGTCCATGAGATTCTTCAGACAAGAATACTGGAGTGTGTTGCCATTTCCTCCTCCAAGGGATCTTCCTGGCTCAGGGATCGAACCCACATCTCTTAGGCACCTGCCTAAGCGCTTTACCCCTAGCGCTACCTGAGAAGCCCATGTAACCTTAAGGCAAGTCTTTTAACCTCAACTAGCAAACTAGGGATAGAGGAAAATTTTCTTAGTCTCAAAGAATATCCTATAACGATAATAGGGAGATAGCGAAATCTTTTCTGTAAGATGAAACCCTGAACTTCACTGGTGGCTCAGACAGTAAAATGTCTGCCTGCAATGCAGGAGACCCAGGTTCAATCCCTGGGTCGGGAAGATCCCCTGGAGAAGGAAATGGCACCCCACTCCAGTACTCTTGCCTGGAAAATCCCATGGATGGAGGAGCCTGGTAGGCTACAGTCTATGGGATCACAAAGAGTTGGACATGACAGAGTGACCTCACCTTACCTTTTCTGTAAGATCAAAAAGGCAAAGATGTTCACTTTCACTATGTCTATTCAACAGTGTGGTGGAGGTCCTAGCCAGTATAATGAGTCAAAAAAAAAAATAAATAAAATACAAAGATAGGAATGAAAAAAGCAAAACTGTCATTGTTTGCAAAGAAATTTGGTTCTATATACATAGAAAATCCAAAATAATATGAAACATATTGATCAAAGAATTTAACAAGTTTGCTAGATATGAGGTCAATTTAAAAGCAAATTTTATTTCTATACATGAGCAACAAAATAGTTAGCATAGGAAATTTCAAATGATGCTATTAACAGATGCACAATCATACATTAAATATCTTGAACTACAGTAATTAAGACTGTGGTGTTGGCATAAGAACAGACCAACAAAGACTAACAAAAGAACACAATGGAATCCCGAAGCAGACTCCCATCACTGACTTAGAATACAGAGTGCAATGGGCGAAAATGACTTTTTTAATGAATAGTGCTGGTCAATCAAATATATATATTGAAAAAAATTCATTTTAACTTTTGCCATATACCATATAAAAAATCAATCCCACATGGATTATAAACTGAATATGAATAATAAGGTAACAAATTTCTAAAAAGTATCTTCAGGGCATATCTTCCTGACCTTGAGATAACCAAAGATTTTAAAAAGTACTAACCATAAAAAATGCTATTGATAAGCTGGATTGCATTTTTAAGAACTTCTGTTCATCGAAAGTCACCTTTTAGAGAATGGCAGAAGATATTTATAATACATATATCAAGAGAAAAAAAAGTTTAATCCAGAATTGTAGAAAGAGTCTTTAATAATCAACAAGGAAAAGGCAGTCAATTCAATAGTAAAATGGGCAACAGACTTGAACAAAAATTTCATTAAAAATACCACAATTGGCAAGGATATGAAGCAATTAGAACTCTCATATACTTTTATAGGAAACTGAGAGTTTTTTCTAAGGCTAAACACATTCATATCCATGGCCCAAGCAATCTCACTGCTAATTTATGCACAATACAAACGGGTATGCATATCCACTCAAATAAAAAGTCTGTAGAGCATTAAACATGATAGCCTAAAATTGTAAACAAGAGTCAACAGTAAAATGAATAAATGAATTGTGGTACACTCAACACAACGAAATACTTAACAGCCTTGAGAATGGACTAACAACTTCCACAAGCAGCAAAAGGAATAAACATTATAAAGATATCTCAAAGATAAAATGAGTAAATACAGAACCTACAATTCCATTTAGATGAAATTCAAAACTAATTTAAGATGTCAGATGGTGGGAAAATGGATACCTTCAATGCGGAGGGATAGTAACTGGGTGTTCTGGTGTAAGAAACACATTTCTTGATCTGAGTTTAGGTTACATAAGTCTTTTCATTTGAGAAGATTTATCAAGGTGTACCCTTATCTTGGTACATTTCTAGGTACATTTTATAATTCAATAAAAAATTTACTTAAAAATAATTAGCCACATTTGCTTTTCTCATCAGGCTTTTCCTCAATCTGTTTTCTCTTATGCAAGTCATTTCCTAGTCCTCCTGATTTCTTCCTTTGACTTTATAATCCAATTTTCATTTGAAAAGATTCCAGAAACACCTTTATCAAAACTGACATCTTAACAAGATAATAACGCCACTTACATAATATAGAAGGTTACAAATACAGAATACTTCATCCCTCATATAAGCTGTAACTGTTGTAAAAACAGTAAAATCACAGGCACAGCTGTTCCAAGAGTAACACTTTCTTCTACCACTTCCCCAGGCCAACTGGGTAGGAAGATGGAGAAGATGGCTGGCTACATAGTTCACTAAATGAGATGAGGAAGGAAAGCATTTTGCAAACTGTAAACCACTAAGCAAAGTAAGATATTACTATTCCCATTCTATTTCAAAGCTCAGGCAATATAAAAACTCACTGAAATATCTCACATAGCCACAATAAAGGGTGTTGGCTCAGCTGAGTATGGTGACCAGCTGGACCCAACGGATCTAACATGGCCAGGACATGTTCCTGTGTGTTCTCTTGGGGTCTCTGTTTTTCTCCAAATGTTTGAGTCCTTCTCTGCTACTGCAAGCTAGATCTTCCTAGATAAAGGAAACAAGTATCTGACAGTTCCTGATCCTCATACTCCACAGCTACCACTATGAAGGAGGGTAACATACCTTCTCAAGCCTGTACATAATGGTGTTTAAAAATCAGCTTTTGAAGTGTTGTAAATTTTATTATAATTTGTGTATGTGATGCTATAGATTAAGTCTGTATGTAATATTTAGTGGTGGGAACCTATCTTTAAAAAAAAAAAAAAATATATATATATATATATATATATATATATATATATGCTGTGCTATGCTAAGTCACTTTAATCATGTCCCACTCTTTGTGACCCTATGGACTGTAGCCTGTCAGGCTCCTCTATCCATGGAATTCTCCAGGCAAGAATACTGGAGTGGGTTGCCATTTCCTTCTCCAATATATACATAAGAGGGGTATATAACTCAGTTGTCACCACCATGGATTAGCCTCATATAAAAAATAATAGCATGTTGGAAGTATGCAACTTTTAGTTGAAAGATGTGGATACTCTAGCTATAAAGCCTACCTGGTAATGTTTCTATGCTCCTCTCATTTAAGCAGGGTTCCAGTAAACCATTTCTGAAGAATAAAGCCGGTCCTATCTCAGTTAAACCTTATTCACCATGGGAGAAATAAAAAGGTATTCTGGGGCAAAGCACTAACTTTGAAATCAGCTTGATCTGGACTAGTGTCTAATTCTGTTCCTTTCTCTTCAGAGAAGTTGATTCATCTCTCAGGCATTCAATTCCTCATTTGTAAACTGAAATAAAATACCTGTGTTTTTAACACAGTACCAAGGCATATGATATTTACTTCTTTTCTGTTTTCTCAGAATACCATATAAACAAAAAATGCAGTGGGGCACAGATTGGACCAGACAACCTGAGACAGTTTCAACACTGACCCAGCCTGTCCAATTCTCCACCATCGGAAGTTATCATGAATGTTGTACAAGGGCTATATTAATAGTTGAAGGAAATAAAATTATTAATTTTCGATGGGTCTTTGTTATTTTTATACCCTTCTCTCCAGTATCCTTTCCCCATTTTTCTCCTAACAGGGCCTTAAATCGTTTTGACAAATTTCTCCACTCCCCCATTCAGTCCAAGTGACTTGGGCGAGGGAGGGGCACCACTTGCCTTCAGAGATAAAGCATGTGACTCAGGCCCAGTCAGTCAGGGAACCACATTTCTCTGGCAACAGCCAGAGATGAAGTGAAAATGATGAAGGAAAATGATGATGAAAGAAAAAATTGAAAGTACGATTTTGATTCAATGGTTCATCACTGTGCATATGATCTAAGTTGGTCCATTCAGAAGAATAAGGATACATATGTAGGAGATACCAAGAGAAGATTCGCTATCTTTCTTCTTACTGTGTTTGAATACTTAGAACATAAAACTTAATTAAGTCCCATGGTTTAAAGTCCACCTTACTCAATAGGTGAGCTAATCTAGAAGTGAAAAAAAAAATAAACTTATTTCTTTAGATTTTCAAAGTTAACTTGGCAAAGTTTTACACTGCCAAGTCCCTGATCACTGGATTCTTCAGAACACTGGAGGGTGACAGCTAAGATTATGAATGGTCGAGAAGCCTATATACTTACTCTGTACTAACTACAACTAGAAACTTAGGTAGTCTGGATCACACTCCAAGATCTGAACTCCACCCAAAAATACAGTCTATATAGTCTTGTCTGGATGAAGAGCTATCTTATCAAGAAGCAACTATGGCTATTTTGGAACCCAATGAGTAAACCTGGTTTACCTTTGCACTTACTCAACTAGTATTTATTGGGCATACACTGCGCTAAGGATTTGGCTAAAACAAAACAGTTTCTGCCTTCATAGATCTTAAGACTCTGCAGAGAAAACAAACAGGCAATTATCATATAAAATCATAAGTATTATAATGAAGTATTAGGGGGACACCTTGGAAGGTTATCTAACCACCCAGGCTTGGGTGGTCCACAAAAGCTTTCTGGTAAAATCAACATGTAAGCTGAGACCTGGAGGATGTGATATAACTTAATCAGGTAAAGAAATGGAGAAGAATGCTCTCAGTAGAAAGAGAATGCAAGATATGGAAAAACAGAAGTACTTCACAGGGACTGAATGCAATCAGTAAAGGGGAGAGTGGTATGATGCAAGAGAGACAGACCAGGGGCCAAATTGCAGAAATCCTTAAAAGCCATGTTAAGAAATTTGGATCTAATCTGAGAACCACAGAAAATTGATAAAGGTTTTTAAGTAACGAAGCAGTATAACAAGATTCATGGTTTAGAAATGTCACTCCAGATGCAGTGACAGAATGGAATGAAGGGAGATGAGAGGAAAACATTTCCATCAGTCCTCTGTGTGACCAATGAAGAGGCTTTTGCAGTAAGCCAGAAGAGAGTCGATAATGTTCTAAGAGACAGAAGCAGTAGGACTTAATATTTGATTAGTTTTTGAGCCTGCCTGATCTTCAGCTATCAACTCCTAGGTGGCTAATCAAGATGATATATTTTATTAAAGGTTTAACTACAAAAGAGATTCTTATGTCAGGTAGGGGACTGGTTCACATCACTCAGGATCCCTTTCAAGCCTGCAGTACTTTGACTTTGTGCTGGCAACAGGGATTAAGAGTAAGTAATTACTTATTCACTGACTTCTTGGATAATAGAAGTAGGGATCCCCCTGTTGCCTGAAAATTGGTAAACTATTAGACATAAAAATAAAACACACTACTTATAATGAAGTTGCACTGTGCACTCATTTAACTAACCCTGAGAGAAAGGGAGGGGCCAATTGAATTCTGCAGGCATTCTGCTCACTGCTCCACTGAATGACCACTGCCCCCAAACAAGCGTGAGAAGGGAGCCAGGTAATTAGCTGTTCATTCAATCAACTTGACTCCCACTGTTCCGCACTGGGTACAAACCTTGCCACTCTGGTTGTAATTCTGATTACAATCAGAAATACACAGAATCAGAAAATCAAAAATACACAGTTTTGAGTTTCTAAGAACATGCTTTCCCAAAATATAAGACAATTGCTTCATATTGCTCTCAAGGGAAGAAAAATGGTGATGTAGGTTTACTGGAAGAGGGCATTTGATCTCTACTTTTGTATACTGTACTTTAACTTTTATAGCTTAAGGAATTTTTAAGGATGACTTTTTTTTTACTATGAAAATACAACTTAGGCACTGACCTTAAAAACCCTTGAGTGAAATTCAGCTTCAAGGAAAATAAATAATGGAATTCACTATCCTAAAAGTTGTAGAACCTAAAAATTCCACTTGATATCAATTTTGTAAGTTCCAGAAAGGTTATGAAAAAAACTAGAAAGGTTTCAGAACAATGCTAATATGATGTTATCCTTCCAAAAAAAATAGGAAACATCACTCGTCACAACTATCCAAGAAAAAGAATCAATGGGGTTTTTTCACAGCCCTCATGACCTTGCAGATGGATATTCCTGAAGAAATGAGTTCTATGACTGCTTTTCTTTCCAGCTGCTCAGGTAAAATGTGACTCAGGACTTTCATTTGTCAATCAATCCCTCAGGTGAAACAAAAATATTTTTTTAAAATGTTCCCCTGCCTAAATCTACTCAGAGCATATGACTTAATTTGCAGTTGAGAGATACAGTTTGGGCATTTTCTTTTTCATTTTGTTTTCCATAGTCTTTCTTTCCCTTTCCTCTTTCTATTTTTTGATATAAAATAAAGGACAAGACTTTGTAGTGATTAAGAAGCAAACATAGCAATTCCACTCATGTTGCTAGGCAACAAGGGCCATGTATGAGCTCAATGAATGGATTCTGAGCATCTGCGCAAAGGAGAAATAGAAGGAGCCTATGAGTGAACTGTCTGGATAACTGCAAGGGTTATTACTTTTTGACATACATTCTCCTGGATTTTCCTGAGAATGGAGAAGGCACACTTATTTTAAACCTTTCTGGTGGTTTATTTTTCCAAGATGTGTTGAAAATTGTCTTCAATGGAAGGTTGGCACAGTATGCTATAATGATTATCAGCTCAAATGGAGAAAGTAGGTAAAAATGATCTCTGTTTCTATTTGCCAAGTTCAAGTATGCATTTCCCATAACTCTGGCTATTCCAACAGCCTTCAACCTGATCCGTATTTGTTTTCTCCCCATCCACACCAGTTCATCTCACCTAACTGATTAATTACAAGGATGTTTTCTATTGTTTTCTATCTCCTTACAAGCAACTTCCATCCCCTATGATCAGCATTTACCCTATTCAGTTGTGGTGAAAAATAGAACATTGTTGACAATAATTAAGTCTGGTTTATTTTATTCTTATTATAAAGCAGTGCATAATCATTAACAAAAGGCAGAAAAATAGAGATACATAAATGAATATCAACATCCATTATCCCATTCATGAGAGACAAACAACATAAATATCTCAATGCATATCAATCTAGATTATTTTCTGTGCATATACACACAGAATTTTTCCTTACATAATTGCATCACCTGTATACAATGAAGTCATAAAATCAACAAGAGCCAACATAGTATTTAATGGCTTCTATACTGTGTTGGGCTTCCCTGGTAACTCAGCTGGTAAAGAAGCTGCCTGCAATGCAGGAGACTCCGGTTTGACTCCTTGGTCAGGAAGATCCACTAGAGAAGGGATAGGCTACCCACTCCAGTATTCTTGGGCTTCCCTGGTAGCTCTGATGGTAAAGAATTCACCTGCTATGCACAAGACCTGGGTTTGATCCCTGGGTTGGGAAGATCCCCTGGAGGAGGGCATGGAAACCCACTCCAGTATTCTTGTCTGGAGAATCCCTAGGGACAGAGGAGCCTGGTGGGCTACAGTCCATGAGGTCTCACAGTTGGACGCAACTGAGCAACTAAGCACAGTATATAGCACATACTATGCCATAATAATTTAACCATTTCCATAGAACTTGGGATAATTAACAGCATAAATGACCAGTTGCAGATATTTTTACTAATCTCATTACATTGTTTTGTTCATCTCCTGAACACAACCACAGCTAGCTTTATTAATTCCCCAGTCTCACATCATTACTTCCTTTCCATCTTTACTAGTATTAGCCAGTATAAGTCTCTTACCTGATTTCTTACAATTATGAATTATTTAGGACTCTCTTTGGTATTCAGGCCTGGAGAATTCCATGGACTTAGTCCATGGAGTTGCAAAGAGTCAGACATGACTGAGCAACTTTTTCACTTCACTTTGGTCCTAAATGTCAGAAACCCCAACTCAAAGCAGCTGAAACAAAAGTAAATGTACAGCTATACAGTCGAAAGTTTCACTAGCAGGGGCTAGCTGAATGCATAGTGAGATCCATGAACTCAAATAAAATCAATGGACAAGGCCTCACTCCCTCTACCTCCTGGCAATTCCTTCTTTTGTAAAGGTTTAATTCTTGGGAAGGCTTCCCCTTAATAGTGACCAGATGGCTGGTCGACATCTCTAGGCTTCTACATTCTCAGGAATTCCAAGGGAAAGAGCATTCCTCTGATTTAGTCCTAGAAGTTACTCTGATTGTACCTGCCTGAATCAAACACTGTGGCCAGAGGCCAGGTGCTCTGATGAGGGCCAGGCCTAGAGGAAATGCCCATCCTGGAGCCTGGGAACAAAGTCTACCACATCCAATAACCACAAAGCACAAGAGTCAAGGAAGGGTCAAAGCAAAACCAGGGTGCCATTACCAGGGAAAGTGGGCACAGATACTGGGCATTGAGGAACAACAACTTTTCACTGCCATTATCCTCTGTGCCCCACTTGCTCCTTCAGATCCACTCGCCACCTTTCTCCACCTGGGCTCTGTGTAGGGACCATATCAATCAGCTCCCTTTCCCCTGGCTTCTGGTTGGGTTCAGTCAAAAGGGGAGTCAGGTCAGAGAATATCTCCATCTCCCTCCTTGCTAGTCTTCAGTTGGCAGCAGCTGTACCCCCATACTAAAGATCACGGCTCCTCTTGGATGAACTTCTACAACCAACTGCAGGTCCTCTTTGGGTTCTGTTAACAACTCTCTTTCTTTGCTCCTCAAACACACAGGTGGTAACAGCTCCCTGTTGTGTGAGCTCCAGGGTACTCTACTACCCCCTGTTATTTTAACCCTGCACAACTTTACCTCATTCACATTCTCTTTCCTGGGGAACCTTGGCAGGTGCAGCCTCCAGCCAGGTTGCACAACTTATCATTGCTCCTTCAGATCAACCATAAATCCGGTTAACCATTAAAATCCTCATTCAAGAAATAAATGTGAACACTGAAAGTTCAAGGCTAAGGGCTACAGTCAATTTAATACAAGTCAACTGTCACTGTCATCTAAGCTTTGGCAACCACAGAAATACACTGAAGATTATAACACATACTAATCATTCAGCTGCTTTCATATTTGTTGGAGGCACTAGTGGTAAAGAACCCACCTGACAATGCAGGAGAAGTAAGAGACGTGGGCCAACTTGGGTCCGGAAGATCCCCTGGGGAAGGCACGGCAACCCACAACAGTATTCTTGCATGGAGGAACAGTATTCTTGCGTGTTCCTATGGACAGAGGAACCTGGTGGGCTACAGTTGATAGAGTCCCAGAGTCAGACACCAGTGAAGCAACTTAGCATAGCACATCTAGAATATACCTTGTGAAGGTTATACATTAATGCTGTTGATCCAGCTTTCCTAGTAAAAACTGAAAGGAAGGAAGGAAAGAAGGAAAAGAAAAAAGAATATAGGGATAAAGAGTTCTGACTTTGGAGTCAGTAAACCTGAAAACTCAACCCAACTTTGCCTATAACAAAGATGTTGGGGTCTTTCACTGGGTTTCATTGTCCTGATCTGTCAAATACTGGGATTTAAATAATACTGTAGTTATTGTAATTATTGTAGTTCATTCAGTCCTAACAAACTACAACAAATGATGTCTGTAAAACAAATGCACTTACAAACACTGCCAGTTCAAAGAAAATAAAGATACTTTACTAAGTTGGATTAAAATGTCTCTCCTGACCAAGAAAAGTAAATTCTTGTTGAAAACCAGGCATTCATTTAAGTTAATAATGGAATGGAAACCTGAGGCACTGACCTCAATTCAAAACAAAATTGCTTTTGTTAGGCTTCTTGCCTCAGACCACATTTTATGTAGAGACAGTATGGGGCTATCAATAGGGATCTGCAGTGAAGCCCAAGAAGTGCGCTAACGAAGCCAGCAGGAGCCCACACAGCCTGGCCAGGGACGCAAAGCAAGGTTAGAGATACAGCTGCAAGTCTGCAGAGTAAGGAGTCTCTGCACTACTTTGTGTAGTTTGCCTGGCCCAGCCAAGACCGTGGAAGCTGTAGGAGGAAGATCAAAAACAGGCTGAAGCAGGAAACGAGCTGTAACTTGACAGAGTCACACACACACACACAAAATAGAAAAACATGAAACATATCAGGTCTGAAGAAGGAGCATGGAAAAAGTAGCTTGTTTATTCAAGAATGAGGCAGTTGATATTATTAAAAAGGATTTTAAAAAACCTTTTAAGCGCTGAGATATTTCATGGTAGAAATATCCATTATAAATAGTCAGGTATAAGAACAGGCAAGAGACAGAGTGTGGGAATCTAAGCTTGTGTGTATACTGGGGGAAAACAGAGGGGAAGATTTAGATGTTTACTCAGGAAAAGGTCAAGCAAGGACAGGATACCTGTAGCAGAACCCAGTGAGAAGAATACAGAGAAGAAATCAGAGGCTGCACTATGTGCATTAGCAAAATGGTTTCAAATCACTTGCCCAGTAACTGGTCATTTGGTAGTGTCTGCCTTAAAAACTTCTAAGAAGGATGGTAAGGTCACAGGACCAGAACACAGGAACACAGAGCAATGAACTGGTCTGTAGCATCTGCAGTTAGGGTGAGGGGTGGGGGTAAGAATGGAGAGTGGTGGCTCATTTGAGTAATTTGTTGACCTTGGAATATGAGTTCTAGGGCTGCACTGTCCATTATGGTAGCCATTAGCCACACATAGCGATTTAACATTTGAAATGTGGCTGGTCTAAATTCAGATGTGCTGTAAGCGAAAAATACACACCACAATTTGAAGATTAAGTATGAAAACAAAATGCAAATGATCTCAATAATTTTTATATTGATTACATGCAGATACAATGTTTTGGACATACTGAGCTAAAATAAATCATTACAATTAATTTGTCTCATTTTACTTATTTTAATACAGTTGCCATGTGTTAGTCACTCAGTCATGTCTGACTCTTTGCAACCCCATGGACTGTAGCCTGCCAGACTCTTCAATCCATGGAATTCTCCAGGCAAGAATACTGCAGTGGGTAGCCCTTCACATCTCCAGGGGATCTTCCTGACCCAGGGATAGAACCCAGGTCTCCTGCATTACAGGCAGATTCTTTACTGTCTGAGCCTCAAGGGAAGCCTAGAAAAGTTTAAACCACTTATGTAGCAGGTATTTGTGGTCCTCATTATAATTTCAACTGGATAGAGCTGTTGTGTAAAGTTCTTTCCTCTCTCTACAGGTTTCTGTGATGTGATATTATATTGGAGAAGACAAAGTTAGCCCTCACTGTCTTTCCTATCTCAAGCAGAGCCTAATTTCAGTCTAAGTAAAAGAAAACCACATTGAGATTAGACAGTTGCTGTATCCACACAACAACTCACATTCACTCAGGAATATACACTTAGAAAAACAGTCACCACCACCTCCTCAAGTGTACACCCACTTACCATATATGTACACAACCATACTTATATGTGTCAGAATAATATCCATAAATAGGGAAGGAATATTAGCAGAATCACTAGTTACATTTACATTTCTACTGTTGACGGAAATCTTTTGTTTGAATGAAGGAGAGTCATTAGTGCTTGTTGATAAGAAGCGATTCTTTAAAATTCAAAATAATGTTTGAACTTTGTGTTTTCCATTTCCTAATAAAAAACTAGTTCACTGAGGAGGCAATTCTAGCATAAATATTCTACCTATTATCCGGAGTTCCAGGGCTGCTCATACATAATTGAGTGTGAAAACCAAGCTTCTGTCTTATAATGAAAACCTCTAGTGCGATTTACCAACCAGCACGATTGGATCCTACTCTCTTAGTTGTCTTCTCTGAACTTTTGCTCTTTGTGAATCCTAAGGGCCACCTGATTCTTACAGCCTTGTCAATTTTACTGGACTCTATCACCTGGCACATCCATCTATCAGTACCTGCCAACTGCATCAAACTCTTGGTCTAAATTCTGTTTGGTCCACCATGGTGACACAGTAACTTAACATAATGATACAATTATACAAAAACTTGCATAATGATACACTAAAGGATTTCTTTCACAAAGGAACTTCAAAGAACTCTGACTATTGAGCTTAGTCTCCTCTAAGTAAGGATTTGGGCCCATATACTGAACATCTGCACTTTTAAGTGGTCCAGCACTCATCTCCTCTTCATTTGAATTTCCTTTTCCTTGGAGGAAGCATCTTGCTCCTACTCTGGTCCATGTGCTTTGGGCAGGACTGAGCCTGTTCTCCCCACTCTCATTTCCAGGGACAGACCAGAATCTAGGACTAGCCAACTGCCATATTTACTTCCCCTAGAAATTCAATAGAAATACAGTACAAGCCACAGTGGTTAAGAGATGGCAACATGGATGGAAGGGCTTCTCCCTGGTAACTCAGTGGTAAAGAATCCGCATGCCAAAGCAGGAGACTAGGTTCAGTCCCTGGGTTGGGAAGATCCCTTGGAGAAGGAAATGGCAACCCACTCCAATATTCTTACCTGGAAAATTCCATGACAGGGGGGCCTGGCGGGCTACAGTCCATGAGGTCACAAAAGAGTTGGACACAATTTAGTGACTAAAACAACACAACAGCACATGGATGCAAACTGATCCAAGGGACTTAACTGTGGGATTCTGTTAGGAAGGAAGACCTTTGTTTCATCCATATTAGAAGCTAGTAGGATGTAAGCCTAAATGTCAAGGCAGTGCTAGATTGAAAGGGCCCTGCTTTAGCAGGATGGTAGAGCAGAGAGATCAATTCTAAGGATCTTGTTTAAGGCCCTGTCCAGCAAGTTGCACTCCTGAACTTCTCAGCTTGGTGAGTTAATGAATTCTCATTGCTGCTGAAGTAACTTTGCATTGGCCTGAAACTGCAAGAATTCTAACAGTACTCTTCAAATATTTAGCTGCTACATGGATAATCTATATTTTTCCTGTATTTCAAAAGCAACTTCTCATTAAGTCTCTTCTGTTGATGTAAGCTCATCCTGAATTTCCTTTTTATTTTATCCTTACCAATAAATCATCTGGAGGGTACACTATCTTTATTAGAACCTGCCATGGAGATCTGGTTCATTTATAACAAAGAGAATTCAAAGGTCACTTCAATATTTCATGCTGAGTTACCGACAGTGCTTGACATCAAGTCATCCTTACTGTTCATTTGGATTATATCCCAGCTCTGGGCTCTTGGCTTCAGTATAGAGACTGAGACCCAGCTGCCAATTTACATTCCAACTTTGCCTGGTATCTAAATGCACCCCTATGTTTCTGACAGCCTCTTGCAATAACCTCCCCCAAAACTCAGTCACTTCATCATCACAGGTCTCTCTCACCAGTCTTTCCACCAGTCCCTAGTACATCTTGTGAAACCTCCCTAAGGACAATGATCTATCTATATGATTTTAAATGGTTGATTTCCAGATTCCCCACTGCTGGATATGAGTATTACCATTTGTTGGATTTGCCTGATGCCAGTTGCTTGTTAAAACATCATTTTATGGACTGACCTTTCCATCATGCACCTGTTATGTTTTTCCATAAACAAATCTGTCCTGACGTATACTTTGTCTTTAGGTATCAGCTATTTCTCACCAAACTTCAGTTAACCTTTCCACATGTCCCAGCCTAGGACAAATACCTAGGTTCTACATCATGCCTCCAGTTATATATCATAACATCACTGTTATCATGCTGATACTCATGATACTCTTGTGTGCACTTACTGGCCAATGTATAGTTTAAAAATAATGTGGGACTGAGAGCGAAAACATCTGAGTTCTAATCTTGGTTCTGTTATATACCAGTGGTATGACTTTAAGCACTAAAAATATCTTTCATAACCTCTCAAATGTTTATTTTTTTTAATCTGTAAGTTAGGTTAATAATAGCTGCCCTATTTTGCTGGATGCTGTGAGAATTAGATAATAATGGGTGTGAAACCACAAAGTAAACTCTGAAATACCATGTAAATAAACTATAAATATGAGGTCTTATCATTAGCCAGAAATACTATCTCATGTTGCTTTTCAACTACAAATAGCCACACATATTATGGATAGTTGGTGAATACTTGTCAATTTACAAATATGTATGTAAGTATTCCTGAAAATCCATTTGTAAAACAGAAAGGAAATGTTTGCCAATGACCTAAGTGAGGGGTTAGGGGAGATAAAAACACTGAGAAAAGAAGATGTAGAAAGTGATGGGTTGTGAAGGAGAGTGGAAGTCCTGGTCAGAGTGGAAAGGCAAGAGAAAAACAAAACTGGAGGAGACAGGGCCAGAGGGATGCAAGGTGGCATGCCAGTAACACAATATGGAAGAGACAGCAGGGACAGGGAAAGGTGAGAGAGGAGAAAAGGTGTCAGTTATTCTGAAACTAGAGTCATCTGCTGGGGAACCCAGGGACTGAGGGAAAAAGGGCTCCTGGCTCCCCAGTGGCTTTCAGCTGGCTGCCTGACTTTGTCTTAAGGAAAGCCGTCCGGTCCAGCGAACTTGGCCCCGTGAGGCAGAGGCAGACAATGTTTGCTCTGTGGGAAGACAGGGAGACAGCAACTGAGCAAACAAAGAAGTAGGATGTTGAACTACGGCACAGAAAATGAGAGAGACGGTAAAGGGGCAGAGGCCACACGCTTAACAGTCTATAAAATGAAACCTGTTGCCAGACTTGACTATCAAAATATCATATAATTTGACACAGTCTCACCATGGTTACCTTTCTTCACTGAAATACAAAACAATCTGGACTGAACTGATGATTAAGTCTAATTTAGCCAATTACCTGGACATCCTTAAAAAGAGGATTAGAACGTTCAAGCAGAAGCAGGTGTCTACTTTCCAGGACACCACAATGGGAATTCTGATATATGGGAGAAACTTCAACTCTCTTAAGGTCCCTGAAGGATCACAATTATGCTAACATTCCAGGTCCTCAGTAGCTCAGTCTCCTCTGAGTATGGAAAAAAGAAAAACAGAAGTAATGCATCTAACAAACTTCTTACTAGAGGTGAGGAAGAATTCTAGAGAATGAGGCAGTCATAGAGAAACAGAACGCCTGTTGAAAAGGACCTAGCTTCCTCTGATCACAGAGCACACAGGGTCCTCTCTCTGGGATGACACAGCCTTTCTCAGAGCCGCTCATCCGTATTGTTCCCCAGTGACACAAGGCACTGTCCATAAAGCACTTAGCAGAGTACGCAGAACAAAGAAAGTGTTAGGAACTCAAAGCTGTGGTAGAACAAACAGTAGAAATAACAGAATTACTAGTAATAGTTGAGGTAGTAGTGCAAGTTGTAGAAGTAAATGAGAAATGGTGGTCTTAGGACTTGATTTAACAATACTGGCTTAATATGTTTCAATGTGACCATCTATAAAATGTAGATGATAAGTGCACCCCCTTCATAGAACTATTATATGGAATGAATGAAAAAGAACTTATAAAGGGTTTAGCATAGCACCTACAATATCTTTTTAATTTTATTTATTTAATTAATTTACTTTCGGCTGTGCTGGGTCTTCACTGCTGCGTGGACCTTTCTCTGGTTGTGGTGAATGGGAACTACTCTCTAGTGGTAGTGGCTTTTCTCGCTGTGGTACTTGGACTCTGGGGCGTACAGGCTTCAATGGTCGAGGCTCCCGGGCACCAGAGCACAGGCTCAATAGTTGTGCTGCCTGGGCTAGGTTCCTCCTCAGCATGTGGGATCTTCTTAGACCAAGGGTTGAACCCATGTCTCCTGCATTGGCAGGTGGATTCTTTACTACTGAGCCACCAGGGAAGCCCCACACCTACAGTACTGAGTGCTTGATATCTGTTAGCGAGACACAGCAGGAATGGTGGTGGTGATGGCGACATTGCAGAAGAGTCCATCCCAGGAAAAGGACCATGAGCCCTGTCACTAGAGGTCCCACGCCATGAAATCTGTACAGAGCCTCACCAGAGAGGTCTTTCCAACTTCAAATAAGAACTGGTATTCTTTCCATCCTCCTATCTCCTCTCTAAATCTCATAGCTTCAGAATCCATAACTGCAAGTAAAATTCAGTGCTTGGGGGGTAGGAGGTAGAAGGTAGAGATTGTTAATATCCACTGGGTGCAAACCTGTCTAATATAGGCCTTCAGGGATAACGAGATCTTGCCTAAAGAGTTGTAAGGTGAAACATAAAGACTTTCTCAATTTCAGCTAAATTTTTACCTCCAACACTATAAAATGCTAGACAGTGTACTAAATGCTGGCCATATGAAATCCAGGCTTCCCAGGTGGTTCAGTGGTAAAGAATTCACCTGCCAATGCAGGAGACACAGGTTGGAGCCCTGGGTCAGGAAAATCCCCTGGTGAAGGAAATAGCAACCCATCCCATATTCTTGCCTGGAGAAATCCCATGGACAGAGGAGCCTGGCAGGCTACAGTCCATGGGGTGGAAAAGAATCAGACACAACTTAGCAACTAAAGAACAACAATAACATGAAATCCAGCAAAGGAGGCAGACCTATTAAACAAATAACTACAATCAACTCTGACAATTAAAAACAATTGATAACAGCAATTCATATACAGAGCTCTGGGAGCATAGAGGGCAGGGCGGAAAGGCTTGTGGGTCTGTAGAAGATGAGTTTCAATTTGAAGTGTGAATAGGAAGTTTACAAAATACAGGGGATAGGCATGATCAGACTTAACCTATAGAAGATGGCCGGTCTGGGACTGCTAAATGAACTGGAGATAAGACAGCCACAGTCAAGAAAAGTGTTTAGTGACGACACTAATCAGTTTAGAAATAAACGGTGAGGTCTAATGACAGAAATGACAGGAAGGGAAGAAGAGGGTTGCAGAGTCAAGGTTACATAATTCTAAATGAAGTAGTGCTAAAATTAAGCTGGTGCAAAAAGGTTACTAGTTGTTTTTTTTTCCCCCCACAGAGTTAAACCTCATCAGTTCAGCATAATTGGACAGAAGCATGTCACAATTAATCAAATATGAATTACAAATTTTTAAAAAATATGACTAACTGCTTAGGGTTTTTTGACTAGATGAGATACTTTAAATACCTTTCAACTTCCCTGATTTTAATTAGCAGCATCAATGCTCCTGCAAACAATTTAAATAAGGTTCTTTGAAGCAAAATTCTTCTCTGAAGTGGATTGAATCTTTTTCTCTTCTGCTCTCCTTCCCACAAATGTGCTTCCCAGATTCCACAGTTGATCTTTGCCCACAGCCAATTCCTCTTTTGCTAGTGTAAAAAAAGTCACAACCCTGACCTCAGGCTGATTGCCCAGAGAACTGTTCTGGGACGCCTATAAAATCTTTCAACAAGCTAGACTAGTTGGCTGGTACTTCTTCCCATCAATTAGGAGTGTCAAACTGGATAGCCGTCAACAACAGAATCACAGAAAATAACAAGTTTGTAGTTAAAAACAGAAACCTGCCGAATTTTCCTGATTCTCTGGATTCTTTGGGGGCAACTCAATTTATTTTCAAAAACTTCTATCAGTGATACAATGACAAAGTTCAGTTCAATTCCACAACAAGCCACCAAGAAGAATCCCTTTTAAGGAGGGAATTTTATCCTATCTTCTACTAAAGTACTATGTTGGTTGAAATCCTTAATTATAATAGCCTGTATAAAACTCACATTAAATCAACACACTGTTTATTTTCCAAATACTTGTGCATTTCTTACATCATAACACTCATGAGTCATTAATTTATTAACCATGAAAAATATTTGACTCAATACTCACAATCACAGTGATTAGAAATGAAAGTACAAATGAAATAACTTAGTACTTCCAGATGTACAGCAGGTAGCTTGTTACCATAGGCTTTCTGAGTTTAGAAATTCAACAGGGTCGTAGTTGTAACTTTTACACACATACTAATTGTGCAAAACATCTTTATTACTTGTAAGTTAGAGTATGAAACAATTCCTGAAGCCTCAAGAAAGAAGTTGTTTAATATATAGGCAGTCTTTCTAGAGAGCTACATTCATTTTTCCCACGTCTAGAAGATCATTAAAGCTTTGAGTGTCAACATCTATTCCAGCCAATCCATCATGCATCATATGGGATCAGAATCTTTCTGCAAACATTTCCCCTCTGAGCTCCACACTAATTTAGCCAACTTTCTATTTGTTGTTTATCACAAGAATGTCTCACAGTTTCTTCATCTCTACCAGCTCCAAACTATACTCGATTTCTCCATACACCCTACTCCTTCATGTCACCTTCAAAATGTCTTCCTCTTCTTGTTCACTCAATTTTCTACCAGAAATTCCACTTCTTAACTTCTGTGTCTTCTTCCTCTATCCCTGTTCCCTCAATCTTAGTTCTGGTCCTCATCCACTGTTCTCTGGACAAGTCTCTGGAGTCCCTGAGCCCCTAGCTCCTGTCATCCACCATAATTCAGCCTGCACTCAGAATCATCCTCCCACAATATCTGACATGACTTTTCCCTCTTCTGGGCACACTGATCACATTTCTGGACCTTCCATATCTAGTTTTATTCATTTACTATTACAAATATTTTTCAAATGCTGAGAAGTAATTTTTTTTTTCATATTTAAAAAGCAACTTAGTTCTATTGGTTCCTGGACAGGGAATCAGATCCATGGCGACAGAATGGTAAAGACTAAATATCTCTTTTAAAAAACTGGAGATACCAAGGGAACATTTCATACAAAGATAGGCACAATGAAGGACAAAAACAGCAAGGACTTAACAGAAGCAGAAGAGATCAAGAAAAGGTGGCAAGAATACACAGAAGAACTGTATACAAAAAAGCTCTTAATGACCCAGTTAACCATGATGATGTGGTCACTCATCTAGAGTCAGACATTCTGGAGCATAAAGTCAAGTGGGTCTTAGGAAGCATCACTACTAACAAAGCTAGTGAAGGTGATGGAATTCCAGCTGGGCTATTTCAAATCTTAAAAGACGATGCTGTTAAGCACTGCACTCATTTTGTCAGCAAATTTGGGAAACTCAGCAGTGGCCACAGGGCTGGAAAAGATCAGTTTTCATTCAATCCCCAAAAAAGGCAAGGTCAAAGAATGTTCAGTTTAGTGTATAATTGCACTCACTTCACACTCAAGCAAGACTATGCTTAAAATTCTTTAAGCTAGGCTTCAGCAGTATGTGAACTGAGAAATTCCAGATGTTCAAGCTGGATTTATAAAAGGCAGAGAAACCAGAAATCAAATTGCCAACATTTGCTAGATCATAGAAAAAGCAAGGGAATTCCAGAAAATATCTACATCTGCTTCATTGACTATGCTAAAGCCTTTGACTGTATGGATCACAACAAACTGTAGCATATTCTTAAAGAGATAGGAATACCAGACCACCTTACCTGCCTCCTGAGAAACCTGTATGCATGACAAGAAGCAACAGTTAGAACTGGACATGGAACAATAGACTGGTACCAAACAGGAAAAGGAGTACATCAAGGCTGTATATTGTCACCCTGCTTATTTAACTTATATGCAGAGTTCATCATGAGAAATGCTGGGCTGGATGAAGCACAAGCTGGAATCAAGATTGCTGGGAGAAATAATAACCTCAGATATGCAGATGATACCACTTTACTGGCAGAGAGTAAAGAGGAAATAAAGCCTCTTGATGAAGGTGAAGAAGAGTGAAAAATCTGGCTTAAAACTCAGCATTCAAAAAACTAAGATTATGGCATCCAGTCCCATCACTTCATGGCAAATAGATGGGGAAACAGTGGTTGACTTTATTTTTTTGGTTCCAAAATCACTGCAGATGGTGATTGCAGCCATGAAATTAAAAGACGCTTACTCCTTGGAAGGAAAGTTATGGCAACCTAGACAGCATATTAAAAAGCAAAGACATTACTTTGTCAACAAAGGTCTGTCTAGTCAAGGCCATGGTTTTTTCCAGTAGTCATGTATGGATGGGAGAGTTGGACTATAAAGAAAGCTGAGTGCAGAAGAATTGATGTTTTTGAACTGTGGTGTTGGAGAAGACTCTTGAGAGTCCCTTGGACTGAAAGGAGATCCAACCAGTCCATCCTAAAAGAGATCAGTCTTAGGTGTTCATTGGAAGGACTGATGTTGAAGCTGAAACTCCAATACTCTGGGCACCTGATGCAAAAAGCCGACTAATTTGAAAACACCCTGATGCTGGGAAAGATTGAGGGCAGGAGGAGAAGGGGATGACAGAGGATGAGATGGTTGGATGGCATTACCAACTCAATGGACATGAGTTTGGGTAAACTCTGGGAGTTAGTGATGGACAGGTAGGCCTGGTATGCTGCAGTTCATGGGGTCACAAAGAGTCGGATATGACTGAGCAACAGAACTGAACCGAATTTATTGGAAAGACTGATGCTGAAGCTGAAGCTATAATATTTTAGCCACCTGATGCGAAGAGTCAACTCACTGAAAAGACACCTATACTGGGAAAGATTGAAGGCAAGAAGAGAAGGGGACAACAGAAGATGAGATGGTTGGATGGCATCACTGACTCAATGGACATAAGTTTGAACTCAGGGATATAGTGATGGACAGAGAAGCCTGGTGTGCTGCAGTTCATGGGGTTGCAAAGAGTTGGACACAACTTAGAGACTGACCACCAACAACAAAGGAGTGCTATATTATCTACACATACAGTTTTTCTAGAACTCAACTTTGAGGGTTTGGATTGCAATAATTATACATAATGAAGGGTGACATTTGAGATATGGTGAGGCTAAAAAAGCCAGTTACACTGTAGACAGTGAGATCTTACAATAAATATGTATCTATATCTGTTAAGCAAAATACATGATAGTACTGAACATTCAAGGATGAGGACTTTGTATAATACTTTTTTCAAGCACTGAAATTAATAAAGCCATTATAAGTTCAGGAGCAAGTGAGTGGGCAGAGGAGAATGGGGAAAAGAAAGATTATTCTTACAGTTCTTTAGAAATGCAAATAAGAACATTGCCTGCACATCATTACCTGACTGATAAAATGGTAATAACTTAACAGATATTTAGTTAGAAACCTGTTTCAATTCCTTAATTGAAAAAGTTCTTTAATTCAATACAACCCTATTTGCTAACTGATAATAAACCAAAGTTCAGGGAGAAAAATAGCAGGTACTAAATGTCATAATATGGTCTATAAAATTGAAAATGGTTCTTACCCTATTTTCAAAATTTAATTAATAAAATAAAAAGCCTTTGAGGGTGTGATAGGCAGATTGAACTCCCTGACCAACTGAATGCTATGGCTAGGGAGCGGGTAACATAATGGCTGTTTGCAGATAATACAATTCATTGTTACTCTGGTGAACCGCAGAGTGCCCAGGTTCCCCACAGGCACTTAAGTCAATTTTTTAAAAACTGAAACAGGCCAAACAAATGTTTGTGCCAGGCCTTCAGTTTGGGAACTCAAGTCTTAAAATGAACAGAACAGATACTCTACAACACAGAAATCTCAGCATAAGCAAACTGTGAAACTTAGACTCTGACATCAAGCAAACCCCGGTGAAAACACTGGCCTCACCTCATATAGAAATGTGGCTCCCAATCAGAGAGCGAAGAAATCTAAAACCTCCACTTTCCTTACTTCCTTACTAGCTAGCTCTGGTTATGTTCTCTAAATAAGAGGTCAAGAATGGGAAACTGGACTTTGAGAGGAAAAAAGAACCATTTCTCTCCAGTATCTGGAAGGGCCATCAGCAGTGAGAGCAGTAGCAAATGAGTCCGTAAGCAACAAGCGTGATGACAGCAGGGCTTGTACCAGTTCCCTGAAGCTAACCTCTGGTTAACACCCCCTTCTTCCTGTCCTTTCAGGGAGCTTTGTGACCAACGCCCTGCATTAAAGCTACCTTTGTTTGAAATTTATTAAACAGTCTCTCTTTTCCCAACAGGATACTGATACACATACAAACAGAAAGAAAAAAGTCAGAGGTGCATTCCTCTAAACAAAAAATCACCAGTTAAGGGATGCATTGCATATAATGGAGAGATGGCTTTATTGAACAGAGCACAAGACTAAGAGTCAACAAGACATAGGATTGAATCCTAGATCCTCCAATTCCCAAACAGGAATGGACCCATGTTCATGGAAGACGCAGAGTAAAGAGAAAACAGTGCTGAATAGGGTAGAGAAGAGTATCCCAATTATGTCACTTGTGAGACCCAACACTGAAGGTTTTCTATCACCTTTGGAAGAGCCTCATTTTTCTCAGCAGAGAATGGGCACAATCAAGGACAGACAGTCAAAAAATTGAACAAGTGATTAATAAGATCAGTCAATTAAATGGATACCAAATTTAAGCAATCAAGAAACTTATATCACAGTTAATCAGCAGTCCTCGGGGCTAATAAAAACCTATAGCTCATGATTATTGTGATCACTAAAGACAACATTCACCATTTGTTTGATGCACGTATGTGTGAGATACTATGTTAAGAGTATTACCTACATTATTTATAATCCTTACCAAAACCCCATTTTCAAGATGCCAAAACTAAAGGATCTGAGAATGAAATAACTAGTTCAAAGTCATATAGCTAGTAAGTAAGAAAGCCAAGACTTGAACCCATGTCGTTTTATTTCCCCAAAACCCCACTCTTTCAGCTTCCTGTGATGGTTCCATTTGACATCATTGTGGTATATGTACTTTGGAAGCTGCATAGAGTGACATCATGTAGAGGACTGCAAGCTTCAAGTCACAACCAGCGAATTTCACACATTGCAAGAGTCTACTGTTTTAGGACCATAAATGTCATCCTCCCCTTTAAGGTCCCCTGTGACCCCACAAGGAACAAGGTAGGTTCCAGTTTGTAGGCTTCTGATCTAATCAGAAAACTGACTGAATAATCACCATTGTATCAGTCAAGTAATAATGTTGAGTATGATTCTCATTTACATTTCTAAAGCAACATAAAAATAACCCCTTTTAAATGGTACCCACTCACTTTCTCCTTATATGCTAATGCTTGTCATAATTTCAAAGCCTGAAGAGAGATTTCCTGCAAAACATTTCACTGACTTAAAGTCGCACATGCTCACAGTTGCAATTGCCAGGTTACAAACATGAATTAACTCTGCTTCCAAATCAACTACGTATTGATAAGTCCTCAGGGCTGACAACTTGTACACCTTGATTTTAAACTCTAGGAGTTATTTCAAGGCTTTAGGATATTTAGCATTAAAAATTCTAACTTTATCCTGAGTCTTTAGTGAAATCGAAGTATTGTCACCTGGAGAAGAAAATGGCAACCCATTCCAGTATTCGTGCCTGGGAAACTCCAAGGACAGAGAAATTTGGCAGGCTATCATCCATGGGCTGTAGAGTCAGACACGACTTAGTGACTAAACACATACACATAAGTACTGTCAACAGTACTAATAATCTAACCAGAAATCAACTCCCTTATTTTTTTCCCCTTATTTTTTAACTGAAAAATTTATTTTTATTTATCTTCTAAAATTTATTTTTTTTTGAGGATAATTACTTTACAATGTTGTATTGGTTTCTGCCATACAACAATGTGAATCAGCTGTAAGTAGACATATATCCCCTCCCTCCCACCCTATTCCTCATCCCACCCCTCTAGGTCATCACAGATCACCAGCTTGAACTTCCCTGTGTTATACAACACTCTCTAATTTGTAAAATTGTTATTTTTTTCTCTTTGCTAAAATTGTATCATTTCAATTAATTCCTGTAGTTGCACTGATTTCCAAAGAATTTTATTTCCTGATTTGAAGTAGTGAACTGCAACTTAGTGCCATGACAGAATTAAGGCAATTGGGGAATTAGAGTTAACCTTTGAATAACTCGGGGGTAAGGGGTACTCACTCTCTGAGCAGTTGAAAATCTATGTATAACTTGTAGTTGGCCCTCCGTACCAACAGTTACACATCCATGGATTCAACCAACCTTGAACCATGCAATAGTGTAGTATTTACTATTGAAAAAAATCTGTATATCAGTGGATTCAAGCAGCTCAAATCCATGTTGTTCAAGGGTCAACTGTAACTTGAAGCCAAATACTTATCATACCATGGTTTTTAATTAATGTTGTGACATTTGTACAACAGGTGACTGCATTTACATTGTGTACATATTTTATATTTTGAAGTATTCAGCTTTTGGTATTTATTCAGATTTATGTGGGCTCTATATAAAAGCTTGCCATTTTGATCTTCTGTTCAGCGATGCTAAGTGGCTCCCTGTCACATGGCAAGCCCTACCAAAGAAAGAAGAAAGATTCTCCCTTGGGAAAAAAATGCTTCTTGGGTTTTTTTCTCCCTCTCTTCCTCTTTCCTTCATTTCATAAAGTGGTTTACAAAAATAAACAATATAATATGTAGTTTAAAAAAATCAAAAGAAACAAGATGATGTGGCAAAAAGAGTTGGAAAAATAAAATAAAGGCATGCTAGAGCCACAATAAGTGCCTAGAGATCTTCTATACTTGTTAATGGTAGTTATAAATGCAGTTCTGATTGCTAGAAACCATAGCAAAAGGAGGGAAATGCTACCATTTACACGATTCATCATTCCTATATGATGCTGTTTTGGTTGCTAATGAGAAACATTAATGAGAAAGCATAACAGTTATTCTTTAGAGGAGAAACAGAGTCTTAAACCAAGGTGTTCTTACTGAAGAGGGGCAGTGCACCAGGAAAGTGTACTGGAGCAGGGAGATGAGTCAAGGCTAGGAGGAAGCCACAGCTAAAAGAGAACAGACTTGTGGATACCCACGGGGGGCGGGAGAAGAAGAGAGGGGACAAATTGAGAAAGTAGCATTGAACCATATACATTACCATATGTAAAATTAGATAGCCAGTGGAAATTTACTGCATGACGCAGAGAGCTCAAATCTGGTGCTCTGTGGCAACCCAGAGGTGTGAATGGGGTGGGAGGTAGGATGGAAGGGACATATGTATACCTATGGCTGATTCATGGTGATGTATGCCAACACAACATTGTAAAGCAATTATCCTCCAATTAAAAATAAATAAAATTTTAAAAATATCCTTGGGTAAATAATATATTAGAAGGGAAAATAATAGGAAAATGATTCAAGGTGAGCTTTAAGTAATCTGAACTATAGGACTTTGTCAAAGACAAATTACAGTTGTAGAACAATCTGTACATGATAAACCTCAACAATACAGAATTAAAATGATTAGACAGAAGCCAAGAGAGGAAGTTGGACAGAAGGTGGAATGGAACCGCATATATGAATATGCTACTTTCCAATTAATCTATATTTTGTGCTCAGAAAAGAGTATTTAAAATCAATAAATCAAGTCATAGAGATGAAAGTATATATTTAAGGATATAAAGGTAAACACTGAGGAAAATAATATATTCATTTAAAATTAGATAATTTTGAAGGGCAGAGGGAAAGGAGGAAGAACCAAATATTGAAAACTTTCATTATCATTCAAATTAAGGAATAAGTAATGAAATAGATGATTGTGTTAGATAATACAATTAAGAGAGCAACCAAGAGTAAAAAATAAAAACCATCACAAAAAATACAAAAATAAAGAGATAAAAAAACTGAAAAATAAAATAAAAAGAATCAAGATTTAAAAATAAATTTTCTCTCCATTCAATGTCTGAGCTCTTTATCTTGAGAAATCTTCAAAGAGCAAATTTGTGAATATTTGAACTTTTCTGCTCTTACTTAACTGCTGCCTGAACCCTATACTTTTTTTAATTAGAAACTGTCAGAAAAAAAAATTCTTGGAAAGCAGAAACTGTTCATGAGTAATAAACAGCAGGAAGAAAAGGATGCAGACCTGGGTCACCTTTAGAACTCACACATGAGCTGAGGAAAGACACATGTCAGTGGGAAGAATCTAGTAGTTAAATAAAAAGCATGGGTTAAAAAGGTTCCAGCCTTTAGAATATAAAAATCTCCAGTTATAGTCAATTACTATCCATTTTGTACAACAGATACCTTCTATTTTAGTTGCTAATAAAGCACTACACAACTTGGGAGGAAAAAAAGCATGGGTTATGTCTGAAGTCAGGCAGTAACTATTTCAGAGCCACATTAAGCAGCCACAGCAGCTTGGGGGTGAGCACAGGGGTTAGGAACTGCCAGGCTCACAGCCCAAACTCAGGCCAGTGATATCCTCAAGGAGAATCTGCTACAAAGTCACCAAAGCCACTGTTTCCATTTTCCTTTCTTCAACCCTACAAAAAGAATGCTGTTGTCTTACAGAGCCCCAGCAAGAAGCAAAGAGACCAAAAACTGACATCAGGTGTGTGTCAGATTGTCTGGAAAGAGATGGCTGCAAGGTTTGTGAGACATACTCCTCAAAGGTTAGGACTCATCAGGTGCTTGCCCCTTCAAGCAGGGCCTGATTCACTGCTGGCTTTTCATCCTGAGTCAATCCATCCTACATCAACTGCTCTATGCAATGAAAGCTCTTAAGGGAAAAATGCTTGTAATGCTTCTCCTATTTCTAAAATCCAGACCTAGTATTTCTTTCTTCTTCTTTTTTTTTTTTTTTTGTTGTTGTTCAGTCATCCAGTTGTGTCCAACTTGGTAACCCCATGAACAGCAGCACGCCAGGCCTCCCTGTCTCTCACTATCTCCCAGAGTTTACCCAAGTTCATGTTCATTGCATCTGTGATGCTGTCCAGCCATATCATCCTCTGAGGCCCTCTTCTCCTTCTGCCCTCAATCTTTCCCAGCATCAGGGACTTCTCCAATGAGTCATCTATTCACATCAGACGACCAGAATACTGGAGCTTCAGCTTCAGTCCTTCCAGTCAATATTCAGAGTTGGTCTCCTCTAATATTGACTGATCTCCTTGCTGTCCAAGGGGCTTTCAGGAGTATTCTCCAGCACCACAGTTCGAAGGCATCAGTTCTTTGGTGTCTGTCTTCTTTATGGTCCAGCTCTCAGAACTGTACGTGACCACTGGGAAGACCATAACCTTGACTATACAGACCTTTGTCGGCAAAGTAATGTCTCTGCTTTTCAGCACACTGTCTAGGTTTGCCATCGCTTTCCTGCCAAGAAGCAATTGTCTTCTGATTTCATGGCTGCAGTCACTATCAGCAGTGATTTTGGAGTCCAAGAAGAGAAAATCTGTCACTACCTCCAACTTTTTCCCTTCTATTTGCCATGCAGTAATGGGGGAGGATGCCATGATCTTAATTTTTTTAATCTTTAGTCTTAAACTGGCTCTTTCACTCTTTTCCTTCACCCTCATCAAGAGGTTCTTTAGCTCCTCTTCGCTTTCTGCCATTAGAGTGGTATCATCTGCATATCTGAGGTTGTTGATGTTTTCTATCTATCTTGATTCCAGCTTGTACCTTATAGTTAGTTCACAGAGAATACAGCTCATTGTATATAGCTCACTATTCAGGTTCTCTTGTCATTTTACTAAGTTCTATTTGTGTAACAGTCTTCTAGCTTGAGATCTTTAAGAATAGGCACTTATGTTAACTCTTCCTGGCACATCATTTAGGTGCTTAACTAATTATATTAAACTAATGAAGGAACCTTACATATTTTTATTTACCCATGGAGCAACTTACTTGTAAATAACATAGATAAATCCAACTGCAACAAAACAAATGGAGTTTGACATTAACATATTTTGGCTACCAAGCCTCAATTCCCCCTTCCTAAAAAGCACCAATTTCTTCCGAGGATTTAACTTTCCTCCATTGCATACCATCTTCCTGAGTGATACCCACCTCCCACTATGAATGCTGGATAACAAACTGTCACATGACTTAGCCTGGTCAATCAGACGTCTGATTCTGATTCTTGAACAGCATATAGTGATAGAGCAAATAGATGGACATCATCCATGATGCAGAAATGTACTGATCACTTATTCCCATGGTTGACCATTGTTTCACTTTTTAGCTCTACTAGAATTCTCAAAGTTCTTTTTTATTTGCAAGCTTAGACCCCCAGAATTTTCACCTTAACTCTTTGAACCTACACATTATAGCTTCCCCAAAATTACCTTTGAATATATTAGCAAATTAGTTTCTGATGCTTACAGTCAATAACCGTAGATATACAATTGCAAGGATCAAGATGAAATAAGAAACTCAATTAAATGAAACCAAACAAACCAAAAGTCAGGTGTTCAGTATGGCCTGACCAAATACTTAAATGCTAGACATTTTTATTTAGCCTTAAGTGTCATCCTAGGACCTCTCTGTTCCTTGATATCTGGGAAAAACTGGATGGAGTCTCTCAATTCTATATCCCATAGTAATCTTTCTCACAGATTTCTGAAATTTCCCCATTTATATTCTTCTCCCATCCTGTGATTTTTGGGGTGTCCATTCTCACATATTCATTCTCTCTTCCAAACTACATTTACTAAGACAGGAATGTCAGCCATCTCACCAACTCACACACACACACACACACACACACACACATAAAAAATATCTGTAGTATAGTAGGAAGCAATGTGATTTTATGACCTTGAGCAGGTTGCTTAACCCCTTTGTACCTTAGTTACCACACACTGTAAAATGGATAATTGTTTTAAAAATTAAATGAGATAATACCTGTTAATTTTATAGCTTATGATGACCTCATACACAGTAAATATTCAACACTGATTTCCTAGCCAAGCTAGAAAATTCTGCTCTAGAACTCAGTGCTGGGAGAGGTCAGCACATACATCATGCATTTTAAACAAACAAACAAAAAAATGCATCCTAACTCCTCTCAACATTTTACAGCCACCACACAACTAGATACTTCACCTTCTGCTAAGCAGAATCCAGACTCTCCTTCTTCTTGGAATTTACTTTTTTCCTACGTCTCCCTCCTCTGGCCACTCATTTTCCTGTCTTCAGAGTAACTTAAAAAATTCCTCTGCTGTACCAGGAACCCAGGCCCTTTGGCTTTCACTCTATATGGACACTTTACCAAGTGAAGACATTTCCTTACCAAAGAAAGAATTTCTGGTTTCTACTCTTCAAATGACAAAATTTATTCTATCTAGTTATACCTAGAATATGGGCTTTCGGACCCTAGTCGTCTTCACAGTACCCATGTGGATTTTTTCACATTTATTTATTAATGAATAGTTTAAAAGTACATAATATTCTTTTCCAGCTTTATTGAGATATAATTGACTTATAGCACGGCATAAGTTTAAGGTATACAGCATAATGAGCTGACTTACATATACCATGAAATGAATACCACAGTAAGTTTAGTGAACATCCACCAAAGCATATGGGCTTCCCTGTGACTCAGATGGTTAAGAATCCCCCTGCCATGTGGGAGACCTGAGTTCAGTCTCTGGGTTGGAAAGATCCCCTGCAGAAGGGAACAGCTACCCACTCCTGTATTCTGGCCTGGAGAATTTCATGGGCTGTACAGTCCATGGGGTCATAAAGAGCTGGACACAGCTTGGTGACTTTCACTTTCACCATCTCATATAGATACAAAATTAAAGAAATAGGGAAAAAAAATACTTCTCTTTGCCATGAAAGTTCTTAGGATTTACTCTCAACAAGAATGAAGGCAATTAAAAGATGCCAACCCCCAATTACAGGATAAGTTTAACTACAATATGATAAATATAATTAACACAGTTGTATAAAACTTTCCTTTAAGTAAAACTTACTTTTAAATTTTAAGTAAATGTATTTTAGAAGAAAATTCTATTTCACTACTATCAGTGGCAAAATAGTATTAAGTTTAAATGTTAGTCTTTCAGTCATGTCAGACTCTTTGTGACCCCATGGACTGTAGCCCGCCAGGCTCCTCTGTCCATAGGATTTCCCAGGCAAGAATTCGGGAGTGAGTGGCCATTCTCTTCTCCAGGGGATCCTCCTGATTCAAGGATGGCAAATTCTTTACTGTCTGAGCCACCATTACTTGCCACCATAAGATTACCTTAAAATACTTACTTTAAAATAAAACAGATGTTTATGTGCCACCTAAAATCATCATGCATTACTAGTGATCCATATATCAAAATTTGGTAAATAAATGTCCTTTCGTGGACACCAAGAGTGTGGGCTGGGAAGGAAATAGGTGGAAAGTCTGTTGTATTTGCGTATTACTAATACTGTGGGTATGGAGAGGGAGTAGGTGAGGGTGAGTATATATTGATGGGATCAGTTTAGAAATCAGACAGAAAGGATGGTCCAGAGACAAGATTCTGAGGACTGATACCATCTTGTATCCTGCATTACAGTTCTACAGCACCCAAGAGAAAGGCTAATGTTAATTTAATTGAATTGTATTCTGCTATTAGAATTCAAGGCCATTATAAATAAATGTTGAAAATCTAGAAATGTCAGGGATCATGCTATCTGAATTATCCAAAAAGAAATACATTTTAACCAACTGATCCACTTTAATACAGTGTCTGAAACTTAAAACAATTTGATAAACTTATCGCCATTGACATTACTCACTTCAGCCTTTTAATTAATAAAAGCAAAATGGAAACTCTTTAGATTCCTTTATGCTTTCTCTGTTCAAATAATGTCCCAAACTTATAGAGGAAAATTAAACATGTGGCACTAGCCTAAAAATCTGTGTTAAAGTTCTAAGGCTCTGCATCAAGTCAGTAAATAACAAAACCCATGATGCTTCCATTGGGAGAGTAAAATGCTTTATTGCTGAATATAGAGTCTCTGTGCATGCCTAAGTGCACGAGAATGTCACCCCATTTGAAATATATGTAGCACAATGACTGGCTGATCAATAACTCCTAATAAGTACCCTCCAGGTGTCAGGGATAATTCATGAGACATATTTGACCCTTAAGTATCCCCTGGGTTAGGGCGATAGTACATCTTTGCAACTCCAGTCACATTACACTAGAGTTTCTGTCAAGATGTTTGACAGCTTCATTTTGTCACAGGGTTCTCCTACATCAAACACAGAGGCACGGTGCTCCTGATCTATACCTGAAATGTGCTTCCCTACAGATCTCAAATGAAAGAAAAACTGCTCCTGTGCTTGTATCAAGAGTATATTTTTTGAGGATATCTTCCAGCTATTGATATCGATGATATCTTCAGCCTCAAATACCAATTCATAATATTTAAATCTTATTGAATACATTTTTTCACATTATTTGGTTGTACTGAATAAAATGCAGCAAGCCTTTAAGAAAAAAACTTCCCTAGGAGTCATCCTATTATTTGATCTCCAAGAGTTGCAGGAAATTATAGGAAAACAAAAATAATTTAGCTTTATTGTAACTATACCATGCAACCATTATGCCATACAATAAAATGACCTGGTTGATAAAAGAACCAGCAAACTAGCACTTGTCACAAAAAGCTATTTAAGTATCTATCTAAAGTTTAGATACATACATAAATATTCTTAAGCTATTTTTACCCCCATTTAAATGCATTTTCTTCCTTCCTGTTACAGAGATGAATATTTTCATGCAACAGCATCTCCTGTAACACTAACTTTTAGCATTGGCATCTGGAATCATTTACAGCTATATTATACTTAACATTTAAGCATAAATGAAATAAAAAATTAATAAACAGTACCACATTCATGATTATATTGATATATGAAATGTTGAAGAAAATACACATTTATTAACTTTGTAACTCTACCCAAACAGATTTTTCAGAAGTCTTAGAGTTCAAATAACCACAATTTATAGCACAACATATATAAAAATGCAACATACCTCACATTAGCATCAAGTTTGTCCATTACAGGAAATAGGCATGGGTGAGTTGGATATGAGCGCCCACTGGATACTGCAATGGGGAAATAACAAAAAGGGGGTTAGACAAGAAGACAATGTAGAAAAATAAAAGTCATTAAGGGAAAAAATGCCAAATAATCATTGCTTCCTAATAATTAAGACTTTTGTATAGGATTGGAAAAGTAATAAACAATATTACAGCAAAAAGTTATTGGCATACTGAGATATGGCATAGATGAGTGCTGCATCAAAGAAACTCACAGATGAGTTTCTCTGCATTTGATTAATCTCCTAGAGATTAGAACATAAAGGCATTTCTTTTTACTACATGTTTAACCTATTTATTTATTATTTTTTGCTCTTCCCAGAAACATACTTATTTATATGATCTACATTAGAACACCAGCTGGTGAAAACTTAGAACACTGTCTAAGATGGTCAGCCATCTTGTTTCCTATGAGAATTTTTCAGGTTGCTATTTAAAAAACCCTTTTTGAGTGTGGATAATCATATCTTTTTGAGACTCTGTAATAGTAAACTCTTGAGAACCCTCTTCCTAGGAAAAAAAAAATAGGTGTGCATGCATACACACACACCTTTTCTGGGAAGCCCACAATTCCTTGAGGCCTTTCCATGAAGCCCAGGCTAAGGACTCACAATCGAAGAGGAGGTCAACTTTCAAGCTACTGATAGTTCCTCTAGCACAGACCTTTAGAAGACCTCACACTCTTTAACGGACAGACACTCACTGATCTCCACCAAGTCAGTCCTCTGACCTAGCTGTGTAGTTTCGATTCGCAGAAAAATTCCTGTATTTCTCACCACATTTATTCCAAAACATGGTGAATCAGAGAACACAGGGGCAGAGGTCAGTCTGTTTCTTTTGAGGTTACCTTAAGCAAGACCCTTTTTCTTCTAACTACATCATCTATTCAATACTTCTCAATAAACAGAAGGGATGGGAAGAGATGATCGCTGGGTTTACTTCTAGCTCTGATATTCTATAATTCCATCTGCTGGCTTTCTAGTAAAATTTTACAGGGAAGAAACTGTAAATATGTTTATGTACATAACACAACCATGAAAGTCAGCCTGAGCCCTGGGATTCCTTGGTCAGCATGAACCAAACACATATGCCTGGCAGCCAGGAAAAAAATGACAGGCCACCAGAGCTGGAAAGGACATAGATTTCTGTGTGTTTTTTTCTGTGTGTTTTTATTCTTTAAAACCTGTAAGATTAACATGGGCACCCATGTGCATTTGTGCATCTATGACAGGTGTGAGGAAGGCTGAGCCTATAGGGCTCAATTCCCTACTCTGACCTCAAGCAAAGCACCTCTGTCTACCTCTATCTCTTTTACATTCTGAATCTGGAATAATCTTTTATTTGAAATACATAAGTACAAAGCCCTAAGCACTGAAGTAGTGGGATTCCACCCTTTGTACAAGTCTATCTAGAATCATTCCTGAAGTGAAATGATGTGTGTGCACATCTATTTTTTTCTAGGCAGACAATGATCAAGAGTTTACTAGATTGCCAAAGGGATATGATTACCCACTTCAAAGAAAGAAAGTGAAGTCGCTCGGTCATGTCTGACTCTTTGCGACCCCATGGGCTGTAACCCATCAGGCTCCTCCGTCCATGGGATTCTCCAGGCAACAATACTGGAGTGGGTTTCCATTTCCTTCTCCAGGGGATCTTCCCGAGTCAGGGATTGAACCCAGGTCTCCCACATTGCAGGCAGACGCTTTTACCGTCTGAGCCACCATGGATAAGCCACCCACTTCAAAAAGAGCTTAAAAAACTGAAAATACTCATACTATTTTAATCATAGCAATACAGTAACCTATTTATAGTAGTTAGTCCTAATGCAGATCATATAAATAACTGATGTTTTTGAAGAGCAAAAAATAACAGATTATCATTCATCCCTATGTCTTAAAATACAATCTATTTGCTAAAGAATCTCAAAGTTATAGCTTCACCCCAGGCCCTTCCCAGACTTGTATCACCTACCTGACATCTCAACTTAGATGATTAAAAAGCATTTCAAACTAAACTCATTTCCCACTCCACCACAACGAGATGCTCCTCCCCTAGCATCCTCCATCACAGTAAATAACTCCACCATTTATCCAGTAACACTTTTTTCCCCACACCCTACAATCAAACTGTTAGGAAATACCCTCCCCTACTTTGAAAATGATTCCTCAAGCTGACTTTTTCTTTCATTACCTTCAAAACCACACCTGATCCAAGCCACCATCTCCTTTCCCACCTGGGGTCCTAACCACTCTCCTAACTTTTGTAACTGGTCTCCTGCTGGCTCCACGATCATCTCTTCTCCCACAGTAGCATTTTTTAAATGGAAGTCAGATCATTTCTTGCCTATATAAAATACTAGTGGCTTCCTGTCACACTTAGAATAAAGTTTAAACCCCTTATCAGTTTGGGTTTTGCTTAATAGGTAAAATTCAAACTGATCCCATGGGTCACAACTTTGTCTAACTCAATGAAACTATGAACCATGTCAGATAGGGCCACCCAAGATGGATAGGTTATAGTGGAGAGTTCTGACAAAACGTGGCCCACTGGAAAAGGGAATGGCAAACCACTGCAGCATTCTTGCCTTGAGAACCCCGTGAACATTATGAAAAGGCAAAAAGATATGACAGTGAAAGATGAACTCCCCAGGTCAGTAGGTGCCCAATAAGCTACTGGAGAATGATGGAGAAATAGCTCCAGAAGGAATGAAGAGGCTGAGCCAAAGCAGAAACAACTCCCAGTGGTGGATGTGTCTGGTGGTGAAAGTAAAGTCTGATGCTGTGAAGAACAATACTGCATAGGAACCTGAAATGTTAGCTCCATAAAATAAGGTAAATTGGAAGTGGTCAAATAGGAAATGGTAAGAATGAACACTGACATTTTAGGTATCTGTGAACTAAAATGGACTGAAATGGGAAAATTTAATTCAGATGACCATTATTTCTACTACTGCGGGAAAGAATCCCTCAGAAGAAATGGAGAAGCTCTCATAGTCAACAAAAAAGTACAAGAAATGCAATACTTGGGTCCAATCTCAAAAGCGACAGAATGATCTCTGTCTATTTCTAAGGCAAACCATTCAATATCACAGTAATCCAAGTCTATGTCCTAAACCACTAATGCTGAAGAAACTGAAGTTGAATGGTTCTATGAAGACCTACAAGACCTTCTAGAACTAACAGCAAAAAAAAAAAAAAGATGTCTTTTTTATCATAGGGGACTGGAATGCAAAAGTAGGAAGTCAAGAGATAACCAGATTAAGTTTGACCCTGGAATAAAAATGAAGCAGTGCAAAGGCTAACAGAGTTTTGCCAAGAGAACGCACTGGTCATAGCAAACACCCTCATCCAACAACACAAGAGACGATCTCTATACATGGACATCACCAGGTGGTCAATACCGAAATCAGATTGATTATATTTTTTGCAGTTGAAGATGGAGAAGCACTATACAGTCAGGAAAAACAAGACTAGGAGCTGACTGTGGCTCAGATCATGAACTCTGTATTGCAAAATTCAGACTTAAATTGAATAAAGTAGGGAAAACCACGAGGCCATTAAGGTAAGATCTAAATCAAAGCCCTTATGATTATACACTGGAAGTGACAGATTCAAGGAATTAGATATGATAGACAGAGTGCCTGAAGAACGATGGATGGAGGCTCATAACTTTGGACAGGAGGCAGTGATCAAAACTATCTCCAAGAAAAAGAAATGCAAAAGGTAAAATGGCTGTCTGAGGAGGCCTTACAAATAGCTGAGAAAAGACAGAAAACAACAAAATTCTGTAAAACAATTATCCTTCAATTAAAAAATGAATAAATTTCTAAAAATTTTTAAAAAGAAGAGAAGTAAAGGGCAAAGGGGAAAAGGATTGTTATACCCATCTGAATGCAGAGTTCTGAAGAATAGCAAGGCAAGATAAGAAAGCCTTCCTAAGTGAACAATGCAAAGAAATAGAGGAAAACAATAGAATGGAAAGACTAGAGATCTCTTCAAGAAAATTAGAGATATCAAGGGAATATTTCATGCAAAGATGGGCACAATAAAGGACAGAAATGGTATGGACCTAATAGAAGCAAAAGATATTAAGAAAAGGTGGCAAGAATACACAGAAGAACTACACAAAAAAGATCTTAATGACCCAGATATACATGATGGTGTGATCAATCACTCACCTAGAGCCAAACATCTAGGAGTGTGAAGTCACATGGGCCTTAGGAAGCATCACTACAAACAAAGCTAGTGGAGGTGATGGAATTCCAGCTGAGCTATTTCAAATCCTAAAAGATGATGCTGTGAAAGTGCTGCACTCAGTAGGCCAGCAAATTTGGAAAACTCAGCATTGGCCTCAAGACTGAAAAAGATCAGTTTTCATTCCAATCCCAAAGAAGAGCAATGCCAAAGGATGCTCAAACTACTGTACAATTGCACTCATTTCATATGCTATCAAAGTAATGCTCAAAACTCTCCAAGCCCAGACTTCAACACTATGTGAACCGAGAACTTCCAGACATTCAAACTGCATTTAGAAAAGGCAGAGGAGCCAGAGATCAAATTGCCAACATGTGTCAGATCATAGAAAAAGCAAGAGAATTCCAGAAATACAGCTACTTCTGCTTCATTGACTATGCTAAAGCCTTTGACAATATGGATCACAACAAACAGTGGAAAATTCTTAGAGATGGGAATACCTTACCTGCCTCCTATTAAATCTGTATGCTGGTCCAGAAGCAACACTTAGAACCAGACATGTAACAACAGACTGGCTCCAAATTGGGAAAGGAGTACATCAAGGCTGTATATTGTCACCCTGCTTATTTAACTTATATGCAGAGTACATCATGCAAAATGCTGGGCTGGATGAAGCACAAGCTGGAATCAAGACTGCTGGGAGAAATATACACAACCTCAGATATGGAGATGATACCATCCTTATGGCAGAAAGCAAAGATGAACTAAAGAGCCTCATGGTGAAGGTGAAAGAGGAGAGTGAAAAAGTTGGCTTAAAGCTCAACATTCAGAAAACTAAGATCATGGCATCCGATCCCATCACTTCATGGCAAATAGATGGGGAAACAATGGAAACAGTGAGAGACTTTATTTTGGGGGGCTCCCAAATCACTGCAGATGGTGACTGCAGCCATGAAATTAAAAGATGTTTGCTCCTTAGAAGAAAAGCTATGACCAACCTAGACAGCATATTAAAAAGCAGAGATATTACTTTGCCAACAAAGTCTGTATAGTCAAAGGTATGACTTTTCCAGTTGTCATATATGGAGGTGAGATTTGTACCATAAAGAAGGCTGAACACCAAAGAATTGATGCTTTTGAACTGTGGTGTTGGAGAAGACTCTTGCGAATCACTTAGACTGCAAGGAGATCAAACCAGCCATTCCTAAAGGAAATCAGTCCTGAATATTCATTGGAAGGACTGATGCTGAAGCTGAAGCTCCAATACTTTGGTGAACTGATGTGAAGAGCTGACTCATTAGCAAAGACCCTGATGCTAAGAAAGATTGAAGGCAGAAGGAGAAGGGGACAACAGAGGATGAGATGGTTGGATGGCAACACTGACTCAATGGACATGAGTTTGAGCATGCTCCAGGAGATTGTGAAGGACAGGGAAAGCCTAGTGTGCTGCGGTCAGTGGAGTCACAAAGAGTTGGAGATGACTGAGTGACTGAACACCCACCTTAGCACAGTCTGAGCCCAGCTCCTCTCCAATGCCCCATCCACTCACTGCCTTTGTACTCACTGGTTTTGCTTTTCTCATTGACCATCACTGTAGGCTCTCACCTCAGGGCCTTTTCACTTGTTTCCTCTCCCTGGAATGCTACTATGTAGACCACTCTGTTACTTCCCTAGGGACACAGCTCAAATGCCACTTTCCTGATGACTTAAGTAAAATTTCAGACCTCATTTTCTGAAAATTTCTGTAATCCACTCTATTTTTCTCTTCTTAGCACATACATTATATATACTCCTTTGCTTCTTTATTAATGCTCTATCTCCCTTACTAGAATGTAAGTTTCAAGAGGGCATAATTATATCTTGATCACTATTATAACATCAGTGCCTGTAAAAATGCCTAACATACTGTATCCCCTTCATAGACATATCTTGAGTCAACTAAGTAGTTAATTTGTTTTGCAAATGAGGAAAGTGAGGTTTGAGAGCTTGTGACTTTCCCCCTGGGAGGTAGTATATGAACCACTCCAGAATAAATATAATTTTTAAAAATATAAAAAATCAGTTCCTCTTATTTATTTACTCATTAGTATTAACAAGTGCCAAATGCTGTCCTTTTCCTTCTCCTCCAACCTCTGAGAATTTATTGTTAGATGGAGAGACTAAGAATCAACGAGGTTAACTGTCTTGTCAAAGTCACATAGCTAGTACTTAACCAAACTAGGAATTGCATTGGGGCTGGGAATTCTGAAACTCAAGCTTTATCTTGCATAGTTCTTTTCATCCTATCACTCTTGCCCCCACTGCTAAAAAGGGAAACTCTTCATGAAAGGGAACATGTTGCTTTGATTTTCTGCTGACCATTTATTTCCTCTTTCTCTGAGAATAATGCCTTGATTTTCCTTTTTGGAACCCCTCCCCGGCCTCAAGCCCACTGATGAGCACCGGACCAGGACTGGCCAATCAGAACAGTTCATTCTCTGGCCCCAGGGATTCATTAATTCACTAGTAGACTGTAAAGCCAGCCCTGAGATATTTGCTAGAAAGAGTCTGTCTTTCTCCTGGTGTTGCTAAACTTTAAATTTAAAGCTGCTGGTGGCCATCCATGCTACTTGTGGGGAAAGTTTGTCTGAGAATGAAGTTAACACCAATGGAAAGCAGAGTTGTAACACAGAGATTGCCATATCCTGATGAAATAATTTGAGGCTTAAGGTCTAGCAGTGTCTTATGACAGTTTTATACTTGAACTTCCCGATTATACTGAGCCAACAAAATCTCTTTTTTCGCATTTAAGCCAATTTGAGTTGGGTTCCAACCGTTATTTGAAACAAAAAAAATTCTTAGAGATATACAGGAAAATCTATTTGTATATAGATTTGAGGGAAGAAAAGCTGGAACTAAAAAAAAAAAAAAAAAAACAGTTAAAAGCTAGCTTAATTTGAGTCACTGAAACTGCATTTGAAAAATGTTACAACATGAGGAAAATAGCAATGTACATTATTATATTTTGCTCATGGAAACTCAATGAGCAAATTTAAAATGACTGCCATTTAACAAACCAGTGAGAACATGCACTTTGTTAGAGATAAAGGAAGAATAACAAAAGAGAAAGGTGATCAGTACCTATCCTAAATTGATTCATTGATTACAGTCCACTATTTTTTGTCATGCTTACCAGGAATATCTAATCAGAGCTGCGATTATAGGGACACCAGCTGCTGGGAAGAATACTCAGAGTGACAGGTGTGTGTAAGGAACCATGCTTTTATTTTGCATACTTATGTTTCTGACACCTTAACAAAATAGTACCTAGTTAATTAAAAGCACAGTCAACTGAGTATCTCCCATGCTCAGATATCAACTATGTCACTTCTAAAATTTCTAATTTATTTATTTATTTATCTTATTTCTAATTTAAATTCAATTAGGCTGTGTATGTCTGTGGCACACATGCATGTGTATGTGTGTGTTTTAATGACAGTCATACTGTATCCTCATCTCCTTCAGAGAAACAGTCTTAGATTGTCATAACCAAGGGAAAAAAAGCAGAGCAAGTCCTGGGAAACAAGAGAAAGAGGGAGTCAAATAAACCTTTCTACCATTTGAGGTATAAATGAAGGTCTCAGTATTATCTCAGGAGTAGGAAAAGCTCAAGCCACTAATTATTCAAAACACTTTGCCATAAAAGTAAAGATACAGAAACATGCAACTTCATCAGATTCCTTGAAGCTTCTTTTCTTTGCTGTATACATTGAGGCTTATCTTTCCTTAAAAGGGGAGGAGAAGGATAAGAAAGAGGTGATATTCTTCGTGCCACCAAATGCTGATTCCAACCCTTAGTTTTCTGACTTACAAATTGTAAATAACTAAAGGGCGAACCCTGAAGGTAAGCACATCTCATCTTTACCTGTGTTCTTCTACTGAGAATACTCTGAAAGACTGCTGTGGAACAGTTGTTAATGGTTAACACAAGGCGTGTAGTTGCATCTCTATTATGAGGAGCATGAGCACAGGGTCCACCTGTAAATAGTCCTCACCTACTGGAGTGAAATATCGATGTAGGTTGGTGCAGTGCCAGCATCTGCCAACTTGGAGCAACGTCATAACTCAGCTTGCTTTGTTGCACTTTGGTTTTTTTCCTTTGGTTTTGGCTGCATGAGCATATATTCATGCATAACTGTGCAAGGGCTGACCACGTTTCTTTATAGAGTATGCTTCCATGGGTTAAATTTCTACATCAAAGGGCATATTCCAATACCTTTGTTTTGGACAAGTGTCAGGAATAAGTAAAACATTATTTATCTTAATTGCCAAATTGAGAGGGGGAGCTTGGCACACTGGAAAGAACACTAGGCCAGGAATCACTCAGCCTGACCCACTGCTAACTCACTGCTCCTATTCCTAAGCAAGTTTGTTCATCAGTCTGAGTCTCAGTTTTCCCAACGGTAGAATCAACTGGGTCAGACAGTACTAGACAGGCTGAGCAAAGGAAGAAACTTCAAGTAATTAAAACTTCTTAGAAGTTAAAGGAAATTTTGAAAAGGTGAGTCACTTGCCATTGGAGGCATTTGGGCAGCATATGGGTAATTAAGGATATCTAAATGAAGGATATAATTCTGGTGACTGGTAAGGTTTCTTCCAGGGCTAAAACTGTAGCACTGTGGTAGTCTATGTTAGTTCTGCTCAAAATCCCAGTAAGAGACCAAGTGTTTTAATAATTTTCCAATTAAAACAAATGCATGCTCAATTCACCTATACTGTCTCAAACAGACTCCATCTCCTGAGCATTATACCAGTCATTTCTGAACAGGTAGGACTAAAAAAAGAGCACAGAAATGTATAATTAACTAAAGCCAGATATTTGCTAAGAGTTGGCTATCAAATGCTTATTGTTAGCCTCATTACCTCATTACCCTAACCCAATACCAGCCACATGTACCAAAACAGTCAAGCTCACCAGGATCAAACACACAAGCATTTCCCCCAAAGTCTTCTGCATCCCATGGTGATCATGATTTCCTAGTTACCTTCACTGTGAAAGAGACTCAGGGATAATCTGAAAGACTGAAATTGTATAAATTCTCACTAAATGGAAGAAAAAAGTCCTCTCCTTGGCTACTTACTAAGACTTTGTTTTCTGGAAAATGTTTGGAATCTATAGGATGCTGGCTGAGAAATTTACTTCAATCAGCTGATCATACTCTCTAAAAGAATATCACTATAAATTAGTAAAAATTCACATTATTTGTTTATCTAGATGCTTGCCCCTTGGAAGAAAAGCTATGACTAACCTAGACAGCATATTAAAAAGCAGGGACATTACTTTACCAACAAAGGTCCATCTAGTCAAAGCTATGGTTTTCCCAGTGGTCATGTATGGATGTGAGAGATGGACTATAAAGAAAGCTGAGCAGTGAAGAATTGATGCTTTTGAACTGTGGTGTTGGAGAAGACTCTTGAGAGTCCCTTGGACAGCAAGGAGATCCAACCAGTCCATTCTAAAGGAGATCAGTCCTGGGTGTTCATTGGAAGGACTGATGTTGAAGCTGAAGCTCCAATATTTTGGCCACCTGATGTGAAGAACTGACTCACTGGAAGAGACCCTGATGCTGGGAAAGATTGAAGGCGGGAGGAGAAGGGGATGACAGAGGATGAGATAGTTGGATGGCATCACTGACACAATGGACATGAGTTTGAGTAGGCTCCAGGAGTTGGTGATGGACAGGGAAGCCTGGTATGCTGCAGTCCATGGGATCACAAAGAGTCGGACACGACTGAATGCCTGAACTGACTGAGACATCTAAGTGATGGTAGTTCACAAGTGCAAATGTGTATAAACCATGAAAAAAAATCTGTATTCTAGGAGCTGGACCTTCATTACAAGTGTTTCTTTCTAGGACTGGATGTCAAAACGCTATTTGTGCTAAGTCATCTAGAAAGATTTGGTCTAAATAAAAAGCTGTCTCATTTCCATAACTGAAAATCCATACAGATGCCAATTCAGTTACACTTAAGGGACTACCATGCTGATATATACAATTAGCATGAAAAATGGCTTTTAATTTTTTTCAAAATAACACAAAAAAATTCTTCCTATGTAAGTAAACATTTCTCAGCTGGAACCTTTAGTCTTTTTATTAAAAAACTATTACTGAAAATAGCCCTTAACCAATGAAAGACTATTTAAGAGGCATACTCATTCTATCTTTGGGGGAAAAAAATGAATTACAGGAAATGTAAAGGAGGAACATGAATGTCCATTTCATGTAGAACTGAATGAAGTATATCTAAAGCATTTCAAGAAATCATATTTTTTATAAGGCACATATTCTCTACCACCACAAAAGAACGTGAAGAAGACAGTGACATTACAAGAAACCCGATCCCAGTAAATGTGGATCTGGGTATTTCATAAAGAAAAAGATTCAAGGGTCATTTATTTACACATTTACTTTTCTGATCACTTGATTACTGTCCCACTCCCAACACAGGTTCTACAAGGAAAGACACAGTACATGATCAGTATTTCTTGAATGAATGGCATGACATGATGTGAAACTTCCACTTGATAATTAGAGAAGGAATTAGACTTGTCTTTGAGTTGCCAAAGGGGAATCAGTGGGAGTCTCAAGAGAAGTTTGAGCCACACTGTGAGGTGGGTCATTTAACACCAGAGCTGTCCAATTACTGACCTGTATGCTTTGGCAAGCAACAAGATCCATCTCAGTGGGAGGCTCAACAGAAGCCAGAAAACCATCTGTCAGTCACGTTTGAGGGGAAGAGCAAGTCTTGGATGATTCTGAATTCTGATGAAATCCAGGAATGCAATGAAAGCAGAACTAAGTAAGAGACTGTTTACTGTACAGCGGTGGTTCTCATGTTTAAGCATGCACGGGAATCACCTGAAGGCTTGTTAAAACACAATGGTTGAGCACTAGCCTCACGTTTCTGATTCGGTAGGTTTAGAGTGAACAATCTGCATTTCTAACAAGTTCCCAGATACTGCTGATGCTACTGTTCTTAGATGACTCCTTAAGGTAGAACATAGATTTTGCAAGTATGGTTCTCATACCTCCTGGGAAAAGCACATGATATTAGGCAATAGGTGGACAGAAGTACCATTGGATCATGTGGTAAAAAATGTGGTGTTTTTGGTTTTCTACTTTATTTACTGTTATTTACATTGAAGAAAAGGATTCACAGAGAGCTTATCGTTGAGTCCTTCATGATATTTGGTAATCTCTCTTTTATAATTAAAAAAAAAAAAAGCAGGCCAGAGTCTCACAGTCTTTTGTTAGAAGCACTGCTGTCTTCTGGCTTCCTCCTAAGAAGCGGATCTTGAAGTGAGGGTTAAAGAGATGCACATCCTTGATCTGACAGTTGCAGGTACACTGGCAGGGAAGTAATGATACAGGAGAGAGGATGAAAGGCAGCTTAGTAAGCTACTGAAGCTTAACCCCACTGGGAAGTTCTGGGAAACAGTATAAAACATATGCCTCAAAGCTATCCTGAACAAGTGGGGAGGGAACTGGGATACTGATACTCCCACAGCCATTAGGTATTGCTTAAGAGCCATCCACAGGGGGACATGGATTCCTAAGCACCTTCAGTCATTGTGCTTGTAAAAAAGGTTGATTTCAGCAGACCCTGGGCAGCCCTCCAAATATTATGCTGGTTCACCATTGTAAGTCAGGATGGTATACATAGAAATGTTGAGAAGATTTGTAGGAAAATGGGAGGAAGAGTTGATAGTATCTGCTCCAACTATTTAGCTGAAATCTAATATGTTGCTTTGTGTGTTTTTTTTGTGTCTTTTTTACAGTTACTTCTATTTCTTTCAACTCATACAGCTTTGCACTTATATTTTTCTTTCTCTGTAAAATAAATCTATCTAAGGAAAACTAATTGATCTAAAGAAAAATGCTACGCATATAATGCTCTAAATGCTTGCAAGAGAAGGTGGCAGTAATCACAACAGTAGTTACTCCCAAATAACTGAAGTTTGGGAAATTCTAGCATTGCAGTTCAAAGCAGAAATTGGCAGACTTTTGTTTGTTTGCTTGTTTTGTTTTCTGTAAAGGGCCATTTAGCAAAGATTTTAGGCTTCTTAAAGCATAAGGTCATCATAACAACTACTCAACTCTGGTGCTACAGTGTAAAAACTGCCACAGACAATACATAAATAAATGAGTATAATTGCTTTCCAATAAAACTTATTTATGAACACTGAATTTGAATCTTTAACAATTTTCATGTGTCACAAAATTATTCTTCTTTAGGTTTTTTTCAACAATCACAAAATGTAAAAAAACATTCTGAACTTGTAGGCCAGTCAAAAACAGGCAGCCAGCCACATAGTTTGCAAGCCCCTGACTCAAGGCATCAATTACCACTACACCTTTGACAAATTGCTTACTTTCTTTAGCTTCAGTGGCTTCATCTGTATAATAGGGGCAAGGGTAATACCAATATCACAAAGTTACTGCAAAAAATAAGTAAAAATGAATACTTCAAAAGCAGGTGCCCAGAGATATCACAATATAATGTGAGCCAGCTACCGTAGCAAGGTTGGTCTCCAGTTTGTCAGTGCATCAGTCATTGGAGTCTGAATGCTTCATACTCTGCTTCTCCACAAAGGCAGCTAAGCATCTGGGGGCTGATCTTCCCTACTTTGGGATATGGTTACAGAAATTATTCCTCTTCTCTATAAAATAGGCCCCTGAAACCTGAGCCTGGAAATCCCCAAAGGGTTTTGTCACCATTGATTTCAGAGGCCTGGAATTGGGAGCAGGTCAAGCTAAAATTTGCATTCCATCAAAATTAAGCTTCCAAATTAGTGTTTTAGATCTTGCAGTATTATGTTGCTGACAGTAGTGGTTCTCAAACAGTAGAATACTTAAAATCACTTGCAAAACTGAAGGTTTGGGTGCTTCATTCAAAGTATTTCTGAATCAGTAGGTCCAGGAATCTGCATTTTAACAAATGTCTCAGTGATTCTGGTGCAGATGATTCATGGAGAGCAGTTTGGATTGCAATCCACCAGGTGAGCACACCCTTCTGAAATCCTCTTTCATTGTTTTCCTATATCTGTTTAAATACCTCATCATCTGAGAAACCAAGATTACAGTATTTGCTATGCATACCGAAAGAAAGATCTCTGCCAGCATGTTTATCTCTTCTGTCCCCACTCTTTTCTAATTCTTCTAAACCTCTTGGAGTAGAAAACAGTATATACAGAACTCTCTACTCCAGATATCATGTGCTGATTAGCATATACAATTAAGCACACCAGTGCAATCTCAAAGGACATGTGCTATTTAGAGCTTAGATGTAAATTCTTGAGCAGGATCTGCATCTTTACTGGACTGATAAGATGTTACCTCCCAAAAGGCTGCTGCCCACAGTTTTCTACCAGTAGTTTGCAAACAAACCTCTTGGAAAATGTAAAATTAAACTGTAGATTTTAAGGGGGCTCACTTAACACAGACAAGACTTCTAGGGTAAGAAGCAGGAGAAGAATAATGTTTCTATAACTGATACTTTTTAACACATACTAAGGACCAAATTCTTCACATGCATTACCTCATTTCATCTTCACATCATGCTACAAAGGATGCTACTACAATTATCCTATTTCACAGATGAGAAAACTGAGGCATAGAAAGAAGATATTATCCAAGGCCACACCATAGCCCAGACCTTTCAACCATTAAGTTATCCCATGAATGATCCAGACCTCAATAGTTCCCCGCCTCAACTTTTGCAGCTCAATTTTATTAATTAATTATTTGTGTAGCTCATTAAAACCTACAAGAAAGTCTACTGACACTTGAAGAGAAAACTTTTTTTAAAACAAAGTCCAATTTTGCTCATAGCAGTATGTGACACTAAGTTCCTCATTTTGCTTCCATAATCCCCAGGTCTCCAGCTGTTCAAGGTAGTTTAGATATCCAGCCCACCTGTCTTGCAGATCTGCTATTACTCATGAAGTTCAAATAAGATAACATATGTGAAAGTCCTCTGAACACTGTAAAAAGTTATCTAAAATGATAATTTCCCAGCCTGTTGTTTCCACAAATTATTTTAAAATGTTGAGAAGGAAGAAAAAGTGTATTAGTTCTGCAAAATCACCTGTGTCAAAAATCAGATTTTTCCAGAGATTTTGTAGGTTATAAAGCACCAAATCTGCAGATATTTGTGGAACAGAAGAAACCCTGCTTCTATGTGGAAAGTAGACTGTTTATCACAGTTCAATGCAATGGAAATTTTGGGAGCTTGAGAATCAGATGACCTGGTGCTAGTCATTGCCCTGACACTAAGCAACCTTGAGTGAGTCTTTCTTTCTGCCCTTCCAGGAGATACAATACTGCTTGGTGGTTAAGAAAATGGCTTGGGGGAGTCAGAGCTCCAGTGATAATCGACTGCCTCCTCATGAATGACCTTGGGTAAGTCAGGTCACCTGTCTTGGTCTCAGTTTCCCAGTGATAAAAATGAGAATTAGAAACAACAGCTTACTTGGAAATTATTGAAACAAATTAATTGCTGAATGGATAGAGAAGTGAAGATAGAAATATGATAGTTTTTAAAAAGAAGTTAGTAAAATGTTATTACAGAACCTACTTAGTATGTATTTGGTATTCACTATACAAGTCTTTCAATTTTTCTCTTAAATATTTTTTTACAATAAAATATTGGGCAATAAACTCCCCAAAAGGCAACAACAGGGTTGTTAGAAGAGTTGAATGAGATATAGAGCTCTCAGCAATGCTCGTGGTAAGTGCCTGGCATACTTTAGAAATGATTTGCTATACAGGTAGAAGATGGGACAAGACGATAGATTCCTTCAGCTTATACAATCTGTGAGCTAGAGCTGTTCTAGGTGAGCCAAAGACACGACATGCCTCAGCAGGATGAGAAACCAGGCCACATGGTACAGAGATCGGATGGATAGACAGGAGCCAGGATGCAGTCACAGAAGTATCAGAAACCAGGGTAGAGACAGAGGGAAAGCATAAGTTGCTCACTCATGTCCAACTCTTAGTGAGTCCATGGACTGTAGCCCACCAGGCTCCTCTGTCCATGGAATTTTGCAAGAATACTAGAGTGGGTAGTCATTCCCTTCTCCAGGAGATCTTCCCAACCTAGGGATTGAAACCAGGTCTCCTGCATTGCAGGCAGATTCTTTACCATCTGAGCCACCCAGGGAAGCCCAGGAAGTATGCACAAATGAAAGCTGTAAGACCCTATACAGGGAAGGTCTAACATGGGCAAACCTTGAAAATAAAGGCAAGTGGCCATTACTACATGCCAAATTAACGTGCTTCTCTCTCAACTATCCCTTTGGTAGGAGAAATGCATCCGATTTAGAGTCAAACCAGAGCTCAAATCCAGTCTCTGCCAACTAATTATGTGACAACAGGAGATATTCACTCAAGCATCTTCTAGATCACTTTTACTAGGAATACCTACCATAGTACAAGAGTGAGCCCTGGCAACCACTTTTCTGCTATAACCTTGGGCCATCGGATCCTTTCTCTTGAGAATTTGAACCAAGAGACACAATAGCGGGAATATGTCACATTAACTGAAGAGCAATGGGGAAAAGAGAGTTCTCTGGAGATGACCTTGTTCCCATCTTTCCTGGGGTCTAGTTCCTTGATCTACAAGAAGTCCCATTATCCTTCCAATAAATTTCACTTTTTGTTTAAGCAAACTAATGTGGCCTTTATTATATATAAGAAAATTATATGTATTTACTAAGACAATTAGCTTTCTAATATTATGAGAGTTTAAATTTCTAGGCTTTGTTTTCCTCATCTCTACACAAACAAACCTCACCTCTCTGTGACTGATGGAAAAATAAAAAATAATAGGTGTAACAACTCCACAACACAGAGTAAATATTCAATAAACATTATTTAAATTGCATCTGAGCTTCAGAATCACTGAATCTTTCTAAGTATTTGGAGACACCTTGTTTAGCTGGAGGATGTGTGGTCCTGCAAAAAGAAACACACCCTTGCAGTCAAGAAAAAGGAAGAGGTTGACTGAGTTTGAAATTTGATTTTAAAGAAAGTTCTCTGAAATTTAAAACAAATTAATCAGTTACCTATTACTGTTTTGACTTGAATTTCTGTTGGGTTTCTTCAGTGGGCTGGTACTGATTTAAAAGGGAAAAGAAGTATAAAGCAACAGGAAACAAAAGCTGGATGCAGAGGTAACATCTTTCTTAATCTCAGAAGGACTGGTCAGAATTTATCTGGCAATAGATAAGATTTTAAAGTACTTTTTATTTGGATTATCCTGTTAATAATGAGGATTTCTGTCACCCAAATTGAGCAATAGGTGGAAGGAGGGAACAAGAAAAGATCTAAGATCAGAAATATTAACCCAGAAATACCATAGCTGAAAAAATACAAAAGGTTTTTCTGAAATTCAAAATGAAAGGCTAAGTGAGAGATGTCAATTAGTCCCTAGCAACTATTGTTCTTTTAATCTTGCTGTATTGATTCTCATAAATCCAAATATTTAGTTGTCTTAAAAATAAGATAACTTTTTGTTTAAAAACTCTCAGGTAGGTGGGTAGTGAGCTTTATTTGGTTATTAGGTCTTAACTATGTTATTCCCCAAATTGTGGTCCTTGGACTAGCAGCATCAGCATCTTCTGGGAACCTGTAAGAAATGCACATCCTCAGACCCTAGCCCAGAAACACTGAATTAGAAACTCTAGGAGCAGGGACCAGCAATCTATGTACTGATATAGGGTCTTAGAGGAAAGACCCTCTAAGACCCTCAACCTTGTTAGGACTTGCCTTGAATCTTCAATTGGTAAAGTAAAGTAATTGGTAATTGGTAAAGTAGTCATTCTTACTCTGACTGTATTTAAGGTTAACCCTATTGATAAGCCTGTTTAGTAGCTATTTATATCACATTTATATTTTCATCTGTCCAAATGTATACCACTTTCTAATGCCCCATGATATAAAAACAGCAAGCAGAATGGATGAATGAAAGGGCAGGCCAAGAAGAATATAGAAGAAGGGAACTGATAAAAGTATGGTGACTTTATTTGGGTGATAACATAGATACTTAAAGTTTAGATAATAGTAAGGACTTAATGGGAAAAGAAATGTTTCATCCATTGTTTGCTTCCTCCTGCCATTCTTCCTTTTATCTGAGCCCTTCTCCCCTAATTTAACCAAGGCTGCCACCACCTCTCTCACTCTGCATATGCCTTAGAGTTATTTCTAAATAACCTCAGTTACAGAGACAGAAGACAAAACAGGGAAGAAGTCACAATACATCAACTGAACACAAATATCTGCCTCACAGTCTCTAACTTACCTAGAATCAGTTGATTCTACAATTGAACTACACCATGTTTAAGATCCTTTCTACCCTGTGACATCAAGATCTCATTCTCAGAAGGCAGTTTAATATGGAGGTTTAGAAGAAAGACTCTGGAGCAAACAGCCCAACCCCAGGTTCACCGCTTTACAGCTGAGAGAACTTGGGGATGCTATTCCACCTCTCTAAATTTGAGTTACCCGTCTATGGGGTCGCACAGAGTCAGACACGACTGAAGTGACTTAGCAGCAGCATCTCTAAGATGGAGGAAATAAAGTATCTCTTTTAAAGGATTCTTAATGCAGATTAAATGAGATTATCCATGTAAAGCATTTAGAGCTGTGTCTGGCACATAATAAGGGCTGGATTAATGTGAGCTATTAGGATTATTACTATGTTGTCTCTAAAACGTTTCTCAGCCTTTAGCAGCATCTTGAGCATTTCCAGACATAGCAACAAGGCAGTGAGAAACCAGGAGGCATAAAGGTAAACGTGTGATGGTGGTTAAGTTGGAAGCGGGTGGGAAAGCAGTTAACAACACAGCATTCCTCTGTCTATTAACATACTTTGTTGTAAGGTCTTTCTGTTCAAGGTCCCAAGACTTGTGTTTGAATTACAACAATCATTCTCAGTAGGTGTTGGAGGGGGGACTTTGTCCCCAAAGGAGGTACTAGTAATATCTGTAGATGTTTTTGGTTGTCACAACAGGGAGTTGCTACTGGAATCTAATAATAGCAGAGATGTTGCTAAATATCCTACTATGGACAAGCTAGTCCCGCACGACAAAAATTATCTAACCCAGAACAGTAATAGTACAAGAGGTTTGAGAAACCCTGAATTACAAAGTTGTTTGAAGTTATCTTAATAAGACTTGGCACTTTTTAAAAGTTTTCAAACGGGCAATAGTATGGAAGATTCTGACACTTGATGGGAGGCAGGAATAGTTACCTAAAAGACCTTTTCAACTCTAAGACTTGATTTGTGCTGTGGACTCTGAACCACAAAACAAAGGCAACAGTGCATTTCCACCCCTTTCTCTTTGCCTAGTTCCTTTCCCTGAAGATAAGCTGAATTCTATTTAAAAAAAAAAAAAAAATGATGGTTGGATACTGGAAGGTAACCATAAGGCATTAAAAGTTTCTCACAAAAACAAAGAACATCAATGATAAGCAGAGAATTTTAGAGCTGGAAAAAACCTTAGATATGATTAGCTGGGGAAAACCTTAGATATGATTAGCTGGGGAAAACCTTAGATATGATTTAACAAATAAATTCTACTTGAAATCTACCATTTCATAGATAAAGTGAGATTTTAAAAAACCAAGAGATTTGATCTGATCACATAATACTATAATCATCAGAAGGTCCAGATTCTTCCAAAGAATCTATTTATTAGTCACTGATAATATCAAGGGACTCCTCTACATGCATTTATTTTGTGTTTTTTCAATGATTACAGTATCAGTCTCTATCTCTGGAAATCCCTGAATATGGGTTTCACCTGATTAGGTGCGGCAGTGAGATTAAAAAACAAAACAAAAAAATTAGCTTCAATAGGTATTGAGGAAAAATGAATAAGACCTGCTTATTAATTAAGCAATGGCTGCTATTGATGAAGAGGAGAAATAAAGAAGTGACTTCGGTTCCAGCCACAGTGACTTGGAGGATGGTGATGGTTCAATAAAAGACAGGAAAGTCAGGAAAAGGTCTGGGTAGCAGGTTGCTTATATTGTGCTTCGGGTGCTATTCTTCAGTCTGTGAAGCTAAAGAAAGAGATGAGGGGATGAACAGTGTTAGGGAGATTTGGAAGAACTCAAATGGAAGAAAGCGTATTCAATTTGGTGGTTGCAAGGCCATCGTGGAGCCTAGAAGGAGCAGCATCAGGAGCAAAATCCAGATAACTGAGAGGAACCAAAAGCATCACTGTCCTCTGGGCCTCAGCAAGTGCTGGACGGAACACTCCCTGATGCCCCCACTTGTCTAATGTGCTACAGCTCTCCTGGAGTTTAAGTGATGACCCACTCAGCTGTACAATAATAATTATAATGAAGACATTTCCAAGGTGGAAAATGATATAAACACAGGAGTGAGTTCAGGATAAGGGTGGTATGGAAAAAATATACATAAGACAGAAAAATGACGTGAGAATGATGCAAATACTCTTTACTAATTTTTTTCCACACTCATCATTTCTTACTGGAGAGAGCTGCTCCTCAGAACTCCACGAGTCTCATCCCATGTCCTGACTTATTCCTTGTTTCTAGGGCACTGCATCCATCATCAGTGTCCTTTCCCTTCATCACCTGGGCTCACCAGGGGCACATAGCAACTTCTCCTCCCTCATCAGTGAGACCGGGGTTCCACATAGGGGCCTAGGCAAACACCATCCATCACCCTCAGGGTCACCCACAGCTTTCTGACCCATGGACTCCATCGCAGTAATATTAAGACAAGAAGAGCAAACTAGCCTAAGGGTCTTTCCCTCAAAAGCCACTGTTTGGGTCATGCTGAACCTGTATCTTAAACATTTTTTATCCATTTTAACGAATCAATAGGAAGCCAAGCCAATGTTTTCTCAACATTGAACTCTAGGAACATGAGTTCATGCCACCACTTCTCCACCTCTGCCAGCCACCACTTCCCTGTATCAACAGCCACTTCTTCCAAAGGGGACTAACAGCACAGCGCCAGACACTGGGGAGCAAGCTGAACCGAAAGGCATCTTAAACTGGGGTTGGGATTCTGTGACAGACAACTGCAGGAAGCTAGCCCTGGCAGCCACCACCAATACTTCATGCAGTACCGCGTGCCCACACACTCACGGTCACTCACACACACAGCCACACAGCCAGTTATGCACGCTGGATATGCGTATCTTGTGCACAGAGAGAGTTAGCCAGAGTCCACTCTCTCCGTTGTACATCCAGGATCATCCATACTGTCCACACATGTACCCTGTCACACACACACACGGTTATGGACGCACAGCCTATGCCGCTCTCTCTCACACACGCACACACACACACACACGCACACGTTACACTACCTCAGAGTCAGCAAACAAGCAGTTTCACAAGTACTTACGTACATGAGCCCCAACCCTAGTGGCCCCATGCTGAAGGCGTGTACTACACAACCAGCCAGCCCACCTACAGTCTGAGTCGCCACGCAGCCCATCCCTGAGCCAAAGCCGGGTCCCAGGAACCCAGAGCCCCCAGCCCGTCCCCGCCGCGCCGCCGCGTCCCCGCGCACGCTTGGGCTCGCGGGGTTGTGACCCGGGCGCCCTGGCCGCACCTACCCTCGGCTGAGGCTAGGCAGCGAGGCGCCCCGGCGGACGGGAACGGCCACCCCTCGCCGCGGAGCCGAGCTTCTGCCGCCGCCGCCGCCGCGCTCCCAGCCGCTGCCTGCGCCCTCCCCGCCGCCCCCTCGGGTGCGGGCTCCAGCCCCCGCGCTGGGAGGCCGGCGAGCGAGAGGCGCGGGCCCGCCTGGGGCTGCGGCGGAGAGCCCCCAGCCCCGGCTCACCTGAGCGCGCCGAGCATCGTCCTCCTCTCGGCTGACCGACGGTGGCTCCGCGGGCTCAGCGGCCCCCAGCCCGCATCCTCCCCGCGACCGCCCCCTCCGGAGGCCAGGGATGGCGGGGGCGCGGCCGGCTGCGCACGGGAGTGGGCGCGGCGGGGGCCAGAGGGACCTCGCTCCTCGGGGACGGGCCAGCGGGCGCCTAGCCTGGAGACCGCTGCCCAACCGAGGAAGGTAGTCCTGGGCTCACTGCTGGCTCCTGGGTGACCTTGGGCAAGTTGATTAACCTCTCTGAGTACCCACTCCTCTAGCGAAAGATAATAAACGTGAAAAGGGTCGGCGCCTGTGGTGTCCGTGCCAGGGGAAATCTACGGTCTACTTCCTTCTCAGCCTCTGACTCCGCCAGGGCACGGTTAGTTTGTGAGCAGGGTTCAGCGTGAGATCCGTAGTCCCTTAGATATAAGGCGTCCAAGTTTTCCGGTCAGTGTTTCAACTGACTAGTCTTCCCAAGTGATCCTGCCAACACTCGTTTTGCTTCCAGAATCTGGAGGAAGCCTATTCTGGCTTTATCAGTTTGTGACCTTGAGCGAGGGGGTAGACAGAAGACTAGCTCCTGGGCTCCCGCGTGTAAAATGGGGACCGCAAACTCCCAGTTGTGTTCAGACTTACCAAAGCTCCTGCCTGTGTGTCACTAGTGCATTGTAATATCTGTGAGGAATCGTGACAGAATGAGAAACATGTTTCCTCAACTCGCCTTTCCAAGGCCTCCAGTACCAGAGACAAACCATTTCCAGAGTAAGTCATGTAGGGAAGGGAAGGGGAAAGGCTTCCTTTAGGGAGACAGGTTGGGGGGTGGGTGGGGTGGGAGCGGGGGAGGGTCGAGGGAGGGAAGTGGCAAGGGGCCTGTTGGGAAGATAATTCACCCCACCCCACCCCCACTTCCTGGACCACAGAGTCTTCGGGGAAGCTTAACAAAACAGAGGAGCTGTGATAGTAATTAACCTCCGAAAGCAAATAAATCTTTCCAGACAATCTGAAAAATTATTAACTTACAATTGTGAGCACAACCCAAGTGAACGGGAAATTTAAATTGACCAACAAATTCATGCCAGAAACCTTTGAGCTGGTCCCTTTCTAAGATTCTCTCTGTTGATACTCCTGCCTCTTACTTCCTCCTTTTGCCAACCTGGCCCCCGTCTTAATGGTATTCCTTCCCCATCTTACTTGTACACTTTCTCTCACTTGAGTCTCTCTCTTCCCATCTCAATCTCTCTCCACCCTAGGTGTCTCTTCTTTACCTTCTTTGTGCCCTGTGTCTATCTCAACAGGTCTCGCTCTCAGTCGTTCCCACCCATGATTTCTCTCCCTGGCTTGTATGTCTTGAATATTTATTAATCATATATCCCCCATTCAAAATTTGAAAGTGGAAAAGTTGTCAGTTATTCCTCTAAAGACCCGAACTTAAATTTATCACTGTGTCACTTCCCTAAACCAAATATTCCTGATGAAAGACACCATGATCCTCACACTCATGGGAGTGCAAAGCCTGATTCATCTCTGACAACTCTACCTCCCTCCCCTTCTCCCCAGTTTCGAGTCAATCTCTTCCCATTTCCTAGGGAGTCTCTCTTTACTCTGCCACAGGCAACTGTTCTTTCCTCCTCTTCCTATTGGACCAAATCAAGTGTAAGTTAAGGATCTTGAGATGAGAAATGGTCCTGGTTGCAAAGGTGGCCCTTTAGAAGGGTCCATGAAAGTAGAAGTGAGAGGCAGGAGAGGAGGTCAAGAGTGATGCAGTGTGAGAAGGACTTGACCAGCTGTTGCTAGCCTTGAAGGAAGAAGAAGGGGTCTCATGGCAAGGAATGCAGAAGCTGAGACATGGGGCAAGGAGACAGATTCTCCCTGAGAGTCTCCAAAAAGGAAGGCAGCTTTGAAGACACACTGATTTTATTTTTTTTGAAGAAGTAAAACTTTTTATTCTAAGATGATAGGAAATCATAACAAGTCATAGAAAATCATAACAAATACTCAAAAAAATTTCCAGAATTAGCAAATATAGGAAACAATGTAATAAGTAAAATCTAATTGCAATTACATTTTTTTATAGTCCAGTTATTTTTATTTATTTTTTTATTTTTTTAAATTTTTTATTTTTCAGTGGGTTTTGTCATACATTGATATGAATCAGCCATAGAGTTACACGTATTCCCCATCCCGGTCCCCCATCCCACCTCCCTCTCCACCCGATTCCTCTGGGTCTTAGTGCAATAACACTCATGTCAGATTTCTGCTCTAGAGAGTTGTACGATAATAAATTTGGGTTGTTTTAAGCCACCAAGTAATTTTTTGGCATAGGTAACAATACAGCAGGAATAGGTAACTAATAAAACACTTCTTTTTTTAGCTATGGTGTGTGTGTTAGTCACTCAGTCATATCTGACTCTTTGCAAACCCATGGATTGTAGCCTGCCAGGCTGCTCTGTCCATGGAATTCTCCAAGCAAGAATACGAGAGTGGGTTGCCATTCCCTTCTCCAGGAGATCTTCTTGACCCAGGGATGGAGCCTGGGTCTCTTGCATTGCAAGCAGATTCTTTACTGTCTGAGCCACCAAGGAAGCCCTTTTTAGTTATGGAGAAACACACAAATGCCTTGTCTTGTTATTAACAGCAATCCAAGACAGCACCTCTTTTCAGTCATCTTGGCATATCCAACCCTTTTGTTTCATACCCAAACTTTGTGTTTCAAGCAATCTGTCCCCTAAACATTTGCTTTTCTTTTCATGTCTGTATCAGTGCTCACAGTGTTGTCTCCAGAGTGCCCTCCTCCAGATGCTGCTTGACCTACCTTCTTCAGTGCTCATGGATTCCATGGAGCTGTCGGTGATCTCTCCCTTCTCTGATTCTCCAGAACTCTGATTTTTCAAGGTATATTCCATTTCAATTGGTGCTTTCTGAGGGGAGAGAAGGGAACAAGAGAGAAGAATGGGGTTTACATGCACAGGTTGAAACTGCTCCAGGTTCTCTCTTCCCACAAGGCTGTTTTCCTCTCTCTGCTGCAGCAGTTACCACCACACTGTGTTACAGTGAGTTATTTACAGGTCTGTTTGGCCACTGGATGATGAGTGCCTCCAAGGTGGATACCACGTCTTACCTCCCTTTCTGTGTCTTAGCCCATAGATCCATGCTTTGGCCACTGGATGGTGAGTGACTCCAAGGTGGACACATCTCCCTTTCTTTGTCCCAGCCCCTAGATCCATGCCAGGGACACAGTAGGGATTCAGTGACTATTTCTTGAATGAATAGATGAAGAGAGCAAGTGCAATGTCTGGTTGTGTTGAACAGACGGGACTATTAATAATTTTTTCTTGCACATTTGTCTCTATTTAGTTGGGTTGGTCAATTGAAGTACCTCAGTTAATGCGCTATGATTTTAAATGGCACTGCTTTGATGCATAGCTTAAAACATAGACTTTTCTTTCCTTTTCTTTATGTTTTTGTTTTTGTTTTACTTTTTCTAAAGAAGCCTCCCACCATAAAAGTTCCTTTTTATCAGCTTTATTTAAAAGGTGCTACTATTATAAGTAAAGTTATTATAATCATGCAGGCTCTTTACTCCAACAATTCTACTACTAAAAAGTTATCATAAGGATAATAAACCTATGTACACAAAGGTTTACCTAAGAGCATGTTCAGTGTGGGATCTTTTATAAGATTAAGAAAGAGCCCAAATGTAATGGTGCTGTAGTAATGTGTTATCACCCAGTAGGGTCCGACTCTTTGCTACCCTATGGACTGTAGCCCTCCTGGCTCCTCTGTCCATGGGATTTTCTAGATAATAATACTGGAGTGGGTGGCCATTCCCTTCTCCAGGGTATCTTCCCAACCCATGGATCAATCCCGGGTCTCTTGCATTGCAGGCAGATTCTTTATCATCTGAGTCACGAGGAAGTCCCCAAAGTGTGATGGGAGGTTATCTAAATAAATTATCTCTACCATGAGATATCATTCAATTATCAAACATGATTTTGTCAACTGATAATTATTATATAGAAAGATGTCTGTGAATATTTTTATATTCTTTTCTATGTTTATTTTTATTTTCTAGCCACCATATACTAAGCTTATATTTAAAACTTAGGTTTAATTGTTATTTTAAAATAGTTTTGCCTCCAAAAGAAAAATTGCATAAAACTTCAATATTTTTCCAAATTCCAAGAAAACTCATCTACAGATGAGATTCAAATTCTCTAACTATGACAAAAGCAGGGGAAAATCACAAAGGCTTGAAATATAACTCATTCCATTAATTCATTCACCCTAGGAGCATTTATCGTACCGTCTCAATTAACTTAACATCTTTGACAGCAAGCAACAGAAAAGGACTGTAGAAAAGTTAAGCAAAAGGGAAGTGATTGGAATGTTATTTAGGGATGCAGAATTGCTGAGATTCTGGAAGCTAGGCTTAGAGAAGCAGGTACCAGGAGAGCTCCAGTAACCGAAAAAGAAGAAAGTTAAGCCCCTGGTTCACAGAAGAACTCCATCGGGACTGTGTGCCATCCCTCATGAAGTGGTGAATGGCCTCTACCAGTTCTCCATCCTTGACTCACTCAACCAAGTCCAAAGTTACTGGTAAACACACCACACAGGCACAGGTTATCTTTGCGTCTGCTCCTTCCCCTGTCCTGAATCAGAGAGTGAGGAAGGAAAGATCCAGTCCCTCCACAAAGACTATGAACAGGAGGGGAAGTTTCATATCCCCAGTAATTTTGGGGTGTTGTCAGGAAGGCAGAATGGAAGTTGACAGCCCCCAAATAGTAAATGACCACTCCAGGCCCCTTAGATGTGCCAGGCATCCTTCTAGACTCACTTTCCCTGCTAGAAACCTCTGATACAGAAATACCACTCAGGGGAGATTTAAGAAAGCTTTGATTTATTATTTCACTTATAAACTTGAAAATGTTAAGATTTTCTATTGCTAATTTCTTCTAGTCTGCAAAAAAAAAATACTATTTTCTTTTTCTAGTTGTCCACACTTTGCTTGGCTGGTACAAAAGTCCACTTATGCATTTACCCCATAGCAGCCTACCACGGACTGAAGCATCTTTTCAGCAACACAGCATGAGGGTTATCTTCAAAGGTTCAAAGATTGTTTTAAGTTTATTTAGCTCTGGGTTCCTTAGCTGCAAGGTGGAGGGGTGTGTGTGTGAGAGAGAGAGAGAGAGAGAGAGAGAGAGAGAGAGAGAGAGACAGAGAGAGGGACAAGGAGGGAGGGAAAGAGAGGGAGAAAGAAAGTAGGCAGAGAACAAAGAGAAAGGAGCAAAGAAGATAGAAATCAAATTCCAAATCCAAATTACTGAAATAAATCAGTGCTTCTCTTGAACTCACAAACTCGAAGTCTGCATACCTTCCATCCACTTAAGAGCTTCTAAAAATTTAAACAGTTGAACAAAGAGTTTTAATGCAGCTGCAAAAGAATGGAAACCAAACTGTGAATACCTTTCCCATAATGAAGCCAGGATGGTTGCCTTCATTTTAATAAACACTATAGAATAAATAAGACCCTAGAACAAGACACTGTGGCATCATACTATGTCAAGAAACAACTTCTAACAAAATCTTCTCTAAATCAAGTTGAAAGTGTAGAAACATTTGCAATTTGTTGTTGGTAAGAAATCAAATCTCCCAAAAGAGGGTTATATTTCTTCTTACTTTGCTACACACCCTGGAGTGTATGATTATCTCCAACATCCCCTAACCCAAAGCAGACCTGTTGAGCAGGGTTGTTGCTCAGGCTCCTCAACTCAGCCTCCAGGGAGGTTTTGTCTTGAGCTTGCTTCCACTTCTAGCCCAGCTCACATGCTCTGCTCTCCCACTGTATTCTAGCCATCCTGGGCTATTGTGTCTAGTCATGCATGGCTCTCTGGCCTGGGGATCTTTGTATTGACTGTTTAATAAACCTGAAATGCTTCTCCTCTGGTTCAGCCTTTTAGAGATAGGCTTCCCCTTGACCAGCTATCCCCCATTCCATTATTTTCTATTCTGGCACTCTGTTTATGTCACCTATAGTCCTCATCTCACTCTGTAACTAATTCATTGGCTTTTTTTTTTTTTTTCCTTGTTTACTCTCTGCCTCTCCAATAAAACATAAGCTACTAGAGGTAAGAGACTCTGAACTTCAGGAAGAGCCTCGGTTAGAGTGAATACTCCTTGGTATCCACTCCCGAAATATGAACGGGATACTAGAATTTGAGACTGTGCTTTCCGGTGAGTCAGAGTTGCCCAAGAACCAACGAGACCAAAAGAACCCATAACTCTGTGGATGAAAGGATGATCATTCACTTCTGTGAGAGGATGTGGCTTTGGGAGACAGAGACTCGTGTGCGGGAGGGGCTGTTAAATGGAACAGGTGGTTCAGATGCTCTGACATTATGCCTGCAACTGAAAGTGGATGAGGATCCAAAGAAGGAAGTGAGAAGCTTCAGGTTGCCTCTAACTAGGAAGAGCTGTCCAGAAGTCAGTCTATTCCAAAAGGGATTAACAATATTAAGGAAGAGAGTATGAGACCACAAAAATTCAGAGGCAGGCTGTTCTTAGTAACTTGCTACATGTCAAAGTCTGTTATGAACCTGCTTTGAATGCTGAAAAGTTGGGTGCCTGAATTAGCAGAGAACAGAGGCAAATAAAAGCAGCCAAGCAGAGTTATCATGTCCAGATAAAAGGCTCCTGGCCCTTTTTTGTGCTTTGCTGTTCTTTGTCCTCTAGTCATTCTGATATTGTTGGGTTTAATCTATTTATGGCCATTAACTAATCCATGTTTTATTATTGATAAAAATCAAATAAATGAATATGTAGTCTTTGGGAAGGAAAACTGGAAAAAAAAATTTTCCAAGAACAGCCAAGTCACAAGAAAAACATCATGAGTGTGATCTGCCAGGTAAAACTCTGGTGCAACTGAAATTGTACAACTTATTTTAAAATTTCTAAGTAGTAAAAATTTACTGTATTTTTTTTTTTTTTGGTGTGTAGTTCTGTGAATTTTAAAAAATTTATAGAGATCTGTAACCACATTCAGTATATGGCAAAACTAAATTTTAATATAGACAAGGGTAAATTTTAAATATTATATTTAGCGGGATATTTTTAACTAGCTTTGGCTAATGTGAACAAGTCTCCTCCCCCTCCACGCTGGGCATCCTTCCCTGCCTTATATCAATATGTCCCATTCATGAATTTGGAAACTTTTCCCCTGTAGGTAGAAGATGGGGCTCTAATGAGGGCAGAAGCTACAGTGAAAAGACGAGAAAAATGGAGGATATGGAGTGGCCTCTCACCCCACGAGATTCCTTGGACTGGTCTGAGTTGTAGCAAGAAGGGATTAGAAGCAGAAACCAATGGGAACCTTCAGGAAGGATTTCAGAGAGACTGGGCACAAGTCAAGACTCTGTGTTTAGGATTCAACTAGTGAAGCAGAGCTCAGACTCAGGGAGGAAGCCTATCCTTGAACATGAAGAGGCAGATCATTCAGAACCAGACCCCTTGGCACAGACGCTGGCAGTCCCAGGAAAGGTAGAGGCAGCAGGGGCCTGTCACCAAGAAGCATTGAAGGCAATAGAAGTGGTCAGAGCAAAGAGGGACAAGGTGAGTATGGATGAGATCGCTGGATTCTAGGTACATGTGTGGAATCATTTTGGGGTCTCCCACAGATAATAAGGTGGCACTTACAATAAGATGGTTAGGCTTCGCTGGTGGCTCAGATGGTAAAGAATTCACCTGCAATGTGGGAAACCTGGGTTTCCCTCATCTCTTGGGTTGGGAAGATCCCCTGGAAGAGGGCATAGCAACCCACCCCAGTATTCTTGCCTAGAGAATCCCCATGGACAGAGGAGGCTGGTGGGCTACAGTCCATGAAATTGCAAAGAGTTGGACATGACTGAGCTACTAAGCACAGCACAGCACATAATAAGATGGTTAGTGAAGGATTTCATCATTTTATGTTTAGAGAAGGGCTACCTGGGTAGCTAGGAGGTTGGCTAGCTGTCCCAAATATCTGCTTCGCAAATGATTTACTAGTTTTCTATGTGGTAGACCCTATGCTCAACCATGAGAATATGGCGAATAAGATAAGAGGATGGATCCCTCTTTTCAAAGCACCCAGAGCCAATCAGAGATAATTTCAACACATTGTAAATGTTAATCAGGTAAGCATAGGTGGTAAATAGAACTCATTGTATTTATTATTGCTATCATTTTATTATTACATCACAAATACTTATTAAGTGCTTACTATTTACTAGTCAATCACTATGAAAGTTTAAGGAACTTGGTATTTAAGATGACGTGACATGGCTGGAAAGTGTCAGAGTCAAGGTTAGAATTCAGGCTGTCTGAATTTAAAGACTTTTCCAAATCAACTGTGAAATAAAAATCATAACAATAATAACAACAATATATCAACAATGCTAATGGTTGATGTATTATATGTACTGGGCATTTATCTATGTCAATGTGTGTTAGTCGTTCAGTCGTGTCCAACTCTCTATGACCCCATGGACTTAGCCCTCCAGATTCCTCTGTTCTTGGAATTCTCTAGGAGAGAATACTGGAGTGAGTTGCCATTCCCTTTTCCAGGGGATCTTCCCAACTCAGGGATCAAACCCAGGTCTCCAGCCTTGTAGGCAGATTCTTTACCGTCTGAGCCACCAGGGAAGCCCAAAATATGTGTTAGTCACTTCAGTCGTGTGTCACTCTTTGTGACCCCATGGACTCTAGCCATCAAGGCTCCTCTGTCCATGGAATAGTCCAGGCAAGAATACTGGAGTGGGTTGCCATTCCCTTCTTCAGAGGATCTTCCTGACTCAAGGATTAAACCTGGGTCTTCCATATTGTAGGGGAAGTCTTTACTATCTGAGCTACCAAGGAAGCCCAAAGTGTGTGTTTGTCATGTGTGACTCTATGTGACACCATGGATTATAATCCACCAACCTCCTCTGTCCATGGAATATTCTGGGCAAGAATCAGACTGGGTTGCCATTTTATTCTCCAAGGGATCTTCCCAACCCAGGGATCAAAACTGCATCTCCAAATTAAAGGACACTTGCTTCTTGGAATAAAAGCAATGACAAAACTAGACAGTGTATTTAAAAGCAGAGACATCACTTTGTCAACAAAGGTCCATATAGTCAAAACTATGGTTTTCCTGTAATCATGTATGAATGTGAGAATTGGACCACAATGAAGGCTGAGAGCCAAACAATTGATGCTTTTGAATTGTGGTGCTAGAGGACTCTTGAGAGCCCCTTGGTCACCAAGGAGATCAAATCAGTCAATCCTAAAGGAAATCAACCCTCAATATTCATTGGAAGGACTAAAGCTGAAGCTGATGCTTTGACCACCAGACGTGAAGAACTGACTCATTGGAAAAGACCCTGATGCTAGGAAAGATTGAGGGCAGAAGGAGAACAAGGCATCAGAGGATGAGATGGCTGGATGGCATCACCAACTCAATGGACATGAGTTTGAGCAAATTCCAGGAGATAGTGACGGACAGGGAAGCCTGGTGTGCTGTAGTCCATGGGGTCACAAGGAGTTGGACATGACTTAGCAACTGAACAACAACAACAATTAAACTATCTCATACTATTCCAAAAGCTATTATTCAGAGAGAAACAATAAAATCAGGCTGAAGTTTTGATGCATGAGAAAGCAAAACAGGGGCCAGTATATTATGGAGAAACAATTCAGCTTGATGTTAAGACTGTCTCAACATTTGGAGCCGTCTAGCACTGTAGGTACCAAAGCACAGGCTGGATGCCATCTGCCAAGAATGCTGAAACAAGAACTCCTGTTCCAGATGCAAGGTTCAGCATCACCTCTGCTACTTCCCCAGCTCACTGATTTTCTTATGTTGAAGTTTGAAAAGCTCAGTCTCTTTTTCCAGCACCTTCTCTGACTAACACTTAAATGTCAAAACTTTTACTCTTCTTTCACTCTCTGTAGACCCCTATACTATTCCATCCACTGTGCTTGCTTTTTAATTATCATCTGTATGCTAACAGGTGCCAAACTCCAGCCCAGAATTCTTTTCAGAGCTTCAGTTATATCTCTTAAATATAAGATATCCAGGCTGCTGGTCTTGGGAATACTTGGTCTAATTTGGCCTAGATGACCATGGAAGAGCTCTCCCTATGGAAAAACATAAAAAAAAAAAAAAAAAAAAAAAGGTGAATCGGTTTAAACAAGATCTTAGAAAACTTACAGAAATGGTAACAGTGTTTGGTGGTGTTTAAAAACAGAAGGATTTTTGGACTTCCCTGGCAGTTAGTGGTTAAGACTCCGCACTTCTACTTCTCAGAATTTGGTCCCTGATCAGGGAACTAAGATTTCATATGCCTTGCGGTATGGCAGAACAAAACGACAACAAAAGCGAAAGGAGAAATTTTAATTTGAGTGGCACAGACTTGCTTCTTTGACCACCTGGAAAGAAGCATAATGTAAGCATACCATTTAGATGTTCACAGACAAAATAATATCATATTGATTTAAGTGTTATTTTCAGCCTGGAGACAGTTAAGAACACTTAACTAAGATGGTCAGGTTGTGTATTTCTCAACTTCAACATTGTATGAATAACAGTACAACTGACAAAGTTTGAGAAGTAAAAGTGAGAAGGTGTGGAAAATGAATGAAGGTGTGGCAAATATCCTTATCATACAGTTTGGGAATCAAGAGAATCCCTGTGATTAATGGAATGAGAAATGAAGGTTTAATTGTGTTATTTAAAGTTGTAGAGGTGACCACAGAAGGAATTGAGACTATGATATTGGGAGGTCAAATGAAGAAATAAAAAAGTGCCCTTCTCTTACAGTGAAGTATAGAATACAAAATCATGAAATGCTCCAGCCACCTCCATCATTCTAGGCAGAGCCAGTCTGGGGGTAAAAATAATGCATGAGGAGGATAAGCCAGAGAAATGAGCAAAAGTCCAAATGATGCCATCATCAGTGGGATCAAACTGTACATGGGGCCATAGATAAACCTTGACTGACTTAGTTATGTAAAGCAATATATTTCCTGATTGCCTACACAGTATTCTTCATCTACTTCTATGGGTAATAAAATCCCAATTTTATTTAGTGGTGCACTGATCCCATATAAATATTCTCAACCCCCAGCACTTAGTGAGCTCTGGCCAGTGAAATTTAAATAGATGTGCTGTATGGAACTTCCAGGAAGTCTCCTTCAAGCTTCTTAATGTAGCTAGAGCATGCTGTGTTTCTTTTGCTCCTTCCTCCTTCCTGTTATGTGGATGGAGGAGCTTCAGCAGCAAGCATTTTGAAATCTTGAAAATGGAAGGCATGAGGAAGTGGGAAAATAACAGAGCCCAGGTCCCTGATGAATGTAGAGCTTACATAGCAAAGACTGATTGTGTATCTTTAGGCTTCCTTTTACCCAAGAAAATAAATGATAAAGTGTTAAAGTTTCTATTAATTTGTATTTTCCACTATATTCAGTAAACCTATTCCTAACCAATATAGCTGGTGTTTCTATAATTTGAAAAACTGAACAGTCCTAATAGTTGAACTCAAACAAAAATTTCTCTTCTCTGGAGACCACTGATTCTCAGATAGTTGAAAAAGTAGACAGATGACTATCACTTTTCCTATAAGCACTACATTATTTGATTTTTGAAAGTTGGACATAAAAAATAAAAAAAGGAAGACAATATAACAAGTCATGGAAAGGCCACAGAGTAAGAAGTAAACACTAAAATACATGATTTAAGGGAGCTCTAGGGCTACCACTTATGAAGATTAATGTTATATAGAACCCAGGATAATTCTCCATCTAAGGGAAATTTTAAATTATGGAATAAATCACCAGAAAGCATTGTGTTCATGTGTATACACACACATAAATATACTCAAACAGATCTCATAGACTATTAAATTATATGTAAAAATATTCACAAAATAGTATGGAGAGAAACAAGTGGAACGCCTAACAGCATATTTAACAGCATCCTACTTGTAGAAATGACTGTGATACAGGACTAAAAATCTAGTCCTGATGAAAGTGGCTTCCCTCATCTTCTGGCCAGGAATGGACCCGGGAAAGTGGAATCAGGAAGACAGAGGAGCACGTGATAAGGGCATGAAGTGGCGCATGCTTAGGGCCAGTGTCCTTCTGCACACACAGGTGATAACAAAGCCTGGCTTTGTGTGTTTTACGGCTTCTAGTATCTTTCTGATCCAGAAGGCAGCCTGGGTCATAAAGCACCCTGAGGAGAGAAAATGAAAGAAGGTACAAAGTTGATAAAGATATTTTCTCATGTTGGCACCAGTAAGTACAATAAACTCCAGATTAAGAACACGGAGTCAAAGAGGAGCCTTTGAAATGAATTTAGCCAATTGACTTTTAAATACAAAACAAAATCATCATAATCTTAAGAGGAAAATAAAGTTTTTAAAAGGTAAATATTTAATTTGAAGGCCTTATCTAGCTTCATTTTATAGTCTAAAAAATTAGATAATTAGGTAAGATTAACGTTTTAAACTTTTGGTAAATTACACAGTAAAATTACCAGAAGGGCATGATTCCAATATAAGATTGACACCAGTTCATTAACATTAATCCTCTTCTCTGCACTTGTCACGGATAGTTTAAAGCAAAAATAAACAAATGGGACCTAACTAAACTCAAAAGCTTTTGCACAACAAAGGAAAACATAAACAAAATGAAAAGACAACCTATAGAATGGGAGAAAATATTTGCAAATGATGCTATCAACAAGGGATTAATCTCCAAGATATATAAACAGCTCATACAGCTCAATATTAAAAAAAAAAAATCAAAAAATGGACAGAAAACCTAAATAGAAATTTCCCCAAATAAGGCATACAGATGGCCAAAAGGCACATGAAAAGATGCTCAACATTACTAATTATTAGAGAACTGGAAATCAAAACTATAATGATGTATCACTTCACACCAGTCAGAATGGTCATCATTAAAAAGTCTACAAATAATAAATGCTTGAAAGGGTGTGAAGAAAAAGGAATCCTCCTACACTGTTGGTAGGAATTTAAACTGGTGCAGCCACTATGGAGAACAGTATGACAGCTCTTTTAAAAACCAAAAATAAACTACCATATGAAATGCAATCCCACTCCTGGGAATATATCCAGAGAAAAACATGGTCCAAAAGGATACATGCATCCCAGTGTTCATAGCAGCAGTATTTAAAGTAGCCAAGACATGGAAGCAACCTAAATGTCCATTGACAGAGGAAGGGATAAAGAAGATATGGTACATATATACTATGGAATATTACTCAACCATCAAAAAGAATGAAATAATGCCATTGGCAGCAACATGGATGCAGTTAGAAATTATCACACTAAGTTAGCCAGACAGAGAAAGACAAACATCATATGATATTATTTATATGTGGAATCTAGAGAAATAATGCAAATGAACTTATATACAAAACAGAAATATACTCAGATACAGAAAACAAGCTTATGGTTACCGAAAGAGGGAGGAAGGATAAGAAGGATAAAATAAGAGTTTGGGATTAACATAAACACACTACAATATGTAAAATAGATAATGAACTAGGACGTACTGTATAGCACAGGGAACTATACTCAGTATTTTATAATAACCTATACAGGGAAAGGATCTAAAAGAGAATATAATATATATATGGCTGAATCACTTTGCTATGCATCTGAAACTAACAAAACATTGTAAAGCAGCTATACTTCAATTTTAAAGAGCAAAATATGTTCTCTAACTGTTTTCTACTCAAGTTCTCACAATGTTTGTGTCATGCTTTCTCCTAAGCACAAGTGTTTTCCCACTTTTACCACACAGCCTTCTGCAATAAGACCTCTCAGGTGCCAGGACCTTTTTCCAATATTCCTTTTCCTTCTAGCTTCTGCCTCCTCCTTTTCCTAATACTAATGATAATAATGACAATAACTAAAATGTGAACAATTCATCTGACGCCAGAATGCTTCTGGGTTTTTTTTTTTCTTTTTTTTTAAAGAGCAAATCTTCTAAAATCTGAGTGGCTAAGAACAAAGATGGTCTCTTATTTCACCACTGGCTCCCTAGGGCCTGGTACAGCATCAGGCAGACAGAGGACAGTCAGTCATCTTGTAAAAATAGCGAATGAGCTCACGAATTCTTCAAGCCCACTAAAGATAAATACTTGACCTCCTGCTCTCACAGAATTTGCCTCCTTGAGGACTTTTATGCATCATGGACTCATTAGAAGCCAATATTATTGCCCAGAGACCTGGGAGGTAATATGCATGTTCATTTAACTTGCACAAATTCAATTTTATATGTTTGTCAAAAATAGAGAAAAACAACAATTTAAATACATTAAGGCAATTCTGCCCTCCATTTCTTTCAAGAACTGTGTGTCTTAGACTTAACATGAGATGAGAGAAATGAATTCCATTTCCCTCATTTGATCTCAGTTTTCCTGCACATTTGTTGAAATGAACATCTCATTATGCTAAGTGTGATTTTACTGTCTAAAGTGATACATTTTTCATATAACATATCCCCTAAATACAAACAACCAGTCATCTGATACTCAACTAAAGGAGCTACAATAGGTTTTCAGCTGGAGAAGAAATCAGTTGAGTTGGGTTTATTCTGAGATAGAAGGTTGCTTTCCAACGTTGTCCCTTACAAGGATTCTATTGACCCTGCAATTTTTGCTCATATATATTATTTTCATGTTTCAACCAACTTTGGAGACCAAGTCTAAGATACAGCTGCACTGTAAAATGTCTACAATGTCTGGAAAGAGTGATTTCCAACGTGTGTGAATATGTGTATGAGTGTGCCTGTGTGTTCCAGGACACATGGGTTTATATTGCCGTGACAGGTAAGATGGTTTAGGCAGAATGGAAACTCACTTTCCATCACAGAGTTTAACATTTTGTCACCTTCCTTTGGTAGTTAATAAAGTTAATTTTGCAATAATTGTAGAGATCCCTGTTACAAGAGAGTGACTTTTTCCTTAAATTGGGTATATGTTTTTCACAAAGAGAAAATGAGATCAGAATTGGAGGTAAAGTTAGTTGAGGAGTTATTCCATGATACTGTGGCTACCAGAGAAAGGTGGATTCAATGGGAGAGAACCACAGAAGTATACCCATGGCATCTATGTCTTGAAAAGTACTTGTATTCCATCATTCATAGGAACTGAAGCTACACAGAGAGCATCCAAGTTGCAAACTTTGTAACACTGAACAAGCTACTTCCCCTCCATGCACTTCATCTCTAAAATGATTGCAACTATGGTACCTACCTCTTGGTGCTACAGTAAAGATTAAATGGATAATATGTGTAAGTGCTAAGGTATTAATTTCTTATCAAGCAAGCAAAACTTACTCAATAATGAGTTATTGTTATCACTCTTCAATCATAAAATGAGGGATAAGATTAGACAGTCGCTCCCAGTTTTGATATTTTAGCATATTGCTGTCCAATAGAAACACATAAGCTACATAATTTCAAATTTTCTAATAGCCATATTTTAAAAAGAAGAAATAGGCAAAAGTAATTTTAAATATGTTTTATTTAATTATATATATATGTAAGATCATTTCAGCCTGTAATCAGTATAAAACCTATTAATGAGATATTTTGCATTCTTTTTGTTGTACTCAGTATTTGAAGTTGAGTGTGGATGGCACCTAGAGTTGAGTGGTAAAGAATCCACCTGCCAATGCAAGAGATGTGGGTTCGATCCCTGGGTTGGGAAGATCCCCTGGAGAAAGAAATGGTAATACACTCCAGTATTCTTGCCTGGAAAATCTCATGGACAGAGGAGCCTGGTGGGATACAGTCCATAGGGTCGCAAGAGTCGGATACAACTTAGCAAGTGAACAACGACAATGTGGGCATTAGGAAGTTTTACAGAGGAAATGGAGAGCTTCCCTTAATTCAGTGACTCAAGTAAGTGAAGGTCAGCTACAAAAATACCTATAGTAGCTGAGATGTAGATGTTCTGTGTTGTTGGTTGATAGATAACATGATGACACTTAGTATGCATGCATGCTAAGTCACTTCAGTTGTGTCTGACTCTTTGCGACCCTAACGACTGTACCATCAGGTTCCTCAGCCCATGGGATTCTCCTGGCACGAATACTGGAGTGGGTTGCCATGCCCTCCTCCAGAGGATCTTGTCCACGCAGGGATCAAACCTGCATCTCTTACATCTCCTACATTGGCAGGCAAGCTCTTAACCACTAGCACCACCAGGAAAGCCCGATGACACTTACAGCACACCTCAATTCAGATGAGTTGCATTTCATGTGCCCAATAGCCACACTCTGCATGTTGAACAGCACAGTTCTAGAATAACAATAAGTTCAGTTTTAAACTTATTCAATTTGCTTTGCCTGAAGGACATGTGGAAAGCAATGTCTCCAAGTTACTTGAAGATTAAACATTGGGACCTTGGATGAAAAATTAGGCTAGAAATGGAAGTGAAGAAGTTATTCACACTGTTAATGTCATAAATATGGACGACCACCACCAAGCTTGAAATCCTTCCTAGGGGTCATCCATTAGGTTAAGGCATTATTAGTTACGTCCACAAAAATTTACAGGAAAATACATTACCTTGAATAATGGCTGCTACCACTATTTGGATTTCTCCATGGGTTGCTGAGAGAGCAAGAGAAATTACATTATGCTTGCATTCCTGATCAAAGCTCAGTTACTTAACAGTGACTGTGTCCTATTTATTTTTAATAAAAATTAAAATTTAATAGACAAAAAAACAAAACAAAACAAAAAAAAGTTAATAGACAAACGGAATTGTAGCAATCATCAAAGGAGTGTAAAGATAGTTTTATGTTAGTATCTGAACCAGAAAACACTAACAATGAATTGTGAAGCAAAAGAGACAATCATGATGTATGTGTGTGTGTGTCTGCACACACATGCATGCATGTGCATATATGACCAGTGGGGCCACACGATCTACTCAGGAAACACTGACTTTGCTGTTGACCCAGGAATCCAAAAAGATTTCCAGGAGATACACACTGGAAGCCCAGGGTAGAACAAGCAGACAGAATTTCAGGTCAGGAATTGATAAGATATCAAAACTGTCACCAGTGATACTTTGGTTGGTCTACCCTAAAGGGGCTGTCTAAAGAGCCTTCTCACATGCAAAAGAGTCCCTTGAAATTAAACCCTTTTCAGGGCTCTACACACAGTGAAAACTGCTTATTCTCATGGCATCCATCTATGACAACTAGATTGTGGAATGTAAAATGATCACACCTTTTGAATAAATTTATTTTGTCTTCTGATGAGTAAAATGGACAGATTAAGTTACCAGATGCTGATTCTACCATACCTAGGCTTGGAGTCTGGCTCTACCATCTGACCTGGAACGTAATCTCTCTAAACTTCGGCTTACTAAAATGAAAACATGGTAGCGTGTCATTCACAGGGATGTTGTAAGGCTTCCACGAGGTATCCAAACCCCTAGGCTCAGAACCAGGCATCTTATTACGCTTTGTTCTAAACTCCCTCTTTGCAAGGTTTTAATTTGGCAGATCATAACCAAGAATAAGCATTTGGATCATTCTATACATTTGGCTCCATGTTATGCATTTAATTATTTTGGGTGGTTGAGGGGAAAGAATCAATAAAAATGCCAACAAGGAGGACACTTTTTAAAAACATTATAACCAAATTCAAACATAAAAATAGAAGGGAAAAAATGTATTCTAGCTTCAAGAGGAGAATCTTCAAGGTAACATTATGAACCTACTGGAACACAAGAGAATCTTCTGGGGATGGGAATTCAATAGAAGGAAATTAAGTTCTGAGCCTCATTCAAGGGAGTTTAGTTATTAAAATATGAACATATGGCCTTACGTCTCAGATAGCTTCTGGCCCTGAGAAACTATTCTGGCTTCCCCTTCTGAGGTACATAGAGGGGAAGCCAGAATAGTTTCTCAGGGCCGGGAACTGTCTGATACGTGAGGCCATATGTTCATATTTTAATAGCTAGAAGATCTCCCATTTCCTTCTGCTTCTCACATCTTAGGATTCTATGTCTGTAGCAGGATTGAGTTCTGCAGATTCAATTAATGAGCATTTGACAAAATGACAATAATTATCTTTTGAAGGTTCTTCTCTGCCTGGGAAGAGAATCCTCCCTATCATTCTTGGGATTATAGGATCCAGGATCAAAAGAAAATGGTGTGGGGTGAGGGTAACAGGAAGAACGTGAGGATCTGGGGAGAGAGAGGGCAGGGAAACTGCAAAGGAGAATCTGCAGTTTGACAGGTGGCTGGGAGAAAGCAGGAAATGGGGGAATTTGAAAGTCCCTAGGGTTTGTTTCTGCTTCAGTTACTGAGACAAATCTACCAATTTGTTTTTAAATGATTGTAGACAACTGGGTATGTTTTGATAAAACACCAGTCCTAGACCAACCAGGGCACCACCCCACTCCATCCCACCCTCTAACCTGTGGCACTATCAGTTTTCCCACTGGCTGCAGAGAGCCCAGGAGTCACCTGGGCAGGTTTACCCCTTTCAGATGGATACACCCCTCCCAACCCTACATGCACTCTAAAGTAGTCTCTTAAATGAGATTATTGAAGGTATCCCAAAAGTGACTTTTTGATCTGGGAAAAATCTAAAATGACAAAAGGTTAGTTATTTCCTTTTCTTATAGAGTTCACAGTTTTCTTTGCCTTCACTCATGTCCATCCTTTGCAGAGGACATAATCAATGGGCAGAATATATTTTTTACTTTTGGGAGGTCTGATTCCTTTCACTATTTTTCCTTATGTGTTTCAACTCTTCTTAATGCTTTTACGTTGAAATGGGGAAATAACTGATAAATGATGACAGATTTCCTCCCACTCTTCTCTCCTCTTCATTTTTTGGGGTGACTCCAGGACAATATTCAAACAATTTAAGCATTGTCTCTTTAGAAGCTCTCTTGATGTCTCTCTTTAACACACAGCACCCCGTCCAAAGATTATCACATCACTTATTACACTGTATTGAGATGTACAATGTACCCCAGGTCTCTCTGGTAAGCAGAACGAGATAGCTCATTCACCTCCTTTTCCACAACGCCAGGCACAGCATCTGGCACTGAGCAAGTCCCAGCAAATGCTTGTTGTCCTCAACCACCTGTTGAACAATGAATTTTGAAGCAGCTCTTGAAGAATCCCTTATGGTCCAGTTTCCTTTACTGAAGCCCAAAGGGGTGTGGAAAATAAGGAAAGTATCTCTCTATGTTCCCATGGCAATCAAAATAAACACAGCAACAATTAGAAATGAACACACTAAAAATATCATTTTACAAAGTAAAAGAATATCACTTCTTTAAGTATTCACATTATACTTGCTGCTCTTTCTTCCCTTTAGGAGAATGTTTAAGACAGCTTATAAAATGATGACTTTCTGTTACTTACAGAGCTTACTTCTTTTATCCTAATTATACAATTTATTGCATGGTGCTATGGGTCACATATTTATGCACCCCCCCACCCCCAAAATTCATTTGTTGAAATCCTAACTCCCAATATGACAGTGGGACCTCTGAGGATGTAATTAGGCCATGAGGATAGAGCCACCCTGAAAGGGATTTGTGTCCTTCTTAGAACAGATAGAAGATAAAAGATAAAAGATTCTTCTCTCGGCCATATGAGGATGAATGAGTTGATAGCAGTCTGTCAATTAGGAAGAGGACTCCTGTCAGACACCAGAACTGGACCTTGATCTTAGACTTCCCAGCCTCCAGGGACCTTGATCTTGGACTTCCCAGCCTCCAGAACTGTGAGAAAGCAATGTCTGTCATTTAAGCCTCCTAGCCTATGATATTCTGCTATAGCAGCCCATGGTAACTATAACAGAAAATACATACATATGTATATAAACAGGTCCCTGCAGGGTCTGTATTGATGCCCATCTCTCTTCTTTTTGTTTATTCATTCAGTCATTTTTAAAACAAGTGCTAATAATAATGTTCCAGACACCATGGTCAGCTCGGGGGACAGAATCCTGACCAAGAGAAATTCTTCCTTCAACAAGTTCATGGTCAACAGAAGAAATAGATAACTTCAAAAGCAAGCAAACAAAACACATTCTTACCAGCTGCGCAGGGGAGGTACAGAAACTACAAGGTGCTTTAATAGAAACCGGTAGAGGGAGAGTGGGGATGGGCCTCTCTCAGGAAGAGGCTTCTAAGATGAGAAGGGTCTGGTCTATGAAGAGGGGCTGTTGTTGTTTACTCACTAAGTGAGTTGTTATGTTCGACTCTTTGTGACCCCATAGACTGTAGCCTGCCAGGCTCCACTGTCCATCGAATTTCCCAGGCAAGAACACTGGAGTGGCTTGCCATCTCCTTCTCCAGGGAATCTTCCCCACCCAGGGATTGAACTTGCATCTCCTGCACTGGCAGGCAGATTCTTTACCGCTGAGCCACCAAGGAAGCTCCTATGAAGAGCTGGGAGAGGACTGTTCCAGGCAGGTGCAAAGAGCTACAGGCAGAGTCACAGGGTTGAGGAATGGAAAGAAATTTCATGGGTCCCTTAGCCGAGTACAAATGAAGGAAATTGACTAGTGTGGTGGAGAGGAATTCAGTCACTGAAGTGTTATTAGCAGGAGTGTGTTATAATCCAGAATGTATTTCAAAGATCATGTGGTTGCTGCATAGAGGACAGTTTTGACAGGATGAATAACAAAATGTGAAAGCCAGGCATGAGATTTCCAAGAATTTCAACAAGAGATGGTGGTTTAGACAAGATAGTTGCAGGAGAGACAGGAAGATGTGAATGTGCGTGGGGAATATTTTGAAAGGACTTCTCGTGTCATTCCTCTATTCAAAACCCTTTGACAGCTCTTCTCATGACTCAGTGTGTAGGGTGAGGGTCCTGCAGGATCTGTCCCACCCCTCACCTCTCTGCTCTCATCTCCCACTCATTTGCTCCATTCCAGCCACACTCATCTCCTTGCTGTTTCTTGAATATCAAAGCCATGTTATCAGTTCTTCTGTTCCCTCTGCTTGAAATAATTTTCTCCAGGATGTCACCATTTTCCTCTCATGGTTCACTCCCTCAAATATTTCCACCTTTGCACAAATGAATCTCATCAAATCCCTCATTGACCATGTTCGTTGAGATTGCATGTCCCTACACTGGCAGTCCTTATAACCCTTCTGTCTTAATAACCCTTATAACCCTTCTGTTCTTCTTGGCACTTGCCACCTTCTAATATGTTGTCTTATTTTGTTTTTTATATTGTTCATTGTCAAACTCCTTGCACTAGAATGGGAGAAACATTCATGAGATATCCATAATGTGGAACAAAGTCTGCTACATGATAGGGACTCAATAAATTTTGCTATATAAAGTAGGAGGTCAGGGAAGGAATCAAGAATGACTCCCAGGTTTTGGGTATAAACAATTGGGTTATGCTTTTCAGCGAGATGGGAAAAACTAGGGGGAAGATTGTTTTTATTTTATGATAGAATGAAAACAAATTCAACACCATTTTATCCTATGATTAAGTTAGTGTTTAGAATAAAATGGATTTGAACTCATTTTCTTCCAGAAAGTGTGAAATACTAATTTTGAAGAAACTTAGAAATGTTAATAGAACAGCTAAAAGGAGAGTTGAGTTCTCCATCTCTTGCCCTCTATCTTTTCTCCCTCCTTCCCTCCACCTCTTGCTCCCTTCCTACACACATCGTTGGGCCTTCCTTATCCTGAAGCAACCTCCTCATTTTTTCCAGAACAAGCTCTATATCTTAATTCTTTCCCTGGGTGCCTACTAGCTCTTCCTATTTCTGTCATTTTCAACCACTTATAATCTGGTTTCTGAGACCTCTACAAACAAACACAATGACTTTATCATATAAGAAATCCTTCTACTAATTCTCCTCGATTCACTCTTCCAAACTACTCTTCCACTTATAACTACATGAAATATCCTCTGGGCTAATAAATCTAGAACAAACATACATTCCCCATCCACCTACTTGTTCAGGCTTTTTCTCTTCAGTAGACTCACCTCATTCCTCTTTATTATCTTTTACAATTAAACATGGGAGTTAAGCTAAAGTGACAGGAGATAACTAGTGGTTTTGGACCAAGAAGACTGCTAGAAAGCCTTTAGTGAGTAAACACTGGCAATTCACAGCAGAGCCATGAATTCATAAAAATGCATTCTTAATTGCTCCCTTAACACTTTCATCATGATGCTAGGCATCCTGCTCCTTGCTGTACTGTTAGAAGAGAACTCTTTCACTTTTCTGTCTGAATGACTTACTGTTGCAGAGAGGATTAAATAGGAGTGTGCATGCATGTGTGTTAAGTTGCTTCAGTCATGTCCGACTCTTTGTGACCCTACGTATGGACTGTGGTCTGCCAGCCTCCCTGTCCATGGGATTCTCTAGGCAAGAATATTGGAGTGGGTTGCCATGCCCTCCTCCAGGGAATCTTCCCTATCCAGTGATTGAATCTGTGTCTCCTACGTCTCCTGCACTGGCCGATGGGTTCTTTACCGCTAGTGCCACCTGGGAAACCCAAATAGGGGTAATACACACAAAGTAATTAGGACTATACCTGGCATCTAACAGATGCTCAATAAATGTTAAGTGTTCTGAACTATAAAAACCCTCTCCCTCTGCCTGCTATCAGATTGGGGCTCATCCAAAGAAAAATCGCCCAAAAGGATTCTCAAGATCAAAGTGAAGCTTTCTCCTTCCTGCAAAATTTCAATTGCAACTTTATACGATAAAGCCTGTTAATCTTCATCTGCTTTCAGCCAGAAACCTGATAAAGTAGTTGAACTTGATTTTGCTTTCTATAAACCCTGAAAAATTAAGTTAAACAAAACAAGATGGTTAGTAAACTAAGAAGCCTGCATCTCAGATTGGTTGTGGTCTCTCAACTACAGGAATACAATGATAAGTATAAAGTGAGAATGTGAGACCTGAATAACATCTTAGAGGTCATTTGTCTAATTTTTCATTTTCTTGTTCTTACAAGAAATTGAAGTCCAGAGGGAGAAGAGTGATTTGCCTAGGGTTATGTCGTGAGTTGTGGGGGAAACAAGAATGAAACCAAAGTTTCCAAATTGCCATGCAATACCCTTCAGACTTCCTTCCTTCACTGCCAGGAGATTCCTCACAGAATTGGGGCCAAATTTCATTGTTAGGGTCTCATTCCACATAGGGACAAAGAAAGGGGACCCTCTGGCTGTGGAGCATCCAAGACACTGACAGTATCCCTTCACTCATGCTAATGTCTTGGGAGCAGAGAGACAGCCAGAAACCAGAGCAAACTTTCTTGTTGGTCAGGGATGAATCCAGATTTGAATTGAGCCAAATGCCAATTTATAGAATCAAGAACAAGCCAAGGATGGGATAGGAATGGGGAAGGGAAGTGGTATGCATATTTCATGTTGTGCTTCCTTAAGTCAAGGAACGTATTTTTGTAATCTTGCATTTCTCAATGTTCATTGAATGAATGAATAAATTCTCAGCCTTTCTCTGCTATTACCTTAAAACAATATATTAGACATACTCTAAAACCCATCAGAGCATCAGACAGAGTTATATTAACCTGACAATGTAAGAAGTAGACAAAATTAAAAGCTGAAAAATAAAGTTTTTTGGAACACACAAATAAAGTTTTGTGGAACACACAAAAACTGTGTTCCAAATAAAAGTACCTAATGAGCTCAATTTCCAGCTCATTTATCTTATCCAATGCAATTTCCAAGTTCCATGCTTGTCTTAAAAGTCTTCCCATTTTAACAATTTTTAGACAAAATGTACGTAGTCCCTCCAGTCATGGAGGGAAGACAGTAATAAGATGATCACACAAATAAATGTATAATTACAATTTCAGTAAGTAGTATGAAACAGAGGTAACTGGAGCAACAATGACCGGATTAACAGAGGTCAAGTTTTCAGTATGTGGGAAGTGATGGTCTATTGCAACTCAAACTCCTCTTTATGTTTGAGTTCTGAGTTCACTTCTAACTGCTTTCACTTTAAGACCCAAGCAAGACATTCTCCTATTGCCTCCACAGTTGATCTGACTTTTCAAGTACCATTTTTAGGGGACCTGCTTCACTTCAAAGCAGGAACAGAAACAGACAAAAGGAAACTATATTTCATTCATTCATCAAACATTTATGAGGTCCCTGCTATGTTTCAGGCACTTTGCCAGAGCTTAGGATACAGAGGGTGGTGAAAAGGATGAGTATGGTTTCTCCTCTGATGCTTTATAGTTTTGTAGGAGATCAAATGCAATCACCTGCTCTCACAAATAAAGACATAAATGCAAATTATAGGTGCCCAAAAGTATAAGAACCTATGAGAAAACATAATTGGATTTCAATTATGATTCTTAAAAGACTTTTCTAAGAACTGAAGTGCACATTGAATTTTTTAACCACTTCATGAACTTCCAGATGTTCAAGCTGGTTTTAGAAAAGGCAGAGGAACCAGAGATCAAATTGCCAACATCCACCGGATCATCGAAAAAGCAAGAGAGTACCAGAAAGACATCTATTTCTGCTTTATTGACTATGCCAAAGCCTTTGACTGTGTGGATCACAATAAACTGTGCAAAATTCTGAAAGACATGGGAATACCAGACCACCTGACTTGCCTCTTGAGAAATCTGTATGCAGGTCAGGAAGCAACAGTTAGAACTGGACATGAAACAACAGACCAGTTCCAATTAGGAAAAGGAGTACATCAAGGCTGTATACTGTCACCCTGCTTATTTAACTTATATGCAGAGCACATCATGAGAAATGCTGGGCTGGAAGAAGCACAAGCTGGAATCAAGATTGCCAACAGAAATATCAATAACCTCAGATATGCACCCTTATGGCAGAAAGTGAAGAAGAACTAAAGAGCCTCTTGATGAAAGTGAAAGAGGAGAGTGAAAAAGTTGGCTTAAAGCTCAACATTCAGAAAACGAAGATCATGGCATCTGGTCCCACCACTTCATGGCAAATAGATGGGGAAACAGTGGAAACAGTGACTGACTTTATTTTGGGGGGCTCCAAAATCACTGCAGATGGTGATTGCAGCCATGAAATTAAAAGACACTTTCTCCTTGGAAGGAAAGTTATGACCAACCTAGACAGCATATTGAAAACTTTGTCCACAAAGTTCCATCTAGTCAAAGCTATGGTTTTTCCAGTAGTCGTGTATGATTGTGAGAGTTGGACTATAAAGAAAGCTGAGCACCAAAGAATTGATGCTTTTGAACTGTGGTGTTGTCAACAAAGGTCCATCTACTCAAGGCTATGGTTTTTCCAGTAGTCATGAATGGATGTGAGAGTTGAACTATAAAGAAAGCTGAGCACCGAAGAATTGATGCTTTTGAACTGTGGTGTTGGAGAAGACTCTTGAGAGTCCCTTGGACTGCAAGGAGATCCAACCAGTCCATCCTAAAGGAGATCAGTACTGAGTGTTCATTGGAAGGACTGATGTTGAAGCTGAAACTGCAATACTTTGGCCACCTGATGCGAAGAGCTGACTCATTTGAAAAGATCCTGATGCTGGGAAATATTGAAGGCGGGAGAAGGGGACGGCAGAGGATGAGATGGTTGAATGGCATCACCGACTCAATGGACATGGGTTTGGGTGAACTCCAGGAGTTGGTGATGAACAGGGAGCCCTGGCGTGCTGCAGTCATGGGGTCGCAAAGAGTCAGACATGACTGAGTGACTGAACTGAACTGATTAAGGTATGATTGACATGTTAAAAAGCTTTATATATTTAGAATAAACAGCTTCATGAGTTTATAAAACTCACTAGAAACCATCACCACCACAATCACAGACATATCCATCATCCCTTGGTTTCCCCCTGTTCTTTGTATTTGTGGTGTGTGTGTGTGTGTTTATAGTAAGAACATTGAACATAAATATCTACCCTCTTACAGATTTATACAAAACAGTAATGCTAGCTATAGGCACCATACTGAAAACTGGATCTCTAGAACTTATCTTGCATAACTGCAACTTTGTATCCTCTGGCCATCACCTCCCCATTTTTCCCTTCCCTTGGAACTCACCATTCTAATCTTTGCTTCTTTGAATTTGATTATTTTAGATACTACATGTAAGAGAGATTATACAGTATTTGTCTTTCTCTGACTTATTTCAGTTAGCATAACATCCTCCAGATCCACCCATGTTGCAGCAAATGACAGGGTTTCCTTCTTTTCCAAGGCTAAAAAACAACCACATGCAAAAGAATGAAACATCTCACACCATACACAAAATCAGCCAAAATGTAACACGTGAAACCATAAGACTCCTAGAAGAAAACATAGGTAGTAAGCAACTTGACATAATCTTGGAGATAATTTTTGAATTTGACACCAAAAGCACAGACAACAAAAGCAAAAATATACAAGGGGGTATACATCAAACTTAGAACCTTCAGCACAGCAAAGGAAACCATCAACAAAAATAAAAAGGCAACCTATACAGTAGGAGAAAATATTTGCCATGTATCATATAGGCTATATATCTCATAGGGGATAAATATTAAAAATATGTAAAGAACTTAAGTAGTTTGATAGCAGATAAGGCGATAACATGATTTAAAAATGGACCAAGGACCTGAATAGACATTTCTCCAAAGAAGACAAACACATGGCTAATAGGTATTTGAAAAGGTGTCAAATCACTAATCCCCAGGGAAATGCAAATCAAAACTCAATGAGATTACCACCTTACACTTGTCAGAATGGCTATTACCGAAAGTACAAGAGGTAACAAGTGGTGGTAAGTGTATAGAGAAGAGAGAAACCTTCTGCACTGTTGGTGGGAATGCAAATTGGTACAGAGGTTATGGAAAGCAGTATGGAGGTCCCTGGAAAAAAGCAAAACTACCAAATTGAAATTGAAAGAATGTGTAATAGTTAACAAAGCAGAGAAGAATGACGCCATGGTATAAATTCTGAGAAGACATTACCATCAAGCTAGGTCGTTCCTGGCAAATCATTTGACTTCATAATTTAAATTTAAGTTGGAGAGAACTGAGTATTGCAGTGTAATGAGTTAAATTGCTAGGACCAGTGAGCCAAATATGGCACTACTGCCTGTTTTTTTTTTACAGCTCATGAGATAAGATTGGTTTTTCTTTTTTAAATGATAGAAAAAAATCAAAAGAAGAATAGTTCATGACATATGAAAATTATATGAAATGTAAATTTCTGTTCCAGAAATAAATCTCTGTTCTCATTGCAACATGGCCACACCCCTTCTTTTACACACTGTCTCTGACGCCTTTCATGCTACAGCAGCAGAATTGAGTAGCTGTGACAGAGACTATATGACCTGCAAAGCTTAAAATACTTGCTATCTGGCCCTTGACAGAAAAAGTTTGCCATAACTTTTTTTTTTTATGGATTATAAGAAAGTGTTTCTTTTTAGAAGATAAAATTGCCAGTATTGAAGTTGCTGCTTGAGGGAAGGATTTAAATGTTTAGAGCAGTGGGATTATATTGGTTCCAAGAAAAGTACCTTCACCGTGTGAAAAGTGACTTGCCTGTTCTCTGGCCCCAGGTGTCCCTAAGAGATAACTGAGGCCTCAGTTGAAGACTTCACTCCTATATCATAAGCCAGTTTGCCCCTGCTAGGATGAGGCAGTTACTTGCAGGGGTGGGGGCACATGAGTTCCATTAGCAGTGCCATATCTGGAAAAAGAAAAAGTCCCTGTGGGACTTGTCATCACCCATGTCAGAAGCAGACAGCCAGCATCTGGTGACACCAAGGCTGCCAGGGCTTAGAATCCTCACTTCTTTCATCCTTCTGCTCAGACACAGGAAGAGGATAAAGACGGTTGCATTTTTTTTGGAGTGCTAACATTCTCCACACCCTTGTGTTAGGGTCAGGTAGAGGATGTGAGCAAAAAAAAAGCATATATGTTTGGTGCCATGTGAATCAGAGAATTTGCAGAAACAGGGCCAAGAAGTTCAAAAGAGAAAATAATCCTGCTTTTGTCCCTTCCTTGGGAAGGAACATTATAAAGAGGGGAAGAGTGTACCAAGTAGAGGGAACAGCATGCTTGTTGGTTCTCAAGTAAGAAAGAGCTTATATAGTGAAGAACAGCAAGGAGGCTGGTGTAGCAGGAGCTCAAAGAGCAAAGTAGAGAGTATAGGAAATGAGGTCAGAGAGAGGTTGGAGTCAGATTTTGTGGGGTTTTCTTAGGATATTGAACTTCATCATATGTGTCGTCAGAAATCATGGAAGGGTTTTAAGCTCTGGAATTGATTGATGGTATTGAAATGTATGACTTATTATACTTTCCAGAAATAGTCACAGCAAATATCCCACTCCACTTACTCATGTTTCAGTGTGAAGTAGATACCCCTCCAGAGAGAGATGGGGTCTATCTTTCCTCCCCTTGAATCTTGGTGAGACTGTGACGATAAGTGACCTTACATGAATTCCTAGGTAGGTCATAAAAAGGGTTGCAGCTTCCACCTGGTCCTCTGACATTGCTATGAGGAAGTAGGAAGACCACATGCAAAGACCACAAGAGATGTTCCTGCCAACAGCCCCCTCTGAGGCCCCAGTGGACAGCTAACATTTATCTCTAGATACATCAGTGACTAAGCCTTGAGATGATTCCAGCCCTCACCTGTTGTCTCACTACAGGCCCTTCAGTGTTTCCAGCTAAAGTCCTAAACACTGTGAAGCAGAGGCAAGTTTCCCTTGACTTCTTGACTCCCCAAATCAGAAACAATAAATTGGTGTTATTTTGTGCCACTAGCTTGCAAAAGGGAGGAATCAGGTTACATGGCAAGAGATAATCAGAACAAGATACTAAAAACTTCAAGTCTAACTTTCTTAAAAGTCATTTTTGTTAATTCCCTTGCTTTTTCAGTTTGTAGAATTATCTACTGGTAATATTTCCCTGTGGGTGTTTAACCTAATTACATTGGACAACAAAGAACTCTAGCCAGGGCTTAAGTAAGGCTGCTCCTATTAATTCTGTTCCAATGACTGCAACTCACAAGTTTACTTCTTTATCAGAATGTAAAAACCCATAGTATAACCGAAGAGAGCATTTGAAAAAAAAATATTTTAACAGAATTTGAAATTTTATCTTTCTTCTCTTCAGAAGTATGGGTCCTTGAAGGGAGGAAGAAAACTGTTAAGCAAAAGCACTGTTAGTAGCTACCGAAGATTAGAAAAGACCTGAATATTATAGGCAAATCTAGTTTCACCTCTCCACAAAACAACTTGGGTGAAACAAACACCTGCTCATAAACTGTCACCTTTCTCACAAATCTTGGCACGATTCTCTATTTAATCTGCAGGCATATTTGATCAGAACACTGCTTTCTTACTCATCACAGTCTGTTTTCTTAGAATCAGACCCTTCCTCGGACTGCAGGAAGTTTGACGTCAACTCTCAGGTTTCCCCAAGTGCCAGCAGGGGACTGCTGCTCTGTGGGTATCTTATGCCAGTCACAGCCTTTCTGCCTACCACCTGCCTGTCCATCTTCTTGCCCTGATACTACAAGGAGGAGGCTTCTAGCTAACAGGAAGGAAGAAGAAAGCAACTAGCCATCTCTCTGCTCTGGCTCCTGGCTTTGCAGCCTCTCTTCATTCACAAAGAGGAGCAAGTACATAGTGGCTCCCTGGCTGATTGCTGTTTTCCCGCCAGAAAGGAGTCATAACCCTCAAAGGGAAGAGAGTCTTACTCTGCTTTTGATAGGATTTTCTACTGCTTTTTCAAGCACTGTTTGATTTAAATATAATAGTGAACCTTCTGGATCAAACACTTTTCATTTCTAAAAGCAGATCAATTCCAATTTACCTCTGAAATTCTACTTTCATGAAAAAACCTCTTTTGCAGTCTTATGGGATTCCAGTTTTTGTGAGAGATCTTATTGAGTTGCTGAAGATTGATGAGGTGTGTATGTATGAAAAGGTTTTGCAAAGCCTAAAAAGACACACTAAAGGAAGAACAATCTAGTGGACTGTACTGCTAACATTTTTGGGCATTTATGCCAGGCCATGATGATAAATATAATCCACAAAGGATTTTGTTGAATTCTCCAACAACCTTGATTTGAAAGTAAAGTTGTCAGAATTTTAAGATGAGGAAACTGAGGCTTGGAGAGCTTAAGCAACCTTCATGTGGTTAAACAGCTGGGTAGTCACAATGCTGGGATCCAACCCAGGTCAAACAGCTCCAAAGCCAGGACTTACGGAAACCCACAGTGGATTCTGACATGAAGCCAAGTTTGAGAACTGACAGATAAAAGTTTCCAGGCTTCATCCAGTGCTAATCAGGCAACAGGTCAACCACACACAACACAGTTTTGTAGGATGTCTGATCTCAGTTGATGAATGATAATCACTTCCCACAATGTTTTTAATTTTTCTTCTTGTTTGGATATGCTTGTTTTTTAAAATCCTTGAAAAAGTGCTTAGCACCTAAAAACACCCCTAGTAAATTATGTAATGTAGCTTCTAATTTGAATGTGCTTAGAATGGAATGCACAATAATCATCAAAAGCAGGGGCTGCCCAGGGTTCAAGTCGGAAAGTCTAGATTGTGATTTCTGTTCTGCCCAGTTTTGCTGGGGACAGGGGGGTGGCTACTTGGGCCAAAGATAAGCGCCCCCAATCCCACTTTGCATGGTCTCATGGGGTGTCAGTCAAGGGCCCCTAATCTCTATAGACTTAGGGGTGATTCCATGCCCTCATCAAGGTGGTCAGATTCTCTGGGAAAGTAAGTTTAACACATGGAATTCAAGAAAAGCACAAAAAAGTGGAACATATTAATCTCCAAGAGAAGACTGAAAAGACGGCTTCAGAGCTTTGCGCCTTGGAGGTCCAGACCTGCTCTTTCTAAGGTCTGGTATGTCAACTTCCCTTGGAATCTGTGACTTACCCCAGATCCTCTCAATAAATTCCTCATTGGCATATACTAGGCAAAGTGGGTTTCCATTGTTTAAAACCAGAGTGGGTTTCTGTTGTTAATAACCTAGAACAGAGCTTATTAGAAGACAAAAAAGTCAAAACCACAACCTAGATGACCCCTAAAGTCTCCTCCAATCCTATCACCTCATGGTTTTAAATTACTGTCTTCCTAGGACTTAAATTGTTTCTCTATCAGAATATCTACCCTTCTGATAAAGTCCGAAAAGGAAGGAAAAAAAACAAGCAATTTGGCATTTTCCACACAAGTTTTCAAATAGCTAAAAAGCCGAAAAATCTGGGAAAGTCTGCCTGAAATTTCAGTCTTTGTGTGTGCTGTAAAAATGTGATTATGGTTAAGTCTGAGGAAATTAGAGTGAGCTTTGGAGCTAGAGAGATCAGGATTTAAAATTATCACGCCACTTATTAAGCACATACAGTGCTTAAACCTGTATGAGTTGCTTCATCTCTCAGAATCTGTTTTCTTATCTATAAAGTGAGTGTGGCAAGGTGATTTATTAAAATAGTAAATTGTGTTTCACTCTCACTCTATTTTGACCAACCGCCCGCATACACATGCATCGGTGTAAATGCACGTTGTTCTTCTTGTTTAGTTGCTCAGTCATGTTCAGCTCTTTTGCAACCCCATGGACTGTAGCTCACCAGGCCCCTCTGTGCATTGGGTTTCCCAGGCAAGAATATTGGAGTGAGTTGCCATTTCCTTCCCCAGGGGATCTTCCTGACCCAGGGATTGAACCCACATATCTGGCACTGGCAGGCAGATTCTTGACCACTAAGCCACCAGGGAAGCCCATACATGTGCATTTAGACAAATGTATATGCACAAATCCTTACATACAAGTACACACATAGAACTCTAAGAAGTATTCCAAGAATTCCAAGCCTTTTGTGTCTCTGACTTAGAGCCAAAAAAAGATGCCTACAAATGAAACCTGCTTCTGGACCTTGAACTTATGGAGTGATTTGTGCTAAAACTGGGAGTACTAGAGATAGGACAATCCTTAAGACAGGCAAGAGGACACAGATCTTTGCATTCCGAAAGCAATAGGAACTTAGGCTACAATTTCCAGGGCCACTCTCAAGGAGAGACCAGGACCTCAGAGGGATTTCTCAGAGAGAAAATCTAGTCTCAGTAAAGATTTTCCTCCAAGCTTGGCATGTAAAACAACTTATTGCCCAATCAAAGATCCATGCAAACATGGACAAAATAGGTATCAGTGGCCAAAATAAGAGAGTGGCACCAGGTAATTTGTATGTGACTCTAAGAAGAGGGCAAAACACCCTGAAAATCATGAGGACTGAAAATCTTGTCCTCCTGACGAAATGGGAACTCAGAGCCAGATTTCACTTGATTCAAATATATGTATGTATGTGCACATACATACATACAAGATTAAGCACTAATACACATATACATAAAGACTCTGGAAAATATATGCATATATATATATGTATGTATATATATATTTGTTCACAAGAATGGAATTATTTAATATACAACATTTATACTTACTTTTTTTAATTTACAATATATTTTGTATCCTTTTCATATAATAAGATCAGTCAATTCACTTCAGTTGCTCAGTTGTGTCTGACTCTTTGCGACCCCATGGACTGCAGCACACCAGGCCTCCCTGTCCATCACAAACTACTGGAGTTTACCCAAACTCATGTCCATTGAATTGTACAGAAGAACTGTACAAAAAGATCTTCATGACCCAGATAATCACGATGGTGGGATCACTCACCTAGAGTTAGACATCCTGGAATGTGAAGTCAAGAAGGCCTTAGGAAGCATCACTACGAACAAAGCTACTGGAGGTGATGGAATTCCAGTTGAGCTATTTAAAATCCTGAAAGATGACGCTGTGAAAGTGCTGCACTCGTTATGTAAGCAAATCTGGAAAACTCAGCAGTGGCCACAGGACTGGAAAAGGTCAGTTTTCATTCCAATCCCAAAGAAAGGCAATGCCAAAGAATGCTCAAACTACCACGCAATTGCACTCATCTCACACGCTAGCAAAGTAATGCTTAAAATTCTCCAAGACAGGCCTCAGTAATATGTGAACCATGAACTTCCAGATGTTCAAGCTGGTTTTAGAAAAGGCAGGGGAACCAGAGATCAAATTGCCAACATCCACCGGATCATCAAAAAAGCAAGAGAGTTCCAGCAAAACATCTATTTCTGCTTTATTGACTATGCCAAAGCCTTTGACTGTGTGGATCACAATAAACTGTGGGAAATTCTTCAAGAGATGGGAATACCAGACCACCTGACCTGCCTCTTGAGAAACCAATATGCAGGTCAGGAAGCAACAGTTAGAACTGGACATGGAACAACAGACTGGTTCCAAATAGGGAAAGGAGTACATTAAGGCTGTATATTATCACCCTTCTTATTTAACTTATATGCATAGTACATCATGAGAAATGCTGGGCTGGAGGAATCACAAGCTGGAATCAAGATTGCCAACAGAAATATCAATAACCTCATATATGCAGATGACACCACCCTTATGGCAGAAAGTTAGAACTAAAGAGCCTCTTGATGAACATGAAAGAGGAGAGTGAAAAAGTTGGCTTAAAGCTCAACATTCTGAAAACGAAGATTATGGCACCTGGTCCCATCACTTCATGGCAAATAGATGGGGAAACAGTGGAAACAGTGGCTGACTTAATTTATCTGGGCTCCAAAATCACTGCAGATGTTGATTGCAGCCATGAAATTAAAAGACGCTTGCTCTTTGGAAGGAAAGTTATGACCAACCTAGACAGCATATTAAAAAGCAGAGACATGACTTTGCCACCAAAGGTCCATCTTGTCAAGGCTATGGTTTTTCCATTGGTCATGTATGGATGTGAGAGTTGGACTGTAAAGAAAGCTGAGTGCCTAAGAATTGATGCTTTTGAAGTGTGGTGTTGGAGAAGACTCTTGAGAGTCCCTTGGACTGCAAGGAGATCCAACCAGTCCATCCTAAAAGAGGGCAGTCCTGAGTATTCATTGGAAGGACTGATGCTGAAGCTGAAACTCCAATACTTGGCCACTTGATGTGAAAAGCTTACTCATTTGAAAAGACCCTGATGCTGGGAAAGATTGAGGGTAGGAGGAGAAGGGGACGCCAGAGGATGAGATGGTTGGATGGCATCACTGACTCAATGGACATGGGTTTGGGTGGACTCCGGGAGTTGGTGATAGACAGGGAGGCCTGGCGTGCTGTGGTTCATGGGGTTGCAAAGAGTCAGACACGACTGAGTGACTGAACTGAACTGAAATGATGCCCATTGAGTCAGTGATGCCATACAACCATCACATCCTCTGTCATTCGCTTCTCCTGCCTTCAATCTTTCCCAGCATCAGGGTCTTTTTAGAGGAGTCAGTTCTTTGCATCAGCTGCCTAAAGTATTGGAGTTTCAGCTTCAGCATCAGTCCTTCCAATGAATACTCAGGACTGCCCTCTTTTAGGATGGACTGGTTGGATCTCCTTGCTGTCCAAGGGACTTTCAAGAGTCTTCCCCGATACCACAGTTCAAAAGCATCAATTCTTGGGCACTCAGCTTTCTTTATAGTCCAAGTCTCACATCCATACATGACTATTGGAAAAACCATAGCTTTGACTAGACAAGCCTTTGTTGGCAAAGTAATATCTCTGCTTCTTAACAACTTGTCTAGGTTGCTCATAACTTTTCTTTCAAGGAGCAAGTGTCTTTTAATTTCACGGCTTCAGTCACCATCTCCAGTGATTTGGGAGCCTTAAAAAGTAGGCTGTCACTGTTTCCATTGTTTCCCCATCTATTTGCCATGAAGTGATGGAACCAGATGCTGTGATCTTAGTTCTCTGAATGTTGAGTTTTAAGCCAACTTTTTCACTCTCCTCTTTCACTTTCATCAAGAGGGTCTTTAGTTCTTCTTCCTTTTCTGCCATAAGAGTGGTGTCATCTGCATATCTGTAATAATATAAACATGTGCAATTATTTTTCATGGTTAAGCAAATCCTATAAGGTGTAAAATACAAAGTAAAAATGAACCACGCACTTGCAGAGGTAACCACTGTTCATCACTCCATGTGTAATCCATTGAGTATTTTAAGCATATGTGAGTATGTATTGTCTGCTTTTAATTATTCTTAACCAAGAGCAGTTATTGTAGCTCCAGTTTCTTCTCTCCGTGTGTCTATCTGAAGTGTCCATCAACCAGAAGGCCCTACAGTGTAATTCCCAGGTCAGTCCCTAAATGGAAGAGTGGTTAAAAAAGGGGCCTCACCAAAAAAGTTTCTAAGAGGAATAGATATTTTGTTTTCTAAATCTTTTTAAGCCATAAATCAGAAAGAGTGATTAACATAAGAATATACAGGCAACTAAACAATATACAAATAAATTTTGAGTGTGATCCAGTGTTAAAAACAAGCTATAAGTGGCTTTCTTCAATAAACCCCACTCACTTATTCTCAGTAATGATGGTCCCAAGTTCAGTTCTCATGCCTACAAATCTGTAATGGAAAAGACTTTCTATTCTGTTTATTTAACACCTGCCTCATTTATCACATCTCTGTTAGTCCTAGTTATCCAGGCCAAAAGTGATTCAGGGACCTACACAGCTGCTAATGACCAATGGAATTTTCAGAAAGCCCAATTTTAAAAACAATTTGGATTACATATCCGTGCTTCTCTGTATTCCCTACAACAGTTTCTTGTCTGTAGAAGAATCTTGATCATACCAAGAGCTTAGCTCAAGACCACACTGCATTAAGCCCCACTTGATACTACAGTTATTTGTTTGGTTATATAGTTCCCAGTATTGCCCCTAAAAGGAACTCATTCAAATGCCATAGAAAAGAGTGTGTACTTCTGTAACAGGGAGTCAGTCATCAAATACTTTTAAGTAAGGAAAAAGCATACATTGGTCTACCTTTTGGAAAGGTAGATTTAGCCTTTTCAGGAATAGGTATTAAAGTGACTGAAAACTAGAGGTGAGACCCAAATCCAAGGTCCGGGCAAGACATGCTGAAGGTCTGAACTTGGAAAGTCCCAGGAAGATACAATCAGTAGGATTTTTTGACATTATACTAGGTAAGAGTGACAAGGATCAAAATAACCTTTTGTTCCTTAAGTGGTTCAGTAGTGGCTGAAATTCTAATGCTGGGGAGAAACACTCTTAAGGGTGAGAATGGCCAATATTGAGTTCCATTAAGGAAAGCTGAATTTGGAATATTTATTAGGTATCTTCTTTTCAGGTATAAAGTGAGCGAGGAAAAGAATTCATCATGGAAATCAGGAATGTGGCAGAAGTATTCATGGCAAAGAAGGCGATCATATGAGAGATGTTGCAGAGATTCAAAGGGACACATTGAGAACTTTTCAGTTTTCATTCCCAGGGTCACAAGACTCAATTTTACACAACTTGTTGTACTCAACAAAGAAGCTGACAATGGAACCCATCAGCTGAGCCCAGGGACTCCCAGGGTTTATGCTACTAAACTTCATCTACTTACAAATATCCTAATGATGCCCGGGACAAAGGCTTCCCCTTCTGAAAGGAAACCTAAGAGCCAGCTTTCTCCCTCTGCCTTCCCGATGGCATTATACATGTCGATTAGAAATGTTCAGGAAGTGTTTTCCTCTATAACCAAAAGAAATAGTTTCCTTCTTTGGAGCCTGCTCCCACTTTCTCTCCTTCCTTAAATGGAATCTGATGTGTGTTTTTTCCCCAAATTATCCATGACCAGTCCCTTGCACTGTTTGTGCTCTTGGTAGATACTGTGCAGTGGGCAGATAAGGATGGGGCTCAGTGACGTACATTTCTCTGCTGGTTTCCTTAGCAATGCCCCAGCAGCCTTCCAGCTCCCCTACAAACCTGCTTCTGAGTCAGCCTGCTTTCGGCTACAGTCCAGGCTCTGTTAGAACATCACTTTAAAAATAATAATTACTCTTTTTCCTTCATGGCACTTTACAGTTTATAAAGATCTTTAATGATTTTTACTTCATTTTGCCTCCACAGTACAATCTTACAGAGAAAACATTACCAATATCACCATTTTATGGATAAAGGAATCAAGGCTCATAAAAGTTCAGTGAATTGCCTAGATTGCACATCAATAAGTTGACGGAAGAGGATGAGGCTTTAGGGGTTCATGGAGTTTGTTTGCCTTGGGCAACAGTGTCCACTGAGTCACAGCCAGATTCTGCCTTGTCTTCTGAAGACTTCAGATAGAGGTTATTCCAGCCCACAATAAAATAAGGGGCAGATCTTCCCTTTGAATTAGGATATGTTCATGATTTACTGGTGACACCTAAATCATGGGCAGTAATGGTAAAAGGCTTAATTCAGCCACCAGTTTGTGCCCCACACCACACTAGTGATCAAAAAACAACCGTTTCTATCATGCTTATCATATAGCAATTGTTCTACGGTTTCATCACAGGTGTGCTCCTAGTTACTCAATGTGTAAACTTAATTTTGCTTTACCTGTTGTTTCACACTGTTATGGCTGTTTGTCAGGTATAACAATGAGTTGAATAGTTTATTGAAATAGTGTAGAGTTGGTAGAATTTGTTTTGAATAATTGATACAGTTTGGTATGCAGCTGGCATCTAAGAAAGGATGCATGTTTGCTGGCACACGGCTGTGTGTATAGGAGGAGCAGGAGAGAGCAACAAAAGGCTGTCCCCTAGGAGCTCCCTAATGGTGATGGGTGATAAAGTTACACAGCACAAACCAGGATGCTTCTACAGACTCTCTGAGGCACTGGTATATGGGATTAGTGTTTACATTGCAAGTACCGTTGACTTGTTTAGCCCTCTTTTCAATCTCCTGATCCCCTGAGGGGAGCTCTAAATTTCTAGTGTTTGAATGTAAGCCACATACTCAAAAACCTGAAAACTGCTGTTATAACTTCTCTTTCTGGCAAAATCAGAATTAGTGGTTAAGATATTTGATTGTAAAAAGTCCTTAAAAAGTCATCAGAAAAAATTAAAAGGCGGTTGGATTAAATTATCCATCCGAACTTAGATTCTATTTCTAAGCTCTTGCATTTACCCCACCTGACTCACTGGCAGGAGTCTCACTACCTCACAAGACAGTCTGATTTTTCTACCACATACTATCCTATTTCTTACAAAAGTTGTAGAGTATTTTTCATGGTCAGTACCATTGTGGCCTGTAGGTCACAGATTCCCTCTTATTTTTGTGGACAGAGGATCACAAGCCTCTGCTTTCTATTTCAGAAATGAAAGTTCCATCACCCCCTGAAGTAGCACATTCTTAATATTTTCCTTTATATTGATTACTATTCTGCTTTCTTATAGCTTCCAGGAGAGACAATTAAGCAAAAAAGATAAGGTTTAAGATTTTGGAGTCAGATAACCTGAATTTTATTGCCAGTTGTGTCACTTCTTGGTTCTGCAACTTGGGATGAATTTCTTAATACTTTGGAGTGGTAATATACCAATCTATAAATAAGGAATCTATAATAAGGAAGAATCTATAAATCTATAAATAAGGAATCATAATAATAACACCTACCTCTTGGGACTGTGATAAGGACTAATTAAAATAATGCATGCAATATTCTTATAGCAGAATGCTTGGCACATAGTAGTTTTTTAATTAACTGGAGCTATAGTGCAATTAGTGTTTTACACCTTATTCTACTTAACTTGGTCTTACGGAGTCTTGTGAAATAGATCAGTGAGTTCTTTCACATGTAAGCTTTCTCCTATATTTGAAAACTCTCCCCATTGACACCCTTGTCTTCTTTTAGGATAACTCATCTTCAGTAACACTACAAAGTAAACACAACCCATTTCTGTCACCACAAAGTAAATTAAAAGATAACAATGCTCACTATTGACAGTGTGGAGAATAAGACTTGGCTTAAGAATAAACCTGTGAGAGATTTATAATGGAGTGACAGGACATAGCAGTGCAGAGAATGTCTAACCAGGATTCTTGATGAATGAATTATACTTGCTCTGTGCTCTTGGGCAAGTCATTTGGCTACTTCAATATCTTCAGTTGCAGAAAAGACATGAAATAAGTGTCACAACACTTGTGATAATTAAGGAGCTACATATGCAAAACTGTTATGAGGAGAAGTGTTCAGCACATAATTGACATTCAGCTGGTATTGCATGATTTTATTATTAAGTCCCAGATATTCTGACCCCCAACAATATTCCCAATCTAGATAGCTGGCTAAGGCCTTTCAGCTCTTTAACTAGGCCCTACTTCTAGTCCATCCTTGAACATCTTGTTCTAATCACATCCTCAGATAGCAGCAGCAGAATATAAAGAGAATAATAATTACGAATCAAAATCTATGGGAAGTGATCAAAACAATATGTAGAGAGAGTTCATAACTTATCTTCATTCTTTAAAAAATAAAGGAAAATCAGCTAACTTCTCACCTATTATATAAAATGAGGAAAAGAGTGAAAAAGAGAGGATAGGAAGTCATAAATGTGATAAAATGAAAAATAAATTAGTTTAATAGTAACTAAAATGTAAAGAAGTGATTGATATAGCCAAAGCCAACTTGTTGGAAAACACTAACAAATGGCCAACAAACAGCAAGTCTAATTTGAAAACTAATAAAATTAGAAATGAGAAAGGAAATAGAGCATCTAGGATAATAGGGAAAAAAATTATCAGCAAGCATTTTGCACAGTTAAATGCTAATTATTTTAAATTCTATGTGAAATGAATTATTTTCTCAAAAGCAAGGGAATTATCACTTACTGAATACCGATCAGTAAGCAAGCATCCAATCATAGCACTGAATGTTTTATGTGCATTCCTTCTTTTTGTCACTGTGATAACCCCAAGAGATAAATATTTGTCCTCCTTTTAAGGACAAGAACTGAAGCTTTGAGAGATGAAGTTATGTATCCAAGATCACCCAACTACTAGGACATGCAGCTGGAATTCAAATTCAGATCTGCAAGGCCTATATACTATTAATACTTTCCCATGTTTTCATTCCTAAAAATGTAAAATATCAGAATAGTCACAATAAGGAAGAGGAAATTTTAGTATCTAGTAACTAAATATGTTCAAAAATTTTTCACACATCACATACACATAACTGGATAAGCTTGTTCAGATCAAAACTTCTCTAAACTTTCAAATAGCAAATAGCAACTTACCAATTTTATTCCCCAAGAAGAAAATAACAGCATACTACTATAAAAGAAAAAATCATTTTTATTCCCAATTGTGATTAGAGGATACACATACACACGTACAAATGGTGAGATTTCCCCTTATAGATGCAAACTGTTCAATAAAAAAGCAAATTGAATAAAGCAATAAATTATGACATGCTAGAAAATGCCAGAAGAATACATGTATACTAGAAGAAAAAACAAAAAAGAAATATACTCTAATTACTATTTTCATTTCAAAAGCTTCTTCACAAAAAATCACATTGATAGGTCTAACAATACATTTGACAGAACCTTAGACCCACTCCTGATTTTTGGATGGTTTAAAAATAGTAAAGGGCAGCATGACAACATGACAAGCTCCATAGACTTGCTCTCCAATGAAACTGGTGAAGATTATATAAAAACAAAAACAACAATTTAAAGTCTCTGGAAATGGTCCCAGAGAAACACAGCAAATGAAATTTACTGAAAATCTATTAAAGTTTGATAATAATAGCAAGTCTGGCATTTCAACTGAGACATATTCTCTTCTCCCTCTGTAACCATGAGATGGAAACTCTGCTACAGACTGGCACAGACAGAAAAACGGGGCTCCCTTTCCCTTGGCTCCCAGTCAAAGGGCTATCTTCCCAAGAGGAGCAGAATGTTGGCACTTTTCATTCTGCCTGTAGCTACCTGTTGGTAGGGCTAAGTTCCAGGCAAATGTCACTGAGAGGTGGGGGTTCTCTTCTTCCACTCATCCTCCATTGGTGGTATGATGCCTTTATGTTGGGTTTGCTGCCTCTGAGAATAGTGGAGCCCCAACAGTCCTTGCCCTAAGGGGGTAGGTCCATGCAGGAGAGGCAAGCTGAGAAGACCAGGGCTACTGCTCCTATCTCCACCAGGAGTTCAGCTAAAAAGTGGTGGTATCACTCCGGGAAAAAAGGTTCATTATCCCCATCCTCAGGTCCAGAACCACCTCAGATATTTTGCTTGAGGAAACAAGCAGGCCACAAAGTCAGTCAGTTCAGTTCAGTTGCTCAGTCATTGTTGAACTCTTTGCAACCCCAAGGATTGCAGCACACCAGGCCTCCCTGTCCATCACCAACTCCTGGAGCTTGCTCAAACACATGTCCATTGAGTAGGTGATGCCATCCAACCATCTCATCCTCTGTTGTCCCCTTCTTCTCCTATCTTCCATCTTTCCCAGCATCAGGGTCTTTTTAGAGGAGTCAGTTCTTCACATCAGTTGCCCAAAGTATTGGAGTTTCAGCTTCAACATCAGTCCTTCCAATGAACACCCAGGACTGATCTCCTTTAGGATGGACTGGTTGGATCTTCTTGTTGTCCAAAGGACTCTCAAGAGTCTTCTCCAATACGACAGTTCCAGAGCACCAATTCTTGGGCACTCAGCTTTCTTTATAGTCCAACTCTCACATCCATACCTGACTACTGGAAAAACCATAGCCTTGACTAGACAAACCTTTCTTGGCAAAGTAATGTCTCTGCTTTTTAATATGCTGTCTAGGTTGGTCATAACTTTCCTCCCAACGAGCAAGCATCTTTTAATTTCATGGCTGCAATCACCATCTGCAGTGATTTTGGAGCCCACAAAAATAAAGTCTGTCACTGTTTCCATTGTTTCCCCATCTATTTGCCATGAAGTGATGGGACCAGATGCCATGATCTTAGTTTTATGAATGTTGAACTTTAAGCCAACTTTTTCACTCTCCTCTTTCATGTTCATCAAGAGGCTCTTCAGTTCTTCTTCGCTTTCTGCCATAAGCGTGGTGTCATCTGCATATCTGAGGTTATTGATATTTCTCCCGGCAATCTTGATTCCAGCTTGTGCTTCCTCCAGCCCAGTGTTTCTCATGATGTACTCTGCATATAAGTTAAATAAGCAGGGTGACAATATACAGCCTTGATGTACTCCTTTTCCTATTTGAAACCAGTCTGTTGTTCCATGTCCAGTTCTAACTATTGCTTCCTGACCTGCATACAGGTTTCTCAAGAGGCAGGTCAGGTGGTCTGGTATTCCCATCTCTTAAAGAATTTTCCAGAGTTTGTTGTGGTCCACACAGTGAAAGGTTTTGGCATAGTCAATAAAACAGAAGTAGATACATTTCTGGAACTCTCCTGCTTTTTCGATGATCCGGTGGATTTTGGCAATTTGATCTCTGGTTCCTCTGCCTTTTCTAAAACCAGCTTGAATATCTGGAAGTTCGCAGTTCACCTACTGTTGAAGCCTGGCTTGGACAATTTTGAGCAATACTTTACTAGCATGTGAGATGAGTGCAATTGTACAGTAGTTTTGTTGCAGGAAGGGGGACGCCTTCCAGGGCCCGAAACTGGGCTCTTGTCTAACACTCGGAAATGAATTGTCCGAGGAGACACATGCTGACAAAGCAAGAGATTTTATTGGGAAAGGGCACCCGGGTGGAGAGCAGGAGGGTAAGGGAACCCAGGAGAACTGCTCTGCCGCGTGGCTCGCAGTCTTGGGTTTTATGGTGATGGGATTCATTTCTGGGTGGTCTTTGGCCAATCATTCTAATTCAGAGTCTTTCCTGGTGGCGCACGCATCGCTCAGCCAAGGTGGATGCTAGCGAGAGGGATTCTGGGAAGTGGACGGACAGGTAGTGTCTCCTTTTAATCTTTTCTGAACTCTTCCGGCTGGTGGTGGCTTATTAGTTCCGTATTCCTTATCAGGATCTCCTGCCATAAAACAACTCATGCAAATGGTTACTATGGTGCCTGGCCAGGGTGGGCGGTTTCAATCAGTGTGCTTCCCCTAACAACTCCCCCCTGAGAGACTTCACACTCAAGATGCTTCTTGGGAATTGGGGCGGAGGTCTCTTTCTTCTGTAACTTCTTTCTGCTGTGCCTGGGCGTAGGCCTGCCTAGCAGAGTAGAAGTCTCTCTCTACCTGATCTAAGTTGGGGTGTTTTATATCTGAAACCAGCTTTCACTCTTGTAATAACAGCGACTTAGTTTGAAACTGTCAGCGCCTCTCAGAGGTAAAATAGACAGGGGCCAAACAGGAGACCTAACAGGATGGTCATCACTGGTCCCCAGAAACAGGAGGCACCGCTGGGATGATTGGCTGGTGGTCAAGCAACAGAGCTGTGTTCTAAGAATCTTATGTTTAGTCTGAAGTTACCATTTTCCACCTGGGTGGGGGCTCTAGTTCTGTAGAAGAACTCAAAAGACATTGTTATGCATATTTTTTTTTTGAGTCAGAACCAGGACCCGTCTCAAGGCTGTACCACCGTTTGATTGTTTCCCCTCTGTTTCTGTATTTTTTTCTTCTCTGATTGGTAATTGTTTGAATCTACCCTTTGGAACTCAGGGAAGGTCAAGGAGGCTGAATAAAGCCTATATTTTACAGTACAGCAGATCTGTACTCCAGAGTCACCACCCCGCGGAGTCCTGTTTAGTTTTATTTAGGGAACAGGGCAACTATGACTGTGATAACTTTTTGTCAAAATGGGGCACAGGACCGCCTCAGCTTGGAGAAGAGACACTGAATTGGAAGTATTCCTGAGTTCCAAGTCCTAGATTTGAGCCTTGTATGATTAAAATCTCAATCCCTTGGTCTGCCATTTTGTTGTAACATACCCAGTTAGTAGTAGCTGAAGAAGGGATAACTGGAGTTTTAATAGACAAAGTAAATCTCTTTCTTTTAGAAGAATAGGCCTGAAATCCAGTCCGGACCTGGCACTTTAGGGAGACTTGTAGCCAGGTGGCCAGTTGTCTAGTTTTATAAAAAGTAAGATAGAAGTTACTAGCTTCCAGCAGACACTTTTGAGAATGGTAGCATCTAAGCCTGACACGACTCAGAAAACTCAAGTGTCTAGCAATACAATGTCTAATCTGAAATTACACCCATAGTAACACCTGGTTATTTTCCAGGATGTCTGAACCATAGCTGAGTACTCTATTTTGACTTTTAATTTTAAAATTTTTTCTTTAATAGCCAAAGCAGATGGCACCATTAATGATGTCAGTGTTTCTCTAGGTATGAGAAGATGCAAGAATTGGGACTCATAAAATCTCTTGAAAAGATCTAACTATCTGAAGGCCTGTTCTGCCAGTTTTTTTTAGAGCATGGAACACCTCATTTTTGATCTTCACCCTGAACTCCTTTCAGGGCCGTTGAAAGTCAGCAGTTGCAGTGGCCATGATATAATCGTTGTAGATGTAGATGGCAAGTGTCAATTTTCAGTTGGCAAAGCCCCTTTTTGCTCACAAACTTGACGAGGACTTTGAGGGGGGCATTTCATGACCATTTTATCCCATGGTGCTGAGAATGTCCATTCTCAGGTTTGGCAAAGATTTTGTCGACCGGCTTCTCAATGTGCTGTTACTAGATTAGGCCATAAAACAGTATCTAAAATTCTCTGGACCACCTGTCTTACTAGCCTCTTGGTCCAGGAAAACATTCCCTCTTGTTGCTTTTTCTCATATCTAGAGTTACACTGTCATCATCGTCGATTTCCTAAGGAACTATATATTATTCTATCAGAGGCCTCAGTCACACATTTGGCACTGTAAGAAATAGCAATTCTGTAAAACAGGTGAAATACAAAGAACATAGCCAGCCTATTAGTAAAGTCACAAGTAAGACTTACGAGCTTCTATTAGATGTAGCCCAGTATATCTCAGGTCGTCTGACTTAGTCTACTCTGTACGAATCTTTATCTTTCAGGGAAATTATACATTGGCACCACCATCTATAACGCACATAGCCCAGTTTTTTTTAGTGTTACTAGACTGATTATCCTTAGTATGATTTAATTGTTTTTAACACAGAGGAGACTTTAAACCTAAATTACCATAGCTTAGTGTTATCTATATAAATCTATCTCATAATTGTGGGAGACTTTTTTTTTTCTTTGCTAAAACTTTTTTGTTGCTCTGATTTAGCTTGAGGAATAGAAAAAGGCTCAAATTTATGGCCAGAGTCAGAGTAGGCATTATTAATTGGCCCAGTGAGGGGATCTCGTCTGGTAGTATCACAGTGACCTGAATATGACTATAATTTTCTTTTTTTAAATAAATTTCCTCAGGGCCAACCAGTTAGAGTCTTGTAGTAGAGAAATTTACCAAGGTAACCCAGAACTAGATACAGGTAATTGGCCACAAACCCACCAATTGGATTGATTTTTAAAACTAGCATAGGATCAGGCCTATGATAGAAAAGCATTTGATTTATATGCAAAGGTCTAAGAAGTCAAGAAAACATTATAAATGATCATATGAATCAGGTCCAGCATCTTGGACAAGCTGTCTACCTCTGATGTCGTTGTCGTCTCATCCTGGTGTACTGTAGTTTCTCTTGTTTGAGCATCATTTTAAGGTGAGATCAGGTCAGCTGTCTTTTCTATAGACCAATCCAGTGTAGGGGCCTTTGGAAGTGGGAATTAATCTAAGAGTTAATTTTTTTTAGTTTCATTGTGCAAGAGCTAGTTAAGAGTACCTGATAAAAAGTCCTTCCATCCAGGTTGGAGACAGTCCCTTAAAATTATGTCTTTTTCCAGTCCTGGTTGCAGGTCATGAGGCATCTAATCTTTATCTAAAGATAGATTATTGAGGTAAGCTTCAGAAACAAACTTAGGGTGTTCTTTAAGAATTTAATTAAATTTTGCATTAATATCACATAACAGCAAAGAACTATCTAAGAAATGAGTCTTACTACATGCAGACCTCCATGAACAAACTGGGATTTAACATTTTTTGAAATATCTTTTTTCCCAAAGTTACCCTCATTTTTATCAAATATAACCAAATTAAGGCTATTTTGTTTGCAAAATAGGTCTGTTCTCACTAATTTTGGTCTGATGATTTATATAACCATAATTGATTATAGACTTTTTATTTTGCTGAAACACCTATAGAATCTCAGACTGAACTTTTAATATAAAACAGGGCTGGGAAACTCACACTAAAGGCTTATCACAGATTTTGAATAACAAATCTAGGTGAACTCTTCTCTTTTTAAGGTCTCAAAAATTCCTTGAGATTTTTGTACCTGTTAGTGAGATAACATTTTTAGCTCATTTGATAAACTTACTGGAAACTTAAGAGTTTCAAATTTCTGGAGGAGTCAGATAGAGAGAAAATATAATTGTTTTGTTTATAACGTATAATTTTACCAAATTATTTTCATAATTAGTTTGAGAGGAATGTTTTCCTTACTCCCGGAAAACACAAGATTTAAACCTGTAATTTTTCAGATAGAAACCATAAAAACTATAAGCATATTTGCTGGTTCATTTAGTCTCTTGTTAACTTTTGTGAAGTCATCAGGTTTTTCATTAGAACACCAAGACATATCAAAATGTTAAGAACTCCATATAATTTTTAGGATATCTGTATTAGTAATTTTACCATACATTATAACATTAGCAGATTTTTTGCTCATTTGATAATCTTTTTCATGTAATTTAACCAACCAAATAAACACAGTTTAATATCTCTCTTTGGGATGTTTCAGGGGCCCTCTGAAGCACCCCAAAGTTAGCTAGAGGTCAAAGGAACTTTAAAAGAATTCGATTTAGGAATTTTTATCGAAAAGATTAATTAAAAGCGTTTAGAACATTTGGTCAGATTTAGTCAATGTTGATGGCTGTATCATTTAGCTTGTTGATATGTCACAATGGGCGTAAATACCAAGGCTCAAGGTCTAGTGAAAGTCAGCTCCGCCATCTTGGACCTAATTGGCTCTAAGCAGTTTTCTTACAACCATGTCATTCCTAACAAAATCCACTTATCTAACTAATTGTAATCCAATTTTAGAAAATCCTGATTATGCATAACTCTTTTTAGTATTTTTTTTATACTTTTTTACTGAAATCACTCTTCCTGCTTTCCTTTAGCAACCAAGAGCTAACTTTTATATTAGCATTTTATAGATTGATGAGCATAAATACCAGTGATAATTTCTAAAACCCTTGCTTTTTTAAAACATTTTAGGATGGCATCAAACATTATTCATTTATGGCCCCAAATCTCTTTAGTTTTTCTGTAAAAGGAAATCAGTGTTTAGTAGTAAATGTTTCAAAATCTTATTTCATTTGGAAATGACCTAATTATTTAATAGACTTCCAATACTTGGTTTAGCACAACCCTTAGAAATTCAAGTTACGCCAATCTGGGGAGACTATTGTAGACAGATATTCTTAAAGAATACAAACTCATATCTCATTTACATTTTTTAGAAGTTTCTTCACTCGAGGTAATTTCCTTGTTGATAAACTTGTAACAGATATAATATATAACTTATATTAAACCTAGGTTTAATCTTTTTCTTGATGTTAATTACTCTAAGACATGTCTATATTAGATAGGTCAACAAACAAACATTAATATCAGATATTTAATACTGAATATTTCCCAGTTCACCTGAACCTGGAATTTATTGTTTAATTTAGAATTATTTGATTTGTAAGTGCTTACCTTTTTTAAGCCAATTAAATAGAGCTCATTTACAAATTAACCTAAAAAATATTACCCAAAGACAAAAACATACCAAGACATACTTAGACAGACACACTGCAAGATCTAGCTTTATTTTCGAAGTTTGGTCATGAATTAGATATTACAATATAAAATTTAAATAACATTTTAAAAGGCTTTTTTCCTTTTTCTCTCAGTCTCAGGTGTTAGAGATGGTCTAGATAAGTGTTCCTGAGAGCCCTGGCCTCAAGGCACAGGGAAAGAAAATCAAGTTTTAACAAAATGGCGGCAGGTCTAAATGATGGCTAGACAAAGCAAAACGGCCGTCACAAATCACGACACAGAACAGAGTTAAAACACACACATATAAACCTGGCAGTCCTCATCAGACACTCCCTTAAATACAAGAATGCAGTCTCTCAGAAAACCTTCTATAGAGACACAGAACTTGAGATGTCTTTAAAGATTTTAAAAGGAGGAAAGGAAGCCAGGTTGAAAGAAGGAGGAGGAGGAGGCGGGAAAGGGGGGCAAAAGGGGTGGCCTTACAGACGTCTCCTGCCACCTGCAGACACCCAGGCGTTACGGGACTTTTCCCTGGGCTTCCAGAGAAGGGAGGACTGGAACTCGGCCCTACCAGAAACAAGACCAGAATTCGAGTTCTCTGCCAAGAGGAGGTGATCAGTCTCCAATCCACAGCTCAGGCTGAGGCCCTTCGACCAGATTCCTGCGTCCAGGACCGGGGGACTAGAAAAACGGGAAGGATAGGAAGGGCTAAGGAGAGGAAAGAGAGAGGGAAGGGGAGGGAGGTCAATAAAATCTCTTGTTCCTTACCGGTCGGGGCACTCTGGCCAGTTGTCCGCGTCAGGAGGAGACCAGGGACAAAAGGGTCCCAGTCGCGGCCGCTGGGTCTGGTCCATTGGCAGGCAAGCTGGCCCCTGAGTACCCCGAGTGGTCAGGATGTCAGTCTCAGCGAAGAAGATGTCCCTTCGTGGTCGCCATTTGTTGCAGGAAGGGGGACGCCTTCCAGGGCCCGAAACTGGGCTCTTGTCTAACACTCGGAAATGAATTGTCCGAGGAGACACATGCTGACAAAGCAAGAGATTTTATTGGGAAAGGGCACCCGGGTGGAGAGCAGGAGGGTAAGGGAACCCAGGAGAACTGCTCTGCCGCGTGGCTCGCAGTCTTGGGTTTTATGGTGATGGGATTCATTTCCGGGTGGTCTTTGGCCAATCATTCTAATTCAGAGTCTTTCCTGGTGGCGCACGCATCGCTCAGCCAAGGTGGATGCTAGCGAGAGGGATTCTGGGAAGTGGACGGACAGGTAGTGTCTCCTTTCAATCTTTCCTGAACTCTTCCGGCTGGTGGTGGCTTATTAGTTCCGTATTCCTTATCAGGATCTCCTGCCATAAAACAACTCATGCAAATGGTTACTATGGTGCCTGGCCAGGGTGGGCGGTTTCAATCAGTGTGCTTCCCCTAACAGTTTGAGCAGTCTTTGGCATTGCCTTTCTGCTGCTCCCACCTCCACCAGGAGTTCAGCTCCTAAAGTGGTGGTAACACTTAGGGAGGAGAGGTTCATTATCCCCACCCTTAAGTCCAGAACCACCTCAGATATTTTGCTTGAGGAAAGAAGCAGGCCACAATGTAGATAGATCCTAATCTCTTTCCAAAAGAACTGACTTCACTTAGAATACAATGTAGAGAAGTTCAAGCCTAAGGATGTTCTCAAGAACAGTGAGACTGTAGTTAAAGGTAATTGGGAAGAGATTGGAGATTTATTCGATTTATAGCCTGAACTGTAAACCAGCTAGTTGTCCATGAGAACCAGGGAAAGGCACAGCCGGAGACACGTAGAGACAGAACAAATCACAAATTATTTCTTCAAAACAGACAATTTGGATGGTTTCATCTGTAGAGCAATTTATATCCCAGGGCATTTTTTAAACCACAGAGTGATCAATCTGTAAATGGAGTTTAACGGTTGTGGACAGAGAAAACGATAGTCAAAGAAAGCCCTGCCAAAATTTCTATAAGCCCAAGATGACAGCAGACATATACACGGCTTCAGCCCCCAAGAAGCATAATCAGAGGCTTAACACTGCATAAGGGAAATAGAATTCACCAAATAATCAAGCCAGTCAATAAGCAAGCAGCAGTGAAAAGAAACAGGGGAGAAGGCAGTGCTAACTGGCTACAATATTACCTACAATATTTGGTTTCCAACAAAACTGCAATGATGTCCAAAGAAACAGAGAAATACAACACATACACTGAGGAAAAAAGCAAATAGAATAAAATTGCCTGTGAGATAATCAAGTGTCAGATTTAATAGACACAGCATTCACAGTAGCCATCAAAAGTATGTTCAAAGAACTAAAGGAAACCATGATTAAAGAGGTAAAATATGATGACAATGTTGGATTGACTAGAGAATATTAGTAAGGAGAAAGACATTATTTTTAAAAGTAATTAAATGGACATTCTAGAATTGAAAGTATAATAGTGGAAATGAATTCACTAGAGATGTTCAACAGTAGATATGAAATGCAAAATAAAGAATTAGCATACAATACAATGAAGGTGTGAGGTATAGTTCGGGCCAAGGCAGAAAAGAAGGAGAGACCACCTCAACAGAAGTAGGTTACCTTTATTCAGGCAAGGAGGGGTGACAGGTGGCCTAACGACCAGGCTGAGTGCAAAAGGGATCAGGGAGACTTCATATTTGAAGGGAGGTTTGTGGAAGCGACAAGGGAAATGTTAGTCAGGCAGGATGTTTTGGGTATTCTTTAGTTGAGATGGCATTTGTAGTTGAACAGGGAGTGGGAGGTTTTGGGCAGGGGATGATAAGTCCTCTGGGCAGGGGGTGATAAGTCCCAGGCAGATGTAGGGGGTGGAAGGTTTCTGGATAGGGGTAATAAGTCCCAGGTAGATGCAACCGGCCGGGAGCATCAGGGAGGGACCCAAAGTTTGGATTTTTTTTTCTCTGAAGTTAGATGATTCAGCAAGGGCCTTTGAGATCATTGTTTTCTTTCCTAGGCCCAAAGACTCCTTCAGAAGGGATCTGTAGACATTATATAATCCAAAGAACACAGAGGAAAAAAAATGAAAAAAAAAAAAAAGAACAATGTCAATGATATTTGCAATGAACAATCTAAAATGAAATTAAGAAAATAATTCAATTATAATAGCATCAAATGAATAAAATACTGAAAAATAAATTTAACAAAAGACATGCAAACTTGTACTCTGAAAACTATAAAACAATATTGAAAGAAATATGAAAGAGTCTAAATAAATGGTAAACATCCCATGTTCATTATCACAAGACTTAATATTTCAAGCCGGCAATATTCTCCAAATTTAGCTACAGAAGCAACACAATTCCTCTCAGAATCCCGCTGGACTTCTCTGTAGAAATTGATAAACTGATGCTGAAATTCATACGGGGGGCTTTCCTCATGACTCAGTGGTTAAGAATCCGCCTTGCTATGCAAGGGACGCCCGTTGAATAGCTGGTCTGAGAAGATCCCACGCGCCCGGAGCAGCTGAGCCCATGGCCCACAACTATCGAGCCGGTGCTCTAGAGACCACGAGCCACAGCTACTGAGCCCACACGCAGCAACCACGTAAGCCTGTGTGCCTAGAAACCACGCTCTGCAACAAGAGCCGCCACTGCGGCGAGAAGCCTGCGCACTGCAACTAGAGTGGCTCCCACTCACCACAACTAGAGAAAGCCCGCGTGCCAGAAAGGAGGACCCACCACAGACAAAAATAAATCAAAAGTTTCGTTAAAAAAGATCATATAGAATTGTAAAAGACACAGAATATTCACAGCCTTCTTGAAAAAGAACTAGGAGGAACTGAAACTTCCCAATTTTAAAACCTAAAAGAAAACAGTGATAATCAAGACAGTCCAGTACTAGCATAAGGATAGACATATAGATCAATGGAAAGAACTGAAAGCCAAAAATAACTCATATGTCTGTGGTCAACTGGTTTTAGGTAAGGATGCCAAGGCCATTCATTTTAAAAAGACTAGTCCTAAAAAAATAAATAAATAAAAAGACTAGTTCTTTTTTTAACAAGTAGCATTGTAACAACTGAATAGTCACCTGCAAAAGAATGAAATTGGACTCCTACCTCCCATCACATACAAAAATTAACTCAAAATGGATTAAAGGCTTAAAATCTAAAAGCTTAAACTACAAAATTCTTAGAAAAAAACATAGGCATCAATCTTTATGAACTCAGATTTGGAAATGGATACTTAAATACAACACCAAAATCATAAGTAACAAAAGAAAAAATAGGCAAGCTGGAGTTCTGCAAAATTAGAAGCTTTTGTGTTGCAAAAGACACTACTAAGAAAGTGAAAAGACAATCCATAGAACGGGATAAAATATTTGCAAAACATATATCTGATTAGAAATTTGTATCTAGAAAATGTAAAGAAGTCTTTCAACTCAATAAGAAGCTGAATGACTCAATTTAAAAATAGATGAAAGACTTGAACAGACATTTCTCCAAGGAAGATATGCAAATGGCCAATAAGCACATAAAAACGTACATGACAGCATTAGCCATCAGAGAAAGGCAAATCAAAACCACAAAGAGATTCTACTTTACCCTCAATAAAATAGTTACAATAAAAAAAGTCAGATAATAACAGGTGTTGGTGAGAATGTAGCAAAATTGGAACATTCATATACTGCCAGTGGGAATGTAAAATAGTACAGCCACTTTGGAAAGCAGTCTGATAGATCCTGAAACAGTTCATCATAGAGGTACGTTATGACCCTGCAATTCCGTTCCTAGGTATATACCCAAGAAAATAAAAACAAATGCTCACACAAAAGTTTGTACACAAGTTTATAGGAGGGTTATTCATAATAGCCAAAAGCTGGAAACAACCAAAATATCCACCAATTGGTGAATGGATAAGCAAAAAGTGGTATATCCATACAAAGAATAGTGTTAGGCCACATACACAAAAAAAATGAAGTACTTTTACATATTACAACATGGATGAACCTTAAAGACATGCTGGGTGAAAGAAGTCAGTCACAAAAGACCACATATTATATAATATCTATAATATGAAATTTTGGAATAGACACAAAGTGGATTAGTGGTTGCCCAAGTCTAGAGCAGACAGAGAAGGCAGAAGGTGATGATAGCTAAAGGGTATTCTTTTTGAAGTCATGAAACTTCTAAAATTAACTGTGGTGATGGGTGCACATATTTGTGAATATACTAAAGAAACACCTGTATCAATTTTCTAAGTCTGCCATAACAAAATATCACAGAGTGGATGAATTAAGCAACAGAAAGGTATCTAGGCTAGAAGTTCACAAACAAGGTGCTGGCAGGATTGGTCTTCTCTGAGACCTCTCTCCTTAGCTGGCAGATGGCCACTCTCTAGCTTCTTTGTCCGCATATGGTCATCCTTCTGTGCATCTGCACTTCTGGTGTCTCTTCTTTTTTATAAAGACACCGGCCATAGTGAATTAGGATCCCACCTTAGTGGCCTCATTTTAAACAATTGTCTCCTTGAAGACTTTATCTCCAAATATGGCTACATTCTGAGGTCTTGCAAGTTGGGACTTCAAAATATAAAATTTGAAGGGACATAATTCTTCCATAACATCATCAAATTGTAGACTTTAAAGGAATGAATTGTATGATCTGTGAATTATATTTTTAAAAAGCAGTTTTAAAATAGCATAAGAATGCTCTCTTAACATGATAAAAAAAAAATCTTTCACCAAAGACAAAATTATACTTTATTAGAGAAACATTAATTAGTCTCCTTAAAAGTGAAACTTTGATATTATAGAACATTTTGATGAAAACTGGAGTGAATGGGTAACATATGGGATAAGAGAAGAAAAGGGTAGTTATAAATTCTTGGATAAAAAGAAAGTTATGTAAGAAAAGTGATGAGCTCCCCATGATACTATACCTGGCATTGCCTTGTGTCACATTTAATCATAATATTGATTCATTCATTTATCCAATTCTTTGAGCAGTTACTAGGTGCTAGGCACTTGTCTAGCTATATGGCATACACTTGTAAACAAAATGATCTTTGTTGTCCTAGACCTTACACTCTAGCAAGGAGTAGGAATATAGAAGCAAACTGAGACATAAAGTAAAATAAACTCAGTAGGTTAGAAGGTAATAAGTGCTATTGAGAAAGAAAGGCTTAACAGAATGAAGGGACCTAAAAATGCTAGAAGAGTCAGGAGAGGGGCAGGTTGAAAAGGCATTGGCTATAGAAATATTTAGGAGAAGAGTGCTACATTCTGATGCCATAACCCTTGTGAAGACTCTAAGGTAAGAATGAGTCTGAGATGCTTGGCAAATAGATCAACACAGATGGAAAGGTGTAGACAAAGCAGAGAATAGTAGGAGACTAGATCAGAAGGTATTGAGAATCAGATTCTATAGGGCTTTGAAGGGTATTATAAAGACTTGAGCTTTGTTCTCCAAGTTAAGTTGAGAAACCACCGCAAGGTTGTAAGCAGAGACTTGACAAGATCTTTCTTGCATTTTAGAACGAGCTCTCTGGTTGCTCTTAAGATTAGAATGAAGGAGGTAAGAGTAGAAACAAGGGGACTTTAAGGAGCTATTGCATGCAAAAGTAAAAGGGACTGGATGTAGATTTTGTTTTAAAAATAACAGTGTTTACTGTAAATATGGAGAGGATGAGGAGGCAAAGTAGAAGCAGGAGTGATATGAGTTGAGTCACCATCTTCCATAACAAGGAGTCAAGTATATAATATCTAAAATAAATAAAGAAAAGCAGTAAAGGCAAGCCTTTCAAAATACTAAGTTAGTTAAAATAAGAGATAACTAAAAATAATTTCAAATGATTGCTACTAGAGAGAGACTCTGAGGAGGAGGAACAAGGGACAGCTGCTTCTTATTCCGAGCCTTCCACTCCACTTCATTTTTTATCCATATGAACGTATTACTTTGATGACTTTTTTAAGAAAGGACCAGGATAAAGTTGGCATTTGACTTCAGAATTAATGTTGGATTGGGGAATTGTACAAATACAATGATGGAGGAGCCTGGTGGGCTACCGAGGGTTGCAGAGTCGGACACGACTGAGCAACTTCACTTTCACTTTCAATGGTTACAAAAGAAGAAATCTAGCTTTTGGGAAAGTGTATGTACAATATCATTATTTGCAGAAGGCAGAATGCTTAGTTGAAGTAAGAGTCAACTAAAATATTTCAGCAATGTGATCAGATAAAGAAGCTTTTTGCTTTGTTTTGTTTTTACTTTCTGGCTAGAATAATGTCTTGTTTAATAACTGTTTCTCTTAAGTGAACTAGAATTGTCTTCACTGCCAATTAAGGCTAAATTCAACACTCAGCTATAGTCAGTGCTAATATCCTATAGACATGTTCTTTTTAATTCTTAAAAACTAAATGACCATACAGCTTTATCTGTGATTTAATAGTAGTTACTGCTCTGAGTTCCTCTAGCAAGCAAAAGGCATCGTATTCTTTCCTCCTGGATATTTTTGGCTTAGAAGCAATTGCTGACCCAACCAACATGCAGTTCACGCAGATGCTATGCTCTGGTCAAAAGTCAAGGGCAGGTCACTACCAATGACTTTTAATATTCACCTCCGCTACTCTGCAAAGGAGAGTAGAAAGTAGGTCTGGTCAATAAATCATGCGTTTATCCATATATCCACTTATCATTCATCCACTCATTCATGTCCTTACTGGGCAAGTTGAGCCTCAAGATTCAGGGGGAAAGACTTTATGTTACTCTCAGCTGCCAGTGGGCTGTGTGAACAACACATTTAAGGACAATTACAGTACACTGCAGGTTTCCCTGCTGGCTGAGTGGTAAAGAATTCCCATTCCAATACAGGAGATGCAGGAGAAGCAGGTTCGATCCCTGGGTTGGGAAGATCCCCTGGAGAAGGAAATAGCAACCCACTCCAGTATTCTTGCCTGGGAAATCTCATGGAGGAGTGTGGCAGGATACAGTCCATGGGGTCGCAAAAGAGTTGGATGTAACTTAGCAACTAAACAGCAATAACAACAGTACACTACAGTAGGACAAAGACAGAGGATTGCCCAGAGTGCTCATAGAAGCATCTGTTAGTAGGGGTGGAAAGTGTTGGGAAGAGGGAGTGATAAAAGAGTCAGGAAAGGAATTTGATTGTATTGGCTGAGTTAAAGTGACAGGACATTGAGCAGTTGTAAGGGAGGGAAAGGGTGAACTAGAGAGCTTTGGAGGACCTACAAAGAGAGGGTATGTGTGTTATTTAGTGTTCTAACCTCAGATGGCCATAGGAGTCAGAGATAATGTGAATGAGTGGACTTAGTTGGGTCCTGAGAAAGACAAGGGGGAGTACTGCAGACTGTGGAAACTGAGGAGGGTGTGCTGCACTCAAAGAGAACAGCCCTCCATGGCTGCAGTGGTCAATGCTAGGCAGGACCTCGTGTTCCTGTAAACCTTCACTTTTCAACAGAAATACAAATCTGTATTGCAGCGCATGCATGAAATTAATTGTTAGTCTACTCAAATGCCTTAAAATTATAATAATGACATCTACTGTGCCTTCTCTTTTTTCTCTGGCAAAATCTATGACTGACTGCAACCTGAGAGCTATTAGTGCACTCTCTCTTGTATCAATATATTGGCTGATTTGTTCTGCTCTATGCTACCTTAAACACATCACTGAGGCTGTTCTAAGCCTCAGTTTCCACATCTTTAATAATAATAGTACTTAATTTAAGCTATTAAAATCACAGGTTTTTGTGAGAACTAAATGAAGAAACATGTACAGCTAGACCCTGTTGAAAATGCTGCTTTGTTATAAAGTCATCTGGGATATATTTTTATTAAAATGTACTGCATATTGATATAAATCATTGTAGTAAATTACATATAATGAATCATTACAGTGCTCTCTATACACACACTTTTGTCCTCCACCATTGAGAGATCAAGAACAGCCTGCCTAGAAGGTATTATCAAGATATAGAGTTTACTCTGCTGTTAATTCCCTCTGTGCCATTTATTTCACATTCTGGCAAGCAATGTTGACCCGTAACAGCTGACCAAGACTGGGTAGTAACAGGGTTGGGCACCGCTAAGGGTAACAAAGGACAGGTGTCAGTCTACATGCTGAAATGCAAGTGTCAGGAGGCTTCAAGGGAATGGCTGCAGCTCAGAGGATGCAGATAAGCCAGCATCTGCATTCATGGCAGACCTGGGGGAGCAGGAAGAATGGTCCTGCAGCCCAGGAGCATCAGCAGGAACTGAATTAAAGGACACTGGTTGAAACTGTGATGAAAGACACATGATGGTTTCAGGGAACTTGAAAAGACCAGAACATCAATCAGCAATGAACAATGTATACAAGCATCTCTAAGGGGCATACCTCTGAGATCTTAATTTACTCAGCAATCCCATTTCCAGGAATTCCTACTTTGAGCTAAATGAGGTGTGTATGTGTGTATATGTTAAGTGTTCACCATAGATGATGGCCCTAGAAATGTGAGCTTTTATTATTATCTGCTTGATGTGGCTAGATAATGAAGTATATATTAAAAGGTGGTTAAAACATGAGACTGAAAAGACAGATGACCAGAGACCAGGTCACAAAAGGTCACAAAGACTATGCTAGAGAGTTCAGACTTTCACCAATGAGTTGGGAATGCACTGGAGGATTTTAAGCAGTATATCAACCACCTCTGTTAAATGTGATATATAACAAATAACTCACTACTTTCACTCAAATATAGAATGATTGACAGGAAGCTTAAATACATTCAGTCAATTTTTCAGTTCTCTCCTCTGTGACAATGCATACGCCGACTACAGTCTTTAGAATCTGCCTTTAATTAACAGCATATGTCCCAGGGGAGAAGTGAAATTCAGATTCCACATGCTCTTTCAAAACAATGACACTGCTTCTGAACGTTGCATACTGATGGCTGCCCTAACATAGCATCAGCAGAAGAAAAGGACAAAGGGACCTCATGGGAAAAATGACAACCTCACATACTTGAACCACAGCCTCGCCTGTAGACACCAGAAATGAATCAAAGGGAGTATTCGTTCTGCTTTCTGCTCTCTGAAAACAACAGCTGGCAGAGGCAGGACAGGGCAAGAAGTGGGTGGTGGGACAGAAGAAAGCTGCATTTTGCTGACAGAAATAGCTTCTGGGTAAGGTCTAACACACAAATACTAAACGATCCCAAAAAGGTGGTGGAGGAAATGTTTTCTAACCCTCGGTTTGAATACGATCTCAGTATTTTGGCCTCAGTTTCTCTCATTATTTCTGGATGATAGCACAAGATGAGATGAAATGCCAACTTATGTTCATGAGATCATCTCCGTGGCAGTTCTTAAACTTGCTAGTCCCAAAACCACAAAAGGCCCAGGACTAACAGTGAGTGAACACCTGCTAACCTGCTGGGTATTTTCCTAACATCAAACTCAGAAGACTGTCCAGTCTTTTTCTACTTGTCTCTTCCCTGTACTGCCCCTACTGCCCACCCCTTCACAACCATCTGTATTTATCTGTAAGGCAGAGCAGTTCTGAAAATGGTCAGTGGTCAGATAGTTGCACAATGAGTATCTTTTGTTGTTGCCCCAAATCTAGAATTCTGCAATGACCTCCTGCATACTGAGCTGGGATACATTCCAGTTGAAGTCTAACACGTTAAGTAACTCACTTTGAAAACACACTGTTGGATATTGGAAATGACATAAATCCAAGCAGAAGAGAAAGAGATTGAACAGGGCTCCTGCAGAGGAAGAATTAGAACCTCATATTCTGTCCCTTTTTGCTCCAGAGTAATTATAGGTGAAACTACTGGGAGGTGTCTGGGGAAGTCAGTATAATGTTTGAGCTTATTAAAATCTTTGAGAAGGTTTCTCCCTCTGCTTCTCTTTTAGACAGGTTATGGCTGAGTACCATGTAGCAAACAAAATTTCCTGTGTTCTTCCAGATAAAACGATCTCTGTGTTCTTTTAAATCACCCAGGACCCCAAGAAGTCATAACCATTGAGGTGTTTAATTTTGACAACCTAACACACTGTGCACACATTAGTAATTATTATTGAGGTAAGAATTATTACTTAAGACATACTTCAGGAATGTGGTGTGATAGAAGCTGATAATTACCAATTGTCATTTCTCCCTTAATAATGAAACCTGATCTTATTGGGACCATCAGCATGACCTAATGCAAAACTACTTTTTCCAGCATAACTTTAAAAAAACAGTAGCCAGGTAACCAAATATAAGATAAGACTTTCAGGATGGCTGCTAAATTAGGTAGGAGGCTCTTTTGCATTTTTCTCATTCCTCCTACTTTATGCCTGGAATATAGACTTGATGTCTGGGGCTATAGCGGCCACCTTGCACCTTGAAGTTGGAAGCCACATGCTAATGATGATAAAACAAAATTTTAGAAGCTTAGGGCACAGACTGTGTCACAGAACTGTAATAATTATAGAAATTCAGCCTCTAGACTGCCTATGGATAAGAGAAAATAAACCTTTCCATCTTGTTAAACCATGTTATTTCAGGTTTCTGTTATTAGCCATAAAATACAGTTCCTAACTGATTCATCTTCCATGTGGTAAAAAAAGAAAAACAGAGCAAAAAAATAATATTTAATAAGGATGTTAAAAAGGAGAACATTGTAAAATTCTCTAGTTTTCAGAGCATGGTACATTTCTGGGGAGGGAATTACTAGATGAGTGCCAAGGGATAACTGTGATGTCCAAGCTGGCTAGTGGATGGAGTTCTTATAAGAGAAAACTGCAAGATCCAGCAGGTTTTGCCTGTGGCTTTCAAACACTCTGCCCTTTATGACGATTTTAAGCCTGCATTATTTATCAATGTTGAATTTGCCTGGTCTATAGGAGAAATGACTGATCCTTGGACAGTGTTTCCCACATGGGGCCTGGGAGATTTCTGAATCTATTTAATGAAAAATGAAATGACATAGCATAACAAGTTCAAGTTTATTCAAGTCAACATCAATGCCATTCTCTCCAGAAGAGGCAGGAAAAGAGACCAGCAGAGAGGAAGGTAATAAAAGCTCTTGGCTCTGCTTCCCTAATTACCCATAATCCGCTAAAGAGCTGAAACATCTTACAAATGCTAATTAATTAAGCCCCCTACCAGTTTAGTGCTGAATACAGGAAGAGGGCTCTCTGCTAAAAGTATGGACTGTGACAAAACAGGGTAGGCTGGAAATGAATGTCCTGCTAAGCAGGCAGTGTTTGCAGTCCTGTAGGTTAGCTAAGGGGCTTCCCAGGTGGCACAGTGGTAAAGAAGCCATCTGCCAATACAGAAGATGCAAGAGACATCGGTTTGATCCCTGGGTCAGGAAGGTCCCCTGGAGGAGGAAATGGCAACCTGCTCCAGGATGCTTACGTGGAAAATTCCCTGGACAGAGGAGCCTGGCAGGTTACAGCCCATGCAGTCGCAAAGAGTCAGATAGGACTGAGTGAGCACACAGTTTAGCTAAAGCAGAGAGAAGCGCTATCAGTACTGTAAGAAGAGGAAGGCACAGAATCAGCGTATGTGAAACAACAGACCATCTCTTCTTCATCCTATCCTCCACTCGGTTTTTGCCTACCCTCTTACAGTGGAAAACCTACACTGCACCCTAATCTCAAGAGTTGTTCATCTTCTGGAAATCTTCTGAGTTTTACCTTTGTCCTTTCTCAACCACAGTTAGTTCATATACTTATCAGAAATTATCGTCTCAAGTTAACGTCCTGTTTTCAAGCTTCTCAAATTGTACTCTTCTAAATCATACTGTGAGAGAAATTTGAATCAGCCACTATCTATGCTTTTGGTTGCAAATAAAAAAAATTCAACTGAAATTATCTTAAACTATAAAAATTTATTGTTTCTGGTTCATTTAACTGAGGAGTTCAAAGGTAGGTCAGCTTCAGGCATTACTTTAAGATTAGGGCTCTGGTTCCCTTTCTCTGCAGTTCTCTTTGTGTTCTCTCTGTCTGCTCTTTCCTCTGACTGATATCTACTGTAACAACAAAATGCTACAGTAGTTCCTGGTGACAAAACTATATATCACAGCATCTGAAGAAAGAGAGAGCCTCTTCTCCCCGATGTTCATTCCTAAAGGACAAAATCAGGTTAGGTTCCCACTCTTGGAAAATGCTCATTCTGGTCCAAAAAAATAACGTATGAGCCAGTCTTGGCTAAGTTGTGCTGTGCTAACAAATAACCACCAGGCCTTGTGTTTTACAAAGCAATAAAAGTTTGTTTCTCATCCAACTTGCATATTGGCAGTTGTGGAACAGCTGAGACTCCCTCCTTGTCCTCTTTATTCTGGGACTAAGACTGAAGGAGCAACCAATTTCTAGGGCGTATTACTCTTGTGGCAGAGGGAAGAGTGACAGCTGAACTACAAGCTGGCCCTCAAAACTTCCACTTTGAAATGGCATATGAAAGTTCCACCCACATTTTATGGGGCAAAGAAAATCACTGCCTAAGTATATCGTCAGTTGGATGAGAGTAAGATCTTTTGGTAGGATCATTAGTAGATGGGATGAGCTTGATATGTTTTGAACATAACATAATCTATTTCAAGTGCTATGCTGATTGGGATAACTTGAGTTGTTCATCTCTGAACCATTTACCAGGTAAGGGACACAGGACTATACTTTTGGGCTTGTATCAATCAAAATCTACCCCCTAAGTGGGAATGGAATCAACCACACCAAGACCACGGGGTCTTCATTTCACCTATAAATGGGGTCAACTGGAGGCTCATTCTACAGATGAGAACACTGAAGCTTATAGCAATTGCACTTGTTTAAGACCACAAAGTGAGAATTCAAGTCATATCACCTACTTTTATATTCAACCCTTTCCATTGTACTAAAGACTTTGAATTTGGTACTACTATATCTAAAAACAATTTTCTTACCTCATTATTCATTTTTATTAGCAAATGTAATAAACATCAGCAGGAATCATAGTGGAAATTCATTATTCTTCCCTCACAGTCATCATCTACAACATAATTCACAGGTTCCAAATTTGAAAACCCCATAACTTGGAGACTAACTCAAAAGGAACACATTTGATCTAGGAAAACAACCATCCTCAAACAATACAGTTCAGAATATACATTACACAACCTTCTAAGACAGCAGTTTGACCATATCTAGCAAAAACCTTAAAAAGTATGTGTAGACTGACCAAGCAACTCTACATGCAAAAACTTCTCATGAAAATAAGCATGGCTGATCGGAAAAGTTAACAAAAATAAAACTAATCTATAAGAATGTTTGATGCAGCACAACATTAACCTAATATATTTAACTTAAATATACAACAACATGTATAAGTAAACCAGGGAATTTACACTCAATGAAATACTATATAGTTATTTAAAAAGAATCTCATAAAGAAATGGGACCTAATTAGGCTTAAAAGCTTTTGCATAGCAAAAAAAAAACAATAAACAAAACAAAAAGACAACCTATGAACTGGGAGAAAATATTTACAAACAATGCTATTGATAAGGGATTGAGTTCCAAAATACACAAACAAGTCAGACAGCTGTTTAAGTGAAGTAACAGTGAGAACGTCAAGGCTGTATATTGTCACCCTGCTTATTTAACTTATATGCAGAGTACATCATGAGAAATGCTGAGCTGGAAGAAGCACAAGCTGGAATCAAGATTGCTGGGAGAAATATCAATAACCTCAGATATGCAGATGACACCACGCTTATGGCAGAAAGTGAAGAAGAACTAAAGAGCCTCTTCATGAACGTGAAAGAGGAGAGTGAAACAGTTGGCTTAAAGCTCAACATTCAGAAAACAAAGATCATGGCATCTGGTCCCATCACTTCATGGCAAATAGATGGGGAAACAGTGGCAATAGTGGCTGACTTTATTTTTCTGGGCTCCAAAATCACTGCAGATGGTAACTGCAGCCATGAAATTAAAAGATGCTTACTCCTTGGAAGGAAAGTTATGACCAACCTAGACAGCATATTAAAAAGCAGCGACATCACTTGCCAACAAAGGTCCATCTAGTCAAGGCTATGGTTTTTCCATTGGTCATGTATGGATGTGAGAGTTGGACAGAAGCTGAGTGCAGAAGAATTGATGTTTTTGAACTGTGGTGTTGGAGAAGACTCTTGAGAGTTCCTTGGACTGCAAGGAGATCCAACCAGTCCATCCTGAAGGAGATCAATCCTGGGTGTTCATTGGAAGGACTGATGTTGAAGCCGAAACTCCAATACTTTGGCCACCTGATGCGAAGAGCTGACTCATTTGAAAGGACCCTGATGCTGGGAAAGATTGAGGGCAGGAGGTGAAGGGGACAACAGAGGATGAGATGGTTGGATGGCATCACTGACTCAATGGACATGAGTTTGGGTAAACTCTGGGAGTTGGTGATGGACAGGGAAGCCTGGTGTGCTGTAGTCTATAGGGTCACAAAGAGTCGGACATGACTGAGTGACTGAACTGAACTGAACTGAAGACAGGGTAAAACAAGTATCATACGGTATCACTTATATGTGAAATCTAAAAAAAAAAAAATATGATATAAATGAACTCATATACAAAGCAGAAATAAACCCAGGGACCTAGAAAACAAACTTACACCTCATACCAGTCAGATGGCCATCATCAAAAAGTCTACAAACAAATGCTGGAGAGGGTATGGAGAAAAGGGAACTCTCTTGCATTGCTGGTGATACAGCCACTATGGCCAATGATATGGAGATTCCTTAAGGAACTAGGAATAAAAGCACCCCATTACTAGGCATATACCCTGAGGAAACCAGGGGTATACATGTACCCCAATGTTCACTGTAGCACTATTTACAATAGCTAGAACATGTAAGCAACCTAAATATCCATCAACAGATGAATGGATAAAGAAGCAGCGGTACATATATACAGTGGAATACGACTCAGCCATGAAAAGGAACGCATTTGAGCCAGTTCTAATGAGGTGGATGAACCTAGTGCCTACTATACAGAGTGAAGTAAGTCAGAAAGACAAACATAAATATCGTATACTGATGCATATATATAGAATCTAGAAACATGGCACTGATGAATTTATTTTCAGGGCAGCAATGGAGAAACAGACATAGAGAACAGACCTATGGGCATGGGGGGAGGGGAGGAGGGAGAGGGTGAGAAGTATTGAGAGAGTAACAGGGAAATGTACACTACCATATGTAAAATAGACAGCCAATGGGAATCGGCTGTGATGCAGGGAACGCAAACAGGGGCTCTGTGACAACCTAGAAGTGTGGGGAGGGGAGCGAGATGAGAGGGTGTTTTGGGGGGGGAGGGAACATGTGTGTACCTATGGCTGATTCTTGTTAATGTATGACAGAAAAACCACAAAATTCTGTAAAGCAATTATCCTTCAATTAAAAAAAAATAGAGTGACAAAAAATGACTTAAAAAAAGAAAGGAAGCAAACTTACAGTTACGAAAGTGGTTAGTGGGTGTGGGAGGAGGGTTGGGGTGGGGAATGGGTGAGAGAGAAATTAGGAGTTCAGGATTAGCATACACACACTATTGTACATAACACAGGAAAACAGTAGGTAAAAGGACCTACTTATAGCACAGGGAATTATACTCAATATCTTGTAATAATCTACAATGAAAAAAAAATCTGGAAAAGAATGTGTGTGTGTGTGTGTGTGTGTGTAACTGAATCACTTTTTTGTACACTTGAAACAAACACAACACTGTAAATTAATTATACTTCAACAAAAGGATCAGAATCTCATACCTGAATATTTAATTATACAGAAAGATTTTTTAACTGTTGTAGCAAAAGCAAATTATCAAATGTTATCTACAATATGTTTCCTTTTGTATGTATGGAATTACAGAAGATTTGAGCTTTTTCCTTTTGTTTATGTTTATATTCAAAATTCCTACATCAAGTGTGTATGACTTTTATACTAAGAAAATAAGCAATGAAATTTTCTTTTTTAATGAAGTACCACTCTCCAAAAGAAGCCATGTGAAGCAGATGAGATTACCATCTGCAGCAGCAATAAGATCTAAGAATGTGTTGCTGATTAGACAAGGATGCCTCTCATATATGATGGAGGAGATTAAAATGTAACTCAAACAATATAATTCCTGACACATAATTCTCTTATAGGCCAAGTAAACAGGTCTAGAAAAATGAGAAATTCTGATTAAGAATGGTCAGTGTGACTGACCATCGCCCACTGGGAAGACTTGTAATTCATTAGAGAGTGAGGCAGGATTTTTTCCAGAGAGACAATGACAACTCATCAAAATGTTCCAGTTTAGAGCTTAAACTTTTCAGCTTTCTTTCATTTTAATTCTATACTGACCAACTATCTGAAATTACTCTTTAGTCAAGAATGAGTGCTCCATGTCAATGACAAGTTACTTTTCCTGAATGGTAGAACTCCTATTGAACATGGCTAGGTAAAAATTCTGGCCATGCCAGTTTTGGGTGGGAATTTAATCAGTACCATTATGTTTCCCAAGGTCATTTTAACCCAGGGTGAGTTAAGCCCATCAAATGGAAGACCAGTCAATCAGTTTCCTTCTTTCTATTAACATTTCCTATTTTTTCTTCTCTACCTGCAAAATCCTCAATGCAATCAAATGTTTTGGCCAACATCTCCAAATTTTGATCCCTGGAATCCTTAAAAACTTATATGTAAGAGTTGCCTATACTCAGTGACTTATTTAAAATATTAGATTTAGCATTTTAGAAATGAAAATTAAGTGTGTTCCATATAATATGTCCATTCTTCCACTTACTATTGCAGTAAAATTTTTTACTATAGCCATGTTTCTGTGTACATATTGTATATCACAGTGCCTTTGTTCAGACTCTTAAGTCTTGAACCATTCCACATCATACGTCAAAATTCTTCTTAACCACCAATTCACAGGTGGAAAAAAAAATTCTCTTTCTCTGAATTCTTTAATTCAAAATTCTTTTAAGTAAGAATAAAATAAGATTCTATTAAGTAAGAATGTAAGTTCTGTAAGGGTAGATACTTTATTTTGTTCATTTCTCTATCTCCATTACTTATTGAAAAGTGTCTTGTGTTAGTAGGCAATGCAAATTGCATGAATTAGTGTAACTGTCTTATTCCTAGCTTCTCTTCTCACCAGATTGCATGTTCACTGAGAGCAGAGAAGAGCAATATGAATCTGAATCACTCATGTACTGCCCAACCTGCATGTTTAACTTTTTATGCTAATAATTTTCAAACATATACCTAAATAGAGATAATAACTCTTACCCAAATAATCCAGTTTTATTATAGCTAGTTTTTCTACATCTAGCAATAAAAGTCAAGCAATTCAAAAGTGTACTCACGCACAAGCTAAAGATAAGAGTGATTTCAAGGTACAAAATCAAATTTGTAGTCTAAGTGTTACATTCCTCAAAAGTCAAAATTTTCAGTGGTTTCATGTTCAGGTCCTAATTTAATGCATCAATTCAATGAAACCTTCTAAAATGTCTCTTGGAAGATGAAATTAGCAAGTAACATTTCTTGCTGAAGCATAACATAATAGTAACATGAATATAATTTGTACTGGTTCTCAACATCTGTTTTGTAAATGCCACATCCTAAAGCTTTCCATTATGATAGTTGAGTTTGTTGCATTTTTTCCCAAGAAAAGTTAAAAAAAAAAAAATCTGACAGAAAGAAGCCCAGAGATTCTGCTAGGTGCCAGAAGATACTCAGCAAAAATGTTTTTTAAATAAAAATGAAATGAATGAAAAATCTAAGTCTATGGCTCCAGATACCTCTACATTATTGAGCTTCAAAGGAAATTCTGACCCAAGACCATCTGTATCTTAGACATTTGTTCTTTTTCTACAACACAGGGACTTATTTTTGAAATTATCATATGCTTCTGGAGTTCAACAAGGGGTAACAGAACCTCATAATTCAAAGTATCATGAACAATGTTGAACTGGGACCAGAAAGACAGGAAACATAAGACAAAGATATCAAGAGAAGCATCCTAGGCTAAGTAAGAAGTTAGTCCCCTAGAGGTGGGCAGCAGGCTTGTCAACAATTCCACCCAGTTTCAGCAGGTTCAGATATCAAAGGTTGCTGATACAGAGAGTTGGACTCTGTAGCAAGTGTCCATGCCCAGAGAATTTTCTGCACCAAATGAGTGGTACCATCCCAGTCCCAGCTGTTTTGAAATAGGACCCCAGTAGGATAAAACAAGGCAAACAAAGGATGAATCAGGTTACTGGACAGACTGGAATTCACTGCCAGTTTTTGGATGCAGCAGAGACATAATAATAAGCTCAGAAAACCAGGCACAAGTACAGTCCTGAGAGCTTGAAAATCAGAGCCATGATAAATAAGAAGTTCCCATTCACATCACCCCCTTCCCAAAGAGCATCAGACTACTCTCAGTCCACACCTGCTGGTAGGGATGAAGTTCCTGTTACAGGGAAGGGCTAGAACTGGAAACGGACTTGGGGGCAGATGCAGTTGTAAGCAGGTCCTGAAGGCAGGAGAAGCCGGAGTGATAATAGATACCACCTAATTAAGGCTTATTATGTACCAGACTTTGCATATGTTTTCATATGCACTATGTTTTACTACTAACATTACCACAACTACTCCATGAGACATTTACTGAAAAATTATTATGGGCCAAAGTTTTGCTTTCTGTGTTTTACACAGATCATCCCATTTGTCCTCACAACAATGGTATGTGCTCAATACATTTTATTCCTGTTTCTTAAATACAGAAATTGGAATAAATAACTGATTGAAATCCTTGCCCCCAGGTCACACAGAGAGCAAGTGGCATAACTGGGATCATGACCCTGGCTCTCTGAATCTAAAGTTCCAATCACTGGCTCATGATTTCATTTAACTCTTAAGAGTAGCTCTTTCTAAGAGAAATTTATAGTTAATGAAGTAGACTCATTTGAGGTATCATGACTTGCCAAAGATATGCAGGGCTTTCTGTAGTCTTCATTTTACAGGTACAGAAAGACACGTGGGTCACCCATTACACAAATGGCAAGAGCACAGTGAAGATGTACATCCCCATCTAAAAGCTGAGAATGGGCTACTTATACCAGGAATTTTCTTCAACTCCTGCTCTAAAGAGCTCCGTCCTTATCTCTTTCATTCCCTAGTCACCTCTCATAAATCTGGAATACAACTTTTTCTATTGTCCTTCCTTTCTTCTGTTTTCATTCCTGGAAACTGACTCTCATTACAAATAAATCCTGACCGAAGGAGACACGCCCAGAAACTGGAAGAAGTCAGCCTGAAAGGTTTCTGGAATCCGTAATGGCAAATGAATCTCTAAATTACTGGTATTAACCAAATGCCTCCCAAATCGCCTCACTTCATTGCTTTCCCACATGACTACATCCACTCAGAGCCAATTCTTTCCTTGGCATGGTTCTTGATACCTACTGTTCTTACAGTTGCCTGATCTAAGACATAAAAAGTCACTAGTCCCACTGTTCAAGAAGAGGTAGCATTTAACTAGTGGTGAAAAAATGGTGGGCAGTAGTGAGCCAGAATGAAATCATGAAGCCCCAAGTTGGACTAGATGTGGGTAGAGGAAGGCAGAAAGGAAAGAATGCAGAAGTCAGGAAGCAAGAGTCACCATAAATTAGGGTTTAAATAAATATTAGACCAATTCCCTGAGAATACAGATGATTATTTTTGTCATTGCTTAGTGTATGGGCCATCAGGTACCAGAACAAGAACAAGGTTTCCCATAGGAAATAAATGCTAACATAAATAAATGCAGTGGAAATAAATGCTAGCACTATTTTACCATGATCTGCTTTTAGAATTTATTGCTATAAAGGAGGGTTTCCCTGATAGCACAGTTGGTAAAGAATCTGCCCGCATTGCACAAGACGGCAGCTCAATTCCTGGGTGGGAAAGATCTGCTGGAGAAGGGATAGGCTACCCACTCCTGTATTCCTGGGGTTCCACTGTGGCTCAGCTGGTAAAGAATCTTCCTACAATGTGGTAGACCTGGGTTCAATTCCTGGGTTGGAAAGATCCCCTGTAGAGGGAAAGGCTACCCACTGGAATATTCTGGCCTGGAGAATTCCATGGGCTGTATAGTCCACGGGGTTGCAAAGAGTCGGACATGACTGAGCAACTTTCACTTCACTTCATGGAGTGTGCTGTACCTGCACTGTACCTGCATGACCACATTTTATCCTCAGAACAGCCCTGCAAGGGAGGTTACTTAAGCACTTATTTCACTCACAAGGTTCCTAACTAAAATGATATAAAAAGCTATAACTGAGAAGTAATCCCCTCACTAATCTTTGCTGCCAGTTACCCCATTCCTAGTCTCATCTTTATAGGTAGCCACTTTGATTTGTCTCTGTTTATCTCTGTTTTCTTTAGTTTCTGCATACATACAGAAAAATGAAATTATATATTATTATTTCAATGAAGGGGGTCGTATTACACAAGGAATCCAAAGTCTGAAGAAGTTGACCGAGTCTTTTTCTGGGCTGGTCAAGAATCCACCTACTCCCAGGGTCATTTTAGATTATAGGATCCAGCCTGAGAGTCAAGAATCAAGGGACTTTGCTGAGCGAGAACCTAGCTTCTGAATTAAAGGTACCTGGTTGAGTAATCAGATTTGAAAGTTTAAAAAGTGTCATGCCCTTGTTCTGTGGGTCTAAGGAACTAAGGTACCACTAAGGCCTGGAGCTGGAGGTTTTCATGCACTGTTCAATGGGGGTTCTTTAGCAAGCTTCTTAAGATAGAAAGAATGGGATATACATGCCTAGAATAAGACTGTCAGATAAAATGCAGAGTGTTCAGTTAAATTTGAATTTCAGATAAACAATGAACAATTTTTTGGTATAAGTATACCCTGCACAGTATTTAAGTGCATGTTCTATAATTTTTATTGCTAAGTTTTGCTAAACCTGGCAGTCCTAACACAGAATCGTTTTGGAACTTTGGCCCTTATATCTTTAAAGGACAAGTGGCCTTAGGTTAGAAAGACTGAAGGGACTCCAGAAGTTGGGATGAGTTGGGACTTATTCCTTTATATAGATCCTTTATAGAGCTTGCCAACCCAGGGATTGAATTTAGGTCTCCCGCATTGTAGGTGGATTCTTGGCCAGCTGAGCCACAAGGAAAGCCCTTCTCTATAGCAATAAATTCTAAAAGCAGATCATGTTCTAGGTTTCATGAACCTCAAAAATAGAGAAGAGCACCTTGGTCATTTCTGGGAATATAGCTTTGTAAGAGTTTCCTCAACCCCAATTAAACTGCCACCAACAGGGCATGAGAATGACAGTTGCGACCTCACCTAGCCAGTTCATTATTGGCATTTCTTTGAATTTTTTGTCATCATTAATGTAGCAGATGTAAAATAATAATTATGTTGCTTTGGTTTCATTTTCTTGATTATTTTAAAAGAGTCTTTTGTGATTATTTACTGTTTGTGCTTTCCTTCATGTAAAAGAAAAAACTTTAATACATCAACGTTAAAAATTTGAGAGCTCATCAGAAATTATTGTAGCTATTAGACTGCTGTCTGTCATATCTGACAAAAACATTTTCTGTTTTGCTTCTTATCCTTTACTTTGATTTTTGATGTACAGATATTTTAATGTTTATTCCCATGAGTCTAGCAATATGTTTTCCTTTGTAGTTATCTCTATTACTTCAAAGCAATAGGAAGAAAGTTGCCATTACTGTATGGTTCTCATAAATATTTTATTTCCTGTTTGTCTTCCTATTTTTAAAAACATTAATTGACTCTTAAATCTAATGGATCTCAAAGAGCAGTTTGAGAATCATCAGCAAAAGATTATTTACTTTGTTTGCTTAATTATTCTAAGATCCATGACAAACCTAATTAATCAAAATTTCTCTAGAAGGATCATAGAAATGTGTATTTTTAACCATCCTCTAGGTGATTCTTCTGTACCTTATGCTTGAAAACCACTTATTTAAACCATATGAAATTTATTTTGCATTTATGCTCACAGGTAATAAATTGACTCAGAATAATTTAAGCCAAAAGAGAATTTGTTGAAAAGATTGGGGAGATTTTACAGAATTGAAGTGAGAGCTGATGAGGTTGGCTTGGAGAGAGAATAACCAGGCAGCTCTGGGAATCTTGGCAGAAGAAACTACTCATCAGACATAAAAGGAATATGACAGCAAAAGAAAGGAGCACTTACAGTCCTCCGTCCCCTTCCTCATCCACCAAAGTGTCAGCTCCCTGGGGGCAGGGACCTCTGCCGGGTACATAGTAGGTACTCAATACATTTTCCCCCTTTGCTCCAGTCACAGTTTCTTGAGACAGACCTCGATTATTCGTACTTGGGTGACAGACCCCGATTATTCTTACTTGGGTGACAGCCACCTCTTGACCAGAAAAGGGCAAAGAATCTTGATTTATAGCCCCACCCACACTGCACACACAAGAAGAGGTTCTTCCCCCCCAAGCGAAGTTAAGATTTATTATCATAGGAAGGAGAAATAGATTCTAGGTGATTTAAAAACAATTTTCCAGTGTATCATGGTATAAGGTATCATTCTAAGATAATTTTTTCTTCAGTTATTCCCAATATCACTTTTTTTTTTTAAATATATTTTTTGATGTGGACCATTTTTTTAAAAGCATTTATTGAGTTTGTAACAATATTGCTTCTTCTTTTTTTTAAATGTTTTGGTTTTTTCGGCCAATAGTTCCAAACTTTGATCCTTGGGGTACTTAAAACTTATATGTAGGAGTCATCTATGACGTGTGGGATTGTAGCTCCCTGACCAGGGATCAAACTCTTACACCTTGCATTGGAAAGCGAAGTCTTAACTACTACACCACCAGGGAAGTCCCTGGGAAGTCCCCCAATATCACTTATTATTCATCAGTCTTTCCAATCTTCCTTGTATAGAGTACTTTACTTAAACATAGGATACATTGTTACACCTAACCACATCTTTAAAGAGATTCAAATTTCATGCCATTGATTTGTAACTGTTTGTTTCTCTAAAACACTAAATTCACTCCTACTTAAGACACAAGATTTCCCATCACCTTTCAGAGCTATAAAGTAATTAAATAAACTTCCCCATTGCACCACATACATGGCTCCATTCTCTACAAATATGCTCCTGTTTTTAATGATCTTATTCTTGGCATTGTAAACATCTTTCATTTCCCTCTAGGGCTAAACTGTATGCTTACTTAGCAATGAACTCCACTCTGTTTTTCCTTTAGGTACTCTCCAGCCGAAGTCTGATCCTAAGATAATATACATTTTCTTCTTTGAACTTCTTTATAAAGGTGATTGCAGCCTTTTTTATCTGAGTTTATTTTAGGACATATAAAGTTGCAGACTTTCAAATAAGAAAGCTCTAACAATATGTACCTGTAATTTCTCAAGTTTTTCTAGCGTTCAGGACAGCCCCGCCCCCATGCTTAATATCCAACTAATTTTTTCTCAGCCTTTTCCTATATTTTATTTATTGTTTATGAAATATCCATGTTTATTGGGTGTAGGCTTCTCCTTGTTACTCTTGAGACTCCTCAGGGAGTATTTCCACACTGTAACAAATCCACCGTGATCATCACTTACCATCTCTCACTTTGGGCACGTCTGCTGGTCACCTGTCAACATCTCACAGGTTTTTACAAGCTCCCACTATAAGACTTTGTTAAAGGGCACAACCTCAAGGACATGGTCCTTGTCTTGGCCCTGTCTTGTTATAGCCCATACCAGGAGGGTTCAAGCCCTGTCCTAATTCTCTATATTCCAGCACATGCCAGCTCTGATATCTGATAACATACTATTGAGATCTTGAGAATAATACAAGGAAAAGGAAAATTTTAAACTGGATATCAGACAGCACAACTCCTAGGATCTACAGGTCTGAAGTTTATTTCCTTGCCCAGTACACAGAACTATAGTTCAAGGACTGGGTCACCTTCTCCAAGAGAGCTTTGTTTACTTTTCTCGTTTGCCCCTTGAGTCCAGGCTTTTACTTACTCCCTTCAGCCCCAGAGAAAGGAGGAAGCAGAGCCACCCCCTCCCCTAATCCCAGGCTCTATTCATTTCTTCATTTGAAGAATCAAAATAAAAACATATTGTTTCCGCCATGCTAGCGCCCAAACAGAGCAATTCCAGTGGTATGAAGTGTCATGCTCTGCATGTTTATCCAGCTTTAAAAGATGGGGGGGGGGGGGGGGCGGGTAAGGATGGGGAGGGAGTACTGAACACTAACCCACAATGAACTGTACCACACCAGCTATATAGCTCATGCTTACACCTTATCCTGAAGGAACGATCAGACCTGACTGCTACCTGTTGGGAGAGATCTAGTTTTGCAAAAACCTAACAATAGTATTTAAGCAGACAAATACCCTAAGGTGGGGGCAGGGGGGGTCGGGGAGTGATTTTCTGGGACAGACCAAATTAAATCTACATAAGAAATAATATGCCTCTTCTCTGTAAGGTCATAGTCTTATAGAAGATACTCGTAATTTTTGTTATGACAGAGTATCTTATATCCCCAGAGTACCTTGTATCTTTGTCTGACAAAGAGTTGGACACTACTGAGCGATTGAACTGACTGACCTTATATCCCAACCTGAAATCTTAGGCAGGATTTGAGTGATTTAGTGGGTTCAGAGTTTCCTTGAGTACAGTCATGAGTGGGCATTTGTCTTACATGTATATGATTAACATGCATTCACTAAAGACTCATGGCTAAGTATGCAGACCAAGAGGAAAAACTAATCCTTAAATTTCCTGCTGAAGAATTGCAAGATTTACAAGGAGGAATTTGGTGAGCTACATGCTGGAAGTTCATGCTGGCAACTGGTACTTTCAGCAACAAGATCTAATCTAAGAAACAAATATTACACGGCTGCCAGCAAAGGCAGGTTTCTGTCACATTTGTTGTACAGATGCTTATCCTTGGGCCACAAAAGACTCAGTCAGGAGTAACAATGCAGAATGCCATAGGGAGCTGCTGACAACTGAGGCTGAAGGGAGGACTTTGATTTATTTCTTATGTTGGTTCTCTTAGGATGCAATCCTGAACACAAAGTATCAGAAGTAAGAGTTTGCTCTGCAGGAGACACTTGCAGAAGACCCAGGAGCCTGGAATGTGGGGGCGCTCTACTTCAAGTCTTTACCATTTATAAACTAGGTGGCTGTAACTCTGGGCAAGTCATTTCACCTCTGTACACTAGCTGGAAAACAGTGCAGTTGACTGAGAATTGCAGTGTGGTTTAATAGTTTGCAAGCATGGAAGACTGAGGAGACTGACAGAAGTGAGCTCCTAACAGGGGTTGGATTTAGATGCACAGAGAAAGAAACATGGGCTCCATCTTACAAGCGAGTAGCTTCTGCCTGCCAGATAAGCCTAGCTCTATGTCTCTTACTGTTTTTCCTTTTCACACTTTTTACAAAAGTTGAAAGGAAACCCAGTAGAATTCTTTCGACAATAGTTACTATACTATGAAACTACTTCACGTTGTGGCCAAGTCCTGCCCTCTAGCGGTCTAAAAATTACAATATCTCATCATTAAAATTCTTTAACTTTATGACAATTTTTAGTGGTTGGGTGACCTCTGCTGTCATATTAGTCATGTCTTAGATTGGGGAACTAAATGGGACTTTAAAATTCATCTAGTCTGTTCCACTTCATAATTTAACCCTTCCAAAATTATACTCAGTTCCTGCTTCATCAACCAACTTCCATGTAAAGATAGCAGAGTAAAACAAGATCACAAAAACTTCTTTGCATTTATGATGAAATGGCTATTTCTTTAAGGCCAATAATTAATTAATCAGCAATAACCAGAGAGGAAAGGAGTAGCACTTGTGACAGGACAACTCCTGAGGCCACACCCATCTCCCCAAAACAGAGTTAGCCAGCAAAATACTTAGAATTCAGAATAACATTGTCTAACTGAACAGTAAAAGAAAAGCTGCAGTCAGCTCTTAAACCATCCTGTGAAGGAAGGTAGGCAAGTTGGTCCCAGGTAAAGTGGGAAAGGTGTGTGGGAGAAATCGTCTACACTGCGTCAGAAAAGCTCTAAGTGGAGTTACTTATTGCTAACATGAACAAAATGAAAGGAATTAGTATAGAAGTTACACAAGCCTACCACAAGGAAAATGAGTAATATATCAGCCTAGCCAGAGATAAACAAAAACACTCGGGAAGAAAACAAAACCCAAAAGAGAAATGCTGACTCCCTTTCAGGGCTTTATTACAGAGAATTCATTAAACTATGAATTCAGTAAGATAAGATCTCAAAGAAAAATCATAAAATAATTTACTGAGATGGAAGAAGAGACTATAGAGCTAAGAAAAAACAGAGAAATGAAACACCTTTGTTATAGATTTAATAAGTTAGAAACGGCAAAAAAGAAAAGTGGAACTGAGAATGTCATAGAGAGGCAGCTGGGTGTAATCACAGAAAGTGCAGAGTTGAAAAAATGTGATTAAAGAAAAGGTGAAAAGGATATAGAGAAAAAAATCATCCAACATGACAATTTTCATCCTTAGAGTATAAAGATAAACAAAAATGAATTCAAAGATATAACGTAAAATTTCCTAAAATGAGGAACTGTATTCACAGATAGGAAGGGAACACCGTAGGTCAAGAAAATTTGATACTAATCAAAATTAACATCTTTCCTGGTTACATAATTAAAAGTTAAAGATAAAGGAAAAAATCCATCAGACATTCAGGGAGACAAAGGCAAAGTTTTCTCACTATTTTATAACTTTGCATTCAAAGAATTATATTACTGGTCAGTTTGCCCCCCTCTCTCTCTCATAACTGGAGAAACTGCATATCAACCTACCATTCTAGGTAAATGGTTTTTTAAAAACTGTTTACAATGTTTCCAATACTGCATTATGAATATGACTGGAATGCTGTATGCCATAAAAATTTTATAACATTATGCATTAGTGTATAAGCTAGGCTACTATAAAGCAATTAAATTGCTACTTCTCTGTTATCAATACATGGATTGTTATACTTGTAAATAAAAATGCATTTCTTTTTTGTATTATCTTTTCATTGTTTTAAAATTTTATTTATTTTTTAATTGAAGAATAATTGCTTTACAGAATTTTGTTGTTTACTGTCAAACATCAGCATGAATCAGCCAAAGGTAAACGTGTGTCCCCTGCCTGTTGAAACTCACTCCCCTTTTTGATGTTTAGTCTTAGTAATATGTATAACATCTACAGTGTTTTGTATCATGTAAGACAATATTAATGTAGGTGCTGACAGACAGACTATTCATCTTGTAAATAGATGATGTAAACTTATGGTAAATACAATATTGATAAAAATAGTGTATGGTAAATATATTTTCTCTCCTTATGACTTTTTTAATAGCATTTTTCTCTTCTCTAGTTTGCTTTATTGTAAGAATATGTTAATCAACTACTGATGTTACTGGTAAGGCTTCTGGTCATCAGTAGGCTATTAGTAGTTAAGTTTAAGTAGAGTCAAAAGTTATACAAAGATTTTCAACTGCACAGGGTTCGGCACACTTTGCCACCACATTGTTCAATAATCAACTGCAATCCCAGTTGAACAATAATAAAGAACTCATGAGTGAAAAAATTATGAAAAAGAGAACTATTGTGAAATGCTGCTATAGCCTAATACTAGTGTCCACCCAAAATTCCTATGTTGAAATCCGAATGCCCAAGGTGATGGTCTTAGAAGACAGGGCCTTTGGGAGGAGATTAGGTCATGAGGGTGGGATTTCATAAATGGGATTCATGCCATTAAAAAAGAGACCCCAGAGTGATCCTTTGCCCCTTCCACTGTGTGAATATAGGGAAAAGATGGCCATGTAGGAAGTGGGCACTCATTAGGCATCAAACAAGGCCAGCACCTTGGATTTCATAGCCTCAAGAATTGTTACACATAAATAGCTGTGAGTATTATAACAGTCCAAATGGACTAAGATAAACATCAAGTTTACTTAATTTCAGAGCTAAAGCTAATCCTGTGTTGACATGAAGGAAGCATAAAAGAAAATAAGCCTTAACAAGGTGAAATTATTATAAGTGAAATCTGGAAAAGTGAGGTGGAAGGAAAAGTAAGCATACCACTTCTCTTCTCTAGTAGTAGGGGTTTAGCCAACTACAGCCTCAGGCCAAACCCAGCCTACCACCTGCTAATAGGTAAAGATTTATTGGAACACTGTCACACTCAGTCATTAAGTGTTGTCTGACTGCTTTCTTGTTATAATGGCAGAGCAGGATCGTTGTGCTGTTGTTGATTAGCCTCCCAGTCATGTCTGATTCTTTTGCGACCTGTAGCTCACCAGGCTCCTGTGTCCATGGAATTTCCCAGGCAAGAATACTGGAGTGGATTGCCATTTCTTTATCCAGGAGATTTTTCCAGAGTAGAGACTGAGCCCATCTCCTACACTGGCAGGCAGTTTCTTTACCAATGACCCACGGGAGGCCCCCAAAAGATTGTAACCCCTTGCAAAAAAAAAAATGTTTGCTGACTTGTTTTATAACACAGGTTATATAAATAAATTATATAAATATATTCATATAACTACAATCAAAATATGTAACTTTAAAATATGACTGTGTCTTTCAAGAGGCTATAGTAATTGTTTTAAATGTGGAGGGATCTTTTTTGAGCACATTTTATCCAACTTGTGTATCTGAATACATGCACATGTCTAAAATAATGTTCACTGAATGTTAATTCTTGTTACTTCTAAATGGTAAGATCTGGAGTAATTTTCTGCTTTTTCACATTTGTGCATTGCCTGAATTCTTTTGCAATGAGCAGGTGCAATTAAAAAACAAACAGTAAAGTGATTAATTACTCCTAAAAAATGAAACAGCTACCTCATTCCGCTTCCAACCCTGCTTTACTTAGAAGGTTGAGCCTACTGGATAGTAACTTCTTCACCCACTCTTTCTCTTCACTTAAAAATGTTGATATGTCTATTTTGGAAATGTGATTGGAGAATTTCATAATCAACAGTAGGGACATTCCTTTCTTCAGTTCCTAGATCTGCCTTCAAACCAAATGAGAATTAAAGAGTACTTGGAACAGCAGAGGGCACCCTTCTCCACGTTTATGGGATTGTAAAACACGTCCCAGAAGCTACAGCAGTTCGCCTTTTAGAAGTGGTGTGAATGGCAGTCACTGAACACCTCCGGGACTCAGTTTCTCTACCTCCCACTCCTGCCCACCACAAAGCCATCCTCCACACTGCAGCGCAGACCAGGCCACTGTCCTGGCAGCAACCCTGCTGTGACTTCCTGCTGCGCTTGGAATCAACCTGACACTCCCAAACCGAGACTGAACAGAGCCCTGCCTCATCCCACCCCTGCCATGTCATTGCACCACCACATACACCCTATGCTCCAGCACACTGGCATTTTGTCAGTACCTAGAAAGAGAAAGAGTATTAAGCTCTTTCCCACCTATGAACTTTTATACTCGCTGTTTCCCCTACTGATCTCTTTCCTCTCCTGAGTTCATTTGCATTAAAGAATCCTTCTCAGTAAGCCCTCCCTGATGACCCTGTCAAAAATCTCACCCGCTTTTATTTTCTATCACTGAACTGTATGTATGGTCTTGTACTTATCACTATCTGCAATTGTGTTACTTGCTTAGTTGTTTTTGTCCATCTCCCACTGGAGCCTAATTTGCATGAGAGCAGGAATCTGCCTGTCTTGTTCTCTTGTGTCTTTAGCAGCTTACCAGAGCTTGGCAATTAGTGAGCTAATATGTGTACTGACTGCTCCCTCAAGGTTATTATAAAAAGAAATAGTGTAAAGGCCCTTGTAATGGGCTGAATTGTGTCCCCCCAGATTCACATGCTGAACATGTATTTTTGTGGTTCACACATGTATATATATTTCCTTCTTACCTGAACAATGGAAATGCTACAGAAATACTAACTCAACTTTTATTTCACTTCTTTTTACCTGTATATTCTATCAACATTGCCTATCTTCACCTTACTCATGAGTAAGGAAGGACTAAGAAGAAAGGAACTATGGGAAGGAAACATCCTTTCTTCCTATGTCCTAATTTCAGCCTAAGTGTTGTCTAATACACAGAAGTAACATGAATAAGAAAGGATATAATGGGGATCCTTGACCACTTGTGGTTCTTAGAATGCCATTGTCTTCCTTCTGTTTTCAAAGCAAGTTCTGATTTGAACAAAGGCATGGCCTCTCAGTGGTACATATAGCACACTTGCCTGGTACTCACATGAGTCTTGCTGAACCTCCATGCATCATGGGTGCAGCTGAATTCTATGTTTATGGGACATCATGAATGTCATATGCAGACTGGGCTTCAAGGATCATCAGTGGACATGTTTGTTACATGTGTATCTCCTCTGCTCACATGCATGCTCACTCCATTGTCCCATTGGACTTTACCTACAAAACACAAGTTTAAAGATAAAATTATTAAGAATTTCAAGATAGCCACAACAGAACATTAAACTAAACACAAGACTTGCTGAGTGTGGGTCCCTGTGCAACTAACTACACGGATTGCAAACCCCTGAAGCCAGCCCTGAAAAAGAAGGGAAGCCATCATTCAAGAGCAAAGAAATTAAGTCGGTCCCAGACTAACTGAAAACAAACTGGCAAAGAATCAGCACCCTGTGGAGGTCCCTAAAGCCTTCCTAAAAAGAAGTCCCAAAGTGAAGTTTAATAACCAGTTATTAACAGTAGAGATAGGAATTAACTAATTTTCACTATTGGTCTATGGTATCTCAGGTCCAGTGGACTTTGTGAGACTGTGTTGGTGCGTGCTAAGTTGCTTCAGTTGTGTCCAACTCTTTGCAATCCCATGGGCTGTAACCCACAAGGCTCCCAGTCCATGGATTCTCCAGGCAAGAATACTGGAGTGGGTTGCCATGCCCTCCTCCAGGGGATCTTCCCAACCCAGGGATTCAAACTATATCTCTTACGTCTCCTGCATTGGCAGGTGGGTTCTTTACCACTAGTGACACCTGGGAAGCCCAATTTTGTGAGACTGAGAACCTATAAAACAAAAATCCCTTTTTTAGGGGGACTGTGCCTGAGTTCTCAAAAATCCATGTGCAAATCTTCAGGAACCCACTCTACTTCTAAGATAAAAATGACCTGGATCTGTCAGTGCTGGGACAACATTTGGCCCTTTAATAAGGCAAAGCCCAGTTGGGTACCTTGCTAAGACCACAAAGAGGAAGCAACCCATGGAATCAATGGGCTGGAAGCCTGGAGACCCCGGTAGGGTGACCAACTCTGATAGGAAGTGTGTGACCTTAATATCTCAGAGACACTAAGTCTCATTTCTCTCTTTTGCAAAACAAGAGAGTTGGATCTGATGATCCCCAAGGGCCATACTGAGCTAAAAATAACCAGAACCAGCAAAACTTTGTGAGACTGGAGAAGGCAGAAAGAAAAGAGTGAAAAAGTCACGTGGAATAACTTGACAGTGAATAATGAACTGGAGACGGTTTTAGAAACCACTGTGAACTGGTCTTTAACAGCTCTTTGCAGGTCTTGAAAGTTTCCTGGCTGCTTATGGTCTGACTTCTTCCAGGCCAAGGGGTTGTGGGCTGGGGCAGTGGTTAGCAGTAGCTTTTCTCTCCAGCCTGCTTTTCTGCCTGCCACCTGGGGAAGTGTCTTCCCTCTCGTTATTCTCAAGACAAGCTTGACTGATTTGCTCCCCTGGGCCAGGGGAAGATCCTGAAGGACTTGTGATTTCTCTAATGCTTTTCAGTACCACTGTTTTTCTTATTGGGGCTTCCCAGGGGCTCAATGGTAAAGAATCCGCCTGCCAATGTAGGAGGCGCAAGAGACTCGGGTTTGATCCCTGGGTCAGAAAGATCTGCTTGAGAAGAAAATGGCAACCTACTCCAGTATTCTTGCTTGGAAAATGCCATGGACAGAGCAGCCTAGCAGGCTATAGTCCATGGGGTTGCAAAAGTATTGGACACCACTGAGCGACTGAGCACACACACACATTTTTCTTATTAACCCACTCCTGGCTTCTGATCACCCTACGTCTCTAGGAACACTGGTGGAAACAAAGTTTTCAGGAGGCAGGAGGGTTTGAAGAAAGTAAGATAGGGTGAAAACCCAAGCCCCAGCTATGATGCTGACAAGTTTTGAGTGACCTCAAACAGGTCCCTTCTTCCTGTGGTTACTTTTTTTGTCCCCTCTCCAGCATCTCTCCTCAGGTGATAGCACCCTGTTCTTCACTTGTGGACACATTCCTATTATGAAATCCTAAAGTTTATGGAGGACTGACACTCTCCCAGCTCTCAAGTAAGCTCTTAAGGCCTCAATCCAATTGGCATATCCTATCCCTCTGGCCACAGTGACAGAGCAGGGCTAAGAACAGGACCTGGTTAGAGCCAATGAGAAGATCTGAGACCTGTAAAAGGGCTTCTGGGAGAGAGAGGTTTTGTATCTGTTCACTGGATTTAAAGGCATGAGCTTGTGAGACTTGGAGCCGCAATTGCCATCTTGCCATTATGAATCCGAGCCAGTCTGAATGAAGCCAACAAATGCATGATGAAAAGCATAACAAATAGAAAAGTACAGACACTGTGCCTCAGTGACATTTTCTGAGCCTCTAGATCAAACTGTGAAGTGAAAGTGAAGTTTGCTCAGTCATGTCTGACCCTTTGCAACCTCATGGACTATATACTCCATGGAATTCTCCAGGCCAGAATATTTGAGTGGGTAGCCTTTCCCTTCTCCAGAGGATCCACCCAACCCAGGGATCGAACCCAGGTCTTCCACATTGCAGCTGAATTCTTTACCAGCTGAGCCACAAGGGAAGCCCAAGAATACTGGACAAGGTAACCTATCCCTTCTCCAGTGGATCTTCCCGACCCAGGAATCAAACGGGGATCTCCTGCATTGCAGGCAGATTCTTCACCAACTGAGATCAAACTGTGCCTGTAGTCAAAAATCACCCCTGGATCTGAACCAATAAATCTACCTTTATTAAGCTGCTTTAAACTGAGATTTTGCTCTCTTGCAAAAACAATAACTCTAACTACTATACTTCATTTCTCTGGGAATAATTCCTTCTACTGTAAAACAGCCATTTTATGGATAATAATTAGCATGGGCCAGCATAATGGTATTACCTTACCAGGTGTGGCCGTAATTCCAGGGTGGTAGCAAAAACAACTTTTCAAAATGCCAAGAACTGATTTCCTCACCTAGTAAGCATCAAATTTCATGTTCTCATGAACATGTTGCACAGAAGCCTCTAATAGATGTAATTATAATTGTTCACACATAGTATAATTTTGTATTTCTAGCTGAGGTCTCTTCTGAACCTCAGATGCCATATCCAACTAAATACTGGATACTTCCATCTAGATGTTCTACAGTCATCTCAACCTACAGGTCCCAAACAAAATATTGATCCTCCATGTTCCAACCCCCACCCTGTTCCCAATCAGAATTAACAACACCATCATTCATCCAGTTGCCCAAACCTGAAACCTGTAAATTTCCCTTTCCTCCCTCTCCTCCTACCTTCACAATCCATTTCGTCTGCAAACCTCCTGAAGTCTGTCTTCCAAACAGCTCTCATATTTTCGCCTTTCTCTTTGGCACTCCTGGGGGCCATCAATATCCTAACCAACCATTGAAAAGATCTCTAATTGGTCTGGAGAGGTTTCTCTCCTTATGGGTTCTGGTTTCAGTTCCTGCCCCTCATTTCCTTGTGCCTAGAAGTGGTGAGAGCTCTGCTGCTCCCGCCCCTGCTGGACCACGTGAGCCTCTGTGGTTCCTGTTCATAGATAAACCTTCCCTAGACTGTCTTACTATGAAGTCCTGTCTGTTTCTCCCTGGGACCCTAATCCTTACACACCTTCTCATGAGCACTTCACTCCCAAGGAAGACGATCCTGTAAGAGCCCGGCTTTTCTGTCCTCCTTTTCTAGACTTCTGTGATGTCACCTGGAGGGGAGGGTAGAGGACGGTAGCAAGGCGAGCTTTGACTTTTAGGAGGCCCTGAGGAACTGTGGGGAGAGGGCTGTCCTGGTTGGCCCCAACTGTTAAAAAGTCTTTTCAGAATAAGGAACTAACTCCTTTGCCCATTGTTTGGGCCCTGTTTGTCAATGCTGGAGCAATAGGCAAAATATGGCTAACCATCCTCTTACAGCATCTGGTACAGGACTTAATCAAGCTTCCAAACACACACCATCTTTGTCACCAAACATCTTTCAATTGCTAGCTGATATCTTCTGTTTATTGTCTCTTGCTAAAGCTTTGCCATGAATGCTTATGGGTGGGCTATACTTGGGTAGCTAGTGGTTGCTTCTACCTGGAAGCAAGACAGATGAGGGGAGCAGAACAAACACACCCAATCCGACCCAGTTGGTAGTGAACTCTCGCATCTGAGAAGGTTGTATTTGTGTAGCATGTTGCAGTTTAACAAGAGCTTTCATCCCCCTTCAGCCGGCACGTGGCTGAGCAATCAATAAATGTTTTGTAAGTGATTGAATGATCTGTAGTCATTTTCTCCTCTTCAAAATAACTATATGAAGTAGGCAGAAGAGGGACTACCATTCCCATTTTACAGACAAGGAAACTTGAGCCCAAGGTGGTGGAATAAATTCCCTGAAATGACACAGCCAGCAGCTACAGCAGCTCAAAGCAGAATGTGGGTGTGTTGGGCGCCTTTACCAGTTCATTTTGAAGGAAGACCGGCCCACTGTCAGAAAAGGAAAGGGCTCCCGGATGAGGTAGGGGGCTGGATCACGTTCCACCTCCACAGGCACTATTACAGCCTAGTTGGGAGCTGCCATGGGGATCTGCTGAGTAGGCAGAAGTTCAGGCTGCTAACCGGCAGGGAATTGAGCAAAAGGAAAAAGAAAAAGACCTTCCGATGCCAAGACTCCAGGGAAATATTTGTTGACTTTTTGCTTCATATCGACTACTTCCAAGTAGGCTTTGAAGCTAACTTTTTGATATAAGGGCTCCCTGGGGTGGGTGGGGAGTTGAGGACCTTGTTGCTATGGTTCTCCAGGCAACCACAAACCCACAGCAGCTCCAGGAAGACGCCTGAATTACATGGAAAGCGGCAAGGAGCTACGGAGAAAAGAGAGAACTCCCAGGAAAGTGGAGACTGAAAAACAATCATTTAAAAGGCAAAACAAGAGCTGCTCCAGGGATGGGACAGTAGCCACTAGTGCTGTGCCTTCAGGGTGCCAAAAGTGCTTCCCCCTGAGTCCTTCACCACCAAAGTGTTCTCTAGAAAACTGAACAGGAGGGGTCCAAGAGAACCAGCAGTCCTAGCTCTCTGCCAAATCTCTTAAAATGGATTTCTGGGTGGAGGGATCTTCTGAAAGCACAGATGTGAACCTTTACATACAGCCCCTGACTGTGGGTTCTTATTGCTCCCTATCACCCACAGAATGAAGTCTGAGCTCCTCCATAGACCTCACAGGCACTACTAAATTTCTCTCTCCACATCCAACAGTTTTCTTGAATCTGGGCAGCTGTGCAGGTTTTCTTTTCCCTTGTTTAATTCCTGTTGACCCTAAGGGTTGAGGTTCAACATTACTTTCTCTAGGGACACTCTCCAATCCCATTTCCACCCCTATATGAGGTCCAGAGTTCCTTTTATACATTCCCATGGCATCGTGGACCTTTTTATGAAGGCCACACAGCCACTCCAATAAGGCATGTGTTGCATCCTCGGCTACATCTCCCACATGAAGCAGAGGCCCTGGCCCTTAGGAAATGTCCATTAAGTCTCTGTTGAACAAAGAAGTGGGAGAAAAAAATCAATATCTCCATAAGAATCTTCTACCTCACCAAACAAGGTAGGAAAGGAAAATAACCAAGTGTGGTGGCAGGGTAGGGGGCAGAATCTGAGCAAACAGGTTTTTTCTAAGGACAGAAACTTAGAAAAATAAATGGTCCTCAACTGAGGGGTCATCAAGAAGCATATTATCTCCTTGATAATTGTTCAGTTACTATTGCCTTTGCTGGAAAGAGGGGCCTTCTTGGAAGTACTGTAGAGATTTGGAGATGTCCTTCTGTAAGAATAAAAGAGGATACAAATCTACCAAGCATCTGGATATGTCCAAAAAGAGATCACACACGACTGAGTAAGTGAACAAGAGAGCCAGTGTGGGGCTGATGGAGTCACCCCAGCCAGAAGGACAAACTGCTTCTCAGTTCCAGCCAATTGTTGAAATGCAAGAATGCAAGGCACTGTTTTCCAGAGAAGCCAGAGGTACATGCAGTCTCTCTCTGTGTGTATGTAAGCCTCTCCAACTTGTTTATATTTTTAAAAATCAACTTGTGTGAGCCCTGAAGTGCCAATGTTTGACCTTTGTACCAACAAATCTGGCCTCCCTGTCTATTTATCTAAACAGGTTGACACCAAAGCTCCAAAAAACATGACTCACGACCCAGAGAAAGTGTTCACTACCTGAGCGACTAAATAAGGACAGAGACTTGTCTGCATCAATTATTGGCACATAATAAGTGGTCAGCAAATAGCTGCTGAGTGGGAGAAAGGATAAATGAGTGATGAATATATGTCTGTAGTTCATGATTTCTACCACTAGATGGTAAAGTTTCGTTTTTTGTTTTTTTTTTTTTCTGCATCTGGAAGCATCCTGGAGATTTCTGAGTGGGAGGATTTACCTTAAACAAAACAATTCTCTAAAGAAATAGCATCTTTTATTAAGATGGTTTTATGGGCATGTCTACAAGCCATGCATACTTAGCTTGAACATCCCACAAACACCAAGAATGTTTTCTCATTGTCTTTGTTCTCCCTCCTCACTTCCCACCCGTCAGCTCTAGATACAAAGTCATTAGAAGGAGATGGTTTCCCTTGGTGTTAGCGGCACCACAGTTAGAAACAGGATGAGCACTAGATGGTGGGGCCAGGATAGAGGTATTGTGTATTCAAGAAGATCACAGTCTTTTTGGGTAAATAGACCTTTAACTCAGTTACGATACAATGTGTTTGATACTATAATGGTCATGTGGAGATGATGCTTTGTGAACCCAGAGAAGAGAGAAACCCTTCTGTCTTGGTAGAGAAGGGTGCAGAAGCCCTCGGGTGAGTAGTTTATGAGTTAGATGGACCTTGAATGATGAGAAGGAATTCATCAAGGTACAAAAGCGGGAAGAACATTCACACATTCATTAAATATCTACTGAGAAACTATCTATGTTTGCCTGGCACTCTGCTGACTGCTAGGGATGCAGCAGTGAATAGGATGAAAAGGCCCTGTCCTCAAGGAACTCACAATGCAGTGGGAGAGACTTTTAATAGCCAGGAGAGGAAATAAGTTTTTTTTAAACAGTTTTTGTAAAGAACTAGGAAGGAAAGAAGTAGGATGCTGTGAAGAAAATAGGAAGCAAGGCCTGTATTATATAGGGTGGTTCAGCAAGGATTCTGGAGGGGGCTGCACTGCAGCTGCAAATGAAGGTTGAAAAGCTGAAAAGATGATGAGACTGGAGTGGGGGTCCAGCGGAAGCTTTTAGCAGAGCGAATACCCTGTGCTCTCCAGGGAGAAAACCTTTAGCCATCGTGAAACCATTTCCGAAAGGTGGGGAAACCTCCCAATATATTTGAGGAACAGTAAAAAGTTCCTGTTACATTAGGATGTACAGTAGAAAAGGGAGAAAGAAATTAGTGGGAGCTGAGGCCAAAAAGATGGGCAGCATCTTGTTGTGGAAGACTTCAGACTTTATCTTAAAATTTAATCTTTCCCAAACAAGTGTCAAAGCCATAGCAAACTTATCATTTCTGTGACAGCCTCATTCCATCAGAACTATTATTTCCTTATTTTTCTTTCAACAAACTTTACTTTTATGTAAAATATTTTAAAGGAAAGCTTAACAATATTATCAATATTACACAAAGAAAAACTATCATTTGCCATTAAGAATAGGTAAAAATGAGCACAAGACCAATAAAACTGTAAAATTCTCATGTCTCCTAATATTTTGTCAAGTTGTTCACATCCTACATAAGACGTGGGAAGGGAGGACATTGAGGAATTTTAATTATAGAGCTAAAGAGATGAGATTGCACTTCCGATACTGTTGCTGAAAGTGCTATTTTATTTATATCTCCCAAAAACCATGATAATGATCCTGGCAGCCATAAAAAAGGATATTCCTGGGCAAGAACTGCTCAGCCCAAAGGAATTCCCAGTGAAGAGTTATATGAGGCCAATTTTGAAAACCCTGATAAATAGCAGGCTACCACACAAAAATCCAGGGAGAGACCTGGTGAGAACAACTTGCTCACTCAAATTAACATGCTTAGTATCAATTTCCTCTAGCTTCAGGACGACTGCTTAGCTGCTTGGCAGCAGATAAGTAAAGAAATTTAGATAAAGCTCCTGAAAATGAGGAACCAGTTCCTAATTCTTGATTAGAAAAGCCATGATACAAAGTCTAATATAATACACTATTTTGTTCTTCTTATGAACTCATATCTGCAGCTCAGAGAAGGAATCCCACTTAAGCACCCATCCCCCTGGAGCAGTTTATACTTTCATTTTGCCTTTGGACAAATATTTACAAAGCACGTAAAAAAGTCAGATACTGTGAAGAAATCAAAATTGCTTAATGGGGTTGCTGTTGCTGTTTAGTTGCTAAGTCGTGTCCGACTCTTTTGAGACCCCATGGACGGTAGACTGCCAGGCTGCTTCTGTCCATGGGATTTCCCAGGCAAGAATACTGGAATGGATTGCCATTTCCTTCACCAGGAGATCTTCCCAACCCAGGGATCGAACCTGGTTTGGATCCAACCTGTCAATCTCCTGCATTGACAGGTAGGCTCTTTACCAGTGAACCACCAGGGAAGCCTTTAATGGGGTTACAAATTCGAATACTTAACTGGTGCCAGGTGCTAAAGGTAATGAAAGAAACAGTCTAGTGTAAGATGACAGGGAGTGGTGGGGACTGTAGCGAACTGAAGGGGGTGACTCCCATTTGAAAGGGGATACATACTCAGCTCCAGTCAATAGTAGCGATGTAAGAATGTGGAGACTATGTTGACAGGACTTCAGATATTGCAACAGAAAAATTGTGGCACAATGGTCATCATATTTAGGGGGAAATTAAGGGGTTGGAGGAAAACCTCCTTGATTTTAAAAGCTGGCAAGTAATTTAAAAAGTTTTAAATACTCTAAGAGCCAAGGAAAACATATTTAGAGATGGCATGCAACCCAAGGGCCCCAGTGGGTGACCTCTGGGTGTCACAGAGTCTCAGCCTCTTCAAGGTGTGTGTGTTAGGAGATAAGACATGTTCATAAATAACTCCAACACAGAACATGGTGATAAGTGTTGTATGAGCAAGACAAAGCACTGAAGGAATTCAGAGGAGGCAGGAATGACTTCATAGCAAAACCATACACAGGGAGTAGGGGTTTCTCATAGGGCTATTTCTAGCCACATATCAAGGAGCCCCTGAACTGAATGAGAAGAAAGACAGCCTCCAGTGATTCCAAATGGAAATAACTGATAGTGTCAGGACTGAGCATCAGAATATTCCAGATGCACACGTCTAGGGCTTCCCTGGTGGTCCAGTGGTTAGGAATCCACCTGCCAATGCAGGGAACATGGGTTCTATCCCTGGTCTGGGAAGATCCCACGTGTTGTGGGGCAACTAAGCCGGTAGGCCACAACTACTGAGGCCCATGCTCTACAACAAGAGTGGCCACCACAATTGAGAAGCCTGTGCAAAGCAACTAGAGAGTAGCCCCCGCTTGGTACAACTAGAGAAAGTCTGCAGGCAGAAATGAAGACCCAGCGCAGCCAAAAAATTTTTTTAATTAAAAAAAAAAAAAAAGATGCTCATGTCTAGTCCTTAACCCAGACATCCTAAATAGGAATTTCTTGGGTTGAGAACCACACAGCTAAATTTCAAAATACATCTTCAGTTAATTTTTATCAAGATCCTTCCCTAAGAACCTCTGCTCCAAGGAAGCACCCCCAAAATGCTAATAACTAAAACAACAAATATGACTTTGGCCCCTCTTACTCCCTCTAGTTCTAACAAACTAGGATTCACACTTTGCCAGGTGTTCTCCCTGGGAGTGCGTCGCCTGTGCCTGCTCACAGGACACCGGCCAAGGGGCTGCCGGGGCCAGGCTTGGGCCCTGGGAGAGCACTGTGTTTATTAGCACAGAGGAGAAAGAGCGTTCCTGTTCTTGGTCCGTTTGGGGCAGACGCCATTTTGTTATTCACACAAAGGCACTCTGTGCCAGAGTGGCCTGAAGACTGTGGAGTAATTGCTGAATTTCCAAGCCATCTTCCTCCAATGTTACCTAGTAACAAATTCTATAGCCCTTATGTTGACAGGTCATACAGAAAATGCAGCCAAAAGTACATGTGGCATTTTCTTGGAATTGATGACGGGATTTGTATTCAACACAGTGACATGAATTCAAGAAGCTCACCTACTTTTTTCCAATTTAGAAGACAAAGTCCTATTAGAATTGTTCCACCTCTTCCTTATTTTACAGCTTCTTTCAGGCATATCTGGGCTCAGTTTTCAAATCAAAGAGACCCAGCAAGTAGGTCCTGTTGATTAGCTCTCATTGTTGCCACATGAGAGTATTTTCTGGCTCCAAATCTGTTGCCCCTCTCACCAATGGCCATCCCTCGGGAGGGGTTGCTTATCTGAACACCAAACTACCCCTAACAACTCTTGCATCAAACTGTGCAGTGTCCCAGAGAATACACACAAAGAATGTAGTATTCTTTGGCTCTCTGAATCACGTACATTTCAAAATCAAGGAATAATTAACAAGCAGAAGCTGTCCTCTTTCTTAGAGTGCCCTTCCTCTTTGGAGCTACGACCATTGTCTGCCAGCCCAGACTCCAGTAAAAATGAAAGTAGTACATACCTTCTAAGCTGTGAAGTGAAAGACTTTGGATAATGAGAAAACCTTCAGACTATTAAAATTAATGACTCTATAAAACTCTGTGCTGTGCTTAGTCGCTCAGTCATGTCCAACTCTCTGTGACCCCATGGACTGTAGCCCGCCAGGCTCCTCTGTCCATGGGGATTCTCTAGGCAAGTATACTGGAGTGGGTTGCCAAGCCCTCCTCCAGGGGATCGTTCTGACCAGGGGATTGAACCCAGGTCTCCCGCATTGCAGGCGGATTCTTTACCATCTGAGTCACAAGGGAAGTCTATAAACCTCTAGCAGCTGCCATTAAAATAGCAATATTTGCATATTATGACACACAAGTGCTGCCTAAAATAAAATAAGGGGAATACCCCGGAATTCTGCTAGAGGAACTGGTCCCAGAAAAAAAAATTGTCAGTAGGTCGGGGAGTACCCTGGAAGCTTGATTATGTTCTTGTATACTTGACAAGTTCAGTTCAGTTCAGTCGGTCACTCATGTCTGACTCTTTGCGACCCCATGGACTGCAGCATGACAGGCCTCCCTGTCCATCACCAACTCCCAGAGCTTACCCAAACTCATGTCCATTGAGTCGGTGATGCCATCCCACCATCTCATCCTCTGTCATCTCCTTCTCCTCCTTCAATCTTTCCCAGCAACAGGGTCTTTTTAAATCAGTTAGCTCTTCACACCAGGTGGCCAAACTATTGAAGTTTCAGTATAAACATCAGTCCTTCCAATGAACACTCAGGACTGATCTTCTTTAGGATGGACTGGTTGGATCTTCTTGCAGTCCAGGGGACTTTCAAGAGTCTTCTCCAGCACCACAGTTCAAAGCATCAATTCTTGGGTGCTCAGCTTTCTTTATGATCCAACTCTCACATCCATACATGACTACTGGAAAAAACATAGCCTTGACTAGATGGACCTTTGTTGGCAAAGTCATATCTCTGCTTTTTAATATGCTGTCTAGGTTGGTCATAACTTTCCTTCCAAGGAGTAAGCGTCTTTTAATATCATGGCTGCAGTCACCATCTGCAGTGATTTTGGAGCCCCCCCAAAATAAAGTCAACCACTGTTTTCACTGTTTCCCCATCTATTTGCCATGAAGTGATGGGACCACATGATATGATCTTAGTTTTCTGAATATTGAGCTTTAAGCCAACTTTTTCACTCTTCTCTTTCACTTTCATCAAGAGGCTCTTTAGGTCTTCACTTTCTGCCATAAGGGTGGTGTCATCTACATATCTGAGGTTATTGATATTTCTCCCGGCAATCTTGATTCCAGCTTGTGCTTCCTGCAGCCCAGCATTTCTCATGATATGCTCTGCATATAAGTTAAATAAGCAGGGTGACAATATACAGCTTTTATGTACCCCTTTTCCTATTTGAAACCAGTCTGTTGTTCCACATCCAGTTCTAACTGTTGCTTCCTGACCTGCATACAGATTTCTCAAGAGACAGGTCAGGTGGTCTGATACTCCAATCTCTTTCAGAATTTTCCAAAGTTTATTGTGATCCATATAGTCAAAGGCTTTGGCATAGTCAAAAAAGCAGAAATAGATGTTTTTCTGGAATTCTCTTGCTTTTCAATGATCCAGCAGATGTTGGCAAGGGGGGATAAAAATCCTTTGAAGAAATATTACTTTATGTTTTATGTATTTTATAGTTGACAAATGTGTTTACACCCACTGCCTCACTTCATTTTCACAACTGCCTTGAGTGGAGGGCAGAGCAGGATTCCTATCACCATTTTACAAAGAAACTGGGTTCAGAGAAAGGATGTGTAGTGGATAAGTAATGTCAAACTTACCTCCACCCTTCTAGTTCTCCTCTGGAAAACATGCTGTTTTCAGTCCATGTACTTTAAGAAGATCTGACAACACCATTCATCACTCTTAGGATGGGGCACATGAATCACAATACTAGGTCCCATTAATTTACTCAGGGATGGTCCTATAGATTTGGTTAGAGTTAAAAAGATATAAGAAGACTTTTCTTGTTTGGTGGAGAAATATATACACTTTTCTTCTTACCATCACATAGTATCAGGAAATGAAGCAATCATAGAGTAAAGGAGAACTCCTGGGAGAAGAAAAACTTGGTCCATGTGAAATGATTGCCTTTCCTACCTTGGAGCAATACATTTCTTTTCTGCTTAACCTAACTTGTGCTGGATGTATTGATGGTTGGAACTTGAGGAGTGATTCAAAATACTCATGATATCCATTTCTCCATAACTACACATTGCTCATGGGCAGCATAGGTCTCTAGTTTCATTTTGACATCACCTTTCTGTATTTATATGTGTTCTCAACTGAAAATTCTCTCCATATTTAGGGGAGAGAAGTGGGAGGGAGGAAATACAGCCAACTCTCTTTTTGCTGTCTAAAACTTTCTGGCTACTGACCAGCCAGTGGATTGCATATCCTTGGCTCAAGTGCACCCTCCCTTCCTGACCCAACCCACAGTGGCCAGAGAGGGTGCGGGCGGAGAAAGGCAAATGGGTGATAAGGCACAAGACATGGTCACTTAAGCAGCAGAGGCTTAGAAAAGGCAGCTCCCTTAGAAAGAGGCTGTAGGCCCAGGAGACCTTTCTACAGGTTTTCTACTTCTCAGTGGAGTTTCAGAGATCCACACTTTCTTTGGCATCCTATGATAATTTTAAAAATTTTCATTTGACTTTTATAACCATTCAAACACTTTTAATACTTGGGTCACCTGCATTACTACCTTTTGAGATTTAAATGCCTATATTTATTTTGTTTATAAGCAATTTAGCATTGGCCCCAAAGTAACATGATGCATCTTTGGTGGCTCAGATGGTAAGAAATCTGCCTGCAAGGCAGGAGACCTGGGTTCGATCCCTTGGTCGGAAAGATCCCTGGAGACGGGAATGGTTACCCACTCCAGTATTCTTATCTGAAGGATTCCATGGACAGAGGAGCCTGATATAGTTAGTTGTCATGGCTAGTGAAAAAAAAAATATGAGAAATCTTAATAAATAAGTGACATGTTCACAGCAAATGAAAGTCTAACGACATCACAGAACTTCATACAACAAAACTTTTGCAACAATGCAAACAGAAAGCCTGTGATGGGAGATCTGAGACTCGAGTGAGTACAGACAAGTCAAACTTCAAAGGACCTTGTCAGAGCAGGTGTAAATAGAGAATTATTTTCAGTTAAACAGAACTTCCCTTTATACCTAATCAAATTTGTCTACCTAAACTGTAGTTATTTTGTAATTTTATGTGCATTTAGTTTATAACTTCATTTTGCTGTTTCCAAGCCATGAAATAAACAATTTATTCCTACATTTATGTTAGTGTACATGTAGACAACATTATACTAAAAGATACATGTCAACACTGGGAACCATAAGACTTCTCTTTTCCCTTGAAGGGCTTGGTCAGCATCTCAAGCTTAAAAATCATCCTGGTAGTATCTGTTTTAGAACTACCTGCCCACTCTTTTGTGGTCATAGCCCTAAAATACCTTCCAATCCTTCCTGCTTTTGGTCTCTCTACTTCTTAATCTACCCAACATAGAGTTAATCTTCCTTACATACTTTCTTCATGTCAATCCTAGACTCAAGAACTTCCAATAGCTTCTCCTTAGCTACCAAACATCTCTCCTTAACACGCGAGTTCTGAGCCTGGCCCATCATGCCTGCTTTGCTTTCCTCTCTCATGGTCTGTATTTCAGCAACTGGAATTCCCTTACTGGGTCCCAAGCACATCCTGTGCCTTTCTGTCTTTCCCGGTACTCTTGACTCTGCCTCTCCATTGTTATTTTTCTTTATGAACTCTTCTCAACTACTCCAAGTCCTATTAATATTTTCATTGCCAATAGTTCCAGTCCATAGCAATCCCAATTCCATTCCCATTATTCATAACACCTATTACAATTTGTGTATATTTCCATACTTGATAGTTTTCAAATTATGTGCTATCTCCTAATGTTATCCAAATGTTTTCACTGTAAGCTCTGCCCAAAATATTCTCAGGATATTTCTTGGGTATTTAATCCAAGGGCAAGGTAAGTGGTGATGCATTGCCTTCGCTTTCATTGTGCAGATGGAGAGAGTTCCTGATGGTGTAGGTAACCAAGAATGAGAATAACATGCTTTTGAGAGTTTACTAAAATGTCATAACCATTAAAAACGAAATGAATGTTCTTGAGAAACCAAATGCTAAATAAAATACATATATGAAGCACACTTTTTATTTCTCTCGTCTTAACTATTATCAGTCTCTGCTTAAAAATGATTTCAGTCTTTATAGTTCTGTTGTTTGATAAGACTATCCATGAATCTTAGCATCAAAAGTTTCACATTAAAGTCTAAAGTTTTTCCTTGAGCATCTAACCCTGTATGTTGTTAGACCAATTCCTTTCATGCCTACCTCCTTCCCTTTCTTCTTTCTTTTCTTTCCTTCCTTCCTTCTTTGCCTCAAGAAATATTCATTGAGCAACTACTATATCCCAAGCTGTGTACTAGGTGAGGGGGCACAACAGTAAGTCTGTCAAATATGATCCATCTCTTAATGAACTCGTCAAATACATGCCTCTGTTGAAAACCCTGATTTGGACCAAAGTCTAGGTTTTTATTTTTAGCCAATATAAGGAAGAAGCTATTAAGAGAGAGAAAAAAAGATAGTGTTCTTCTCTATCTCTCAACACATACCAGTTTCAGCTTCTTTATTCTTGACCTTCAAGAAAAGAAGAATTGTGAGTTAGCATTTACCATGTTATATCTATAAGGAATGGGCTGTAAACTACTCAACAGTGCTGAAAATTGCTCACTAGGTCCACCTTGAATGGAACCACTGTAAGAAAATACGTGATTTGAATTATGTGATTCTGGTGGCCCTACTAGTCACAGTAGTCTTTGTCAACAGCCCAGAGTCTGCAGGTACCTTGCCCCTGTCTGTTCAACTTCAACTGGATCAATCCAAGCCCATGCCTGAGATTTTCTACTTTGGAACAGAACGAGAGTTTACTTCACCTTCTAGTTTCAAGGAGCAAAAACAATGTGAACCCAAGTTTGTTTACAGCCTATGACCCCACAGATGAAAGATGCCCGCCTGCTATATTTGGAAAGAATGATATCAAACCATGAAAAAAAAAGAGACCTGAAAGAAGGGGAGAAAAGCCATGCTTTGATGACATAATTTGAGTCCCTCAATATGGCTGTGCATAAAGCAAGACCTATAAATACCCTCTTTTGCATAGGATAGTTTAGTTTTAGCTTATGTCATTTGCAGTTGGAAAAATCTTGATTTTTAGAAGCTCCATTGGTTGTTAATTGTTACTTGTAGAAATTCAGTAGCAGATATATTCCTTCATGCTTATTCATCATTTAAAGGAAAGCATATACAAATGTGTGTGTGTGTGTGTGTGTTTGTGTGTGTGTGTGTGTGTGTGTGTGTGTATGAGTGTTTCTTCTGAACACACTAAAACCTAATGAGTAGGAATTCTGAGAGATTTAAGCCTTGAAAAGTATGGCTTCCTCAAAGGCAGCCAGAGCCTATTATGTCATAGATGAAAGCAAGTGAATTAATCCATTTAAAGAACATTTGCTGAGCAGCTGCCTTTTAATTCCTTTGGGACTACTAATATAAATATGCAAAAAATGTTTTTTTTTTCTTTATAATCCAAAGGGCAAAATACCATACCTGTTGTTTAGGATTTTGCTCTAATCACATAACAATATATCTTAGAGCTATAATAAAGCTCTACTTCAGTCTTCCTTTCTGGATTCATGCTTTTCCACTATACAGATGTTCCATAAATTTTTAATAATTCTCTACTAATGAACAATCAAGGTATTTTTTCAGTTTCTTGCTACTAAAAAAATATTATAGTAAATGATCACATACAGATATCTTTGTTGTCTAAGGGAAGGGAAAGTAGAAGTTTGGCAGATTTTGTCAACTGTTGTTCAAAGAAGTTGCACCAAGCTGACTCACACACATAGCATATGAAGATGAATCTCTGCTATACTTCCATTCTTTTCAATATCTGTCAACCTTATGAGTGGGAAAACGGTGTTTCAATTTGTTTCCATTTACATTTCTTTAATAATGAATGAGGTTCAACATATTTATACATTTAGAATTCATTTTTATTTATTTTCTGTGGATTTCCTGTTCATATAATTTATCCAATTTCATTGCCTTTCTTCCAAACTTGTTATAGCTCTTTAACAGAAGAAGAAGATAGCATCTCTTCTTTCTTATGTGCTGCAATTTATTTTTCTGCATAGCAGGTTTTTATATGAGTAAATGAATCACACATTTTATAGCTGCTAGGTTTTTTTTGTCTTTCTTTGAAAAAATTTCCTCACTCCAAGAAAGACACTTAAGATATATATCAACATTTTCTTTTAGTATTTTTATGATTTCATTTTTAAATTTAAATTTTATATGTTTATAGAATTTATATGGGCAAGAATTGAACTTTATGTCTCCCCAAACTGTGCACTGAATAATCCTTCTTTTCTACTGACTTTAAATATTACCTTTATTGAATACTTAGTTCCCTATGTGTTTGGGTGTATTACCGTCTGGTTTGCTATTTAACATGGCACTACTACTAACAAAAGCACTATGGAAGATATCAAAATGAAACATGTAAGCCATTTAGTATTGCCTCAAACTCCATAAAAGTAAGAAGAGCAAATACATTTTAAATGTAATTTTTTCCTTTACATTTTTCTTCTTGGTTGTGATTATTCTTATACTCATCTAGCACTATACTGTTTCACATCTGTTTTCTCATTTCTTCTTCGGTCTGTAGAAAAGGTGTCATTTTTCTGTAGAAAATTAAGTTATAAAAATTACTTTTACACTTTACAGAGGAGAAAATCCAGCCTCAGAAAAGCCACGAGGCTTGTTTTAGGGTAATGTGCTGCTAAGTGGCAGTTGCTATTTAGTCGCCAGTTATGTCTAACGTTTAGTGACCCCATGAACTGTAGCCCACCAGCCTCCTCTGTCCGTGGGATTTCCCAAGCAAGAATACTGGAGTCAGTTGCCATTTTCTTCTCCAGGGGATCTTTCTGACCTAGGGATTGAACCTGTGTGTCCTGCATTAGCAGGCAACCTTCACCACTTGAACCATCATGGGGGTGACAGAGTGGGAGTTAAGGTGAGGTTTTATGACCTCAGGTCTCCTGTTGAATTCCAAAATTCCTTTGAGAAAATAGACATTACATAAATAACTGGTGAATAAGGACCCTCCTCCCATTTCCAATCTGTTCTCTCTACACCTAGCTTCTATTAAAGTGAGTCTTCCCATTTGTCATATTTTTTCAGTTGATAAAAAAATTAAAATCTTAAGTGGTCACAATCAATATTCAATAAATAGTTGAAAAATGTATTAGTCATTCATTCTACTCCTACACCACTTCTAATGGGAAACTATCCCCAGTGGAAACTCATCAAATAGGAGTTGTCCTCAAAATAAGAGTCCCTTCGGGTATTAAAAAAAATCTCGCAGTATCAATATTTAAATGTCAGAAATCTTAAAAATTGAATTTAAACTCAGAAATTTAAAAATTCAGAAATATTCAGACTATCTCAGTCTTTAGAAGGATCCCTTCTTCTCATTTTCACTCTATGAAATCCTTGAACTTGATTGGAGTCTTTCTACTTTTCCCTACATTTGGAATCCCCACCAAATCAAAATTGGTCATATAATCAAATTATTTGTTATTAATTTTTCAACAATGTGTCTCACATCAAAAGCAAAAGTAACCCACCAAATCCTGGTGAACCTCCTTAGGCAACACCCTTTCTACAGCCAGATTCCCATGTAGAGAAATTCTATGTAGAGAAAGGGGACTGATTTTCTTGACAAGTGGACTTGTGCGATTTCAACATAAAGGATTATACAACCCAAGTTTCAGCCCATGTCTTTCCACACATTTCAAGGAGTTACTCAAAAAGTCACAAACTGAAACTGTTGAAAACTTTTTGGTGAACAGAACATCAACAAATGCCCTGTTTATCACAAGAAGTCATCAAGGAGACCCCAGGACTGGAGGAGTTGTTGTTCAGAGCACACTCACTCACTCCCTCACCTACTCATTCAGATAAATCATGAACAAAAATGAGCATGGTCTTCACCTCTCTGGAGTCAACATGCTGATGGAGAATTAGGCTTACTGTTTTACTATTTATTTTCTATTTGCTTCATTTGTCTTTTTTTCTTCTATTTTTCCCTTCCTGCTTTTCTTAGGGCTAATTTTTTTTTTAAGAACTCCATTTTATTTGTTGACTTTTTAGCTATATGTGTTTGCATTATTATTATTTTATTTTCATTATTCAGGTGATAGCTCTAGGGGCTTGCAACATATTTTGCTTTGTTTTGTTTTGTTTTATGCACATGGACTTTTTTTTAAGTCTTTATTAAATTTGTTACATTACTGCTTCTGTTTTATGTTTTGGATTTTTGATCCTGAGGCATGTGGGACCTTAGCTCCCTGATCAGGGATTGAACTGGTACCCCTTGCATTGGAAGGTGAAGTCTTAACCACCAGACCATCAGAGGAGTCCCACAACATCTATTTTTAATGGTTGAGTTTGTTAGAGGTAATATTGCATTACTTTGTGTTAAATCAAAGAAACTTGCAACCATATACAATTAATTACCCATCTCCAAAATTGGTTGCTATAGTTATCATAGATTTTACAATATAAATGTTATCCATTCCACAATTCAAACTTAAAATATTTACTTTAGTCATATGTAATTTTAGGCAGAAGGAAAATAATTTTTTAAAAATATATACCTACATTTTTATCATTTCTGATATACTTCTTTTCTTACTGAAAGAACCATGTTTTAGTCTGGTATGATTTCCCTTCAGCCTGGAAAACATTTTTTTGTTTTCCTTGAAGTGTAGTTCTGCTGGTGATAAATCCTCTAGTTTTCTTTTTTCTGAAAATATCTTTATTTCACCTTAATTTTTGAAGGACATTTTTAGTGATGTAGAATTCCAAGTTGAAAAGCTTATATTTTCTTTTTCTCCCAAACCACCTTCCCACCCTTGCTTTCAGCGCTTTCAGATGTAGTTTCACTCTTTTTTGAAAACCATCCTTATTAGTGAGAAGTCAGAGATGAATTGTACTGTTATTCTCTTATGGAAAGTGCCACTTTTCTCACACATATTTCATCTTTTGTTTTCAGTATTTTGATGTCTTATTTATATTTATCCTACTTGGGATTACTGTTTTTCTGGAATCTGTACATTTATTTCTTCAAAGATTATTTTGTTTTATTTCCTCAATCCTTTCCTTCTAGGATTCCACTTTTATATTTGTTCATCTTTTTGATGTGATACTGAAAAATCACAAAGGTGGTATTATTTTTAGTTTTTCATATTGAATTATTTCTATTGCTCTGTCTTCAAGTTCATTGACTCTTCCTTCTGTCATCTCTCATCAGCTGTTAAATCAGTTCAGTAAATGTTTTATTTCAGGTACTGCATTTTTCTGCAAGCTCCCTCCCAGTTACAGAACACTTCTCACCTGGAAACCTGGGGATTATCTCTGGTTGTGCACACATAAAAGACATGAATCATTTGAGATTCTAGCTATGCCCTGCATTGAGTTGAGTTCCAGAGAAGAGCAAGGAGAGATAAGTAAGCCTTCTTAAGTGAACAATGCAAAGAAACAGAGGAAAAATAGAATGGGAAAGACAAGAGATCAATTCAATAAAATTGGGTATATCAAAGGAACATTTTGTGCAAGGATGGGCACAATAAAGGACAAAACAGTAAGAAGTGGTAACAGAAACAAAAGAGATTAAGAAGAGGTGGCAAGAATGCACAGAAGAACAGTAAATAAAAGGTTTTAATGACCTGGATAACCATGATGGTGTGGTCACTCAATTAGAGAAAGACATCCTAGAGTGTGAAGTCAATTGGGCCTTAGAAAGCATTACTATGAACAAAGCTAGTGGAACCGATGGAATTTCAGCTGAGCTATTTAAAATCCTAAAAGATGTTAAAGTGCTGCACTCAATATGACAGCAAATTTGGAAAAACTCAGCAGTGGCCACAGGACAGGAAAAGGTCAGTTTTCATTGCAATCCCAAAGAAGGGCAATGCCAAGAAATGTTCAAACTACCATACAATTTTGCTCATTTCAGCAAGGTAATGCTCAAAATCCTTTAAGATAGGCTTCAGCAGTACATGAACTGAGAAATTCCAGATGTACAAGCTGGCTTTGGAAAAGGCAGAGGAACCAGAGATCAAACTGTCAACATTCACTGGATCATAGAGAAAGCAAGGGAATTCCAGAGAAACATCTACTTCTGCTTCATTTACTATGCTAAAGTCTCTGACTGTATGGATCACAACAAACTATGAAAAATTCTTAAAGATATGGAAGTACCAGACCACCAGACACCCAGACACTCAGACCACCAGACACGCAGGTTGTCTCCTGAGAAACCTGTATGCAGGTCAAGATGCAACAGCTAGAACTGTACATGGAACAATGAACTGGTTCAAAATTGGGAAAGCAGTACATCAATGCTATATATTGTCACCCTGCTTATTTAACTTCTATGCAGAATACATCATGAGAAATTCCAGACTGGATGAGTCACAAGCTGGAATCAAGATTGCCAGGAGAATATCAACAACCTCAGATATGCAGATGATACCAGTCTAGAGGCAGAAAGTGAAAAGGAACTAAAGATATTCTTGATGAGGGTGAAAGAAGAGAGTGAAAAAGCTGGCTTAAAATTCAACATTCGACAAGCTAAGATCATGGCATCCAGTTCTATTACTTCATGGTAAATAGGAAAAAAGTGGAAACAGTGACAGACTTTATTTTCTTGGGCTCCAAAATCACTGTGGATGGTGACTACAGGCATAAAATTAAAAGAGACTTACTTCTTGTAAAGAAAGCTATGACAAGAATACTGGAGTGGGTTGCCATGTCCTCCTACAGGTGAACTTCTCCACCCAGGTATCAAACCAGGGTTTCCTGCATTGCAGGTGGATTTTTTACCAACTGAGCTACCCAGGAAGACCCATGACAAACCTAGACAGTGTATTAAGAAGCAGAAACATCACTTTGCCACAAAAGATCTATGTCAAAACTATGATTTTCCAGTATTCATGTATGCATAAGAGAGTTGGAACATAAAGGAGGCTGAACACCAAAGAACTGATGCTTTCAAAAGTGATGCTGGAGAAGACTGTTGAGAGTGCCTTGGACTGCAAGGAGATAAAACCAGTCAATCCTAAAGGAAACAAATCCTGAATATTCATTGAGAGGACTATTGTTGAAGCTGAAGCTCCAGTACTTTGGTCATCTGATGTGAAGAGCCAACTCAATGGAAAAGACCCTTAGGCTGGGAAAGGTTGAGGGCATGAGGAAAAGACGTCAACAGAGGATGAGATGGTTAGATAGCATCACTAACTCGATGGACTTGAGTTTGAGCAAACTCTGGGAGATACAGAAGGACAGGGAAGCCAGGCGTGCTGCAGTCCATGAAGTCACAATAGAGTCAGACACGACTTAGCAACTGAACAGTAACAACAACAAAGTTATGCCCTGAATTAGCTATGAAAGAAAAGCATTATTTTAAAAGTAGTTTCAGCACACAGAAGTCTCCCTTGTGTGGTCTTACATTTTATTGGTATTTTTCCATCTTTAAATAGTGTTAATCACTTCAGCAATTTAGCAAAGCACTTTCACATATAATATATTATTCAGTCTACACAACTGCCTGTTTTTCAGTTGAGGACACAAAGACTATGGCAGTGACTTTCCTAATGGTATACAGGAAATAATTGGTGATGTGTCTGAACTCCATATGCCTTTCTTTACTATTTCCACCCCTAGAACATGAGTAAGCCAGAAACACAGGTAAGTTTATTTGCAATTTGCTGAAAGTATCTGAAATGTACTGAATTTGCTGAAATGTAAATTACTGGATGATCAAATAAAAAGAATCCTAACTGTCATTGGCTGCTTTTAGGTACATTAGAAGCTCAGGGTTGAAAATGTTCTTAGAAGGTCATCAGACCCACTATTCCTCTTCTCTCTTCACCACTTCCACCCTCTAATTTTTTTTTTTTTGGTAGGTATTGCTAGTTTATTTAGAGTTAATTTTTGAGATACTCCAATTAGGTGGTAGCCCAGCCTCCCAGGGTGTCTTTCTTTTATCTCTGTGGAGCTTTGAAAGTTATTAACCTTCTTTGTTGAATAAACTGTGTCTCCTGACATCATCACCCATTGGTCCTCACTCAGCCTTTTGTTCTTTCTAGAAATCCCTTGGATAATTGATTCCAGGTCTCATCCACTTTGATTCTTTTCATTTCTTCATCTGGGCTTCAGTTTCCTCATCAATAAAATGGGTAGATGAACTGGTCTTGTCAGATCTCCATATAGTTTTCATTCTATGGTCCTATGATATTTTAAATGTCCAAATAATAGTACCCCAAAACAGAAAAACTTGTTTGCTGCCAGGAACTCTAAAAGGAAAGTGTTTCCTAACATTTTGCACATTGTGTCTTTTCCTTCCTTCCATTCTGTTTGTGTTTTTCTGGAGATGGAGAAGATAGTCCAGAGAAGGTGGGGTAGGTGCCTGCCTCATTGTTAATGTTGCCATGCACTCAAGCTGGGAAGAGATGTGAAGTACTTAGGGTTGCTGAAATCCCAGAGCAGTCCCACCCCTTCCCACCTTGGTTTCCAGATTCATTTCCAAATTATAGGGAGGTTTCCAGATTAAAATCATGATTGACTGGCATTCATCCAGAGTCCCACAGAGCCTCCTCTCTGGCACCTTCTCATGGATTTCTCATATACCCCAGTGCATCTGCGACCTCTACCCCAAGATCTCCCCTGATAAAAGGATCAAGCCTTTCTGTAACATTTCTGAAAATATAGAGAAGGCCAAATATTTAGAAAATCTGATTAGACCCATATACTGATTAATGTGTGAAACAATAATAACAATAACATGACAAATATTTATTGAATAGTAAGTATGCTCCTGGAGAAGGAAATGGCAACCCACTCCAGTATTCTTGCCTGGAAAATTCCCATGGACAGAGGAGCCTGGCAGGCTACAGTCCAGGGGGGTTGCAAAGGGTAGTGCACAACTGCGCGTGCGCACACACACACACACACACACACACACACACACACACACAAATATGTCCCAGAAATCAGATTAAAGAACTGTATGCACTTTATGTCATTTAATTGTCACAACAAGAAAATGAGGTCAGTTCTATTTTCATCACTGTTTTATAGATAATGAAGCAAAACTTTAAATTAATGTGTATATCACCTCCCTGGTATCATAGAACTGACAAATGGTAAAGCCAAGAATTCCAGCTCAAGTTTATATATTATATTTTTAATAACTCTGATGTCTAAACATTTCATGCTATACAAAAATGTCTTATTTTTAAATGATGTTTTAAAAATTTTGCTCCTAATCATCACTTCTTCCACAAAGCTTCCAAGATGTTCTGCAAATCTAATTTAGAGATCTTCACTGTTTCATTGTATCTGTGCACATTTTACACTGATGCTTAGCCCACTGTTTAAAATCTTCCATTTGTCTTTCTTCTACGCTAGGCAGCAAACTACTTGAAGGAAATAACTGTGTCTCTGTGTCTGTATTCCTTCCTCTGCCAACACATATTTCTTGTCACAGACAGGATTTTAGGGCATTCTTGCTCTAGAGGATTTTCACTAGCTCTTGATTTTACAGTCAAAATCAAAAGTTGTTGGATTAGGGGATAAAAAAACACCCAGCCCTTTCTAGGCATGTAGGGGATCCTTCTAAGTGTTTCCAGAAGGGATGAGAGCTCAGGCTTTGCATTAAAGAGAAGGAAAGTTTCATGTGAGAGATAGCTTATCTGAGATTAAGTAGTATTGTGGGAGTTCAGAAGTTTTTTTTACAGAGAACTTTCTGAAATACTGACTGTTAAATGTCTGTGGATCATAAACCCTAAGACTGTTCCTGAGAGAAGCCGGGAGGGTCTCTGCAGCTAAGCCTGGCTCGATACAGAGAAATGGTATGAGGGCCCCCTCTGAGTCCATCTGGAGAACCAGTGCTGGCCAGCAGCATGGAGCAGTTGCAGCAGGAGTCACAAAGGCAGGCACCTGCACTGTTATTAGAACCCAGCCTCCCCTACTTTCCATACCCTTTAAGCTCCTAAGAGTCTTACACCACCCTAAGGAAGGCAAATCTCTCAAGCAAGACAGATTTCATTTACTATAGATCTTCATATTGGGCAACTAAGATATTTATTACACCAAAATAATGGAACAAACCCAGGTCTGTTCCAATTAAACATGTACATTATGTATGTACATAAAACATTTCTGGGAGAACATGCAAGAAACTGCTGAAGGCAGTTGCTTCAAGGCAGTGAAACTGAGGATCTAGGGAGAGGGTGAGGTATATTTTTCTTTGGAAATGTCTTTGTATTGCCTAAATATCATGTGTTTGTACCATTTTGTATAATAATATAAACAAATAATAAGAAAATTTATGTAATGAATGAAATAAAATTCATTTTTAAATACATAACTCAACTTTTAAATGATTGGAATTTAATCCATTCTTTGCAGACACACAGTTTGAGCCTAAGTTGTGTTTTCTTTAGGATTTGAGGGAAAGAACTGTATACAACAGGTCTGCTGGAACACTTACATGGGACACTAAAAAGTCTCATGAGAAGTGATCTGGAGAAGGACGGAGAAAGTGAATTAAAATAACAGTAGTAATAAGAGAAATAAGTAACATATAATGAAGGCAAAGTACTAAACTGTACATGATCATCTCATTTAAACAGTCCAGTCCAGGAGGTATCATTGTTTTCCCCATGGAAGCTGACATCTGAGAAGTTGGATAACTACCAAAGCAAAGCTAGGATTTGGTTCTAGACAATCTGAAGCCCAAGTTCTGTATTTGAGTACGTGACTCTGCATGAGGAGAACCCAGTATGTGATATGCAGATGTTCTTTCCACTCCAGCCCTGTTGGTAACATAACTGCCTCCAGCAGGCTCAGCAGCAACCAGACATCAACCCAGCAAGAGAAATGGCAGACTCTACTCGGCCATTTAAAGAGTCAGTCTTGGGGACTCCTAAAACAATACAGAAAAATTGAGAAGAACTGATGTTTCCATAAAAAAGGACAGAGGGGCAGAGCCAGAGACACACTGTCCTCTGTTGTTATCATGACCCCAGTTTTATGCCCTGTGGCCTAGGAAATACAGTTTTATATAATGTTTAAAAGGAAATGTGAAATGTCAAAGAAGTCATGAGATTAAGATTATCTCAGTCTCACAAAGCCATGTTATCTGAGTAATTAACTGTGGAGGAAGGACCCTGATATTCTGCACGCGTCTTCAGACTGTTGGTACTGATGACACTTAGGGTCGAAAGAAGTAGGAAGCCAAACGACAATGCTCTGTCATTTCACCTCCTTGATGGTGAAGCAGAGAGTTAGCTTGCTGTTTCCTGAGACTTTGCATACAGTGATGTAAATCACTGCTCTATTGTTCATTTATGAATCTCCAGACTGAGCCCCCCAGACTGACTATACTGATTGTCAGACTGAGCTAGAGGAGAAAAAACTTGAAGTTCATCTTGTGAGGTTTTCATCTTTATTTGTTATCTTTGTAATCCTCCTCTTTTCTTCCCCCAAATGAGATCTTAGGAAAAAACCTACCATTTAAAAGCACAACTGCTCCGTGTGAAACGGGGACTCCTGCCAGCACCTGCTCCGTTCCCTAGTGCCCAGCCCTGGACCACAGCTTGGAGCGCTTCGAGTTGACGCCAAGTAAAGGGGCCATATGATACTTTGCCAAACCGGGACACTTTAAAGCACAAAAAGAGACTCCATTAATAACTGTGCTGTGACAAGAGATGTAAACTGGGACCGCCCTGGGCAAATCAGGAAGCACGGAACCCTAGTTTTCAGAAGTACACTCTTGAAACTGTTGACTCAGTTCAAACTCTGCATGTAAGAGATGAGCATTCTAGCCCCTTGACTTGCTCCAACATAAATTACCCTCTGATGAGAACCAGGAAATTCCAAAGCAGGCAATCCATCCCCTCTTGTCTAATCCACCTCAAAATAAGTCAAGTGGGAAATAACTGAATTTTTTAATAAAAACAGTTAATGTTGGGTATGCCAAACCTCTGTGATCTCAGTACTAACGATGTGCTTTTTGCCATAACTATACACCTGAACTCTTCTTTACTTCATGTGTGTGTGTGTGTGCTCAGTCACTCAGTGGTGTCTCTATTTTACATTGTTCTTCAAATCAGCTCACCTCTTACACTCAGATATTGCTTCACCCAAAGCAAAAAGATTTGTTCCACCAGCAGTTTGCCTACTGTATTTTGTAAAGCACTTACATTTAGTAAACAGAACTTCTGAATTTTAATAATTAGATATTTTATACTTGCTATTCCCTACAATTCTGATCTACATTAGAATCTAGTATAAGATGACACCTGGCTTAACATAGCTTAAATGCTTTTTTTAAGCTTAATATAGCAGTAAGCAATCTTGTTCTATTAAAAGCACTCTGATTTCTAGAAACTTCACTGCTCACCCAAGATGGTCACTTTGCTCCATTCATTCCAGCCTTTCTCAAATAGGCCTCTGGTTCAATTTTAATGTATTTGTTTATAGATGCTTTTGTGTACAGTTTGGCCATGCAAAAGATTCCTACCAGTTATTTTTGAAAAAACACACTTCATATGTCAAAATAAAACCAGTTATGCTAAATAATTGTACAAATATTTATTGAGCACCTGCCACATACCAAGTTCTATCCAACCTGCTAAAAACGAACAGCATACAGTTCTGCCCTCAGATTCCTTCATGTTAGTCGGGAGACAGGCAAGTAAGCAAAAAGGGCGCTAGGTGCTATACTAATGAAGGGTTTGGATGTCTTCTTCCTGCTGATCAGCTTAGGAGGGATGAAGTCCTGTGTTTGGATCAAGTATAAAAATTATACTCAAAAAATCGAATGGCTAGGAATGGATATTTCTTTATTTTTCTAACAGAATTTAATTTTCTTTCTGAATCATCCTCCTCTCCAAAAAAATATTTTCAGAAATTTAGTTAAATTTGAACTTAGGACTTCTTTTTTTACCACCAAGGTATAAGCTGAAACAATGTATCCATGTAATTCAGTTTCCATGTCAGGACTGTTTGGCCCCACTCAGGGTTCTCCACTTGCCTTCTGTCCTGCAGTGGCATCTTGGAGGCATCGGCAGTGCGGGGAAGGGGAGCAGACATGGCATCTTAGGGTTAGGGGGCGAGGAATATCGAAACTGGAGGCTGGAATCTAGAACTTAACTGATCTTTTTGACTCAGATTCTGGGCACCCTCCACTTTCAGCTGAATGATTCCCCAAACTGGATTTGAGGGCAAGGCACTGGTATCCACCATAGATTAGACGTCCATTGACTACAGATCTGATCATGAGATAAGATCTAGCACCTTCTCAGCCCAACCCCTGCCATCTAGGACCTATTTGCTAAGCATGAGTCCCTGGATGCTTGCAGAGAGAGTTATAACTGACATCCTGGCATTTGAGTCATGAGAGTTACCAGGGGTGAGAGATGTGTCAAGTAAACTGCTCAACCACAGTCCCTCTGGTCTATCAAAGCACTCAGCTCTGTAACACTTCTTTCTGGGGCCCCAGGAAACACTAACCAAGTTGAAATGATCAGGGTTCCTCCACTACCCACCCCACTCATCTAGGGATCTCCATTTGACATTGCTTCTCTATACTGTTGCGCCACGTGGATAGAAGTGCCATGCATCTTGCCAAATATGAAGATTATATCCTTCCCATGCCACTTCCTGGCATCTACTACCTGTTGCAGGGTATCCCCCAAATCTTCTGGGATGTTTCCTTATGCTTCCCCCCCGCACCTCAGGTTTTAATATATCACCCATCCCCATCCTGGCATGGCAGGAGTTGCTCTTATTTCTCATCTTCATCCTTCTAATTCATGGTTGACAAAATCTATGCGGTGATTTTCCTGGCTTAGCTCTTTACATGTAAAACCCAGATTTAAGAAATATTTTCCTCTCATAAGGAAATTAACAGTTTTTTCCTTTTTGCAAATCAACAGTTTCCTATCATATTTTGTATTATTTAATCATGGGCTATAAAAACTCTAGAAACTATTAAGGGTAGCTTGAAATAAAAAACAACTGGCTTAGTATGTTTCAAACTATTTTTCCCACAACATTCAAAATTATCAAAGTAGTTTATGTCAGAGATCTGAATCATCCAAACCCTCTTCCAGATCTTCTATATTTGAAAAATTAAGGGAAAATGCAGAGTTAAACAAATTAATATTTGTTGAATGTCAACAATATTAGGCACTATGATAGGTGTTTTACGTTCTTTACTTTCTTTAATCTTCATAATATGCCTTCAATGTCGAAATCATTCCCAGTTTACAGAAGAAAAGAAGTCTCAGAAGAGAGTATGTAACTTTTCTGAGTGATCTGGCTAGAAGTTAATAAAGCCAAAATTCATACTCAATACACCTGATCCCAAAATTCATTTGCTTTCTGCCTTTCCACAGTAAGAAAAATATTGTCAGCCTAATGACATAGGTAAAATTTCATGTCCAGCATGTATTATTTATAGCAAAAGTTGCCCCAGGCAATAATCAACGAACACAATGTATTTATGACTTCTTTCCTAGATTTGAAAGTAAGCATAACATTCTAGTGGTGGTGAATAGTTGTATCTTTGCTTTTTAGACCTACTGTTGGTCCTTTTCTTGACTGGTTTGATGCAGAAACCTTGTTTAACAACAAAGAATCAGTGATAACATTATTGGGAAAATTAAGCCTGCTGTTTCACAATCTGCTTTTCAACACAGTTTCCAGGAGGGCATCATAGTGAAGAGAAGGCACTGTCTGTACACATAAACATGGATTTCCTGAGTGGCCCCAATTCAGAGGAGAAGCTGCAAATGCTACTGAGAGCTGCCTCTTTGCTGAGCATGAGGATCCCCTGGCTGGCCTGCAGAGAGTTGTAACCGACATCCTGGCAATTGAGTCATAAGAGTTACCAAGGGCGAAGGGATGTCAAGTAAATAAAGCATTTTCACCACAAAAATCCTCTCCAGCTCTGCAGGGAAGCCTGTGACACAGACATGCCCAACAACAGTAACAGAATCAATGAAGTGTTTCCTAAAGGCACAGGAGCTGAGAATCCCCAGGCCACAGATGAAATAAACACTCCATAGTTAATGATATATAACTCATCAATTTGTAGAAAGAATCTGGGTGACCTATGACAATATAGGTAAAGAGCTGGGATTGGGACTTCCCTGGCAGTCTAGTGGTTAAGACTCGGTGCTTCCACTGCATGGGGCATGGGTTCAACCCCTGGTTGGGGAACAAAGATCTCGCATGTCACACAGTGTAGCTAAAAAATAATAAAAATTATTTTAAGAAAGAGCTGGGATTATATACAATGTTTTCTTCATGTATGGGTGCAATCCAAAATTTAAATTCGCTCACATTTCATAAATTGTACTTTTTAATAATATAAATTATACATTATAAATGTGTATATAGAGACATAGATATAGATTCATACTTGCATGTGTGTGTGTGCGTGTGTGTGTGTGTGTGAGGGTTTTATGGGAGTTAGTATAGTCTAGAGAAGAACACCAACTAGGAATGAAATATAAATTATAATCCCAGCTTTTCTAACAACACACTGCAAATCGCTAACCTTTTCTGGGCCTAAGTTTCTTCAGCTTTAAAGCAAAAATGTTAGACTTCTTTTAGTATCAGCTGGTACATCTTAAGCATAAGATATACATGCTCTCATGACAAAGCTACTTCATTCAGTTCCCCCAGAAAATTAGCTGAGGTTGACCTTGTTTAGGCTTCCTAGGTGGCTCAGTGGTAAAGAATTTGCCTGCCAATGCAGGAGTCACGGGTTCAATCCCTGGGTTGAGAAGATCCCCTGGGGAAGGAAATGGTAATCCACTCCAGGGTTCTTGCCTGGGAAATCCCATGGACAGAGAAGCCTGGTGGCTACAGTGCATAGGGCTGCAAAGAGTAAGACAAGACTGAGAACAGTCTTTCATATGTTCCCAATACACTTTCCTTCATAACACTGCTGCAGGTGAAATAAAATAATACTTTCCATAATTTTATTGGTTAATATTTGTTTCTTTGAATGCAATTTAATCTCCAAGAGGACAGAGACCATGTCCTCTTGTTTCTCACTGTACCCCTGTACCAGTGCAGTATTGGCTTAGGTTTTGGACAATGAATTAACAAATAATAAAAGACAATAGCCTGTGAGGAAGATATTAGTTCTGAGATTCAGAAAAATGGCACTTTAACACATTAAAGTGTTAAAGCTAACACATTAAAGGCCCTTACCATTCTTGTAAGTCATCTATGACCTCAACTGTCTAATCCAAAATGCTTCCCAATTCAAATGACCCCTTCTGCAGTTTCCACCACCAACCATTCCCCTCCTGGCCTCAGTGATAAAGCTCCATCAATTTTCCCTGTGTCCCCAACCACTCCTCTCTTTCCTTCCTCAACTCTTCCTTCAGGCTTGCCCTCCTTATGATATTTCCTAAGACTCACCATTTCATCTTTTTGCCCTTCGTCTCATCTTTTTGCCCTTCTCAACCTAGGCATCCCAGGATGTGAGTATATTGTTATACATACATGCACACGCGCACGTGCACACACACACACACACACACACATGATTTATCCCAGTATTTACAAGAGGTAAACCAAAGAGGAGTTCAAACCAAAGAGGAGTAAATATTTTTTGAATGACTGAACCTACAAATTACCTTGACTTTAAACGCCATCCTTCAGTGTTTCCATATACTGCCAGCTCTGTTTTTCTTTAGTCACTAAGTCATGTCCGACTCATTTGCCACCCCATGGATTATAGCTCTCCAAGCTCCTCTGTCCATGGGATTTCCCAGGCGGGAATACTGGAGTGGGTTGTCATTTCTTTCGCCAAGTGGTCTTCCCAACCCAGGGATTGAGCCCACATCTCCTGCACTGGCAGGCAGATTCTTTACCACTAAGTCCCTAGGGAAGCTCAGCTCTATACTGTGAATAAGAGTTTGCTCATTTTCTTGGGCTGCCATAACAAGTTATCACAAACTGGGTGGCTTAAAGTAACATAGCTTTATTCTTTCATAGTTCAAGGGGGCAGAAGTCTAAAATATCAAGGTGCTGGCAGGTTTGACTTCTCCTGGGGTCTAAGGTTCCATGCCTCTTTCCTAGCTTCTGGTGATTGTCAGAAATCTTCAGTGTCCCATGACTTACAGAGGCAACACTCCAAGCTCTGCCTCCATTTTCACATCATTTTCTTCTCCATGTCTCCTTTCTGTCTCTTTTAAGGAAACTCTCATTGGATTTGGGGCTCACTTTAATCCAGTATGATCTCATTTCAACCTTCACCTTAATTACATCTGAAAAGACCCTTATTCCAAATAAAGTCATATTCTGAGGTTCCAGGTGGACATGAATCTGGGAGAGAGACTATTCAACCCACCACAATCTACCTTCTGGCTCCTCAAAATTCATGTCCATCATATGCGCAAGATACATTTATGCCACCCCAACATCTTCTAGTCTTAATCCGTTCCATCAACTTGACGTCTCAAGTCTCATCCAAATACTATCAACTCAAAAAGCTCCAAATCTCATGACCTAAATTATTTAAATCAACCATGACTGAGACTCTGGATTTCATCCATCCAGGGACAAAATTTCTGTCTATCTGTAGTCTTATGCAACTAGATATGCTCCCAAAATGCAGGGATGAGTTTAGGAGAGACATTCCCATTCCCATAGAGGGAAACAGGAGAAATAAAATGGTTTCTGGTCCCCAACACGTCTGAAACCCAGATGCAAATTCCACTGGGTTTCAAGGTCTATAAAAAATCCTTTGTGGCTTGATATTTGAAAGTTAAAAATGTCTAGACAGCAAAATAAATTATGAACAAAATTAAAAGACAAATGACACATTGGGAAAATGTAATTCATATGATCAATCACATGTTTCCCTAACATATATATGATAAATGATAAAGAACAACACTGCTTACCAAAGTAGGGAAAGAATAGATGAAATATTCACAGAAAAGGAAATTCAAATAACACTTGATTATATGAAAAGATGATCCACATTACCCATAGTGAAAGAAAGTCAAAGTGTTAGTTGTTCCATCATGCCTGACTCTTTGTGACCCCATGAACTGCAGCCTGCCAGGCTCTTCTGCCCATGAAATTCTCTAGGCAAGAATACTGGAGTGGGTAGCCATTCCCTTCTCCAGGGAATCTTCCTGGCCCGGGGATTGAACCAGGATCTCCTGCATTGCTGGCAGATTCTTCATTAGCTGAGCCACCACTTTGCCAAGATGAACAGCATGAGTTGGACAATTTATTTGGAGGGATATTTAACAGATTCTAACAAAGTGACAAATGGGTTTATTTTGACCCAGCAACTGCATTTCTGGCAATTTATCTTACAAATCAGATAACATACTTACAAAATGACCAAAAAACAAGGTAAATTACTGCAGCATTGGTCATGAGGGCAAATCATTAGAAAATATATGAGTGAACATTAATAGGGGAACTACTTGAATAAATCATGGTATATTAGGTAGCCACTAAAAAATGAAAAAGCTCTTTATATAATGATTAAAAATATTCTCCAAGACATATTGTTAAGCGAAGGTAACAAAGCAGTGTGCAGAATTCTCTGTATAGAGGGATTAAATAAACATAACCATATGTGTATATTTGCACAATACATGCATAATGTATCTCTGAAGGCTGTCCAAGAAACCATTGATATTGGTTGCAGAGAATTGATTGGCTAGAGGCAATGGTAAAAGGAGTGCTTTCACTCTAAAATTTTATACATTTTGAATTTTGAACACTGAGACTAGTTTATCTATCATAATTAATTAACTTATCAGTTAACTGAATTCTTTGAAAAGTTATGAGAGACTACTAGTTAAGCATGGCAGGTTGTAAATATCATTTATCTCTATTGCCTCCTGACATCTACTACAGAGATAGAACAAGACATTTTTTTTAAAGTAATAAGTCAGCAAAGAAAGAGATAAGAAGAGATAAGAAGACAGTCTCCAACATAAAATGCCAACAAAATCTTGGAAGGAGAGGGCAGCGGTAAAACCAACCACCCTGGAACTAGGGTCCCAGGATTTCTGAGAGTGAGAATAGGGTGGAACCAAAACACATTTTGTTATTGCTGTTTAGTCTCTAAGTCGTGTCTGACTCTTTTTTGACCCCATGGACTGCAGCTCATGGACAGAGTAGCCTGGCAGGCTGTAGTTCATGGAGTCACAAAGAACTGGACACGACTTAGCAACTGAGTACACACACACACACACACACATATGCATACACACACACACATGTACATGCACACACACGCACAAAACACATGTAGATTACTTGAAAAACTAATCGTAGCATAACTAGGTTATTCAGAAATATTGAGAAAGATAATAGAGGTTACAGGTAAAGGGGTTGAGAGTGGTTGGCTCTGGGAGTTGAAGCTATTAATAAGATACAAATATGTAGGGCAGAGGATTTTTTCTCGTTAAATACTAATAGCTTGAATTTTTAAAATATATACATGTATTACTACTATTATCTCCTTACTTCTTAAGGAAAAAGTGTCTTAGGAAGTTAGTATTATTCAATGTCATGCTAATATATTTGAATTTTGAATTGTCAGTGACACATCTGAGCCTTTACAAAACTAAAAATGACAAAAAATGATCAAAAAGAAATAACGAGGTGTAAATTTACTAAAGAACCAAGAGAAAATTGGGGAAAAAATGGAATGAACTGTTAGTAATACTACAAAAAGATAGTTGGTATTATAGGAAATTTTCCTTTAAATTTTCATTTACAAAATTCTCTGTTCATAAGTAACAGAAAACTTTTATAAACATTTTGTTTTATTATGGGACTATTTTAAATTGAATCTATGCAAGTAAAATTTATCCATATAGTAAAAAAAACATTATTCTCTGTGGTAACATACAATTTGTCCTATCAAAACAAATCTGGAAAAATTCAAAGAAAACTACTAGCATAGTAAAGAAGAACAGAAGCTATCAAAAAGACACTTGATAAAATTCTCTATCAAAGCAGCCTGGTATTGGGAATAAAAAGAAAAGTAAGATATGCTTTCTGTCCTCCAGGAATTTAATGTGATATTTTTAAATTAAAAAAAGGTAAAAGGTAAAATGAATTGTTATTTAACATATGAAAGAATATTTGATAGGAAAATAATATTAAAATCATTCATTCATTGAGCAAATAACTTTGGGATGATGTCTATGAGTCAGATACTTTGAGGTAGTGAACTGGATAATGATGAATAAGACACTGACCCTGAATTCAATAATCATGATTATCATCATAGTCATTACTGTAATAGCTGTCATTTCTTGAGCAATCCTTACCTACTAAAGCTAAAAACCTTAGCTGGCAATAGCGAACAGAGAGAATTTGTAGTCAGGGAAAGGAGTTTCAGAGCTAGGAATTCTCGAGGTGGGGCAGTTACAGGTATGAACACCCGATGGGACATGGCAATCCAAAGCACTGTGACAAAACGGAAACCACTCAAATGCATGACGGCAAACTGAAAGCTACCTAAACATCCCAAATTAGAGTAAGATCAAGTCTGCTACGGCCCACTGAAACAGTGAAGCACCTCCCAGCCATGAAAGAAAGAACTGCAAGGGCCATAAAGATGCTTATATAAAATAATGCCAAGTGGAAAAAATAAAACAATAGATTGCATAAACCCATGTGGAGCCAATTAAAATCTCCATTTGCAACTTGACAATGACATGAAGAAAACAGAGATAAGAAAGACAAGGAGTCAATAGCTTAACAGGTTAAAAAGAGGGTTTTTTTGTTTTTGCTTTTGTTTTAATTTCCTCGTATTACATAAGCATAAACTTTTTTTAAGGAAGGAAAATTATCTTTGGCCATTTCCAAATTATCCCCTCTGCTAAATCAGAAGATTTAGGATAACTCTACAGCTTCCACACACAGCTCATTTTTTTACTCTTGTGCCCACAATTAGCTGTGCTGCATGCAAGGCTAAGGAAACATTTATAAATAACACAGATCTAATAAACTTCTTTTAACCAAATAAACCTCAGTTCAGAAATGCCTGAAAATATCTGAAACAGTAAAGAACAAAAAGCAAAGGTATTGCTTTATTTTATCTTGAATATCCATGGGCTCAATGAGTTTTTAGAGCTGGAAGAGAGTCTACAATTTTAGACTCAGTTCAGTTCAGTTACTCAGTTGTGTCCAGCTCTTTGTGACCCCATGGATGTCAGCACGCCAGGCCTCCTTGTCCATCACCAACTCCTGGGGCTTGCTCAAATGCATGTCCATTGAGTCGGTGATGCCATACAACCATCTCATCTTCTGTCGTTCCCATCTCCTCCTGCCTTCAATCTTTCCCAGCCTCAGGGTCTTTTCACATGAGTCAGTTCTTCATATCAGGTGGCCCAACTATTGGAGTTTCAGCTTCAGCATCAGTCCTCCCAATGAATTTCCTTTAGGACTGATTTCCTTTAGGACTGATTTCCTTTAGAATGGAATGGTTGGATCTCCTTGCAGTCCAAGGGACTCTCAAGAGTCTTCTGTAACACCACAGTTCAAAAGCATCAAGTCTTCGGCACTCAGCTTTCTTTACAGTCCAACTCTCACATCCATACATGACTACTGGAAAATTCGTAGCTTTGACTAGACAGAACTTTGTCAAGTAAGTAATGTCTCTGCTTTTTAATATGCTGTCTAGGTTTGTCACAGCTTTTCTTCCAAGGAGCCAGTGTCTTTTAATTTCATGGCTGCAATCAGCATCTGCAGTGATTTTGGAGCCCAAGAAAATAAACTCTGTCACTGTTTCCATTGTTTCCCCATCTATTTGCCTTGAAGTGATGGGACCAGATGCCATGACTTTTGCTCTTTGAATGTCGAGTTTTAAACCTTTTTTCACTCTCCTCTTTCACTTTCACCATGAGGTTCTTCAGTTCCTCTTCTCTTTCTGCCATAAGGGTGGTGTCAACTACATATCTGAGGTTATTGATATTTCTCCCGGCAATCTTGATTCCAGCTTGTGCTTCATCCAGCCTGTACATTTCACATGATGTACTCTACATACAAGTTAAATAAGCAGGGTGACAATATACAGGGTTGGCGTATTCCTTTCCTTGTTTGGAAGCAGTTCATTGTTCCATGTCTGTTTTAACTGTTGCTTCTTGACCTGCATACAGATTTCTCAGGAGGCAGGTCAGGTGATCTGGTATTCCCATCTCTTTCAGAATTTTCCGCTGTTTGCTGTGATCCACACAGTGAGAGGTTTTGTTGTAGGTATTAAAGCAGAAGTAAATGTTTTTTCTGGAACTCTCTTGCTTTTTCTATGATACAACAGATGTTGGCAATTTGATTTCTGGTTCCTCTGCCTTTGCTAAAACCAGCTTGAACATCTGGAATTTCTCGGTTCACGTACTGTTGAAGCCTGGCTTGGATAATTTTGAGCATTACTTTGCCAGCATGTGAGATGAGTGCAAGTGTGTGGTAGTTTGAACACTCATTGGCATTTCCTTTTTTGGGGTTGGAATGAAAAATGACTTTTTCCAGTTTTGTGGCCACTGCTGAGTTTTCCAAATTTGCTGGCATATTGAGTGCAGCACTTTCACAGCATCATTTTTTAGGATTTGAAATAGCTCAGCTGGAATTCCATCACCTCCACTAGCTTTGTTCATAGTGATGCTTCCTAAGGCCCACTTGACTTCAGACTCCAGGATGTCTGACTCTAGGTGAATGTTCACACCATCATGGTTATCTGGGTCATTAAGATCTTTTTGACTAAGATCATTTTAGACTAGTGAATTTTAAATTCTGTCCCACATAGCTGGCTTAGCTACCACCTTTATGAGAATAGGATAACAGGTGAACAAGCAAACTCAGTTTATTTGTCTCTGCCTGCCTCCCACATCTTCCTCTGGTGCTTCAAATACACAAACAATTCAACCAGAGCAGGTTTGTTAATATCTGCTTCATATCTCGGATTTCCAAACCTGGCAGCATATGAAAATCAAATAAGCAGATTTTAAAACATAAGAGTCCTGGAATGGACTCTTCACCCCAGACATACTAAATCAGAATTTCTAATAACAGAGTCCAACAATTAGTATCTTGTTAAGGGTCTTCATTTAATTCTGATATGATCCAAATACAAAAAAATAAAAACTCTACAGAATACTAAAAAGATTCATAAAGCTTTGCTGGAATGTTTCTAGTTATGGGAGCATTTTCCCCCACAGAAAAAGCTCAGTTCCCTTGACCAGGGATTGAACCCAGGCCCTCAGCAGTGAGAGCATGAAGTCCTAACCATTGGACAGCTGGGAAATTCCCCAGAGAGCATGTTTAGTTACTAACAGAGAATTGGGGATGTCCCTGAAGCTCAGATGGTAAAGAATCTGCCTGCAATGCAGGAGACCTGGGTTCGATCCCTGGGTCTGGAAGATCCCCTGGAGAAGGAAATGGCAATCCACTCCAGTATTTTTGCCTGGAGAATTTCATGCATAGAGGAGCCTGGTGGACTATAGTCCTTTGGGTTGCAGAGTCTGACACGACTGGGTGACTAACACACACACACAATAGAGAATTAACTTTCCATCTAATCCTATGCAGAACCAGTGAGCTCCCTCATTCTGGACAAGCAGTGTGACAAAGCTGCCTCCTCCCACATATGTTGTCTCTCTTCCTTTTGCTAACCAGTTTCATCCCCTTTGCCACAGTGGTCAACCACGTTCAAAAATCAGTCAGTCATAATTCCTCAACTCCTGGCCAGGGCTGGTGACTCAAGCCAATCCACTCAGGGTACTTCTCCAAGACTTTTAAAAGCTAAAGCCAGAAGTGAGACTCTTTTCTCTGAAGTCACAGGGCTTATGTTGTTCAGTCACTAAGACATGTTCTGACTCTACGACTCCATGGACTGTAGCATACCAGGCTCCTCTGTCCCCCACTATATCCAAGAGTTTATTCAAATTCATGCCCATTGAGTCAGTGATGCTATCTAATTATCTCTTCTTCTGTCCCCTTCTCCTTTTGCCTTTAACCTTTCCCAGCATCAAGGTCTTTTCCAGTGAGTCGGCTCTTCATATCAAGTGGCCAAAGTATCAGCATCAGTCCTTCCAATGAATATTCAGGATTTATTTCCTTTAGGGTTGACTGATTTTATCTCCTTGCAGTTCCAAGGGACTCTCAAGAGTCTTCTCCAGCACCACAATTTGAAAGCATCCATTCTTTGGCAATCAGTCTTTTTTAGGGTCCAACTCTCACATCTGTACATGACAACTGGAAAACTCAAAGCTTTGACTATACAGACCTTTGTTGGCAAAGTGATGTTTCTGTTTTTAAATATGCTATCTAGGTCTGTAACAGCTTTGTGAAAATATAAATCTAGGGCTACTGGTAGCCATGTGTTTGGCCTCATTGTAGTGGATGCTGTGATGGGCCAACAGACATGCTACCAGATTTAGGACTGACACATTGCATTTACTCCCCCTAATGCTGTGAGTGTTGCCTGCTGGGGGCTTACAGCTGAGCCTTTCCTCTGAGCTAAAGGAACTCATGATATGCCCTGTTAAGCATGATACACCCTCTCCAGGTACAACCAGCCTATATCCAGTGACTGGCTAATACAGAGTATAAAGACTTGGCTCTTGTGCCTCAAACCTGACAATCCTGAAGACTTTCTCGGCTTCAGAGCCCCTAAGTGGTAAGGGGGCTAAGGCCTTTGCTGTGAAGGCACTGCAGCCCAACTTTTCCTTTAAGCCAACCCCACTTCCTTCATTTTTCCACAGCTGTTGTTCTGAAAAACACTACAAACAAATCTCCATCTTAGAGTGTTTTCCCAGAAAACCCGGCCTATGTCACTATGGAGGAACCCTAACTGCAGAAGGAGGAAATGAGGCTGAGCAGTGACAGCTGAGATGGGAGACACCCAGAGGGACCCCAAATAAAACTGGTTCCCCAGTTCTCTGTGACTTTCTAACTGTGTGTAATCACAGCTGGTATCTTGCCATCCTGATCATGGGATGCTCAGGCGTCAATGTAATTGTCCATATGTAGACCTGTTAGGCTAGAGTATGAGAAATTTTACACTGATTGTACTTCTATTAATTTAGCTGAAGATTAGCTCAGCTTTTTAGCAGCCCAAAAATCTAGTTGGTTTATTAGCACTTGTGTTTACCAAAGACTCCTACATCACTTTCTGTCAAGCCAGCAATTGCACTCAGCATCCAAACATCATTTACTCTTCTCAAAAAGCTGCCTCAGCTTTATGACTGGCAATATTTCTTATCCCTTCTAAACACATGCCCCAAATGTGAGTCAAGATGTGAAAGGGGTGTCAGGGAAGAGGAGGTGGTAATGTTGCTTTTTTGAGGTTTGTAATATTGAAGCAGTAAATATTGAGAACACACTTCTTTCTGAAACTGCACACACTATTCACCCATTCTATGCTCAAACACCTTGAGACTTGTAGAGGACTTTTTATAATGACTTGAAATTCTTATAGTTCTTATTTAGAACTTTTAATCAAATCTAACGTGTGTTGTGTATTTGACAAAAATCCCAGAACATTGACTTTTCCCATAATGTAACTATATTTGACAATTAGATGCGCTGGTGATCAAGTCCCACTGAGAAAATTGAAGTGGTGACAGATTTGGGACAAATTTATTTTCTTTAATTTCTAATTATGAAATGTTTGGAGTTAAAGGGAACGTTAGAGACCATCTAGTACCTGAATGACAGACACCCACCTTCCCTGACACTCTTGTTCCTAGAACCAGAGGTGAACATTGTTAACTGAATTCATCAATCTGCACACAGAGCCTGAGTGCTCAGAGTCTTCTTCCCTGGAACCCAAATCATGCCCCATAGTTCTTAGCATGCCACATCAGACAGCAACCACCAATTAACTGTTTCTGGCAAGTTAGACAAACTTTATTTTCTCCGTCTGTCCCAATCACTCTGCTCTCTTAAAGCCATGAAATCATTGACCATAATTTATATAATGGTTAATAATTGAGCTTAAACTCCTGGTTCCCTATTCAATGTTCTCCCCATTTTCCCCCTTCTGAAAATTCTCCAATCTTTTCAATTATTATAACCCTGAAAACTGGTCAGGTATGCAGAATTCTGGCCTAACTTCAACAGGCGTGTCTTCCAGTACTGAATGTCTACATAGCTATTCCTCAGCACACTCATGATGCATATGGGAACATGGAGACCATCTGGAGGAGAAGTGGTGGAGCTAGGGCTCAGTACCCATGGGCCTCACACAATTCAATAATAATAATAAAACACTAAGGCAAATAAGAACATGCCCTGTACCCAGTGACTCACAGCTCTAAGCTAATCCCACAATAGCCCCACCTCACTATTAAAAACTTGAGAGAGAGAGGGGAAAATACAATTCCATGTATGTCCATCTGTTTGGTAACCACAACAACCAGCCATAAATGGAAAGTGGCTCCTGGTGAATGGTTTTCTTTGCAGTTGAAGCCATCCCTGTGGCTCCTGAGTTATTACCTGGGGGCTTAAAGAAGCAAGTGGCCCTTGAGGTATTTGGTCCTCTTAAAATTCTACATGTCTCTAGCACCAGGACCATTTTCCTCATGCCAAAGAATGGCAGAGTTGTAGGGAGGATGGAAAATAACTGTCTGGCATGAGGCGCCCTGGGAGCCAGTCAGAAATTACAGGATGATGTGTCAGGGTCCAGGAAAAGATGGGTGTGCTGATTGTGTCATGCTTTCTCCTTGGCACAGAAACAACACACCTGAGTCTCCACACCACCCCCTCCAGAGGGTCTGAATGCAACAGAGGAATGAATCTTAGGGGTATCAAACACAATCCCATCACTTAACAGATGAGAGTGAGGCACAGAGAGGAGAAGAGACTGGCCAAGGGGCACACAGCAAGTACAACTCATGTTTTTCCAAGGGCGAGTTTTTGAGAAGTAACAAGAAAGGAGCTAGGACCATGTAAACAATGGAAGCAATGATAAACTGAAATAATTTGTCCAGTGAAACACCACTTGGTCTTTACAGAGCTGCTCTCTATGGAAAGCAGAAGTCCCATCCCTAACCCCTACCCCGCTAATGGGTCTCCTTTCTTTCCCAGCTGACTCTTACTGAGGCAAAACGCTAGCCACAAAGTGACTCACTTTGGAAGTGGACTTTGTGACTCAGACTCTGCTTTCTAAACACTAGACCCACATCCTAAAGACTAGGGATTTTACTAGATCTGCAACAAGCTGGCAAGAGGTTGTCCTTGCCAATGCAAGGACATTGTCCTTGCATTAAAGATAAACAGGTGGTTTGTGAACCAGCAAGAGTGTATGATACAAAAGAAGGAATTCATAATTAATTTACTGATCTTAAACTAGGATCAATGCTCAGATGCACAATGTCTTATAATTCTCATAACAACTCCATGAGTTAAAATGATTCTTCTATGTTTTCAGAAGCTAAGGGGCAGAGATTGTAAGTAACTGGAAATGGAGTTTTGAAGAGGTTAGGTGAGTTGCCCAAGTGGGTAGAGCCAGGATTCCAAGACAAGTCATCCTGGTTTCCTCTGTCCTCCACCCTTGCTTCCCAAACCCCACACCCTACTATAGCACTTTTCATATGATCAAGGCATAATCACCTCTCTTATTTTATGAACACAGCAGTTCTTTGATGGTTGTTAGCAGAGTACTTTTCACATTAAAACATTTTTGAGATAGAAAATCCATGTGACCTTGAACAAATTACCTCTTTTATGTGGTTGAAGTCTTCCTCATCTATAATACAGGAGTAATAAACTCATCTACTTGATGGGTTTGCTTTAAAAATGAAATAAGATAATGTAAGCAGAAAAGCACTTTGTATAAATTGCTAAGTGTCATTCAGCGAAAAGTGAATAAGAGAATGACAGAGATGGGAAAAGGACAAGCCAAAAGCTAACCCAATGAGCTAGGTCTAGTATTAATATAAAATCATTCTTGGCTTACACCAAGTAATAATAGTAATAGACAATATCTACATAATACTTAAAGTTCTATGGCCTATATCAAGTTTTTGGAACATAATTCTGTTTAAACCAATAACCAGCAGCCATAGTTTGAATTTTTTCCCTTTATTTTATATAGTTATTTATAGTTTTCCGGATGCTAATGTATATGTTAGGGAAATTGCAGCAGCCCTACATGAGAAACTTCACTTAATTCTAACAATGCTCTTCTGAAGTGGGTGCTGGTTGTCATAGAAACTGAGGCATGAGGATTCCTGGCCCCTGGCTCCACAGCCAGTAAGGGGAGGAGCTGAGTTTGAACCTCAATCTGCTCTGCCTCTCAGATCCACTGAGGACCCTGCTTTCATGGAGTCACAACCTTAATGAACCCTAAGCAGATCCAGATCTCAGAATTCCCTACTCAGGAAAAATCAATGCTCAGTCTACAAGAGAGAGACTGGAAACCCCTTCCCCAAAGTCTAAAAAGACTGCCCTAGAGATGAGGCTAAAAGCCTTCCTGTGTGTCTCCAGGCTTTGTCTCAAATGTCTTTCTCTGCCCTGCTGTGGAGAATCCCCAGTGCTGCTCTGAGTTAGGTCTCCTTTTTCTTTCTATTTTTCTACCCCATATATTTTCCCACAGGGCTTTTTTTGGACCTCTCTCCTAAAAGCCTCAACTCGCCCTTCAGTACTCTGCTTTCTCCTTTACCCCCAACTCCACTTTCCAGTTCTTCTCTCAGCCTATGACTTATTCCTCAGTTAACTCCAGCCTCACACCTGCATCCACCACAGCCCTCCCTGTCCTTGGACAGCCTGCAGCAAAAGGTATGGGGAGTGGGTTCTAGATTCTGATCCTGAACCAAAATCTAGACTCTGCTGTTAGTTGTTGTGTGACCCTGGACAAGCAAACTTTATTACTTGGTCTTTATGTAAAACTCAAAGAATATGTCTTACAGAACCATTATGAACATTAAAGGAGATAATACTTGACAAGGGCATATAATCTGATGACTAGTATCAATGTGCTTTTATGTATATCTAACTCAATCATTGGTATTACTCTTCTCCCATTCTTCTTTCAGTCTCTGGGGAAGCATTTTTCTCTCTCTTTTTCTTCTCTCAAGCCAAACCATCCATTTCTTCAATCCTTTCCACCTTCCTGCAGGAACCTAGTCCCAGATCTACTCTCCTTCTTCTCAGCATCATTTACTTCCTCTCCTACTCACACTCACTCCTCCTTTTGGACACCCATCTCTGTTACAGACACCATGACCCCCTGCTGGTAGCCCAGGCTGAACACCTGACAATCCATCTTTGTCCTTTGCCTCTGCTTTACTCATTCATGGTCACCAAGTTCCCTGATTCTTCCCATGTTGTCTCCCTGGCTTTTCTCTCCTTGCACATCTCACAATCATCCTGGCTATCAATCTCCCTTCTTTCATCACCACATCTCTCCCTTTTTGATCTTGCCCCTTTTCTCTCCATATTGTCCATCCTTGGCGAGCCCTCTCCTCTCCCTGTATGGCAGGTAGTATTTATCCTTCAGAGCAAGACTTGCCAGGGGTCTCATCATTTAGAGTCCATGTTCAAGTCTTCCTAATTTTCAAATGATACGATTATACATTTATGCTTTTTCACTGACAAAATCATCTCAAGTACATGTCTCATATGTCTACATACAATGCCTTATAGAGTGCCAAACACAGGAAAATTTTCTGCAAATATGCACTGATTGATTGGTAAAGGATCTATCTGCAAGCTTTAGGAAAAATGAAGCATCTGAATAATAGCTAACATTTTCTCCATCTTTATTATGTGCTAGGCAATGGAATAAGTGCAGGAAAAATAAAATAAAATGAAAGAATAGTATCTATGTGCCCAACATCTTATACACATTGTTCATTTAATCTTCATAATAGCCATATGGAGCAAGTATACACCCATTATATCCGTTTTGTAAACGTGGTCCACTGTCACAGCAGAAATGAGTATTAGGGCTGGGCACACTTCGATTTACCAGTTAATTCAACTCAGTGTTTATTAAGGCCTCTCATCTCCATTTTTTCCCCAAGACTCACTCAAGATCTACAGAATCTTAAAAATGACTTTAGGATGCTTTAGGAAGTCAGGTGACTATGTAGTCTAAGGTTTTCTAGCCTCAGTACCTTTGTCCCACTGCCTGCAAACCAGAAAATGCCTAAAATTCAATACAAACAACAGTAAAGAACCCCTACAGCTATATTTAGGAGCCATGGAGACCATAGATTTTTCATAAGGAACAAAGTTGGCATGCTGAAGGTTAAAATTGCATTTCACCTTTAAAAATAATAATAGTAAACATAATAAAGCTTTCATTACTATCAAACTGAAATACTCTAAAGAAAGTTAAGTATCTCCAAGTTTTAGTGAGTTGTGCTAATCAGAACTAGGAGGAATCAAGTTTATGGTGCCTTTTATTTTTAAAGTCCTGTACTTGTGCCAGTGGAATGATAAATAAAATACTTTTCCTTTCTTCCCAAATGTATAGTCTAGCAGTTGGGTTACTGAGCTAAGTGAAATAATAAAAATACTCAGGCAGTCCTATCTATTAAAACAATCAGCTGTGCGGGAGACAAACATAGAGGAACAGTCATTTCACTAACCCATCCAAATGACCATTTGAACCTTGACTAAGCATTTTTATTTATTCACTTATCCCAAAAATATTTCTTGAATTCCTACTATGTGCCAGCCATTCTTCCAGGCTCTGGGGATAGAGTGATGAAGAAGGGAAGCAAAGTCCCTTCCATTTTGGGTCTTACATTCTTGTGGGAGAGGAAGACAAGAAATAAATAATGATTGTATTGTACAACAGAAGTAGTGGCAAAACTGTGGAGAAAAAGCAGCAGTTTATGGAGCCAGAAAGTAGCCAATGGAGGGACTAGGGCTTGAGGTCCATAGGTCTAGGATGACTTCACTGTGAAGATGATCTCTGAGAGAATCCTGGGCAAAGAAAGGGAGTGAGCCATGTGGGGGATGTGAGCATCCCAGGTGGAGGGGAGAGCAAGTGCAAAGACCCCCCCAAACAAGAGTAAACTGGCATCCTTGACGGAAAGCCAGCGTGACTGGAAAGATGTAAGAAGGGGATGAAAATCAGGTTGGAGAAGCAGATAGAGCCGATCACTGGGCTCCAGGGAGGCTCTGTTCTCCTATGCATGGTTTGTAACATCATTGAAGGGTTCTGAGCAGAGGAAGATCATGAAATCTACACTCTAAAAAGACTACTTGGACTTCCCTGGTGGTCTGGTAGTTATGAATCTGCCTGCCAATTCAGGGGACATGGGTTCGATCCCTGGTCCAGGAAGATACCACATGCCATGGGGCAACTTGACTCATATACAACAACTACTGAGCCCACTTGCCCTAGAGCCTATGCTTTTCAACTAGAGAAGCCTCAGCAATGAGAAACTCATGCACTGCAACTAGAGAGTAGCCTCTGCTCACCACAATTAAGAGAAAGCCCATGTGCAACAACAAAGACCCAGTGCAGCCATAAATAAATAAATTTATTTTTTAAAAGACTACTGTATAACTGATTGTTACTGATTGTTTCATGGACAGAGCTGTCCATGAAAGACCAGGTGATTTCTAAAATAATAATAAAGTTTTGTGCTTGTCATGGTCCTTCTGAGATGGTCTCGGATCATGGATACCAGTGCAGAAAAGACACAGGAAGGAGGAAGCCACTTTTTGTGATGGCAAATACATGTGGTGAGGTAGGCAGAAGCCAGTAAGCAGTGTAACGTAGTATTTCCCAAAGAATCTTATGCTAACAGTAGTTTCAAGGTGTGTGAATAAATGTTACGCAGTAAATGGCAGGGTCAGCCTGAGAAATGCTCCATTTCCCTTTTCACTAGAGCTTTCTTAGAATCTTCAGGGAGCTCATTTGCATGAGGACTCTAACAAGACCAAAGTTGGCAGGGTTCTCTGATCTAATTCAACCTCAGGACTCTTCACCTAAAACATGCATTGGAAAACCCAAGGGTAACAACTTCAGCTTAAAACCAGCTAAGACCTATTTGGAGGGATGTAATGAGTAATACGGAGAAGGCAATGGCAACCCACTCCAGTACTCTTACCTAGCAAATCCCATGGATGGAGGAGCCTTGTAGGCTGCAGTCCATGGGGTCATTAAGAGTCAGACACGACTGAGTGACTTCACTTTCACTTTTCACTTTCATGCATTGGAGAAAAATGGCAACCCACTCCAGTGGAGAATCCCAGGGACGGGGGAGCCTGGTGGGCTACTGTCTATGGGGTCGCACAGAGTCAGACACGACTGAAGCGACTTAGCAGCAGCAGCAGCAGCAGCAATGAGTAATAGATCTTGAATCCAGGGGTTGGGCATTTTGGGTTAATATAAGGCTAGTGTAAACTTACCAGAGCTCATAACAAATAAAAACATGAAGGTCACTTTTGGTGTCCTGTTTAGAACCATAGGTAGAGCAAAGGTCTCCAAACATTCCAGAGAGTTTGCAAGATGATCCACTGGAATGTGGGAAGAAAAAATATCATGTTGGTTTTATACTGTTTCAAAAACCCATAAAAGAAGTTAATATTCTAATGCTTAATACATGGATTGAAAGTAGCACATATGATTTATAAATAAATACATTGGGTTTGAATGTTCAAAAATGTTATGGATAAGGATGTATGTCTGATCACAAAAATCTTGGAGGCTGCTAGAGTAGATAACTGGAAAAAGAAATGCATGGTGCTTGCATCAAGATATGGTTGTGAAAGTGAAGAAGGACTAAAAGGATGGGAGTGGCATTTGGCAGGAGAGGCTATTAGGGAGCTAGAGGTGATCAGCAGCAGCAGCTATGACACAGTGGGTGTAGAATGGAATGAATGATGACTCCAAGGCTAGGAGCTCTGGAGATGACTGAAGTTTCTGTTGGGGATATTGAGAAAGAATAGAACAAAAAGGCCAATCAATCATTATGCAACCTTAACTGTATGCAACACTAACTGTAGTATTTAGCCCAGACCACTCTCCAGACTATTATAAGTGTTCAATATGTGTTGGCAAGATAAATGAATGAGTGAATGAGTATATGCAGAGGACTCAGCAAAAAAATATAGAGCAGGAAAATCTGGGCAAAATGAAAATAATCTAGATTAAGATCTCACACTATTATCATTTCCTTAAAAATTATAAAATATCTCTGATATTTACTAAATTGTTTTAACATGTGATCAAAACTATTTTCAAAAGAACAATCTCATGAACATATCTGTTTTTAGGATAGCCTTTATAAAGTTATGTCATATATATTCATTGTAGAAAAATCAGAAAATGTAGCTAAAATCAAAAAAAGGGGGAAAAAAATAAAACTTATCATATCACCACCCAGAAATAACCTATACCTATTTTTACAAAAATGTGCTTAGACTATATACACTACTTTGTAATTTTCACTCAATGATATGTTCTGAGTATCTATGCAGGGCAATGAATGGGCTTCCGTGAAGTCATTTTCAACACATTCCATCAAATAGAGCTAACAACCAATGCTCAATCAACCCTCTATTACTAGTTTAGAAAGTTCATTTTTGCTAGTTTGTTTCATTATAAAGGTGCTGCAATAAAGACACAGCAATGATATCTTATCTTTATTCTTAATTAGTTCCACAGACATAATACCTAGAGGTTGAGTTACTGAGTCATTTTAAACATCTTTGATTTACATTTTCAAATTGTTCTGTGGCAATTTTGAATGAGATTTCATAACTTTTGTGAACTCTTTAGCTTACACTGCACTTTCTCCTATACTCAGACCCTACTTGATTTCTGCAGCAACCCCATGAGCAGGTCTTGCTGTCCATATTCAACAGATTAAAAGAATTTCTCAGAAGTCATGAGCCTTTCTCAAGGTTACTCAGCACTCACACTGAACTCCCATGAAGGCCCTCTCTACATCACTGCATGAAATGACAACATGTCAACGAAAAATATAGTACCCTGATCTGTATTTTCCTCTTCAACAGCAAAACACACTAGCTCAAGTTTCTAATGAGGGTGTTTCAAAATTAAACAATACTAGATATTGCCTATTTGACATGAATTCTCTTTCCTTGTAGAGTTTTCTTGATATCTTGCCAAATAAATAAACTTTGTTCTTGAGTCAGTCCCTTTGATAAAATACAGTTGTTTATAGCTGGTGCTTAGTTGCTGGTACCTTGTGGTGTTTGAATATTCTTGTTTACATTTAAGCAGAAAAAGGATCAGAGAAATACAGAGCTCAAAAGAGCTTTGCAGATCATTGCAACTACACCCTAGCTAGTGGAGAGAAGAAAGTCTATGTCTGATTGGGAAATGACTTACCCAAGGTTACACAGTCAGTTGAATAGCACAGACTCAGAGAAGAGTCTCCCAATCCCCAGTCAGAACTCTAGTTAGCATCACAGATTCTTGTGATTGGTTTATACCTAAAAATCATAGTCTATACACATAATTCAGCAGTTGAAAAAACTGAGACACAGCAAGGGGAAGTAACTTACTCAATGATACACAAGAAATTAATAGTAGAACTTTATATGACCCAGGTATCCTGATTTCCAGTTAAGAGGCTGATCCCAGACTCTACTCTGACCCAGTAGAATCCACACCAGGACCAAAAGCCAGGACCAGGGTGGGTTGGATGAGGCAGTCACCTAAAGGGCACCTTTTAATGGAACACTAAGATAATATTTTCATGCAATATTTTTTAAAAATCAAAATTAGTACAGAACATTTAAAAGGAACAAAATATTTATATTTTAAATCAAGATAGTATCCAACCTTGCTTTTGCATGATTCACTTCACTCACCTCACTCTAATTCTGGTCTTTATTTAAAATCTGGATAGTTTGCTCATCATGGATATGTTTGCATTAATTTGTGCCCAAAGTGAATGCCTCATTCACCCCACCCTCATTCCAGCCCTGTCTGGGGACCTCCACCTGGGTCTGAAGAGACCTTACAAGTAAGTCTCCAGTGCTGGGACGTATTGCTCATAAGGAGCTACAGGCTTATGATTAACGGGACCAATTGCTTGGACAGAATAGACCTTTAACTGGGTCCTGGGGTCACGGGAAAATGGCAACTAAAGAAATTGTTTCTGGACCTAAAGTTGTTAATAACTTAATTTCTCATGATACTGGCTTGAGCCCTTCAAAGATTAACCATTTAGCAATCTGTAAAGTTTGGTACTTAATTTCATAAATCAGCTGTTAAAGCCCTGGGTGTGATGAACTGGTTTGTCAACTAGTATGAAAGAAATATAGACCTACATTTTAATTGACCACAAGCTCAACATGAGCCCATGATGAGAGGTGACTGCCAGAGACACAAATAGAATCTTGGGTTGTACACATGGGCTCACAGTATTCAGGAGCTGAGAGCCTAATTCCATGGGAAGTCAAAGCCAAGAGAACATATTTTGGACTCTGCAGGAAAGGCTCAGGGCTGTTATTTAAGGCTGGAAGGGTGCTTGTTATGGCTTGAATTGTGTTCCCCACATAAGAAGTTGAAGTCCTAATCCCCAGTATCTGTGAATGGGACCTTATTTAGAAACCAGGTCTTTGCCAATTAGAAAGTTATGGTTAAGGTCATTAGGACAGATCCTAATTGGGTATGACTGGCATCCTTACGAAAAAGGAAACTTGGACACAGAAACAAACACACACACTGGGGAAACATCATATGATGATGAAGGCAGAGATCAGGATGAAGTATCTACAAGCCAAGGGATGCCAGAGATTGCCACCAAGCTGAGAGGAAAGAGGAGCAAATTCCTCCTCAAAATACTCAGAAAGAATTAACCCCTTTGATCTTGGGCTTCCAGCCTCCCAAACTGTGAGACAATGAATTTTTATTTTAAGACACCCAGTTTATGACTGTTCAGGGAAATTAATACAGTGGTTTGGACAGCATATGGCTCAGAAGCACCCTTGTCTCTCAGAGAATTGGGACAACTCCTCCTTTCAGATTCTAATAGACAAAGTCATTCTAAGGTTCATCACAGTGCTCAACACAGTCATTGACATGCGGTGACTGTTCGTTAAGAAAAAAATGAATTTCCAAACAATCGACTATTGTTAGGAGGTAAAAAAAGAAAAGGTTGATATACCAGGTCACCTTCCTTCAACTTCACACTCATATTAAGTATGAACCATTTTAACCTCATTCTATTTTCAGGATATGAATCATAGGATGCCAGACACATGTCCTGGATATTACGGAGTTCAGCTCTCCACTCTACAGATGAGGAAAATCAGATTTTATTGAGGAAGGGACTAGTTCTTTCCATATGCATGTCTCCCTTCCATTTGGTGGAATCCTTTCTCTTTCATCATTACATTAACATATCTTCTAGTACTCTGCTGTCATTGACAGCTTAAAAGTTAAGTGAGAAATCATTCCAGTTCACCAGAACTTAGGAAAGATATGATGTCCATGGGTGGTTCTCCTATAAGAATAGAAATATCTAATATTTAGGGGGAATTTATTTACGCCAGGCTACCTGCTGAAAGTACTTCAATTGAATTATCACATTTAAGGCTCACAGCAATGCTACTAGGTAGGTTTTATTTTTTCCCTGACTTACAGGTAAGTAAAAACAAATTCAGAGATGTAAAACAACAACTCTCAAGTGATAGAGTTTAGATTTAAATCAAAGTCTGGGCTTTGAGGTCCACGTTCTTAACCCACTCTGCTGTGCTGGGACTGAACAGGCTTGTGAGATCATATAAAGCAGTGGAAAGAGGTCTCAGCCTGATCAGGGAATTTAGGGGACATCTGGGCCTAGCCATGAACCTGCTTGGAACCTCAAGCATATCTTTGAACCTCCCTAGGCCCTAATTACCTCATCTGCAAATCCAAATGACTGGATGTTGAGATTTTTCTCAGTGAGCCATAGCTTTATTCATTAATTCCACAAATATTTATTGCATGTTCATTATGTGCCAGCACCATTCCAGACACTGAGAATATGACAATAACCAATATAAACAAAATTCTTATATTCGTGGAGCCTGTATTTTAGGTGTGTTGAGGGGGTGAGGAAGACAGAATAAAAAAGTTGAAAGTTTCAGAAAAAGATAAGCCCATGAAGAAAATAAAGCAAGGACAGAGATTGAAAGTGACAAACTATTGAAAATGCCTAAAAGTTAGATGCTTATGGAAGCTTGGTTTAGGTCTGTCCTCTCTGTCAATAAATCATGAGTCTAGCTTCATAATTTAATTTTAGTATAATGTGGTCTCAAATTATATAATTTGCTCAGATTTAATCATAAATATTAATTGTTTTAAGTCTATTTGAGAGACTCCTGGCCAGAGTAGGTTACAGAAAAGAAGAAACAATGGATGGTATTTTAGTCAATTGGGTTAAAAATATCTTTACTGAAAGATTGCAGATGATCTGGGGTCATTCAGATGGCATTTGATCCAAGAAATGGTCTTTGAGGTTCACAGATTCTACCTCTTACAGATCTCTAATATTCATTCACTTCTCTCCATGTTCACCACCATTGCTCACGTCCAGGCCACCACCATCCTTCATCTCTGCCTACATGCTCACCCTCTTCCAATTCATTCTCCAAACTGTGGCCAGGGTTATATTTCTAAAATGAAAATTTTATCATGTTACTGTTCTCCTGAAATCCCCTGAATGGTGGCTACATAGCTCATAATGGTGGTGGTTGCAAATTTATATGCATTTGCCAAAAGTCATAGAACTGCACAACTAAAGAGAGTAAATTTTACTGTGTGTAAACTACATCTCAATAAATCTGACTTTAAAAATCTCTGTCATAGGCATTGCTCGCCAGGTAAAAATTGAACTTTTCACAGGGTGATGGTATTACATAGTAGGTTAGATATTTCTTCTCAGCCTGGATTCAAAGTCCAGCCTCATAATATCACTTACTAACTGTGTAATCTTAAACCCCTTATTTGTCAAAATGAGGTAATAACACTACCTACATCTTAGAGTTGTCATAAAGTTTAAATGAGCTAACTCCTATAAAGCACTTAGAACAGGCTCTGTTAAATATATAGTATTGCTAACAAACCTTATAATACTCTTCAAGGTTAGAACCTGTATTAGTTTGAAAGTGTTGCCATAACAAAGCACCATGAACTCAGTGGTTTAAGCAACAGAAATTTTTGCCTCACGGTTCTGGAGGCTAAAAGTTCAAGATCAAGACGTTGGCAAGGTGTTACCAAGATGTTGGCAAGATCAAGATGTTGGCTCCTCCTGAGAGCTGGGAGGGAGAATCTGTCCCAGGCCTCTCTCCTAAATTCTGGTGGTTTTCTGGCACTCTGTCATTCCTTGGCTTACCAGTACATCACCTTGATATCTGCCTTAATCTTTTCATGGCATTTTTACTGTCTCCAAATTTCTCCCTTTTTATAAGGATGCCACATCACTCAGGGTGTTTCTACTCTGCCATCTTGGCCGCATCTCTCCCTTGATGGAGATAGCATTTTAGTTTCACCTTAATATTTGCCCTTTGGTATTTTAATGGTGCTGTCCCATTTTCATGTCTAATTTCTGATACAGACTCTGGGGTTTATCTAATTGTTTTATATATATTTATACATATATATATATATATACACACACACACACATATATATATATATACACACACACACACTCTGGCTTCTTTTCAGATTTTTCTTTATCACTGGTGCTCAGCAATTGGATTTTGATATGTTTTAGTGCAATTTTTTTGTTTGTTTGTTCTTCTTGCTTTTTTCTTCCTTTTATATTCTTGGATGTATAGGTCTAAAATTTCCTCAAGTATGGAAAATTTGTGAGAATTTTTTTTTTATTTCTGTCTACATTTATTTTTTCCTTTTCTTACTCCTATTACATGTGTGTCTGGAGGCTTAATATTTTCCCACAAGCAAATAAGACAGCTTTTTTTCCCCCCTCTCAGTCGTTTTCTTTCTGTGCTTCCGTGTAGTCATGTGGTTTCTATTACTATGTCTTCGTGGTTACTAATCTTTTATTTCTGCAATATGTTACCTGTTCTTAAATCACCCTGTTATTTTTGTATTTGATATGCTATATTTTTTTTTTGAGAAGGAAAAGGCAACCCACTCCAGTATTCTTGCCTGGAGAATCCCATGGACAGAGGAGCCTGGTGGGCTGCTGTTCATGGGGTCGCAAAGAGTTGGACATGACTGAGTGGCTAAGCATTCATATTGTAGGGATCTACCTTATTCCAGTATGACCTCATTTTAATCTAACTAATTGCGTCTATAGCGATCCTATTTCCAAATAAGGTCACATTGTGAGATTGGAACTTCAGCATATAAATTTTGGGGAGATAAAATTCAATCTATAACAGGCCCTGACATGTTCTCTTGCCATTTTTGCCCATAATCTCTCTTCCAACAAACTACAACAGTCACCAATTTGTTTGGCAAACTCTTACTCATCCCTTAAGTTTCAGTTAGATAGTGCTTTCTTGGAGAACTCCTCCCTAACATTTTGCAAATCCATCAGTTATAGTAGAGCGTTTTCCATATTCTTCTAGTGTCCCTGTGCTTATGACTCCCACAAACCTTATCTCTTCTCACTGGACTTGCCTGTTTACTGCTCGTCTTACCACAAGACTTCAAGAATCTTCTCAACAAAAATTCCCTAAAATTATTTCTCAGAACACAATTTTTTGTTGAATTAATGAATGTTAAGATCTTTTCCCAGATTCTGGGCATCACCTATTTTGTTTCTGTGGATGTTTAGAAGAAGAAATTTGCAAAAAAATAAAAAATAGAAAACAAAATTTTTAAAGCAGCATATCAGTTCAAATTTAGTTTGAAGATTGGTATCCATGATAGTTATTTCCAGTAAAAGGTATTTAATATAGGGACTTAGTTGCACAGTTTTTGGAAGGAAAGGAAGGCAAAAAGAGAATGCAGAGAAAATTCAGATATTAATGACCGCAAGAAGCAGCTACCACCAATAGGGCTGAGGGAATAGAAGGGAAATGGAAATGCTACCCAAAACTCAGAGTTAGAGAAGGGTGTCATGCATGGCTTAGATATCAGGATCTTTGTGGCTGTAGCTTGGACCTCTGATTTGGAGAACACCATGGGTGATAGAGCAATGGCACCCCACTCCAGTACTCTTGCCTGGAAAAATCCCATGGATGGAGGAGCCTGGTAGGCTGCAGTCCATGGGGTCGCAAAGAGTCGGACGTGACTGAGCGACTTCACTTTCACTTTTCACTTTTATGCTTTGGAGAAGGAAATGGCAACCCTCTCCAGTGTTCTTGCCTGGAGAATCCCAGGGATAGGGTCGCACAGAGTCGGACACGACTGAAGTGACTTAGCAGTAGCAGCATGGGTGATAGATATTGGATGTGCTAAAGGTTGCTGGAGACAGAACCATGACTGTCCTCTGCTGTCAGACAAAAACATCAAGATACCCAACAAGGAAGTCCAGGTAACGAAGTTTGCAGACTCCTAGCCCCAGCATCACAGAGCAAGGATAAGAAGGTGGGATAGGAACTGAGAGCAAATGGATACATAAAAAGCACAAACCAAGAACCTGATATAAAGATAAACAGATTTCACATAATTACAAAAGATTTCCTGCCAAGGGTTTCAAATCCCAGCTCTGTCACAAGTTGACTGTGTCCTTTGGCAAGCAGCTTCCCTCTGCTGAGCTCCAGGCTCCCCACCCACGGCAGGGGGAAGGAAATTGATGATCCCCTAGGGCCTTTCTAAGTATGAGCAGGGATTTGACAGCAGAAGCACCAGGGAGTTCTTGGGGGTTTCTGAATGATGTTGTCACTCTAGAGGATCCAATCTCAGGCTTTAGCCATCACGTAAATATGACATTTCCTTTTTCCCTTTCTGCAGCTACTGTTTACATGATCCAAAGAAGGCAGAGGAAGGAAGCTAGGGCTGCATTTCTCCAATATGGTGACTCTCTTAGACAAACCGATCCCAAAATAGCCGTTAAAGGGAACGTTTCCCATTTAGTTCAGTGATCAAGTAACTGAAATGCAGGGTGGGGAGGTCAGGGTAGGGAGGAGCAAGTGGGAGGAGGCAAGTGAAAAGGGCAAAGGTTTTCTGTGCACCGGGAGCCTAAGTCTGCTGTGTGTCTGATCCACAGTAACAATATTTCTCCAGTCCTCTCGGCCTGGCCTTGCTCTCTGCCTCCCATGGTCTTGCTGGGAGTTCAACCATGATGTAGAAGATTCAGTTCAAGTCTCAGCACAGCCACGCACTAGTCAGGAGACCTAAAGCAAGGCATTTATTTTTGCCTCCTGTGAGCCTTATTTTCCTCACCTGCAATTCTGCCTGCCTCTCATGATAGTAAGGATCAAATGAGCCAAACTGTGTGGAAGAGTCTGCTTACTGTGGGTGCTGTTTATAAAAGTATAGTTGTTTTTAAAAAAACACATAAAGCATTATTAAAATGAATTTGTAAAAATGTACTAAGTATACTTAAGATTTTTGCACTTACATGTATGCTTTTTACTTCAATAAAACAATTACCCAAAAAAGTAAAACTGTAAGAAGTAAAAGGTGATTTAAATTAAGTTTATGAATTAAATTGTATTGTGTGCTAAGAAATTATCTACTTAGATAACAAAGTCAATACTGTACTGTGTTTAGTCATGTCCGACTCTTTGAGACCCCATGGACTGCAGCTTGCCAGGCTCCTCTATCCATGGGGATTCTCCAGGCAAGAATAATGGAGTGGGTAGCCATGCCCTCCTCCAGGGGATCTCCCCAACCCAGGGACCGAACCCAGGTCTCCCTTAGCAGGTGGATTCTTTACCATCTGAGCCACCAGGGAAGTTCAAGAATACTGGAGTGGGTAGCCTATCCCTTCTACAGGGGATCTTCCTGACCAAGGAATCAAACCAGAGTCTCCTGCATTGCAGGCAGATTTTTTACCAACTGAGCTACCAGGGAAGCCCCAACAAGGCCTATAGTGTAAGTCTATAAAGCAGAGCTAAATACTCTAGATTTTACAGACATAGCTAAAATTCTGTAGGTAGATCATTTACTTTATTCTAGCTTTACAAAAAGGATGAAAGTTTAGTGCAGACAACTTGGGAACCATAGGAATGCACAGAGAAGAAAATAAAAATTAATTATGTCACCCCCCTATATACACAAAATTAAGATTTCTCTGTAAGTTACAAATGCTACTGGCCAGGAAGGTCTGACTGGTGACAGTGTCGTTTATTCTTTTCCCTCTTTTCTATTGATACTTCTTAACAGATTCAGGAATCAAAAATTCTTGTAAGCCAGGTGGCAATGCAAAGGCGTATAGAAAAATCAAAGGTGGGATATCAAGTGAAATACCATTACAAGTGTGATGATAAATGGCAGCAGAACACCAATAGTCCCTGAAAGGAGGGGACTATTGGGAAGTGGTGTAGGCTGTGGCAAACTCAGACCATGTACCCCAAGAGCCACTTAGCTCAAACTCATTCTTCCATATTTCCAGACAAGTTGCGTGTATAAATATGTGAAAGCCCCCAATTTTCAAATGTTAGTGCCTAAATAATGTGTTAACTCTCTAAGCCAAACCAAAGACATATGCAAATCAAATGTGGTCTATAGCTTTCAATTTGAAACCTCTGCTAAAGACAAAGAGCGTAGAGGTGGGTTCATTGAAGGTCTTAGCCAGAGAAGTAACAGGAACAGAAACTTTCTGAGGCAGCTGGTATGAAGGAGAGATTGGAATGGGAAGAAACCAGAGGTATCAGAAAGCCCATATTCCAGGTGAGTAATGACTGGTTCCTTTACTGGGGCAGTGGAAGCTGGCAGGGGATGGTCGGGCTGGGGCAGTGGAAGCTGGCAGGGGATGGTCGGTAATTTCGAGAGAACTGAGGCAGGGAAGGGTTTGGATGCCAAGAGGAGCGCCAATCTTGCAGTTTTGCCTAGAGCCCTGGGGACCCGCTGTTCAAGTTTGAGGAAGGAAACGCCTTGTTTGATAACAGACGACTGTAGAGGAGGAACTGCTTAGTATTAGAGACGTCGCCTCCCAAAATAGCAAAACGACTAAATAAGCCACCCATTTGTGGGGTTGAGGGAAGAGCCGAGAAGGTAGCAGAGGGGGAAGGGCTTGTGGGCTGAGTGGTCTGGATCAGAGATCAAGAGAAGAAAGGAGGAACAAAGTCAGAACCAAGTCCTGTACCTTGAAGGGACTGGGGATGCTTAGTCTGAAGAAGAAAAGACACAAAAGAAACAGTAATTGACTGGTTTGCTGACAAAAAAAGTATTTACTGAGCATCTACGTGTGTCAGGGTTCCAGCTGGTGCTGATGTTTTGGGGCAACAGTGATAAACAAAAACAAATAAAACTGATGTTGTGCTTAAGGGAGTCTTCTGGAAAGATATTGATTGAATAATCTCACAAACAATAAGTGATGGGAAGGAGAGGGGTATAGTGTTCTGAGGGTGTGTCCCAGAGGGTGGGGACCTATACTTCCATAGGAAATGATGATTCATCTGAGAGCTAAGAGATGAGTAAGTGCTAATTATACAAGCATCGGGGAGGAAAGGCTTATAGGCTTCAGGAACAGCACGTGCAAATACCTAACTCACAGGAAGGAGTGAGGAGGCCAGTGTGGTGGGAGCACCTGATGAGGGACATGGGGGCTGTTTTCAAAGGCCCACGGGGCTGCTGAGTGGAATAAAGACAAGGTTTGTTCTATGCAGTCTGCAAATGCATCCATTAGGGGTACCACAGACACATTTTCTGTAAGAAACTGATGAGGGCGCTTAGGATTTGTTGTTTGCTTTTAACTAAAATAAAAATTCAGTTCATTTCACATGTCCCAGACCCTGTTCTAAATAGCTGTCTCATGAATCTCCACAATAGCCTCAGAAAGTACATGTGCCCTTTACCACTGCTGTGTAACAAACACCTGCCAAACTCAGTGGCTTAAACAGCAATCATTTTATCATCCCCTGTCTTGAGTATGAATGGGGCTCAGCTGGGTGGATCTTCCTTGGGGCTTGTCATGCATTTTCAGCCAGCTGGTGGCTGGGGCTGAGCTAGAATGGCTGGAAGAGCAAGGGGGTATATCTCTCCAAGGGGCTTCTCTACCTCGTGGTTAGCTTGGACTGCCTCTTCACATGAGATCTCCAGGTAGTTATAGAGCAGAGGTTTTTCTCCAGAGTAAGTCATTCAGGAGAGATAGGCAGAAGTTGCCAGTCTTTATGAAGACTAGCCCCTAATATGCCACAGTGTCACTGCTATCATATCCATTGGTCACAGCAGTCACAAGTCAGACCAGATTTAAAGGGATGAAAGAATAAAGTCCATCTTCTGATGGGGCAATGCATGTGAATAAAGGAGGGAAGGAATCAATGATGACTGTGTTGGAGATAAACCACCACAAAACTACTATACAGATGAAGGGACTGGAGCCAAGAAAGAAAGCTGCCAAGATCACAAAACCAGCAGCAAATGGGAGCAGTAGGATGCAGACCCAGGTCTACATGACCCCAAAACATCCTGCATTTAAGCCCTGAGACATTCTTTTAGGGGCAGGATGGAGCAATAAAGAAAACCCTGCGTTCTGCTCCCAGTATGGCCTCTGACTTGCTATGGGACACAGACAAGGTCCTTCCCGCCATGGGCCTCAGGCTTCTCCTCTATGCAGTGAGAGCCACGTGACTCTAGGATTCTGAGTGTCTGAGAATCTATACTGCTTCCCCTGAGCTGGGTGGGCACCAACTGGCTCCTTCTCCCACTTAGCCCATCAGCCTGTCATCTCCACAGCCAGGCAGGAGCCTCTGCTGACCCTCCTTGCCTCTCCTCTTAGCAACACTCTGCTTTGCTCTCCTAGCTGCTCGGTTTACCCAGCCCCGCCTCCACTTTCCTGTAGCAACCATAACCAGTAAGCAATGCCTGAGGTCTCTCTCCTTCAACAGCCACCCTTAAGGGCTAGTTTCTCTTGACAAGGGACTTCATAGAGGCTGAAGCCAAAATCTTTTTTATGCCAGACAACACAGCACACTTTGCAGTTCTTTGCAAATAATCAGTAGGTCACAAGGATATGTCAAATCAAAGCTTGCATAAATGAACCCATGGTCTTGTTTTGTGCAAACTGCCAAGCTGTATACGAGACAGCAGATTCATTGAGGACAGGAACTGCAGCTGATTTATTCATCATTATATCAGCTATAAAAAGAAACTGGGCCAGAGTGGGTAATCAAAACATATTTGTTGGTTGCACCAGCTAACATATTTTTTAATCCCTGCTCTTCAATTCTGTAAGTTTCCACTTCATGGTCCAATTCATCCTCAAACATATTTAGGCTTAAGTTTCCCTTCTTTGTCTACTCTCCTCTGTCATTCTGATTTTTTTCTCTTCTTTTTTGGTCTTTGTGAGTCTAGTTCTGTTTTTGTTTTTTTCTTCCCCTAAGAATATTCCATTTCAACTTAAGCCACTGAAATTTAAGCTAGCCTACGTGCCTGTTCCTCTCCTGTTCAGTTTCCACTAAAACATAAGAATAAAAAGTGAGAAGGAAGATTGAGAATCAAAAGCCCTGGCTTCCAACCCATTCCTCCAACTACCTTTACAATATTTCTCAACTTTCTTTCTTATCATAGGTCTTAGTCTCCCCACTCATACTATAAGAGGGTTGGAATAGCTTTTTAATGGGTATCTTTTTAGCAATGGAAGGTTTGTACAAATCTAATTGTATGCAGAGGCAGGATGAAGTAAAGAAGTGAAAGTGTTAGTCTCTCAGCCATGTCCAACTCTTTGTGACCCCATGGGCTATAGACCACAAGGCCCCTCTGTTCATGGAATTCTTCAGGCAAGAATACTGGAGTGGGTAGCCATTCCCTTCTCCAGGGGATCTTCCCAAGCCAGAGATTGAATCTGGGCCTCCTGCAACTGCAGGCAGATTTTTTGCCATCTGAGCTACCAGGGAAGCTCTGCAGAGGCAGGATATAGAAAAGCAACTACAAGGGGAGCAGCACTGGTTGGGGTGGGGACCCAGGACCTCCCACCACCTCCCTGTGTCTGTGGTTGCCTCTGAAGGTGCTCTACTGGTGGGGGCTCCATTGATCCAGGCCATCCTAAGGGCACTCCAGTTGCAAGGTGGAATGATTCATAGCCCTGTTAACTCATCGTACTGTCAAAAACGGCCACATCAGTAGAGATACATACTCAGTGAGTGTGAGTGAAAGTCGCTCAGTAGTGTCAGACTCTCTGCAACCCCATGGACTATACAGTCCATGGAATTCTCCAGGCCAGAATACTGGAGTGGACAGCCGTTCCCTTCTCCAGGGCAATCTTCCCAAACCAGGGATCAAACCCAGGTCTCCCACATTGCAGGCAGATTTTTTACCAGCTGAGCCACCAGGAAAGCCGAAGAATACTAAAGTGGGTAGCCTATCCCCTCTGTAGCAGATCTTCCTGACCCAGGAATCTAACTGGGGTCTCCTGCATTGCAGCTGGATTCTTTACCAGCTGAGCTACCAGGGAAGCCCCAGATACACACTCATGTACACTCCAAATAGAAAACAGGCTGGCCCCAGAAACTGCTTTAATGAGCTTTGTCTTCTCTCTTTTTCCTTCCTCATTAGTTCAAATTTTTTTGCCATCTTTATTTTCATTTCCTGGTTTTTCTCGCATCCTTCCTCTTCCCCTCCAAAGAAGTTCCTAAAAAATTCTAATCATTTCTACTTTTACTCCTTTGCTGTTATCTATTGTACCTCCCCTCCCCACACCCACCCTCAGTGTCCAAAATTACAGAGAATTCACTAACTTTTGCTTAAATTGCATCTCAATTTCTTCACGAGCAAAAGTTAGTCAAAGGGAAAGACTCTTAAGGCCATGAGAGTATATGCCAGATTTCTGTGGGTATTACAATTAAAAAAAAAAAAAAAACTACACATTTTAATGGGCTTTCCTGGTGGCTCAGACAGCAAAGAATCTCCCCACAATGAGGAAGACCCGAGTACAATCCCTGGGTTGGGAAGATCCCCTGGAGAAGGGTATGGCTACCCATTCCAGTTTTCTTGCTTGGAGAATGCCATGGACAGAGGAGCCTGGCTGGCTATAGTCCATAGGACAGCAAAGAGTCAGATGCAACTGAGTGACTAACATGTACACACACACACACACACACACACTTTTTAATAGTACCCAGAATGAGAATTCAAATAGAGCAAATGAGTAAAAAAAATGAAAGCAAAATTATACATCCTGCCTTCCCCATCAGCCCCATCTCCCAGTACCTGGCCCTCTATATACTAGATACAGTTAATTGTTTCTAAGTGTCTTTCCAAAAATGTTTGTGAAAATAGAGACACGTGTTATATATACAAAAAGGTGATACTCATACTGTTTTGTTTCAACTGTTTTCATTTAATATCTTGGAAATCTTTATCACATTTCTCTATCCCATTCTTTTGAACTGCAGTATAAAATCCACTGTAAAGTTACACTAATTTGTTAAATCAATTTACACATCTTCTTACTGATATATATTTGTGTTTTGGGGAAGATGCCACATATGATAGTTTGCTTATATAAATGGGGACATGTTACACTGTTGTCCTATTGGCTTTTCTACTATATGATATATTTTGGATATTGCTTCATATCAACTGGTACAGAGTTACCTTTTTGTGATAAGAGTTTTTATTTTCTAGAGCAATTTTAGGTTCATAGCAAAATTGAAAGGCAAGCACAAAGACTTCTTATGTGCCCCCAGTCCTGCACACGTACAGCCTCCCCCACCCAAGTGCTACATTTGTTAATAGCTGATAAACCTACACTGATAAAGCATCATCACCCAAAATCCACAGTTTAGGGTTCACTCTTACACAGTTCATTCTAAGGACTTTGACATATGTAGAATGACATGTATTCAACATTGTAGTAACATATGGAGTAATTCCACTGTCCTAAAAAATCCTGTGTTCTGCCTATTCATCTTTCTCTCACCCTTAACCCCAGGAACCACTGATCTTTTTACTGTCTCTACAATTTTGCCTTTTCCAGAATGTCATAGAGTTGGAGTTATATGTAGCCTTTTAAAATTGGCTTCTTTCACTTAGTAGTATGCATTATATTTCTTCCATGTCTTTTCATGGCTTAAAAGATAATTTTTTTTTAGTGCTGAATAATATTCCTTTGTCTAAAGTATCACAGTATATTTATTCCACTTACCTACTGAAGGACATCTTGGTTGCTTCCAAGTTTGGCAAATATGAATATGGCTGCTACAAACATCCATGTTTGCATACTAATCCATTGAATGTCAGCATACAAATTTATTAAGCCGTTTTCTTTTTACAAACATTTAGGTTACTTCCAGTTTGGCAGCTTTTTAAATTATGCTAAACAACACTGCAAAAAAAATTCTTTATATATATCCTTTGCATATCCATGTCCTATATCTCCAAGAGAAATTTCTAGATTCCTAGCAATGCAATTGCTGAGTCAAAGGATATGTGCATTTTAAATTTCAATGAGACAATAACAGTGTCTACCTGAGTTTGGTTCCAACCCCGAGTTTTTTGCAAAGCATTCAATTTTGCAGTGTGGTAGATAAAAAAAAAAAGGTTTTGCGGTTGTTTCTGGATTTTGCATGTCAATCCATTCATTTCCTTTCCTCCCTCATTGCCCAGATGACCACACCATATGCTCCCACAGCTTGTCACACGTCCCTCTCACTGTGTCAACCTAAATTCTCTGCTTGTGAGGTCTGTACTGTAATTTTTCGCAGCGTTAATCACAATCCTCTATAGGAAATCAGTCCCTTGTAGGCACCCAGACCCATAACTGCATACACATAGTGCATTTGATCTCACCACCAGGGTCTGAGGGTAGGTGGGAGAGGAGTAAAATTGCTTTACAAATGTGGAAACAAAGATCCGTTACCCTAAGACCCACGGGAGCAGCACCATGATTTCTTTCCTCATCTGCTCCTTGGGCACAGTGCTGCTAGGCACATTTCTGTGAAATAGCCTCATTTATCCCACTATCAGCTTTTTTTTTTTCTATATTTTACCTTTTCATGGCCTGCCTGCCTCCTTCTTTAATTTCTCTTAAACCTCAACTGCTTATCTCAGCATTCAGGGGCTTTCAAAATACATAGCATGACTCACATCTTACTCTTTCTTTCCTGATATACCAGGTGTTAATAGCTGTCCTGCAAAAGTTATTCTCCTGCAATATGTTCCTCAAACATAGTTCAAGGTTTCCCACTTCCACATTCATTCACATTGTATCTCCTCTACAGTATTCTCTCTTTCTGCTCCCTGATGACCCAGATCACATCCATCCTCAAGCCAAACTCCATGGCCACCAACTGAATGACACATTATAATTTCTCTTTATCTTCACCCACATAACGAACAAGATCAGCCCTCTGTTGAATTCAGATCTCCTTTATACCTCTTTGATAGCCTTTGTCACACAGTCCATCGTATAATAATTTTCCTACTTAACTTCACCGTGTTACAGTAAATCTTTGGGAGGCAGCTGTGTCCCCCAGAGCTTTCAGCAGTACCTGGAAGTTATAATAAGGCAGGCACCAAAACTCCCATATGTATGTTTTTAACATGAGCAGAATGTAATCATTTCATACAATTTGCTTTTATACCTCAGTGATAAAGCATGAACAACTTTCTGAGTCTGCAAGTTTTGGTTACTTCATTCTTTTTAATAACTACAATTCATAATATGTTTCTTCTAATTTAGTGAACCATTTCCCCTTTCTGAACAGTTAGTTTCATTTTCATCACATGTGAAACAGTATCTTTACATAAACACCTGACATTTAAGGAACAAATTTCCAGCAACAGAATTGCTAAGCGAAGGGATATATACATTCTAATAAATTCTACCAAATTACTCTCCAAACAGCTGTGTCAATTTATTTTCTTTTTTAAAAAATTCTATTAGTCCCTTGGCTAAAGACTCTATTACTCAATGCTCTTTGCTCTTTTGGAAGACTTCCCCATGCTTTCTCCCCAGTGTTTATCTGAGGTGATGGAGAGCTGAATTAGTCCTCTTTCGTTCATGATATCAAGTTCCTAGCTCATAGTACTTTCTTCAACTACATGGAAGTGAAGCTTATATACTAATATCCACTACTACCCTGTAAGTTTCTTAATAGCAAGAACCTTGCCTTTTTCATTTCTTTATATTCTCCAAACCTACACTTAAAGGATGTCTAAGTAAATGGGCCTCTGTGTGTGTGTGTGTGTGTGCGCGCGCACACACGCATATATGTAAGGTATCTGCCCTCTGTATTCTGGACCCTGTGTTAGGATATTGGGAATACAAAGATGGATAAATTAGTATTAGAAAGCAATGAGAAATGATGCTAATATAGGGTAGGTGCTACTGTCTGGGGAGACACAAAAGCAAATACCAGAGACATCTAGCCTGCTTTCAGAGTTAGCAAGTCTTCCTGGAGGAAGCTGACAAAGTATGGGTAAATGTGTGAGTGGATGCTGGGGGTGTGGACCGTGCAGTAGATGAGGGGAGAAGGGAAGGAAGTGTAATAGTCATAAGAGGCTGCCATGAGTGGAGGAAAGAGGCTGGATGAAGTCCAGAGGCTCAGCGCAGACAACGTCGAACCAGTCTCCCTACTGCTATAGGACAGTGCTGCCTCATCACTGCAGCCTGCAGCGGCATGATAGAATCTAGCTCTGAGACCCTGACAACCAGGGTGATTCCACCTCAGCAGCCTGAATATGCAGTCCTTTCACTAAGTCTGAATCCTGAGTAAGTCATTCAGAAACCGGTTTTTGATCAGACAGAGCTGGGTCGGAAGCACTTCTAGTCCTCCATCTACCTATGGTGTAATCTATGGCAGGCTGCTTAATTTCTTTAAACCTTAGTTTTCTCATCTGTGAAATGGGAATAACTATGCCACCTCATAATGCTGTATGAAATGAGATAAAAGTTGAGAGTATGTATGTAAGGTGCCTATGGCCAGCTCCTGGTATGTAGAGTACACACATAATAAATGAAAACTATGCTTGCTGTCTTTCAGATCCCTTAACAATCACCAAATGAGTGACTAGAAAGAGATCACTTGATTCAACCTTCCCATTTTACAGATGAGGAAACTGAGGTCCAGTGAGGGGCAATTGCACAATGCGGGGTTCAGGATAGCCTCTCCTCTTCCGGGCCAGCATGTGTTTTACCACCCCACAGTGATTAGACTCCACTGAGCACCTGCACCTCCTCCTCTTGAACCAGTGAAGTCTTTCCGCTGTGGCACCAGCAAAAGGCATATTTGGAGGGAGGCCAGACCTGCTCCCTTTTCAGCTCCTGAAGGCATTTCTCCTTCTTTGCCCACCTTCTCCCACAGTTTCACTGTCACCCCCTACTTCTTGCCTTCCTTTCTTCAAGCAGATACTTCTTGATCCCTCCAATCCTTTCATCTCTACTTTCCTGCCGGGCACACAATTGCACTTTCTTTCCTTGGGCTCCAGCACTAGGCTGTTTGCAATTAGGGGATCTTCAGCCCAAGAGACTTCATGCACAATCTCTTTCCTGTGAGACGTTTTCTGAGTGCTGTGGCTAACAGATCATTCTCTAGGTTTAATGTCAATAATTAATTCAGCACTTACTATGTATCAGGGCAGTTCTAACCATGTTTCAGATTTTAATGTATTTGTTCCTCTAACCACCCACAAGGGGTTGTAAGATATTATTATCAAATAAGCCCAATTTACAGATGAGGAAGTTGAGACACAGGGAGATTAAGTAACTTGCTTGGGGTTTGACAACTAAGAATTGGAAGAAGCAGGGCTTCAAACCAAACAGTTGGCTCCAGAGATGCCCTAGAGTGTCTCACAGGATCAAGTCATGCTTGGGCTTTTGTCTGAAACCATTACTGACTGGCTTTGCTTCTGCCACTCCCTGACTGGTTTCTCTTGGGAGCCCATCCTTCATCAAATGCTTGCACACAAACCCTTATCTCAGCAGCTGCTGCTAGGAAATCCAACCTGAGACTTCTTCCAACAACCCACTCCAAAAGTTTCCACTATTAGTAGTTTGATATGAACGAAGGATTTTTTGTACATGTTGGATAAATTTATTTTCATTTAAAGGGCTGTCTTGAGAGAAATATGTCGTAAAACTGAAACTGCACTAGAAAATGTAAGATGACAATAAGAGCAACAGTGATGATGATGACAATGATAAACACTTTTTTTGAAGCACTGTGCTAAGTTCCTTAAATGTATTATTTCCTTTAACGATCAAAAGCATCCTCTGAGAGTACCGCTATTCAGGGAATGCTTCCACTGTAATGACAACTACCAACAGACACATCACCCCGAATCTACTCATCTGTCAAACATTATTATTTTTCTTTTGACCATGCAGCATATGGGATCTTTGTTCCAACCAGGGATCAAACCTACACCATCTGCATTGGAAGTGCAAAGTCTTAACCACCGGACCATCAGGGAAGTCCCTAAACATTTTAACTTCCATTTTGATGTCCAATCAAAACCTCCAACTCAATATTGCTATAACGGAATTCATCACGCCTTCCTGTCCTACAGATACTTGGGTCAAGCTGCTCTCCTCACCTCTGCTTAGCACTGGCCCCCATCCTTTGACTCATCTCCTCAAGCTCCAGCAATCCAAGTTGTGCTGATTTCTTCTGCTGTCTGGTCTCTTGCTTCTCTCCCTCCCTTTCCAAACCCAGTTTTTCATACATTCTTTCTATTCCCTTAACAGTCAGCCAAGAGGTTTTAGCCTCACTTTATATACAAACATTCTGAGGTCCAGAGACCTCAAGTATATTACCAGCAGCACTCTGTTAAGGGCAGAATCAGGACTGGAATCCAGGTCCATTTGGCTCCAAAGGCCAGGTTCTTTGCATGACAGCGGTGTGTTCCATTAGTGTGGCCTAGGGCTGAGATACGTTTAGGTGTGATAAGAAATTATTTTAAACACTTCAGTAACACTACACTTAATAACAGTGTAGGAATAGTTTTTTCCCTTTTCAATTTTCTATCTTTTAAAATAGATGGAGAAGGTCCTACTGAATGCTAGAATACCATTAAGTTCTCCCTGGAACTTGCTAACCTTCCTTTTCAATAACATGAAAGCAGGCTTCAGGCTTAGAACATGGAAGGCAACAAAATCTAGCTAGAATTTATTAACATTGCTCTGTTTTCATGGTTACCTTCTATTTATGGCTGGTGACACTGGTTTTCCACATGCAGTAGTGGCAATAATACAAAATTTTCTTTAAAAATAAATGTATTTGAGTTTTAGAAATAAGTCAGCATCAAAAAAAGTATTCAGTAAGTAATAGTACACCTCCTGCTCAGAATAGCAGGAATCTCAATGGTGAAATATGCCAAAAAGAAGCCAAACAAACATAACCAAGTTGCTTTGTGGGATAGTGACAGTTTTTGCTTGCCAACTGTTTGGTAGCTCTTCAGAGCAGGAACTCATCTCCTCAATGGCCCTCAACATGCTTCCTTCCCACTACAGGCTTGTTCAGTTTAGAATAGGAAGGCCCTTAGATGTCATCTATCCCTACTTCCCATTTTATGGCCAAAGACTACAGCTCTAAGAAAGAAGGTGACTTTTTTAAAGTTATCCAATCCCAAAGAAAGTCAATGCCAAAGAATGCTCAAACTACCACACAGTTGCACTCATCTCACATGCTAGCAAAGTAATGCTCAAAATTATCCAAGCCAGGCTTCAATAGTACATGAATCGAGAAATTCCAGATGTTCAAGCTGGATTTAGAAAAGGCAGAGGAACCAGAGATCAAATTGCCAACATTTGTTGGATCATTGAAAAAGCAAGACAGTTCAGAAAAACATCTACATCTGCTTTATTGACTACACCAAAACCTTTGACTGTATGGATCACAACAAACTGTGGAAAATTCTTCAAGAGATGGGAATACCAGACCACCTGACCTGCCTCCTGAGAAATCTGTATGCAAGTCAAGAAGCAACAGTTAGAACTGGACATGGAACAAGAGACTGGTTTCAAATTAGGAAAGGAATATGTCAAGCCTGTATATTGTCACTCTGCTTATTTAACTTATATGCAGTGTACATCATGAGAAATGTTGGACTGGATAAACCACAAGCTGGAATCAAGATTGCTGGGAGAAATGTCAATAACGTCAGATATATAGAGGACATCATCCTTATGGCAAAAAATGAAGAAGAACTAGAGTCTCTTGATGAAAGTGAAAGAGGAGAGTGAAAAAGTTGGCTTAAAACTCAACATTCAGAAAACTAAGATCATGGCATCCAGTCCCATCACTTCAGGGCAAGTAGATGGGGAAGCAGTGGAAAGAGTGACAGACTATTCTGGGGAGCTCCAAAATCACTGCAAATGGTGACTGCAGCCATGAAATTAAAAGACGCTTGCTCCTTGGAAGAAAAGTTATGACCAACCTAGACAGCATATTAAAAAGCAGACATTACTTTGCTGACAAAGTTTATCTAGTCAAAGCTATGGTTTTTCCAGTAGTCATGTATGGATGTGAGAGTTGGACTATAAAGAAAGCTGAGCACCAAAGAATTGATGCTTTTGAACTGTGCTGTTGGAGAAGATTCTTAAGAGTCCCTTGGACTGCAAGGAGATCCAACCAGTACATCCTAAAGGAAATCAGTCCTGAATATTCATTGGAAGGACTGATGCTAAAGCTGAAACTCCAATATTTTGGCCACCTGATGCGAAGAACTGACTCATTTGAAAAGACCCTGATGCTGGGAAAGATTGAATTTGGGAGGAGAAGGGGACAACAGAGGATGAGATGGTTGGATGGCATCACCGACTCAATGGAAATGAGTTCGAGTAAACTCTGGGAGTTGGTGATGGACAAGGAGGCCTGGCATGCTGCAGTTCATGGGGTCGCAAAGAGTCAGACATGACTGAGCAACTGAACTGACTGACTGACTCATAGTATTATAGCTGTCCTGGGATCAGAACCTAGGTCTCCTTATGCCCAATTCAAGCCCTCTCCTCTGCATCAAACCGATGATGACTTTCATTTACCATCACACCCTGTTCATTCCCACATCTAAAGGAGACTCCCAGAAATTCTGGTTGGATTCAGTAGGGGAAATTAAGCCCCATTCCCTAAAGCAGCTGTTACACTGTAAGTTATTAGGAGGGTAATACTTATGTACCACCCTTGGGAAAACTAGGAAGAACAGCCACTCAAACACTTTTCTGTGGAATTTAATTCTCTTGTAAAACCCCAGTGGAGGAAAGCTGCTAGAGGCTAGCCCCTTTGGATGACTGCCTGTCCTCAGGCCAAGAAGTCCTTCATATGACCATCTAAGTTCCTCCTGTTTTAATTTAATGCCATCTCTTTTTATTCAGTCCCCCTGAGATGCAGAGAATTTATTAGCATGTATCTCATAAAACACCAGTATGGCAGGAAATTAAATTAATCTGATACAATTAGCTGCTCTGAAAGCTTTGTTGGTTGCTCTGCTTGCTTTATGGTTGCCAAGGTAAATGTAAATTGATTGTTTGATGACTTGCTCTAGGATCACTCTAGGTATTGATGATGAGACACTGACAAGCCCAAGTATGACTAGTAAGATACCTGATGGTGAAGAAGATTCTAGACCCAATGGAACAGAAATATTTAACCTCCAGAATAGGAGACTCAGGTGAACTCTAAGGGGTTCTACCAAAATCTCAAGGGCAATCTTGAAAGAGAGAGTAGACTTGTTCAAGTGACCTCAAGGGGGCAGACTTAAGATCCATAGGTAGAAATTATCAGAAGATGGATTTCAGTTCAATATTTGGATAGTTGGAGAAACGTACACCAATGAAAAGAACTGGTGTGCTTGCTTTCACTAGAGACAGCTATCAAAGAGTTTTGGCGGATGCACTATGTAAGGAGCTGCCTAGGCTACGAGATGCTTCATTCAAAAATCACTAACATCCCATCCAGCTACATAACTCAGTGATGAAAGTAATTTTCACCATCATTTTTCTTACTAAGGAATCAAGTTTTATTCCTTTCAAAGTCTTTTTTCACAAAAATTCAAATTAAAAATAAATTACTCACTATTTATATTCAAAGTGGCCTTTCACAATGTGATAAGACATGCCTTCTTTATACACATTTTGATTCAAAAACTAGATTTCAATAATAGCTATCTCTTTTCCAAGGCAATATGCTAAGCTTTGCATGCATTTAGTCTCATTTAATGTAAGCTTAATGAGGTAATACTATACAGAGATCATACTAAAGACATACATTTGAGATCATCATTTAGAAAAAAAAAACTATAGATTTTCACAGTTTAGGGGATCATAAAGATGGAAAGAGTCTTCAAGATGGAGGTCAAAAATATTGTAAGCAATTATCCTACAATTGGGAAGACCCCCTGGAGGAGGGCATGGCAGCCTACTCCAGTACTCTTGCCTGGAGAATCCAGGACATGGACAGAGGAGCCTGGCGGGCTACAGTCGATAGTTCGCAAAGAGTCAGACACGACTGAAGCAACTGGGCACATCCCCCAATTATAAATAAATTTTTTAAAGAAGAAAAGAGACTTATGTCAAGTAGCAAACCATCTGTTTCCTTCTACGAAACATTCAAGTCTTTTCTCCATTTTAAGTTAATTCTTATGTATGGTGTATCATAGTGGTCTAGTTTCATTCTTTTGCATGTGTCTGTCCAGTTTTCCCAATGCTATTTATTGAAGAAGCTGTTCTCTCCTCCACTGTATATTATTCCTTCTTTTGTTGTAAATTAATTGACCATATATGCAAGGGTTTATTGCTGGGTCTTCTACCCTGTCCCATTAATTATGTGTTTGTTTTGATTACTACAACTTTATAATATAGCTTGAAACCAGAGAACTTGATGACTCCCAATCTATTCTTCTTTCTCAAGATTACTTTGGCTATTTGGGGTCTTTGTGGTTCCAAACACACTTTAGGATTTTTTGTTCTATTTCTATGAAAAATGCCATTGGGATCTTGATAGGAATAGCATTCCCATTTCTTTGTGTCTTCTTGAATTTCTGTCATCATTGACATCATTTTCTGATAGTTTGTTGTTAAGGATATAGAAACACAATTAATTTTTGTATGTTATTTTGTACCCTGCCACTTTACTGACTTCAATTGTTCTAACAGGTTTTGGGTGGCATCTTTAAGGTTTTCTACATAAAGTCATTTCATTGTTAGAACAATTAATTGCATTTCTATATCCCAACAAACTATCAGAAAGAGGCATTAAGAAAACCCTATTCACAGCTACATCAAAAAGAATAACATACCTGGGAATAAATTTGACCAAGGAGGTGAAAGACCTGTACACCAAAAATGATGTCAATGATGACAGAAATTCAAGAAGACACAAAGAAATGGAAAAATATTCTGTGTTCATGGAGTGGAAGAATTCATATCATTAAAATGACCATATTACCCAAAGAATGGATATCTTTGTCATCTTGTCCCTGATTTTAGAGGAAAAATTTTCAACCTTTCCCATTTAGTATGTTTGTTGTGAGCTTGTCATATGTGGCCTTGATTAGGTTGAAGTACATTCCCTCTGTATCCACTTTGTATAAACCTCCTAGAAGAAAACATAAGTGGTAAGCTACTTTACAGTGATCTTGGCAAAAAATCTGTGAATCTGAATCCAAAAGAGAGGCAATAAAATGAAAACCAAACAAGTGGGACTATATCAAACTAGAAAGCTTCTGCACAGCAAACGAAACAATCAACAAAATGGAAAGGCAACCTACTAAATAGGAGAAAATATTTTCAAATCAAGTATCTGATAAGAGATTAATATCCAAAATATATAAAGAACTCATAAAATTCAATAGTAAACAAGCAAATAATTTGATTTCAAAAAATGAGTAGAGGATATGAATATACATTTTTCTAAAGAAAGCATACAGATAGTCAACAGACACATGAAAAGAAGCTCAACATCACTAATCATCAGGGAAAGGCAAATCAAAACCACAATAAGCTATCACCTAACATCAGTTAGAATAGCTATTACCAAAAAAAAGAAAAAGAAAACAAGCGTTGGTAAGGATGTGGACCAAAGGGAACTCTCACGCACTGTTGGAGGAAATGTAAATTGGTGCAACCACTATGAAAAATGGTATGGGGTTGATTTCCTCAAAAAATTAAAAGTAGATCTAACATATGATGCAATTATTCCACTTCTGGGTGTCTATCTGAAGAAAACAAAAACACTAAATCAAAAAGCTGTATGTACCTCCATGTTCTTTACAGCATTATTTACAATAGCCAAGATAAGGAAGCAACATAAATATACACTGATAGATGAGTAGATAAAGGAGATCTGATATGCACACATAAATGGAATACCACTCCACCATAAAAATGAATGCAATCTTGCCATTTACAACAACATGGATGAACCTTAAGGGAATGATGCTAAATGAAATGTCAGACAAAGAAAGACAAATGCATATGATTTCATTTGCACGTGAAATCTAAAAAATAATACAAGTGAACAGCAAAGGAAAACAAAACAGAAGTCATAGATACAGAGAACAAAATGGTGTTTGCCAGAGGGGAAGGGTGATAGGGAGAGGGTAAAACAGGTTGAAGAGGGTCAAGAGGTACAAACTTCTAATTATAAAATAAATAAGTCATGGGGATGTAATGTATAGCATGGTGACTTCAGTCTGCAATATTGTAGAGCATACTTGAAAGCTGCCAAGAGAACAAATCCTAAAAGTTAAACTTTAATGCATGGTGATGGATGGTAACAAGACTTATTGAGGTGATCACTTCACAATGAATACAACTACTGAATCATTACATTGTACACTTGAAACTGATGTGTTACATATCAATTACACCTCAACAACAAAAATAAGTGTTTTAAAAGATGGAAATAATCTTGCCTAAGCCAAGACCAGTCTAAGATTGTCCTAAAGCATCCAGATATTCATGTGAGAGCATTCCCTGGCTCACAGAGCCTTACTCCTCTTTAAACATTTGTTTGGTAAATCAAAATGTGACTTTTTTTTTTTTCTTGTTTGGCAGGCAGGAAACGACAAATCAAGGTCTTAAGGGACTGACAAAATATGTAGTTAGACACTATCAATCACCATAAAAGAGCCTGCTTTTCCTTATATCAGACAAAGGTACATTTAGAACTTTCCAGTTCAACTAAAACATTAACTCTCTAAGACCATAAGCCCAGTAAGCAGTGCTAGTCACATTCCTCCACTGGGAAATGAAGCTACAATGTTGGGCAGTGAAAACATGTGAGACCAGGAACAGACCTGGACTCCCAATCTTCCCTGCCACCTTCAACCAGACATTTTCCTAATTTTCAAACTGGAAGCATGGAGAGAATAAATGATCTACTAAACTCTTTTCCATTCTAACTGTCTTTAATCCTACAATTCTAAAAGGGAGGTCAGGTAAAAGACTCCTGGCATGAAGACATTTTGAAATTTCTATCAGCCACAGTGATACAAGAAAAAGAAAGGGGAAGAGATTGAGAGAGGGGTGCCCATTTGGCAAAGCTGATGAGGCAAAGGCCTGGTACTTTGTTGACATAAGCAGCCTCCCTTCTGGGTTTAGTGTTTGTGGGTTTTTTAAAAGGTGCTTCCCAAAATAGTCAACATTAAAATTTTAAGTGACTTATGTGTATATCTAAATGATCAATTAATGTTTGTCCTACAAGGGCTTTCTTTGCTCTTTTATTGTTATAAAAAGGTTAAACAATATGCTTGTTTATTTCATAGCTTCACAAACAGGAAGGAGGCTTTAAATGGCTCAGTTTCACAACTTGGGGTAGATATATATTTAAAGAAATATTGCATAATTGCATAATGCACACTGCCTCTTCCTAAAATGCATCATACCAGAGCCAATTTTGGAAAACACAAATATGGGGTGGGTATATTTTGAAAACTATGTGAACATAATAGATTCTTAATTAATATGTGTGGCTTTTATGGGAAATATTTGTTATTTTAAGGCATCTGTCATGCAAAAACAATTTCTGCTAGTGAAGAAAGTTAAAAAGAGCATACAGTTTAAATTTTGTTTCTGAGTTATACTTCTCATGTAAATGCCCCAGTTACTTTTGTTCTAAAGCATTTTAGTGTTCTATTAGAGATACTAACACTATCTTCTAAACGACTAAGTAATTTATATAAATTTCATGTATAACCTTTATTTGTGTGGCATTGATAAGTGCAAATCATAATTACATTTGTCATTATATCATCTGATTCTCATTCAGCATGATGGGAGTGACTTTATTCCTCATTTAGACATGAAGGAAATTAGGCTCCACATTTTTTATTTGCCTAAGAAATATGAGCTAGAAAGTTCTAAGATGAGAATTTGAAACCTAGTATTCCTATTCCAGTTGTGGTCCTTCTTCCCCATCCTCTGTTCCCTTCTGCACTGTGGTGACACATAACATTGAAAGGATTAAAAGATGGATTTTAGAGTCAAACAGAACTGGGTTCAACTCCTGCTACTGGCACTGCCTGGTCCTGTGCCCATGGGCAAGCTATTTTCTTCTTTGAGACCCATTTGTAAACTAAGCTAAAAATAGTTATATCCCACCCCACCCTAACAACACACACCATGGGACTGTGGGAAGGATTAAATGGAATAATGCATGAAAAGCACATAGCAGAACGTTCCATAAATGTTAGCCATTGTTATGTTATTATGTAATCCAGAAAATATGTTCAGTTACACTGCGTGAAATACTTTCCATTTTTCAAAGACATAAATGATACATGTGAAATCAAACCCTGAAAATTAATTTTTTAAACAGTAAATTCATATGCCAGATGCAAAGGATAGTATTTCATGGACAAAGACTCTAGTTTTTTAAGAGGAGTTATCTTTTGCTTTCTGTGGTTTCAAAACATTTCTTAATGTTAATACCTTCTTAATAATCTGAGCCATATGAAATTGTCATCTATTTAAAGTCAGATACTACAGAAAATTGGCAATTTCACATGGCTCAGCCCAACAGATCAACAAACTACCCAACAGGAGATTTTTCTAGTTGCAAAGGGATTATTGAAGTTGAACTTGAAAATTATTTCATTTTCAACATATTCTCATTTTAACAGATAAGGAAGGAATGATGCCACACTCCCTAGAATTAAGAATTAAAGCATACAAGCTTCTCTTCCTGTCCCCAAGCACATACACCTATACCCCAGCTCCAAATAAAATCCCAAGAGTACAATTAGGTCTCAAAACCTGCAATTTCCCTAGGAGGGCACCAAAAGTACTGGAGAGCAAGCATGTTGAGGAAATTGACTGTTGTTAAAGTCACCACCTGTGGTCTTGCCTAATGTCTGAAAGGGAATAAGCGATGAGTCCTGCGTATTGGGGAAGATGGGGTGGATGTCCAGGGGGCAAGGGCAAAGAGTTTGGAATACCCTGGTGGAGAAGTCCTTCTCTGTGGCACCCTGCTTGCCTCCAAGTGGGCGTTTTATGCTATTTGTTTACTTCTTTTTGTCCGTATGTCCGTGTCTTCATGCTTCTGGGTGCTCCTGGTTTGCTCCTGGCCATGTCTCTTGTGTTGGAGAGGGGTGACTTTGTGCCTATCGGCTTCTGTGCCTGCGCGCTCGTTGATGCGCTGGATGGGTGTGTCTGAGTGTCTGTGGTTCCGTATAAGTCTGAGCATGTATGTCGGGGTACAGTGTGCCTGTCTGTGCGTGTCTCGGTGGGCACTCTCATCTACTTCCGAATTCGAGGGAGTGCCGGAGTATTGCCATCTGCCCTGAGACCTCAAGCCGCAGAGGTGCCCCAGGCAGACAGGTAGCAGCCACGAAAGAACCGGCACCTTCTAGTTGGCTGGTAAGCTCGCCAGAGCCGGCTTCAGCCTCCGGGGCCAGCCGAGGGAGCCCCAGGGAGTGGCGGCCGACCCGCCCTCCTAGAGCAGTTGGGTCCCGCCCGGGCCAGCGCCAGGAGCAGGCAGGAGAGGGGAGGGAAGGGGCGGGAGAGGACGTGGGCCTCGCCCCTTTGGGGCTTCCCGCGCTCTATTGGTTGAAAGTTCTAACACGTCACGGGGAGGGCAGTTCCCCTAATGTCCTGGGCACATAACGGACAGCGCGCACTCAGAGACGGCTTCTCCAGAGCGCAAGCTGGAACTGGTTGGAACTGACGGGCACTGCGAGCCCAGAGCACCTCCGTAGCTGAGTGCACCACGCACCCCTACCACACCCACACCCACGGCCGCTGAATGAGTCTTCCAGGTGCTCGCTTGCTGCCCGCAGCGCCCCGCCGGAGGTCCGCTCGCTGAGGGCGGCTGGTGCGCCGGCAGCCTGTGCGCTCACCTGCCAGCCTGCGCGCCATGGGGCAGCCCGGGAACCGCAGCGTCTTTTTGCTGGCGCCCAACGCAAGCCACGCGCCAGACCAAGACGTCACGCTGGAACGGGACGAGGCCTGGGTGGTGGGCATGGGCATCCTCATGTCGCTTATTGTCCTGGCTATCGTGTTTGGAAACGTGCTGGTCATCACAGCCATTGCCAGGTTTGAGCGTCTGCAGACGGTCACCAACTACTTCATCACCTCCCTGGCCTGTGCTGACCTGGTCATGGGCCTGGCAGTGGTGCCCTTTGGGGCCTGCCACATCCTCATGAAAATGTGGGCTTTTGGCAACTTCTGGTGTGAGTTTTGGACTTCCATTGACGTGTTGTGCGTCACGGCCAGCATTGAGACCCTGTGCGTGATCGCTGTGGATCGCTACTTTGCCATCACGTCACCCTTCAAGTATCAGTGCCTGCTGACCAAGAATAAGGCCCGGGTGGTCATTCTGATGGTTTGGATCGTGTCTGGCCTTACCTCCTTCTTACCCATTCAGATGCACTGGTACCGAGCCAGCCACAAGGAAGCTATCAGCTGCTATGCTAAGGAAACCTGCTGTGACTTCTTCACGAACCAGCCCTACGCCATTGCCTCCTCCATTGTGTCCTTCTACCTGCCCCTGGTGGTCATGGTGTTCGTCTACTCCAGGGTGTTCCAGGTAGCCAAAAGGCAGCTCCAGAAGATCGACAGATCCGAGGGCCGCTTCCACGCCCAAAACATCAGTCCAGCGGAGCAGGATGGGCGGAGCGGTCTAGGACAACGCAGGACCTCCAAGTTCTACTTGAAGGAACACAAAGCCCTCAAGACTTTAGGCATTATCATGGGCACTTTCACCCTGTGCTGGCTGCCCTTCTTCATTGTCAACATCGTGCACGTGATCCAGGATAACCTCATCCCTAAGGAAATTTACATCCTTCTAAACTGGTTGGGCTACGTCAACTCCGCTTTCAATCCCCTCATCTACTGCCGGAGCCCAGATTTCAGGATTGCCTTCCAGGAGCTTCTCTGCCTGCGCAGGTCTTCATTGAAGGCCTATGGGAATGGCTGCTCCAGTAACAGCAATGACAGGACTGACTACACAGGGGAACAGAGTGGATATCACCTGGGGGAGGAGAAAGACAGTGAACTGCTGTGTGAAGACCCCCCAGGCACGGAAGACTTTGTGAACCAGCAAGGTACTGTGCCCAGTGATAGCACTGATTCACAAGGGAGGAATTGTAGTACAAATGACTCACTGCTGTAATGCAGGTTTTCTACTTTTTAAGACACCCCTTCCCCCCAATTCCCTGCAACAAAACACTAAACAGACTATTTAACTTGAGTGTAATAAATTTAGAATAAAATTGTACAGAGATGTGCAGGAGGAAAGATATCCTTCTGCCTTTTTATTTTTTATTTTTTTAAGTTGTAAGAAAATATATTTGAGTAACTGTTTCTTGTACAGTTCAGTTCCTCTTTGCCTGGAACTTGTTAAGTTTATGTCTGAAGGGCTTCAGTCTCAAAGGACCTGGGGCTGCTATGTTTTGATGACTTTTCCTGCATATCTACCTCATTGATCAAGTATTAGGGGTAATATATTGCTGCTGGTAATTTGTATCTGAAGGAGACCTTCCTTCCTACACCCTTGGACTGGAAGATATTGAGTCTCTTGGACCTTTTGCTGTGAACATGAACTCTCCTCGCCCCTCTTATTTGCTCAAACGGGGTGTTGTAGGCAGGGACTTGAGGGGCAGCTTTGGTTGTTTTCCTGAGCAAAGTCTAAAGTTTACAGTAAATAAATTGTTTGATTATGACTTCATTGCACCTGTTTCTCCAAAACCCCTTGACTGGAGTATGCTTGCCTCCCCCACTGGAAACTGCAGGTAACTATTTGTAATAACTGCCCAGTGACTTAATGTGGAATGACACAGGAGTGACATGCACTGATTGCTTAACCGTTTCGTTTGCCTTTGAATCTGCCACTGCAAACCTGCGTCTCTTCTAACGCTGCTGCTCCCACATCAGCTCTTTCACTGTGTGCTCACCCAGCATAGCTCATCTTGGTCTTCCTACGAGTGTTATTCCTGTGTTGTCACGTCAGAAACACTGACTCATAGAATTGGAGTTATGGGCATCTGTTGTGTGCCTCTGCTGCCCACCTCCCGGTTCTCCTTGCTTTGCAGCTGCTTATATTTTTATCATTGTCTTTTCTTATAGTAGAGATCTTCGTACTGCACCAGGGCTTGGCATTTTGAGGATAAGGAAGTTCTTGTGAAAAGCTGCTCAAACATAGCCCCGAAATTCCAAGGGAAATGAAAAAGTCATGGGTTATAGGGAGAAAAGCTGGAAAACACGTCACTGGTGAATACCTCATGATCTAGAAACAGGGTTTGAGCCCTCCTCCTTTTGACTGCTGTCCTTTTTTGCCCCCTCTCCCTGTGACTCTAGTCACTTCAGGATAAATCAAGATTTCTCAACCTCGTACTTTTAACATTTTCAGCCAGATAATTCTCCGCTGTGGAGGACAGTCCTCCACATTGTCGGATGTTCAGCAGCAGCCCTGGTCTCTACCCACGAGATGCCAGGAGCATCCCCTGAGCTGTGACAACCAGAAATGTCTCCAACACTGCCACATATCCCTACCTTGAGGGATGAAATTGCCCCTGGTTGAGAACCAGTTATAAACTTCAAAACGCTACGCAGATGTTTAGATTCGGCCTAATATAACCACTTTATTTTGCAGAGCACCAGAGAGGGGTTTTTCACAGTTTACCCAGTTAGTGACAGACCCTGAGCCAGTGTTCTATCCATCACACTGTCCTCCAAGCTCATTCTCAAGCTGCCCACAGACTGACTGTGAGACATGAATCGTTTGGGAGGGTTTATCAATGAAGGCAAGGCCTCTGAGCTATCACTGCCTGTTTGTGGAGAGATTATAATACTGTTAAGAGGCATGTAAGGGAAAATCATGAAAGTAAACACATTTCTTTTCCCACCCCCTTTCTATTTTTGCCTGTGTGTTTGAGCCAGAGCTTGGCCCAGGTTTGACGGAGTGGATCGTCCTCCTTGGCAGCGCCAGCCAGGAGAGGTTCAGCCTGCAGGCTTCGTTGCCATTTCACTCACTTACAAAGCTGACTCTACTTCTTTCTTCTCTTCTATCCCAGCCAGGGTGCCCAACCAGAAAAGCATTAGTCTCCTCTGCTTCCCATCAGTTCAGTGATGGGGTGTCTCCCGGTGAGCCCTGACGTCTCAAGAGAAAGTTAGCTGCCCGTGTTTCTAGAACATGCCATCAGGCTTTGAAGAGTGTGTGCCATTCAGCACTTCTGCTCCTTCTCCAAGGGCTTTCATACCTATTATCACATTCTTCTCCTGCTCTGGCCCCTGCACTCAGAGACGCAGGCAGCTTCTCCAGTTAATCTTCACACTCCTCATGGCCTCATGGGATCTCAGACTTGGAAGAGAAAGCATAAAAAGCATTTGACATCCAAAGAAACTGAAAGCCTGCAAGGGGGGATGACCTGCCTAAGGTAAGAAGCCAAGGATGTCAGAGTCAGAGCTAAAGCCAGGGAACCCGGCTGTCATACCAGGAACTGGCGTATCTCCACCACATTGTCATTGAATTCTGCCCTCACCCTCAATCATGGAATCTTTTCCCTGGGGCTGTAACATTAACAAATTCATTTAAGCAGATGTTTTCATTTCTTTTGAGTCCTTAATAAAGAACACAGGCAATACACAAATAATCTGCAAAAGGGACAAGTGAAAGAATTACTCCTTTTTCTCATCAAGTGTTCACTAGGATATCCTCAGCATTTAGGGAAATTAGAAGATTCCTTGACTCTTTATGACCTGAAGGGATTTCAAGCCACTCCAGGTAGAAATTTCCATAGTCTTATTTAGAAGAAAAAAAGGTGGAAACTTTTCTATCACCATTGGTTTAAGTCCCATGGACAATAAATATTATTAATAAACAATGTTATGTACATCCTTGTTTGACTAGAGGAGCATACAATGTAATTTCAATGAAAAACTCTGCTATGAATGTTAGTTCATAAAGTCCTAGCTAAAATAGAGTTTAGCCTAATTCAAGTTCATTTAGAAGTACCTTATATAAGAACATTGATCTCTTGTAAGAGCTTGGACAAGCAAGAGCATTTTAAGCCTATCTCAGTTCCTTGTTTTTCTATCTCCTTTTGTTCTGCTTTGTTTCTTTGTGGAGGCAGGCATTTGTCATTTGTTAGTGTCTCTCTGTCCCTCTGTTTGCTGACAGGTTGGTTACATAAGGTTTGTGTTGGATTCATCATCATAAAGTTGTCTTTGCCTGGACAGCAAGTTCTCGAAGTCTGTCAAATGAGAACCTTATCCTGAGATGTGAGCTGACAGGTGTGCAAAGTGGCAGGCCAGGGTGGGCCTCCTTGCTGAGATCATTATTGGAAGAGGGAATCTGGGGAAAAGGGAGCTGGGAAATAGGAACTGTCCTTACACGATGCTGAGAATGTTTCTGATGTACCTACTGCCTAAAGAAGCATAGACCAGTATCAGTCAGAGGATATTTACAACTACTGTATGCAGCAGGAGAAAAATATAGGTTTTAGTCTCTGAATTCTGGAGCATACTATTAATAACACTATATATATATATATATATCTTCTATGAAATCTTACTAAATATTAGGGACTGTGTTCGACACTTTTGGGGGATTCCCTGGTGGCTCAGATGCTAAAGAATCCACCTGCAATGTAGGAGACTCGGGTTCGATCCCTGGGTCGGGAAGATCCCCTGGAGAAGGGAATGGCAACTCAACTCCAGTATTCTTGCTGGCGAACTTCATGAACAAAGGAGCCTGGCAGGCTACCGTCCATGGGGTTGCAAAGAGTCAGACAGGACTGAGTGACTAACACTTTCACTTCTTTCACTTTAGGCACCTTTTAGGCATTGTGTGACCTTGACAGTCTCATGAGGTAGGTAGCAAAATTGTGTTCATCTAACAATGAAGTAACTGAGTTTCAGAAAGGTGAAGTCACTTTCCAAAGTCACATAGCCAGCTAGTTGCAGGGTTAGGACTGGAACCCAGGTCCGTGTGATTCCTGAACACACGGAAACCAGGGAGCAGCATGCGCCAGTTTATAGTCCATGCCAGAGCAAGTGTAAGAACTGGAAATGCAATACCTTGCTGAGAGAAGAGGGTGATTGCTGTGGGTTGGGGCAGGAAGGAATGTTCCCGTGGAAGCATGTGACTGCAGGGTTTGTTGAGAACTGGGACGGGAAACCAATCACTGAAGTACCTGGTTTGCTTCCCTGAGTCTCTGTTTTGTCTTCTTGTCAGAGAATCAGGCCAGATTGAAAAGAGGATATGAAACTTTAAAACAAGCACAAGGTAAAGCAGGAACACAGCCTCACATCCTGGAAAATTCATTTTCTGTTTCCAAAGTTGGGAAGGTCAGCTACATCGAGCAGGTAGCTGGGCATCATGGGAAATATGACCTGCCTTGGTGGCCCTCTGCATGTGCTGGCCATTTTGAGCTAGGATTCTAGGTCAATGGAGATGAACTTCTGACAACAGAGAGCAATGAGGGTTAACACACCTGGAAGGATGCTTTCTATTGACAGTATAGCCTCCACTAAATTCAGCCCTATGCTAACCCCTACTTCATACAGTGCAAATACAATTTGAAGGAGGAATTTTTGAAATACCTAAGAGAACAAACTTCCCAACCACTTTCAAGAACTTGAGAAATTCTTATGTCTTATGAATAATAGGAGGCAGGGTGAGGTGAAAAGAGGCCTGAACTGGGATTCATGCAACTAGATTTCAGGTCTCAACTCAGACTCTCCTGTTTGCCTGTCTCTTTCTCTCAAGTTGGGTAAGGTAGTTTTCCTGTTTTCTCAGTGGACCTCACTTTGCTCATCTGTGGAATAGTGAGGCTTATGCAGGTGGTCTCTAAGCTCTGCTCAGCTCTGAATTTATATAGCCATTAATTAAGAGGCTAATTAGAGACAGCAGTTTGTTTCTAATTAGAGCTGATGACATTTGTCATATAAAGAATGGTTTAATATACCAGGAGTGGTCAGCTTGCAGAAGAGAATGCAATGAAGCACAATTTGGTGCATGATCATTGCCTTCAAATATTTAAGGACCATCTGGGGAAGAGGAGCATGTCTGTTTTATATGACTACCAGAAGGCAAGTAGAACCTTACAGGAAGATAGATTCATGTTCAGGGAAAGGAAAACTTTTCTGAGAGTGAAACAGGTTCTCTATCAGAATAGTGAGTCTCCTGTCATTGGAAGCATTCAAGAGAAGTGCAAATAAAGCTCTGTGTGGGATGAAGCACAAAAAGTTCCTACACTGAGCAGGGCTTGCACTAAGACCCTTCCAAATCTGTGATTCTTTGTCCCTGAAAACAATAAACCTAAATGTTCTTAAAAAAATATTCAGACCGTTCCCTAATTCCAGCCGGCCTTCTCCCCAATTCCTCTGCACTTCAGAGGTTTCACTGCATTCCTAACCAGGAAACCTCCGGGGGAAATCAGGATCTCAAAAGTCCTTGGCCATGGGGGAAAATCCAGAAATAGAGCAATAAGGTTAAGCAGTTTTCCAAACTATTAGACCTTTTCATCAGCTGCTCTTCCCATGCCTTTTGCAAATGACCTACTAACTCCCAGAGAGAAAATACTGAGAGCTGCAAAGTCCTCTCTGCAAAGGCTATTACATCCTTCTCCACCCTTGGAATCATTGCACTTCCTGTGGTCTTTCCGTCACCCTCACAGAACAGGAAGGAAGGGAGGCAGGTTGCTGGCCAGCACAGGGAGCACTTCAAAGCCCTCTGGCCCAGGATTCTGAGGACCTGGTAACTGCGTAGTATACCCCTAACCACTGAGCAGCCTCAGGCAGATCACTTCCTTTCTCTAGACCTGTTTCATCATCTCTTAGCAGAGAGAGTTTGGTTTACGTAAGTCTCACCTTTCCTTCTTTCTCCAAAATTCTGTAAGATTTCAGGAAGTATTCAGTGCTACACATCTGGTTGTATGGCTCTTATTTTAAAAGTACATTTTTATTTTGTTAAAAAAGTAATAGAACTCATTCTGAAACTTTTAAAAATCTATTAAAGCACAAAATGAGATGTGTGTGCGCACGCTCAGTCATGTACTCCTTGCAGCCCTATAGACTATAGCCCACCAGGCTCCTCTGTCCATGGAATTTTCCAGGCAAGAATGGAAAATGGGTTGCCATTTTCTGCTCCAGGAGATCTTCCCAACCTAGGGATCAAACCCATGTCTCTTATACCTCCTGCATTGGCAGGCAGTTTCTTTACCACTAGCACCCATGTGCAAAGCCCTACAAAATGAGATAAATCACACATAACATTATCACCTAGAGATACATCACATTGTTAAATATGATGTTATGCTTTCCGTCTTTGTCCTAAGCATGGCTATACAAATGGTCTGCAAGATATTTTAAAATAAAAAACAGAATTAGATTATTCATACAATTTTGGGCCCGTTGATAATACTTTCATAGATGCCTCCTTGAATATGTTTTATGTATAATATGATCTAGATATCACAATTGCTACTGGCCTGGCAATAGAGTATTTAGTAGTGTTTCGACTTTGGAGTACAAAGAAGCATCATTTCCAGAACATCTGGATCAAGAGATCTGAGTTAGAGCCTAAGAATCTGCATTTTAGCATGATCTCATGGATTTTTCCAAACCATATTTTTAGGAACAAGGTTACAGAGATAAATTTTGTACATCAAGCAGAATGTCTCCTCTCTTATTGCTAGTGGATGAAAAATATGTTTCTGTACTATACTTGTCTCTTTGAAAGCATGCTTTCTGCACCTGGCCTCTGATCTGCTTTCAGAGTGTGGGAAACTAACCATGAAATGCCAGGGCAGGGCTTTATCTGCATTGTTAAGTGTCTCTGACCCACCCGGTTGACTTGTGTTAAAATCAGTCTATTCAAGTTATATAGTGACCCATACCTACCGTTTGAAAAGTGCAACAGCAGGTTTCTATTCCATAGAGCACCTGTTGTGATCATGACGGCTAATAACTACAGTGTGTTTACTGGGAGCCAGGCCTTGCACTTGGCCATTCTCCTGCGTGATCTTGTTTAGTACTCACAGCAAACCTACAAAATAGGTAATATTATCTTTGTCTCCATTTTATGAATTAGGAAAGTGAAACTCAAAGGGGTCAACTAAGTTGCTGAAGATTACAGACCATATTGAAATAAAACCCACATATCCTGAACCAGAGCCTAGTGTTTTACCACTAGGATAGGTGATCATTCCCCCTGTAGGGGATCAGGTAAGAGAGGAGAGAGACAATGCTAAGAAGAAATTTTTAATGGGTGTTTTATTTGTGTTTTTGCCTGGAGAATCCCAGGGACGGCGGAGTCTGGTGGGCTGCCACCTATGGGATCGCACAGAGTCAGACACGACTGAAGCGACTTAGCAGCAGCAGCATTTGTGTTTTTATTCCCTAGGGATTATTTTTAGAGAGGTCTGATCAATTTCTGAGCCTCGAAACTAAGGGGCAAGCCTATATCCTCTAGGTAAGCAGTGGCTAAGTGTAGACTAGGAAACCAGATTGCCTGAAAGTTGGCAGCACACTCTTTCACCATTATTTAAGCACGGTTTGAGTGATCTTCCCCCACCAGGGCCAGGGAGGAGGCAGAGAGTGGCGCTCACTAACAGTACATGGGTTTGTGTGAGTCCAATCACTTTAGGGGGAGGGAGCCCCTGACATCTGCAAAAGCGGTGCCCTTCCCATTTCTCTGCCCAGGTCTGTGTCTGCATCAGAGTCTCCACGGTAGAGAATATCAGGGAAGTATGGGTAATGAGAGAATGCATACCCTCTTAGTGTGCTAAGAAACCCTAGATTCCAAGAGGCAAGCTCAGTATCAAAGTAATACAGGGGCCAGGAGATGACCATCTCTCCTGGCTTGTCTTATTATTTTTCTAGTGCTATGAGGGAAAGGGGGCTCCCTGGTAGCTCAACAGTAAAGAATCCACCTGCAATGCAGGAGACGTAGGCAAAGTGGGTTCAATCTCTGTATTGGGAAGATCACCTAGAGTGTGCATGGCAACCCACTCCAGTGTTCTTGCCAGGAAAACCCTGTGGACAGAGGAGCCTGGTGGGGTCGCAAAGACATGACTAAAGTGACGGAGCATGCACGCACGCGTAAGGAAAAGACTGGAGTTTCTGAATGTGTTCATTTCTCCAGGAAAAGAAAATAGGCTTTTGAAATCACAACAGCAACACCCATGGCAAAGCAGAATTGGATTCCTAGGTAATCCCTGCTTTCCTTCAATCATACCATGTTGGCTTTGCAGCCTCAGGACTTGTGCCCAGAAGCCACAAGTGCTGTTGGGGAGTTTCCTTCATTATTAGACAATTCTGTCTCCACACTACTGCCTGGTGTTTCTCTTTATAAAAATTATAGTAGATGTCTCAAAATACGACAGTCAGCCCTGACAATCTGCCAGGTTTTTATTGTTATGTTTAAGAGCAGTTCACAGTTCTCATAGAATGTATTGCAACGGTAAGTCTGTTCTGCTCACAAATATTCAGACTTCCTTTCTTCTTTCAGTTCCCACAGTGTCTTTTTATAAATCCAAATGCTCACCTAGCCTCCTCTCTAAGAGAATGGAGGTTCAGTCTCGAGGGTGTGTGGTGAGCAGCCTTAGAAATAACTTTCTATGAAATTGTGGAAGAGTTGCTGGTGTTGGTTTAGGTAGTGAGCCTTTTGACATTATTTTATGTTATCGCAGTGGGTCCCAAACCTTACAGAGTCCCAAAATTATTTGGGCTGAGAAAATGCACATTCCTGACCCTCATCCCTGAGATTCTAACAGGACTGTAGCTGGGGGCCAGGGACCTGCATTTTATCACTACTTCCCCAGAGGACTGTGATGCAGGTGCTCCTAGGATTGCAGTTTGGGGACCTAGGGATCACACTGTCTTCCTCTCTCCACTCCTCCCAGTCAAGAGCACAAAGTGGAGATGTAAAAATTTATTCTATACAGTTACATACATTCACAAAAGTAATCATTCTGTCAAATAAACAGAATCCTAATTTCCCTGTGTTATCAAGTAAAACAATGTAGTTGAAAATAATTTATAAATGATAAAAAAAAAGTTACTATGAAAAACAGCAGTGATAATAAAGTGCATTGAGCAATTAGGCACTTGGTTAAAAATGTGTTTGTGACAACATGGCATCAACATAGTTATGCCCCATAATAGCATCGCTGTCCCAGACCCTCGGCATGTAGACCAAGAAACAGCAGCACAGAAATAAAAAATGATCTTGCTGCAGGGATGGACTCTTTGTCCAGTGCTCCTTCCTCCTGGACACTCTGCTATGATTAAGTCAAATCATACTGAGGTCTATCTGAATCAATTTGCCTAATTCACATAAACCCTCCTACTTAGCAGTCTGAAGAGGAACCCATCCAGCTGCAGAGAAGAGGGTGATTCATACACATACATACACCTCCATGGATGCACACACCCAAATAAATACACATAATACACCCGGACTTCTACACTGATGCCTGCACCTGTATCAGCACAAACACACACATGCAATTTCACTTAGATGTATGGACACGTCTCTGTTCCGCTGTTTATACTCCCATGTGAATGTGTACATAGGTACTAGGACTACACCCATATCTGCACAAACACATACACATGCATCTTCACTTAGATGTATGGACACATCTTTGTTCTTTTGTGTATACTCCCATATGAATATGTACACAGGTACTAGGTACCCATATCAGCACAAATACATACACATGCATTTTCAATTAGATGTCTGGACACATCTCTGTTCTGTGTATACTCCCATAGGAATATGCACACAGGTACTGGGACATAGACATGCTTAACCCAAACATTCTCCCTTAGATAAATACATCTAGTGATTCATAAGCACACTTTTGCATGCTCCAAATGAGAAAATATGTCATGTCATATAGTCATGGTCCCACTGCTACCTAAGAACACACAGGTTCCTGTGCTGGCCCTTCTTCCTGCATAAGTTTATATATACCCCTGATTCAATACACATCTGTTGAGTCCTAACAAATGGCAGGCATTGTTAGGTGCTGAAGATCAGTGAGTGAACAAAAATCTTTGCCCTTACTGAGTTTGCGTTGAGGGATTTTTTTTTTAATGCATGCAGATTTTTTAACTGTAACAGTTTCTGTGAAGAGACTCAGAGTGTTTTGAAGGAATCTAATTCTGAGAGATTAGTAAATGTTCCCCCAAAGAAGTACAGTTTCAGCTGAGAGCTGAAGGAGGTCTAGATAATTTCTGGAAAAGGAGAGGAGGGCAGAACATTCCACTCAGGGAGAAAAGCATGTACTAAATCCTGTAGTGAAAGGAAACCTCATGCCTAAGAAGGACTAAGCAAAGGTCAATGTGGAGAAGGTGTGCAAAGAGGTGGAATGTAACAGGACTACACATAAAAGGCCTTTTAAGCTGCATTAGGATTTAGTTCTTTATCCTAAAAGCATTTAAAAGCCACTTATATGTTTACAGCAGAGATCAGATTTTGTATTTTGAGAGATCAGATTTGTATCTCTGAAGATATGACTACCCACACAAAAGCATTCTCAATACAGGTAAGTGCACACTATGGGTTCCTTTGTACACAATCCTATGTACATAGGTTCCTATGTACAGTTGTACATTTTCCTAAAATGCATATTTACATGTAAGTATTCACTTGCAAACTCTGCCTCTGTGAACACACCCCTGTGTATTTGTATGCATGGTATATAGAAATCCAGTGGGCATTAGGAGGCAGACAAACACCTTCCTTGCTGGGTACCACCAGTTCTAACTAAGCTGGCCCCTGGTGCAGGGACAAGGGAAGTGGTGTATCAGATCCAAGCCCTCTGACTTTGGAGCTCTGGGTTTTGTGGCTTGGCTTCATGACTGTACTTGCAGCTCTGCTCCCCCTCTTCTTGGCTCAGAGCACTCAGTGACAAGGTGGGGTTTCTTCCAGAACAGGGTAATTCACTATTCTAGGCCCAGGCCAGGAGGGGAGGAAGGGCAGGTCGGGTTGCATAAAGATTGCCTTGTGCCCTCCCAGAACTGTAAGCAGAGCCTCTGCCCAGCTCCAAGCATGAAGTAATCTTTGCATAGAGTCAGCAATCTGATATAAACACAAGGATCCACAATCCAAGGATCATAATGGGACTCAAAGTAGTGTGTTCCATCAGTAACCACTGTGTGAAATGGGACATGGAGGAAGAAAAAGAGAAAGCCTGGCAAGAAAGCCTTTTCAAGGCAAGATGTCTGTGACCCTCATTGCCCCTGGCACAGAAAATGCATGTAAATACATATTTACACATACAAATTTTCCTCAAGCAGGTATACCATCTCACAGCAAGTAATTTATCTGCCACAACACCCTGCATTGTTTTCCCCTCCAAAGAACTAGAAGTACTAGAAGAACACTTATGCACATTTTGCTCCTGTTTAACAGCAAAGCCAACAAAGCCCTTGACCAAAGGCAGTGACAGACTCCAGGGAGATCAATAGAAACATTCATGCAGAATTAAAGATTCATCTAGAGCCAGTATTCTTACCTGGAGAATCCCATGGACAGAGGAGCCTGGAGGGCTACAGTTCATGGGGTCGCAAGAGTCGGACACAACTTGGCAACTAAACTACTACTAGAGCCTTATACTTGGACTCCTAAGGATGTTCCCAAGTGATTTTTGTTTTATATTCTAAAGACTCATACACACTGAGATTTTATATTTTCAAATACGTGCTTGCAAAATGTTTTCCTCCACAATTAAAAGGAATTATATAGTGTAATTTGAAGCTCTTTTTATTTGCTTCAGGCTATGTAAGGAACAGTCTTCTTTTCTTTCAGTTGGGTATTCTTTTATGCTATTACAAAAGCAAACTATTACTTTGCCAACAAAGGTTCATATAGTCCAAGCTATGGTTTTTCCAGTAGTCATGTATGGATGTAAGAGTTGGACCATAAAGAAGGCCGACACTGAAGAACTGATGCCTTTGAACTGTGGTGCTAGAGAAGACTCTAGAGAGTCCCTTGGAAAGCAAGGAAATCAAACCTGTCAATCCTAAAGGAAATCAGCTCTGAATATTCATTGAAAGGGCTGATGCTGAAGCTGAAGCTCCAATACTTTAGCCACTTGATGTGAAGAGGTGACTCACTGGAAAAGACTCTGATGCTGGGAAAGATTGAGGGCAAGAAGAGAAGGGGGCAACAGAGGATGAGATGCTTGGATGCCATCGTTGACTCAGTGGACATGAGTTTGAGCAAAATCTGGGAGAGACGGAAGGATAAGGAAGCCTGGCATGCTGCAGTCCATGGGGTTGCAGAGTCGGACATGACTGAGCAACTGAACAACAAGCCCAAAGTACCATATGCATCAAGGACTGACTGAAGACCACAGCACTGTGCCCGTGGGGCTACGGTGTAGCAATTCCCCATATTTATCTAGCACTTGGCAGTTTACAAAGAGCTTTTTTATAAGTTATCTTATCTACTCCTCTCCTCTTAACTCTGAGGTCAACGTGGTTGTTCCCATTTCACAGATTAAAAGATTGAGGTTCAAAACTTGCTTAAAGGCATGGCACTAAGACATAGCAGGGTCTTCATACTCGGTCTTCATTCTCCTATGCAGAAAAAAATACAAGTGTTTTCACACTCTGCTATCCTCCTAGGACCCAGGGCTCTTCTTGCTGTATTTTCCTGTTTTCTGCTGGAAATTAACTTAAAATTTTAGAGTTAACACTCCCCAACACAGAAACCACAGCTGCTGAGCTGCAGATAAGTGATTACCAGCTCCGGGGACAGTCCCCAGGATGCTTTCAATACTGACAAGCCCTGAGCTTGTGTGAGCTCATGGTAGGTGTAGGCAGGGCCTCGCTCTATCAACTATGACTTAGAGCAGAAGCTCCAAGCCTTCTGGGTTCCTCACGTCAGTCACCAGATGCACTTTCACCATGTCAGAGCTAAAGAATCACATGTCCTGCTTTACATACATGCCTTGCTGGCAACTTAGGGCTCCACTGAGGCTGTCCTTGTTCACTCTGCCTAATTCCTCTTGGATCAGGATGTTCCTATGGGAAGGCCCAGTGTGATTTGCTGCCCCAATCCCACATCCATTGGGCCACAGTCTAGCCTGTTTTTAAGGGCCAAGTTCCACACTTTGATAAAAATTGCAGGCTCCAGGACGTATTTCAATTTCTTGAAAATGGCTTGTGTTGGGTTGAAATTATTTCAGTCAGAGCAATTAAGTGTTCTTGTTTTACACACACATCTTCCAACAGAATTGCCTTCAGCACAGGTGAACTCTATTTAATGCATCTGGGCAAACTTGGCATGAATGACAAATCTAACCACAAGGAAAGCGCCCATTGGCCATCTCTTCTCCACATCAAAGTATAAGCTTATCTGGTTTACTTAGCTTTCTAAGCAATGTGTGACTAATTTGTTCATTCATTCATTCAAAAGATGTTTGAACACTTCTATATGCCAGAACCTGTGCTAACTACCAAGGATACGGCAGTGACTGAGGTAGACATGGTTGCTACTGTTGTTTTAGTTTCTTACAGTCTAACAGAGAAGACAGACAATGAGAAGGGAATTATAAGTGATGTTTGGATCAAGTTCCGAATACTCACACCAGAAAAACTTAAGCATACTAATGAACAGGAATAAGGGCTGGGAAATTGGCTTCTGAATTTTGCCAGTACATTCAGAAAGTTATCTGCTATCTGTCAATCTCAGACTGGCCTCTAAAAATGTGTAAAAATATTACTATCACCTCTTTAAAAATGTCGCTGGGAAAACTGGAGTTGATGGTGTCTCACAAAGTTATCAATTGTCACTATCTTGATCCACCTCTGAAATACTGTGCCCAGTTCTGACGGTCACACATTTTCAAGGGAGCATTTGGAGCCTTTCTAGGCTTGCCAGATTCAACAGATAAAAATACAGGACATCCAGTTTCAAATAAGCAATGAGTTCTTTTTCATATAAGTATGTCCCAAATATTGCAGAGAACATCTGATACCAAAAGTTATTCACTAGTTATCTGAAATTCAAATTTAACTGGGCACCCTGTATTTCAAACTGACAGCCCTGTTACAGAGCCAGAGGGAAGAATGTGAAGAAACCCAACACCCTGTCTCAAAATGAATAGTTGAAGGAGACTGACTTTTTAGCTCAGAGATAATAGTAAGAATCTAGACCTGTGTAGGGAAGCATTTTCCAAACAGTGTTTCTAAAAGTATACATGGAAAATAGTTAAAGTATATACTAGGAGGGGAAAAAAAGATTTTCAGATTAAAAAAAAATTTGGGAGGTTGAGAGTTTGGGAAACATTGCATGCCCAGTATTTCCATTTTGGAATCCATACTCTGCATCAGCATAGTAAACATTCTGAGCAGCCTTGCAGGAAACATATCTGGTTGACCTGATTTAACCTAGCATGCCCACAGAATGCTATTTATGGGCTTTTGTCTGTTTGTTTTGATATGTTTGCTTTATAGAGGACACCTATTAACACTGTGCAAACTTACTACTCTGTTCAGCACACTTTGGAGAATGTTGGTATAAAATACAAACATCGTCTTCAAATATCCGAGAGTCTTGCTGAGTAAGAGGGAAGCAGATTCAGTCTTTGTAAACCAAAGGGCAAATCTGGTCCCAGTGCATGAACACATTTGGGCAACAGATTTTTGACCCAGTTTGAAGGCTAGAATTTTCTAACAATTACAAGAGTCTGAAAGGTAATAAGCTACTTGTTCCTGGAGAAATTAAAGCAGAAACAAAACTTCCATCAGGGATAGTAGAGGAAATTCTTGCTACATGTAGGAAATTCTCTGGGTCGGCTATGAAAGGCATATTTACATAAAACACAGAGAAGCAAACTGTCTTTAAAACTTTGTCCCACGATGTATATTATACCCTTTCTGTTTCTGAGTCCATCCACCTTGGAGTCACACTTTCTCTGTTCCTTTCACATCTGTGAGCCAAAACCTTCAAGGAGACTGGTCCTCACAAGTTTATGATCTTTGCTGTGATCAGGGCATCTTTATAGTCTAGCCCAGCTACCTTGGGTCCTGGCTTTTGGGAACTCTGCTCTGAGCCTCTGGGAGGGCCTTATAAATCTGAGAGGTAGCATAGAACTCACAGTTGAACTTAGCAGTTCAGAAAAATGTGAGATCTGGAGAAACCCAGCCCAACATACCTCTAGGACTATGAGACTGCCCTATGCAGTGTCCATGGTCCAGTACAGATCACTTCATATCTAAGGCACTCGGCATAATAAAAGACAACAAAGGGTCAGATCCCAGCTCCGCCCCTTCCTGAGTCTATGACCTGGTCAAAATGCTTAACCTCTCCAAATGGTATTCCCCTCTGTGGGGGAAGAAAAAAAGAACAGAAATGATGACACCTGTATCATAACGCTATGAAAATTAAAAGAGATTAAAAGTGTGTAAATGACCCAGCAGAATGCCCACTACACAGCGGACGTTGAGCAAATGTTTATATAACGGATGACTGTGATTGTTACTATCATGGTAAAAACTTCCAAGTAAGTTAAAAGACTTCTCTAGAAATTCACTAATCAGCGTGCCAAGATTTCAGGCCCCAGCCAAAATGACACACTGGAAATTGTCTCCGACGCCCTCCTTTTGAAAATCCATGCTTAAGGACATAAAGTAATGCATTTGTGTTAAAGATTACACTTTCCCCGCTTGTGGTGCTAGGGCCAGGGCTGGAAAGAGCACTGAACTCAGGGGCAGGTTGCCCTGGTTCTTGGTTTAAGTGACTGCAACTTCGTCCATTCTGGATTCCAGTTCTTGTCTATAAAATAAAGAAAGGGGTTAGACTAGGATAGTTTCTAGGTTCCATTAGCTGTGCCTTTGATTTGGGGCAGTGAATGCAGATATTTAATTGGTCCATAGTACTAATGAAACTAAAGGGGTGTGTGTGTGTGTGTGTGTGTACACAAGCCCATGTGTGTTTGCACATGGCCACACAGGGTACTTTGAAATCACTTTAAGAGCTGCCTGCTCTTGTGCCTGTCAGTAGATTTGGGAAATAAAAAGTTAGACCTAGAATTAGTTTTGAAGCAGTGATATGAGCTCTAACCTCAGAATAGGGAGAGCCGGGTCCGAGTTCCAGCCTGACTCTGCCAGCAAAGCTTGTCTCCACCTACAGGGTGTGATGCCAACCTTCCTTCCCACCTCTTCCTCCCCATCTTTCACGTGAGAGGTTTGTTTCCAGGATCTCCAAGCTTTGTGTCTCTTGGGAAAATGTCTCTGATCTATTTTTGCTTGGATTTGCATGTTCTCCACAAGGATTATCATCTGACTGACTCAAGTTTTGCTTATTTCTTTTGTTTGACCTGCTCTGGTTTCATAACACAAGCTCTCCAGCCAATTTTAGCCCTTCTTGGATTATGGGAGTGTCGAAGTGAAGGTATTTCAGCATTTGTCACAGTTTCTGCCTAGGATCTCTGTCTTCCCCCTTCCCCACCCTGCTCCACCCCCTGACGCTCCCTTTTCTTCTGCACAAGCAAAAGCCCTCCCCCTCCCTGAATGACACGCTAAGTGCAGTCTGGTTTTCACATTAGCTGAGTGGAGGCCCTGGAGTCAGAAATCCTTGGCACATGAGTCACTTTGTCTCTTTGTGCCTCATTTCCCCCAACTATAAATAGGTGGAGTCTTCTGCACTTTCTGGTCTACTGGTGCCTGAGGGCCCCGGTGGAGGTGGTTTAGTGAGATGAGGTCTCCCTTTCCCACTGGCAGGTCTGAACATCAGAGCCAGGAAGGATTCTCTAGGAAACAATGTATCTCTGTCTCTGTGCTTCTCTTGCTTGTGGCCCCCTCCAGACCCACTTCATCACTGTCTGAATGAACCTTCTACCACAGAGAACTCGGTCTCTGCTAGAAATCCTTCAATGGCTCCTTATTCCTCTCAGGATCAAGGCTTCAGCAGGTGAGCCCACAGGAAGCACAGTGGAAGCTCACACGGGAAAGTAATGATGCAGCCCAGTGTGCCCCTTCCTTCAGTCCTGTGAGGTTCCACAGGCAGTGTGCTGGGAATAAATAGAGGAGTAAGACCTGGGCCCTGGGTTTAAGAAGTCTATGCATTTTGCAGAAAGGTACGGAAAACAATAATGTTTTTAGATTTTTAAGTACTGGAAGTGCTCTTGGGAATCACTGATCTTGCCCTACTGCCTCATTTTTACAGTAGTGGAAACTAAAATGTCACAGAACTGGCAAATTATAAGAAAATATGTCTTGCAATAGGTCTCCCTGCATCTATTCTGCCTCTGTCACCAGGAATCATTCTGCAGCCAGAGTCATCTTTCTGAGGGGCATGCAACCTTGTCCCTCTATGGGAAAGCTCTCTGTGGCCCCCACTGCAGCTAAAATAGAAGCCGAATTTCTTCCCAGGCCTATGTGTGGACTGGTCCATGCAACCTGACTGGCTGTCCCCTCTGAGTGGAATGCTCTTCTCCCAGATTGTCAGGCTTCTTTGTGCTATTCAGTCTCAACTCTAAAGACACCACCTCAGGGGTGCCCTCCCTGACCATACATGCAGGACTGATGCAAGACTCCAGTCATCCTCCTTCCCATCCCCCTGACTGGGCACATTCACAGCATGGACCACCATCTGCATCATCTTGCATGTTTACTTATTTTTCTTTATTATCTGTGTCTACTCACTAGAGGGTTTGCTGCAGGGGAGCTTATATTTGCTCCTGTCTTTAGCAGAATTGGCTCATAGTTGATACATAAGAAATATTTGCCGAATAACTAAACTAACAAATGAAAACATATTGAAGGAAATTTGAAAATGCAGAATAGTATAAAAAAGTAAATAAAAATCACTCATATTTCCCTCTTCTGGACTTTATTTCTGTTAATATTTTAGATTATTTTTATTGGTTTTTTTACATGTGTGTGTGTATATATATATATATAATAAATAGTATATATTTAAAATTTAAGATTATACTAAGTTGTAGTTTATATCCTGTTTTTAAACTTACCTCTATTTTGTATCTCATATGAATGTATCAAAAGTAATTTAAGCATCTCCCTATTGTTGGACAATGATAATTTAATTTTTTCTAACTGATCTGCTTTCTGTCCAAGCCATTCCGATAGAACTTGGCCTTTAAGGTACTTGTGGTAACTGTTCCTTGCCATGAGTAGTTGGCAAGGAACAGGAAATGTCTACAGACCAACTCTCAGTCTTGTCTGTTTTTTGTGACCTCTTTCAGTAGGGATTGACTTAGTTGGTAATCTATTTAGTGAGATTTGTGGTTAGTAAACTAAAGAGTGGTGTTTCTACCCCTTCCTGTTTGAAAGATAAGCTGATGTAAGTGTTCACAATTGAATGGAGTAATGGATAAATGGAAACAATCAGGGTCCATTCAAGGCAGACGCTTATCCCAGGGGCGTTTTCCTGTTGAAATTAACACTTAGGGACAGAAGATTCAATTTATAGACTTATAAAGTCTGCGTGAATTGAAAGGAATATTGAAGATAAAACTTCCTCATTTTAAAGGAAAGGAAATTAAAGTTCAAACTGGGGACAACTCCTTACCCAGGGTCCCAGAGCAAATAATGGTGGAGTTTCTTTCCCCTTCTCTCTCCCCTTTTCCTGCCTTCTGTCCCTTCCTTCCTCTTTTCAGTATTGACATTAGTCTTTCATTAACTAGATTTCAGAAAAGATTACAGAGAGCTGGGAAGGATCTTAGAGATGAACTGCTACAGCCTTGTCACTGCTGAGGACGAGGAAACGGAGGTCTAGATGAGCGAAGGGCATTGTAGCAGGTCCCCAGATCAACAGCCTGTGGCTGGGCTGAGATGAGAACCACTTCCTCTTCCTTCTCATCCCTCAGGACTTCCTCTGCCCCAGCTTTGTGGGGCCCTATAAACAGTCACACTTGGCAGCATCTGCCTATAGGCTTTTACCTTGAGTGCTAAAAAATCCTATTATTCTGCATGAAGAATTGAGAGATCAGAGCCTTCAGTAAAAGCCAACCAAGATTTACCAGACCCTGGCTGTAAGTGTAGCACTGCAGCAACTGTACTAAGGATAAAATGTGCATGCAACCAGACATCCCTCTCCTGCCATCCTCACCCTATCCAGCCTCATGCACCCTCAGAGCACTCTGAGCTCTCCCGCATTCTTAGGACACTACTCATGTGACCTTTTGATGGTCCCTCTCCTCTCCTAGGCTTCGTAAGAGCAGAGGCTCTTTGTCTTTCTTTCTTTTTCTCAGCACTCTCATACCCTATTTCACAGATCAGTGCCTGGTATGTAATAGATGCTCCATAAATATCTATTGAATGAATGAATAAAAACATAGTCTCTGTGTTAGTTTGCCCAGGCTGCCATAACAAATACCACAGACTAAGTGCTTTAAGCAAATATTTTCTCATAGTTTTGGAGACTGGACATCCATGATCAAGGTGCCAGCAGAGTTGGCTTCCTCTGAGGTACCCCCTACCTTACCACATGGCCTTTCCTTTGTGTACCCACAGCCCTGGTGCCTCTTGTGTGTCCTGAATTTTTTTTTTAGAAGGATACCAGTCAGATTGGATTAGGGTCCAATCTGACTTAACTACCTCATGAAGGGCTTCACCTCCACATATGGCCACATTCTGAGATAAGAGTGTTTAGACTTCAGCATATGAGCTTGGGGAGTACACAGTTTAGTCAATAATAGACCTCTCACCCTTGACCAGCTCAGAGTTTAATGAAAGGGATGGACATGCCCAAAAATGGAATGGTAGAAGACAATGTAATAATTGCTGTAATACAGGAAAGTAGAAGCACTGTGGAGCATGGATAATGGTTAATGTTCATAATAGCTGCATCACCAAACATCTCTGTGTACCATGTACACTTCCAAGCATAGAATGTATTAATTTAATACTTGTCAGGATAAAATTCAGAAAACTTTCATTAATGCCTGCCATGTCAGTCTCTATGCTTCAGCCTAGAGGTCTAAATTATATATAAGCTAAGATCACAGTGGACATACTCATGCTGCTTAAAAAGGAAATGCACACCCTCGTATGTCTAGATACTGTCTTAGTCCATTTCTGCCATGTTCATAACTCCCATACTAGTTATTATTCACCAGTCAGGTAATTTAGTGTGTGCCTAACCAGGAAAATGGGAATCACTTTAGTCTTTGCACATAAGAAATTTCATACGGGTACTGTCATGATCAGTACTTTGCATATGAAAACACTAAAGCATAGTCAGCACTTAGCTTTCCACGTGTCACATACCTAGCAAATTGCAGGCCCAAAGCTCAAACACACTTAATCTGGCCACTGAGTCCACCGTTTAACCAGCAGCCCACGTCGCCTCTTTATGACAAGCGATAATATTCTTTTTATCCCAACATGAGGGGAAACATCAGATCACTGCGAAGAAAAGGAGGAAAATTTAAGCTGGCTCATGTCACCATAGTGAGGTGAAGAGAGCAGAGAAAAGAATGCAAATAGAGAAAATGGGATTAAAAGTCAAGGGCTAGAAGGAGCTGACTGAGCAGGCAACATAGAGGGCTGAGTGAGGCTAGATGGTAAGCTGGGGTCAGACCAGGTAAGGTCTTGTTTTATATGATCATAAAATTGACCTTGATTCCCCAACCACTGACAAGCTCTTGGATATTTTAGCAAGAGATTAACTAATTAAATAAGATTAACTAATCTTATTTTTTCATTTTACCAAGAAGGAAACCAAGGGCCAGAGAGAAATGACTTGCCCAGGTTAGTGGCAGAGATGACACAAACAGCAACTCTTCCAATCCCAGCCCTTTTATACTCTGTTAAACTCTGCCTATATAAGCATATGAAAACTAACATAATTAGGAAAAAAACATTTTTTTCCTGTTTTTTTCCATGATTTCCATCCAGTTTTCATCCACTTTCTTTTTTGGTCAATTATGTATTTTTCCAAGTTTCAACTCATTAATATCTTACCATCTGGAATGACTACTGAGGTTCAAAGTCAGAAATATCCCATAGAAATTGCAAATAACAGCTTCCTATGTGGCTTTACAGAGTGTGGCCGGATGGCTCACTGGTACACCTTATAGACTAAAAGGACCTGTATTCTTATGTCTAAATAGACATATAGAGATAAACTAAACAGCCACTCTGGCTGGGTTTGTTTTACCAAACAAATAGGTTAACAAACATTTACTTGTGCCTGCTGGGTGCCAGGCATCATGCTAGAACCTTAAGACCCAAAGCTGTATAAACTCGGTTCCCAGATGGAAAGGCTCTCACCATTTAATGATGAAGTGCACACACATACAAGTATAATACACAACCTCAAGCTATTTCCGCCCTGCTTACAGCTCCTCAGAGTAGTAATTACCCAGCCAGGGGAGTCAGGCTGGGTCCAATCAAGAAATGGAAACCACCCTAGATCTTTCAAAATAAGAAATTTAATATAAGGAACTGGATGCACAGGTGATAGAAGAGCTGCAAAGCCAAACAGGGGATGCTGAGGAATTAGGGATTAGCAACAGCAGGAAGATGCTGCTGCTCCTGGGTTTGGAGGGACACAGGAGAATGTGGTGTTACAAGATCCCAGAAGCCAGGGCACTTATTTGGCAGGAACTTGAGGCACAGAGTACATGAAGCCATTTGTCAAAGATAACACCGGAGGCAGAAAGAGAGGAAAAAGAGCCACTTCTCCCCTCCGCACCTCTAGTTTTCCATCATAGATTCCCATTAGCCAAATTTTCCTTGAAGCAACAGCGGAGGGATCCTTCAGGGTGGAGATCCCTGTGATGCAGAGCAGAGACAGGGAAATATGCAGAAAGAAGTGGAAAGCAAACAGGGGCTGATGGGCACCCCCGGTGACCTTGGGCAAGTCACTTCATCTCTCAGAGTCTTCGTTTCCTCATTGGCAATTTGAGAAGAATAATTCCTCTCACATTTGTTTCCAAAGCTTACATGAAATAAAATCTGTGAAAGCACTCTATAAGCTTCAAAAGGCATGTGTACAAATGTAAGGACTTTTATTATTGGTTTTTTAATCCCAAGTGTCTTGGACTTTAGGCTCAGGGTGGGGGGTGGGGGGTGGGAATGGGATGGTGTTCAGGTGTCATTGGGAACTTAATAATGCCTAGTTAACCACCTAAGTAGAAGGAAGCAGCTCTGCTTTTTACTGCTGGCTATTTCCAGTCTGTCACTCTGGTCCATCAGCCTTTGAAATCTCTAACTGATTTTGAATAAGCTGGCACATAACTGAAAGGGTGTCAGAGCCCGCTCTCAGTTCTATTTGGGGATCTCTCTGTGGTTTTGAAACAAAAAGCGACAAATAGATAGGACTCTAGAAATAACTGCAAGATCATTTGTTCCACCATTTTCATTTTACATGGGACCAGAGAAAGATGGGGCTTGTACATTGTCACATGACAAATTCTTGGCAGAGAGAGGCATGGCACCCAAGAGGAGACTCACTCCTTCTTTTACACATCCTCCCTTCCTTGAAACTTTGGGTTTCAAATTAATCTCAGACGGCAGCTTGTACTTTCAGCTTTTCCTTCTTCTTTTTAAGTCTTTAAAGGAGATTTAATCTTAAATTAAAGATTAAGATTAAGTCTTAATCTCCTTCATAATAATCTTGACAACTCAATTTTATGGACTTTTTCCTCTGTACTCTGCTGATGGACAACAAAAGCTGAGCTCTAAGCCATATCTATTTTAAGTTGAGAGGGTGTAAACTTGTCTAAATAACTCAATTTCCCTTTGATATCAGACGTAAGAGAGTATCATCACAAATTGTTTGACATCAGCCTTTCTGCCAACCTCAAGGCTTTTGGGAAAAATCATAAGGTATGATCCCTTCCTTTCTGCTTCTTTTGTAACCATAAAGTAGAGGTCATGGCCAGAGCATCTGTCTAAGCATCAAAGCACTCTCACCAGGCTCAAGAGAAAGGCATCAGTTTTTACCAAAGGCAAAAGGCGGTGTGACTCTCTTGGCAAGAATGGTCCTGTGTTTTGTAACAGTTAATGTATCTCAATTGTGGATGTATGTGTGTCAGTGGATGAAAGTTTAAGGGTTTATTTCTCACTGACAAATGAAGAGATTGTGCTTTCATTGTCTGTAAGTTCCTTTCTGGTGCTGACATTTAAGAAATCAGTATCCCTCTACCGAAGAAGGCCTATTATGGTAACAGAGGCACTAAGATAGTAATAATCCCGAGTGACTCATGGAATTCCCAGTGGCCCAGTGTGAATTGACGTTTTAATGGTGCAGAGTTTGTGGCATCTTAAAATGTCAGAGCTGGAATAGCGTCGGTCATCACCATTCACCATGGGCGCATTGAGGAGTCTGGGACCTGAAGGCTGTGGATATCCAGTCACTGGCTCCTTTAACAGAAGTTTGTTGTGCCTGTGCTGTGTGTCAAGCACTGTACTAGATCCTAGGGTACAGAAACCAATAAGACAGATGAGGTATCTTTACTCAAATATGCTAGTGAGGCAGGAGGTGTGATAACAAGGAAACTAAAAAGCAAGCAAGATAATTACAGTTTGTAGTAACTGCTTGAAAATTAGTAAAAATATATCATGGATTCATTCATTTTATTTAGTGGCTATTGAATAATTTGAGATGGGGGAGTGACTCTGCAGAAGCAGCAAGTAACATAGAATCTGAAACTTGAGAAGAAAGCAGCTGTAGAAACCAGGATGTAAAAAAGTTATAGGCAGAAGGAATAGTGTGTGCAAAGGCCCTGAGGCAGGAAAGACTCGGGAGAAGGCTTTAAGGAGCAGAAAGGGGACCAGTATGGCTGGAATGTAATAAGGGAAAAGTAATATGAGGAGTGGCTGGGACCAGGTTGGTCTCATGGGCCCTTGTAAGGCCCTTGTAATGGCATCATCGACTCGATGGACATTAGTTTGAGTAGGCTCCAGGAGTTGGTGATGGACAGAGAAGCTTGGCATGCTACAGTCACATGGGGTCACAAAGAGTCGGACACAGCTTACTGAGTGACTAAACTGAAGGCTCTTAAGCGGGTAATCAACTTGATCTCCAATTTCTGTTTCTTAAAGACCCCTTTGACTGCAGGAAGGAGAATGTATTGTAAAAGGCAAAATGAGGCCATTTAAACAGCCCAGACCAAAAAAAAAAAAAAAAATTACAGACAAAACTAGTAACAATGGAGATGGAACGAAGTAGAAGGATTTGGGGTATGTCTAAACATAGATCCTGTTAAGACTTGCTGATGGCCTGGATATGGAAACTAAGCTCAGAGGACCCAAAGAAAATTTCTAGGCTTTTGAGCAGCTGGGTGAATTGATGTTCTCTTATTGATGTAGTAAAGGAATGTTAGAGGTGGTTGGGACTACAGAGACCTATTTACTGCAAAAGGAAATGGGGTTCTAGGGGACACAGGTTGGAGAGTGTACAGGTATATGAATGGCACAAGAATTGGAATATTAGCAAATGTCATCTCTGCCTTAAGAGAAAGTGAGACCTTGAATTATTTTATAGCGGTGGTATTCAATGGGTGTGATTTTTGCCTCTAAGGGACATTTGCAATGCCTGGAAAGACTTTTGGTTTTCATGATTTGGATTGGGGGGAGCAGCAGATTGAGGTCCTTCTGGCATTTAATGGGTAGAGGTCATGGATGCTACTAAACACACTTCAACACACAAGATAGTCCCCATAACAAAGATTTATCTGGACCAAAATATCAACAATGCTGAGCTTGAAAACCCTGCTTCACCAGTTGCTTTTTTTTTTAATTTATGTAAATGAATGCCCAGGGAAGAGGGTCCCATATTTGTCAGTCCAGAAGAACTGTTAGGAAGGAGCCTAGACTTGCTTCTGTGGCAGAGGCGGACAGGAGCTGGTGAGTTTGAGGCTTGCAGAGTTTCCCTGGGGATGGGGTTGGGTCCCTAGGAGAGGGTTCTGAACCCTGGGGGCCTGGTAAGAACAAAGCATTGATTGAATTCAACAAAAAACACTGCACCCAGGGAGAGGCCAGGTGGATGTTCTGCCAAGTGAGAACTCTGACCAAGTAGGAAGATTGACAGGGAGACTTCCTTTTTGATGCAGCAGTTAAGACTTCATGCTTCCACTGCAAGGGGTGCAGGTTCTATCCCACATGCCACAAGCTGGGGCCAAAAAAAAAAAAAAAAAGGTCCTAAACCAGACTAATTTAATAACTGTCTCTGGGTGAGGGGCCTATGTATATGAGTAATTTTAAAACTTCACCAGGTACTGTCAGGTGGGGCCAAAAAAAAAAAAAAAACAAGAAAATTGATGGAGTTGAGTCTTGGAGAAATCAAAAGTTTCCAGAGGAAGAGAAAGAGGCTGGGGACCCTAAAAGAAGTAGAAAGGTAGGGAGCAGGAACCAGACACCACCCCCCCAACACACACACACCATGAATTTAGACTTCTTACAGGTGGTTTCCGGGTTTCCCAGCTGGTACAGTGGTACAGGATCTGCCTGTCAATGCAAGAGACACAAGAAATGCAGGTCCAATTCCTGGGTCAGGAAGAGTAGGAAATGGCGAGCCACTCCACTGTTCTTGCCTGGGAAATTCCACAGATGGAGGAGCCTGGCGAACTACAATCCACGGGGTCACAAAGAGTCAGACACAACTGAACGACTGAGCACTCACGCACAGGTGGTTTCCAAACCTGAGATGCTCTAGGGTCTGCTGGTTCTGCCCCAGGACAGTACCGGGGGAGGTTTTAAAAGGACTCGTACCTAGGCCCCTCACCCGGAGACAGTTATTAAATTACTCTGGCTTAGGGCCTTAGTACTGGAATTTTAGAAAACTCTTCTAGGTATTCTGGGTTGAGAGCAAACATTGCACACCATGATGCCTCCAAGGCCAGGCAAGTAAGGGAAATGAGGGACAGGACAGGCTCCACTTCAGTGGGTAGCCTGTGCTCAGCTGCAGCCCACTGTTGCCTTGTAGAAATCTGGGCTTATTGTTGCCAAATCCCCCTGTCTTCTTTTCTGCTTTTATTATTTTTTTCCCAATAAGCCTAAAATCTATATTTTTTTTCAATGTTGCTTCCAATTATTTTAAAATCCCATGCCAAACAACGCATGTATGCAGAGTGCATTGGACCCTTGACTATCATTTGGGAACATCTAGTCCAGTGCAGTGGTTTTCATGCTTTTTTAAAAAAAGTTTCTAAGACACAGGTTTTCTCCAAATAAGTTATAGATTAAATAAATCCAAGCAGAGTTTTAGACAGATCAGAGGAGAGATATAGCCTTTCTTTCCAGGCCCAGTCAGTTCTTATAGCTTCAGAGTGAGGGCCCTCTGGTTCTGGAGACCCTCTCTTGTTCATTTACCAGATGAAGAAATCGAGGCCCTTCAGAACACAGTCCCTGAGCAGAACCAGCCGTATGGGCCCATTTGAAAATGTGTGGTACTTAAAGTTGTCACTGTGATGAATGCAGACACTGGACTTTGGTGTCTGGGGACCAGGAATGCTAAACTTCCTGCAATTTTCAGAAATCATCCCACACAAAATGCCAACAGTTTGCCCTCTGGGTAACAAAGCAGACATCCAGAGAAGGAACACCAGCTGGCAAGATCACGGCAAATGCACATGCCCTTGCCCTACAAGTTTGGGACTTTCAGTTGTACCCATAAGGAGAGGTCACTGTCTGGGGTCAGGTTGGCCTTACTCCAAAACACAAAGGAGAAAGGGATATTTTAAAAGTTAAAACCAAGTGACCTCCTCAGATTAAGTAGTAGCTACTACATAAAAAGCTAAGTGTCAGACTTTGACTCTGGGAAAGGAGATGCAGCTATCTGGGCTGGAGGCCAGCGGTCACCACTAGGAGGAGGCAGGTCAGCTGCTGCAAGAAGCAGAGGTGCCGGGAAATGCTGGAGGCAGGGCAGTCATGCAGGTTTGCTGGCCCCAGTGGTCATTTAATCCCTAGGCCAAAATATGCCAGGTTCAAAAATAGGATGTGGGAGCAGAAGGTGAAAGAAGGGTGTTCCCCAGCACTCCAAGGAAAGTAGAGCCAAAAGAGAGTTCATCCTCTATTTTTGTCATCATAATGCCACATGTTACACAGTTTTCCCACTTATAAGATCATTACTGCAGAATTACCTTCTCAAAAACAAATGGTAAAGGCAGACTTACCCACATTTTATAGCCAAGGAGATGGGGTGCCTCAGTGGTGCTTATATGATGCCTTCTTTTTAAAAATATGATTTTGTTTGTTCATGCTCCAATAATCGGTCTTGTGGGGAAGGTCGGGGAGGGATTCCTATTCCCAGTCTTTAGACCATAAGTTTTCAAACTGTGAAGGGTATCAGAATCATGGGGAAACTTGGTAAAAACACAGTAAGCCCTATTCTATTTCTAGAAATTTGGGCCTCTGTTCTCTCTCTCAGCACACCTACTCACCAACACCAAACCAGTCTAAGCCAGCTCAGTGAGACAATTTCACTTTTCATGTACTTTAATGTCACAGCAACACCACAATTACTATGTGGGTTTCTAAATGTTTAGTTAGTCAGCTGATGATGGAGATGAGACAACATCCAGTGGTGTGTTAGCAAGCTGACTCTTGGTGAGAGGAGAGTCCTTGGTTTGTAATGCGCCTGTTTCCAGGGGGAAATACTCCTACCATGGCCAGTTTCTAGCTACCAACATGGCATCACTGAACGTGGAGCTGAGAAAGAGATGCACACAACCGACTGTTTGAGACAGTGTGAGACAGCTGCAGCACACATTTCTATGTTCCATCTCCAAAGCTGGGGAATCTCCCCTAAAATATCTAGAGCTATTGGGACAGGTCCATGCGGAAAACAAGGAATGTATATTCAATAACAGCATCATTTTCAGTGGCAAGAATATCGCTCCCACTATTTTACCACAGTCTTTGAAGGACAATAGACATGACTTTGAATCCCAATTTTGTGATTGGCTGTGTGACCCTGGAGGAGCCTGAAACCTCTCCAGATCTCAGATTCCTCGTACCTAAACTCGGAACAATAACACATTCTTCATAGGGAAACCTTAAAGGCTATAGGATATAAGATATAGATTATATATATATATATATATATATATATATATATATATACACACACACATATAAAATATAAGCTAGTGCTCCTCAGCAACTAGTGATAATGAATGTTCATGCTCTACCTTTCCTCTCCCATATGGCTCACATTTTCAGACCTAGAAAAGACCCCATAACTCTTCCCATATAGATGTCTTGCTGGAGAACAAAAGATTCAACTAGGGCAGTTGCTTCACCCGGCAAACCACAGCCAATTGACATGGAAGCCATCTGCATCCTTGCCTCTTGACTCAAAAGGTCTGGAAATTTGTCAGTAGACTACAGTCTCCCCATCCCCACTCCTATTCTCGAAGTATGCACAAGTTGGTTTCCATAGACCAACCTGGAAGCCAAGCTGTGGAAATTTTGCATATTTGCATTGCAGTGATTTTGTCATTGTCACTTTATACGCAAAAATTTTAACAGAGAAGTTCAAAGGCATTTTGCTTAAGTCGTCTGGGCTTTAGACTGGGACTGACCCTGCAGAAAGTCGCCTTCACCATTCTGCTACAGATGATAAAACATTGAAGCTATGGATTATGTCTCTGCATGCTCTTCCCTTCACACCAGCTAAGGTGTTTTCCATTTCTCTTGGCGGGCTTAATTTCCCACATGTTCTCCTAAGCTCTTCCTCTTGCCTCCCCAGGGCTTCCCACAACAAACCTATTTGCTTGGGCGGTGGCGAAGGTTGGGGCTGCTGTAATGTGCACCGGATATGCGTCTGTATTTTGTTTATCAGCTCCAGCCTGGCCCCTGTGGCTGGAGCAAAGGGCCTGGCTGTTCAGGTGACCCTGGTCTGCCTGCAATCTGCCCCTCTGGCCTGAGGACATGGAACCTTCCTCTCAGTTCTGCTGTTCATTTACTGCTCTGGGTCCCAGGCAAAGACATTCCCCTCTGTGCCTCAGTTTCCCCCTCTCTGAAGAATGATGTCTTGGTTTCACACGGGACATTGTGCATTTTACATCAGTCTCTTTACCTGTGGTTTCCTGTTTAATTGCACTGCAACCTGTGACAGAGAGACCTGTGACAACTGGGGAGGCTGGACTGCACCCCAGGTCTGGACCCCAAGTCCAGAATTTTTGCCCTACTCCCAGCTGGCTTTTTGAAAATAAAACTTTATTATTTAAACTAAAACTTTATTTTTATACAATATTATATTTCAATTTCTGTATACATGCCAATGTGCTCACTACCAAAAGTTTAGCATCCTTTCATCACCAAACAATTGATACCATTTACCCACTTCGCCCTCTTCCCAGCCCCTCCCCCTTCTCTGGTAACCAGTACTCTGTGCTCCATATCTATATGCTTGTTCTTGTCTGGTTTGGTTTGTTCATTTATTTATTTATTTTTTATATAGTCTACATATGAGTGAGATTGATAGTGTCTGTCCTTCTCTGTTTGACTTAGCATAATACCCTCAAGATCCAGTCCATGATGTGGCAAATGGCTTTTTCAAAGGAGGAGGCTAGGCTGAGGCATCAAGTCAAGGGCTCTGTTCCACTGGGCATGACTGCTTCATTGCCTTGGCCTCTCCCCCACTTCTTGCTGCCCCTCTCTTCTATGAGAAGCTGCTTTGCTACCTGAGAGCCGTTGGTGTGGCTGGGCATGCCCACTTTGTGTGATGTGAGCCTCGCATTGCAACCAAAGAGTTATGCAGGAGACATTCAGCCTTTAAACTCCGCATCTGAGTCCCATGTTAGAAGAGCCATCACAAATTCTCCTGCTCTTTTTTTTCTCTTTTGTGCACGCGTATCCTACCACCAAACATTCTTTCGGGACACAGGATGTGTGTATGTGTTTCCTTTCTTTCTAGTTCATTTTGGCAGAGTGGAGAGAAGGTAAAGTATTTGTGAAATCCATCAGTTCCACAGACACCTGGGCTAAGTGTGGACCACAGAGTTAGCTTGTTTGTCCCATGTGACTGCAACTTAGGAGAGTAAAGATGAGGGTGCTTAGAATACAAAAAACATTTTTTAGTTGAGGCAATTTCCCAGCATATCCTGAAACATTCCTAACCCCTATCCTGCTTTTTCCACCAAATAAAGATTTCTCTGACCTCTCTAGCTGGGACAAACTTCTTCATCCTAAATGCAAACCCCACCTAAAATCTTAGTGACCGTGACTTCTATTTAGCGCTTCATCATTCGCTGTATCGCTTATCTGGTTCTCTTGGTAGATTATAAATTCTTGCAGTATAAAGACCACTTCCTAATCACACTACCACCAGCACCATTACCCAATACCTAATAACAATATTGATAGGGCTTCCCTGGTGACCCAGTGGTAAAGAATCCACCTGCCAGTGCAGGAGATGTGAGTTTGATCCTTGGTCCGGGACCATCCCACAGGCCATGAGACAACTAAGCCCACGTGCCACGACTATTGAGACTGGGCTCTAAAACCTGGGGGCCGCAACCATTGAGCCCATGTGCTGCAACTATTGAAACCCAAGCACTCTGGAACCTGTGTATCACAACTAGAGGGGAGACTCCACTCACCGCAACTAAAGAAAAGCCCGTGCAGCAATGAAGATCCAGCACAGCCAAAAAAAATAAATAAATAAAATAAAAATATTGATAATAATAATACCAGCTTCTATTTATCAAATGCTTATTCTGTGTCTGAGACTAGTCAAATAATCTCTAATTTCATTTTGCATCAGCCTACTGAGGTAAGTAATATTACTATTCTCATTTAAGTAACTATTCAAGGATTATGGGGGCTTCCCAAGTGACTCAGTGGTAAAGAATCTGCAGGAGACACAAGAGACGCTGGTTCGATCCCTGGGTCAGGAAGATCCCCTGGAGGAGGGCATGACAACCCACTTCATTATTCTTGCCTGGAGAATCCCATGGACAGAGAAGCCTGGAGGGCTACAGTCCATAGGGTCGCAAAGAGTCAGACACGACTGAGGCAACTAGGCACACACGCACCAAGGATTACGTAGAAGTAAAAGGAAGACCCAGGATTTTCAACATAGATTTATCTTAAATTCTTTAATTCCCAAGCTGGCTTTCCCAACTTTTAGAATTTTCTGCCAACAGAATAGTTGGGGAAATGGATCCTCAACAAGGGAATTCCAACCTCGCCTTTCTAAGAATCAGCATTGTCTGAACAGAAAGAACCCTCACTGTCAACTCACTGATGAGGGAATTAAAGCCAAAGAGGGTAAAGCCAGTCAACTGAGGTGGCCCGGCCAGCCAGCTGGTAGCACAGCACAATAGCCAGCACTCGCCATTTCCCGTGCTGCCTGCAACTTCTCTGCCTCTTACCTTCCTAAAGAGTTTTCTGGGTACAGGAATTGCTTGGTATTGGAACACTTAAGCAGGAAGAGGGTGTGGACACAAAGGTATGTCATGCCCTGTGATCACTCTGCATAGGAAACCACCCAGCCTCCCCGAAGCTTTATTTTCCTGAAAAGTTGTGTGTAGATCAAATGCTTATTTTCCCATTCCAGTAAGTCAGCCTCCAGAGTGTGAGTCAGTCTGGTTTGTGGCGGGAGTCTATGCCCAGTCTTTGTGTTGGCTGTCATTAACCTTATGTATAACTGTATGTATATGGACTTTATATACAGTATACAGTCCATATACAGATAGTGTATATTGAGACATAATGTGTGTATATGCATGTATGTATATTTTATATACATATATCCTGTCATTTTTAAGATTGCATACAAGTACTGCATTTCAGACTCTTTTGTTGATTAAGAAGGCTACTCCACTTCTCCTATGGGATTCTCACCCTCAGTAGTAGATACAATGGTCAACTGAATTAAACTCGCCCATTCCTGTCCATTTTAGTTCACTGATTCCTAAAGATTCGAAATTCACTCTTGCCATTTCCTGCTTGACTGTATACATGTTTTCTATATATGTATCTATATATATATATAAAACACACATATATAAAACCTCATGAAATTATTTTCTTTCACTGTAGTCTGTGTCCCTGGGTTATTGTTTAGCTCACTAGTGGCATTTTATACCAGATAACTCTTTGTTGGGGGAATTGCCCTGCACACTAGGATGTTTAACAGCATCCCTGGCCTGTGTCCATGAGATGCCAATAGCGTCTCCCTGCCCCCCACTGTGACAACCAGAAATATTACCAGACATTGCAAAAGGTCCCCTGGCAGAAAAGTGTGCCCTGGTTAAGAACCACTGATTTAGTATCCTGCCTTCTTTAGTCCTGTGGTAGAGAGAGGGATGCTAACTGGTGAAGAGAGCAACTATCCAAAACTTCAGCTAGGATTTACACCGTTGTGCTCTAACCTGCAATATGAAAATATTCTTATGACTTCCATGCGTTGCATGTGTTGTGCCCAAAAGAAGCCAAGTGAGTTAGCACACTCAATCTTCACAAGAATCCTGTGGAGCAGTTATTCCACCACCCCCCCCCCCCCCATTACAGAAGGAGAGATTGAGGCTCAGTGTAGCTTGTCTAAAAAGTCACACAGCAAACAAGCAGCAGAGAAAATGTCAAGACCGGATTTGTATTCTTCACGTTCATATAAGTGTTTCTAACCAATGGGTCCAGTTCATGCTGGGTGCATGCTGTAATCTCTTAGGTGAGTGGAGCAGAAATAAAGCTTCAGAAGCCCTCCTCTGTTTTCTTCCTCTTGTTGTTACCAGAATCACTGACTTTCAGGGTTGAAACAGACCATCAGGATAATAAATCTAATGAGATAGTAACCTGATAATTGTGCAAATAAATGAGTAGGACAACTATAGGGAGGACTCAGATGAAAAGGTGCATGTTAACTAGGGAGGAGACCTGGTCTGGGGTCAGCATAAGCTTGTGTAGAGTGGATGAGTAATAGTTAGTGGGTAAAGTGAAAAGGAAAATGTTACAAGCAGAGAGATCCCTAAGGTGACAGGAAGGGGCAACATGACCCAGGGTGGCTCTGCAGAGGGATTTCCCAGGGTTGGCAGAAGCTCACTGCAGAAAGGGACACAGGGTGCAGGGACTCGGAAGTTCCATAAGGGTGGATTGAGAGTGAGGAGGAGTGACTGTGATAAAAATCATAGAACGTCATGCAATACCACCTCCCATTTTCTAAAGTAAGAAGCAGACCCAGAAAAGTAACTTGTTCCAGGACAATTAGGGTGATCACACAGGTGATGTGAGAACTCAGATATCTTGCCTCTGAGTCAATGATGTTTCAAGGTACAATAACATCTCCTTCAGGTTCCCTGGCAGAAGGAGTACCGCAGCTCTTGGAACTTCCCACTTTGCCCTAAAGAGTGGTGAAGATGCTGGACTAAGTCCATGTGTACCCTGAACACTGTTCACAGGACCATGCCACAGGAATGATACCCAACAAAAGACAAGTTCATGCTTGGGCTCAAGACTGGATCAGGAACCAGGAACCCCTAAATAACCCATGAACACAGAAGCAGAAGTTACAAAATAGGTGTCCACAACTGGATCTGACTCACAGGTATATTTTGTTTGGCCAAGAAATGCTTTCATATGTTTTTGAAATATATTGCCACCATTTAAAATTAGATTTCATATAAGATTCAGATTTTTAACCTGCATGACAACAATTACCTGGAACTACTGCATACGCCTCCTCACTTTCTGCAGGTGACCACTTGGCCACTTTGTTCCATCCATCTACTCTGCGGACCCGAGCTCAGCTGACCTGCAGCTCCATGCACCTGCCCTAACCTGCCCTGCAGAGTCCCACAACAACCCTTCAGAGATCTTCAGACAGTGACCTTGGAATTGCCCCTCAAGTCCTCTGCCCGCACCTGAAACTCTCAACACCAGTTCCTTCAGTTGTCCCTCCTTTGCTTCTGGCAGTATTCTCCTCCCTGTCCTGTTACTCTCTCTGACCACACTCCCTTGGTCAGCGTCTCTCTTAAAGGAATGCATTCAGAACAATGCTCCCTAGGGTGTGGGGCTGACCCAAGCAGAGGATTTAAAGGAACTTTTTATATTACATACCACTCATTTTTATTCTGGCAAACAGACCAGCAAGAGTTGAAAGTAGCCTTCAACAAGCAAAGCTGACTCTCTCTTAAGACTTCAGCTAAACAGAAAAACCCCTGGGGGAAGAACATCAAATCATTTCCTGAGACGCTATGTGGGCATATCTGGAACAATGTGGGAGGAAGGACAAGCATCTTGAAACAATTTTTCATTTATAAATATAAGCACTGAGAAGAATCTAAGGAAAATAATTGTAAAAGCCCTTGTAAAATGACAGTGATCTGACTGGCTATCTGAGGCTACTGCTGGTTCTCTCTACTCTCAGAGAACCTGGGTAGACTCCTTTTGCCCTCTGAGGTTAAAGCTGCTTGGGTAGGAAGCAAGAAGACTAATGGTGCTTGTAGGAGAAACACTAGCCTTACTTTGGGGACTTTCCTGGAATGGTGATCATTTACTTAACACTCCCTTTAAAACTGACTTCAACCCTAGTCATAATTTTTTAGCTTATCCTCATCCTAGAGCATTTACAATATCACAGGTGTGATGTGTTAACTATGATCCTAATGTATATTAAAATGAATACTCAGGAACGAAAACTTAAAACAAGATTTGTCTACATACCACCTAAAATTATCTTATTTGCATACAACACTCTGGGAACATCAAACTTTGGGTTCATGAGTATACTTCAGGAATCCCTTGAAAACCCAAAAACCGCATACTACACTGTATGTGGGAGAGGGGGGATTTTTGTTGGGAGAGATTGCATAAATTTGCTGTGATGCTCAAAGTTCTGTCTGTTCTGTAGAAACGCTGAGAACTATTGCCTCCAGTTGGATCCCTAAGAACCTGTCAGTTCTTGAGCAGGGACTGGGCCAAAGGACAGCAGTTTCTAAATAGCCTGCCTGGAGCTCTTTTCAGCAAGTTTCCTCCCATCCTCCCTTTTAGATATCTTCTAATTGATTGAGGAAATACAAATCAGTTGCTTGGTGTGGTGGGAGAGGGAGGGCTTCTCTTGGGACTGAGCCTGGGAATTCAACAGAGTGCAGCCTAATCCTGGCTCCTTCGAAGTTCTGGGTGGGTGCTGGAGTGACAGCACCCTGGAGAAAGAAGCAGGGCTTTGCTTAAAGTGACTCTGTAAACACTTGGTGAAAGCCTGCAAAACCAGAATCACACTGAGCAGACTCAGCTTCAGCAGATCACTCTTTTCTTTTCGGAGGATGTTCAGTTCTATGGCTTGTTGCAGGGAAAGTAGCAAGAATTAAAAAGGCTCTCCCTCCAGCACTGCTTTGCCTGGCGGAACTCCCTGCTATTTCTCCACCTGCTTGTTTTGCAGCTTGCCAAATTTCCATATGTCTGACCTGAATTGTTAAGTGGCTTTGATGGTCTGGTTATAGGAAAAGACCCATGACTTTCTCAGGCTCTGTAAGTGAGTGTACTGCTCCAAGCAGACCAAATATATCACAGAATAACCTTGATCCTGCCCTGGAGTCACTGGACAGGGAGTTTCCCAAGAAGAGAGTCAGAGTTACTCATCAAAGAGCAACTAGTGGACGTACAATAAACGTTGAATGAATGAATGACAGCTACAACTCAGGGTGATTATATGTGCCATATACAAGGATGGAAAAGGTTATTAAGGAAATCTTCATAGTAGAGGTGATACTGGAATGAGGCCTTGGGGTTGGGTATAATTTTAATAGCACAGGAAGATGCTATGATGTGATTAAACAAAGGGGTTCTGGAATCTGGCCTCTGATTGGTTTTGAATTCGGATGCTCCCATGTGCCTTGTGTATCCTTGTGCAAATTTCTTAACCTCTCTAAGAGGTTAAGAGAGTTCTGAGAGTTCTCACTTACAAAACAGGGATAAGGACTACCTGAGCATGAAATGAGAAAAACCACCTAGCACACTTAGCAGAGAGCCTTAGCGAATGTTAGCATTGTCAGCAGCCCACATCACAGAGGAAAGCAGGGTGGGTATTCCATGGGGTGGAAATTGATTGGAGCACAGAGGAAGCAGCCAGTTTGCCTATGATGTCTATCATATCCAGTGTGATCAGCCCACCTGAGCTACTCTAGGCTGAAGCTTGCCATCTGCTCAAAGACTTCAGAGGGGCACATAGAAGGAATGATCAACCCACTCACCCTTCTTTTCAGGCTTTGCTCCAATTGGGCTGCATTGCCCTATGCTGTCCAGTGGTCTACTATGCATTTCCTCTTCTGACTACAGGGTGCTTGGCAGCAGGACAGAACCTCTAGGGTCCAGCCATGGGGACTTCTACACCTGAAGGCCTCAGAAACAGACCCTTCTTGTGTTGCATTTCCTTTGGAGGGAACTAAACAAGTAGGCCCAGCAGCCACAGTGTCAATCAGCATCAAAGGAGTCAAGATGCAGGGAGAGTCATAGAATTGCCAGATGCTGATGCTGAACTTTGAGTTAGGCAGGTCCAACTAGGCCTGCACATGTCTGGAGCAGCTGTCTCTCGGTGCCTTGGGTCCTGGTAGATCCTGTTGATTACTCACATGTTTATTATTATCTCCTATGTATCCGACCTAGCTGCTTTCTCTTCTCTTCATTACACTGATATTATATCATGGCAGGAAGTGTTATATCTCTTGTATCAGGATAGTGCTGGCCACATACTAAGCACTCCGTTAGTATTTGCCAAAATTTGGAAGAATGAATGAATGAGTATCCACAGTACCTGGCACATGGTAGATGATCCATAAACAGTTATCAAATGGTGAGAATTTGCCTCCCTGGCTGGGGAACAAGAATGAAGATGGTATTAAGTAAGTAAGTGTTAGTCTCTCAATCGTGCCTGACTCTTTGCGATCCCAAGGACTGCAGCCCACCAAGCTCCTCTGTCCATGAGACTTTCCAGGCAAGGATACTGGAGTGGGTTGCCATATCCTCCTCCAGGGGATCTTCCCAACCCAGGGATTGAACCCGGGTCTCCTGCACTGCCGGCAGATTCTTTACCAACTGAGCTACAAGGGAAGCCCGAAGATGGTATTGGAGGGAGAGAATTTTATTCAGAGAAGGCTTCTTAGAGGTGGCTATTGAGCTAGACCTTTAAAGATGGAACAGAGGCCCAAAAGAAAGGCTGAGAAGTAGAGCATTCCAAACAAAAGGTAGAAGTAGTTAGACAGGATAAGTACTGGGGACATTTGAGAAATTGGGAATAGTTTGGTTTGGCAGAAAGGCTAGAAAGGTAAAAAGGAATTATAGGAAGCTACACTTGGAGAAGTTTCCACAGTACCATAGAGCATCTTAAAGACCATGCTAAAGAAGAGGAGCCTATCTCCATCTGGCAATAGAAAGCCAGTGATGGTCTTTAACTGTAGAATGGGAAAAACTAGAGATTTCAAGAATATTAGAGATACCAAGGGAACATCTCCCACAAAGATGGGCACAATAAAGGACAGAAATGGTATGAACCTAACAGAAGCAGAAGATATTAAGAAAAGGTGGCAAGAATACACAGAAGAACTATACAAAATAGATCTTAATGACCCAGAAAACCACAATGGTGTGATCACTCACCTAGAGCCAGACATCCTGGGGTCTGAAGTCTAGTGGGCCTTAGAAAACATCACTATGAACAAAGCTAGTGGAGGTGATGGAATTCCAGGTGAGCTATTTCAAGTTCTAAAAGATGATGCTATGAACATGCTACACTCAATATGCCAGCAAATTTGGAAAACTCAGCAGTGGCCACAGGATTGGAAACAGTTTTCATTCCAATCTCAAAGAAAGACAATGCCAATAAATGTTCAAACTACAACACTCATCTCACACGCTAGCAAAGTAATGCTCAAAATTACCCAAGTGAGGCTTCAACAGTACATGAACTGAGAACTTCTAGATATTCAAGCTGGATTCAGAAAAGGCGGAGGAACGAGAGATTGAATTGCCAACATCCATTGGATCATTGAAAAAGCAAGAGAGTTCCAGAAAAACATCTACTTCTGCTTTACTGACTACGCTGAAGCCTTTGACTGTGTGGATCACGACAAACTGTGAAACATTCTGCAAGAGATGGGAATACCAGACCACCTGACCTGCCTCCTGAGAAATCTGTATGCAGGTCAGGAAGCAACAGTTAGAACTGGACATGGAACAACGGACTAGTTCCAAATTGGGAAAGGAGTACGTTAAGGCTGTATATTGCCACCCTGCTTATTTAACTTGTATGCAAAGTACATCATGTGAAATGCTGGGCTGGATGAAGCACAAGCTGGAATCAAGATTGCCAGGAGAAATATCAATAACCTCAGATATGCAGATGATACCACAATTATGGCAGAAAGCAAAGGCGAACGAAAGAGACTTTTGATGAAAGTGAAAGAGGAGAGTGAAAAAGCTGGCTTAAAACTCAACATTCAAAAAACAAAGATGGCATCCAGTCACATCACTTCACAGCAAAAAGATGGGGAAACAACGGAAACAGTGACAGACTTTATTTTCTTGGGCTCCAAATCACTGCAGATGAAGACTGTAGCCATGAAATTAAAAGACACTTGATCCTTGGAAGAAAAGCTATGACCAACCTAGACAGCATACTAAAAAGCAGAGACATTACTTTGCCAACAAAGGTCCATATAGTCAAAACTACGGTGAGAATTGGACCATAAAGAAAGCTGAGTGCTGAAGAATTGATGCTTTTGAACTATGGTGTTGGAGAAGACTCTTCAGAGTCCCTTGGACTGCAAGGAGATCTAACCAGTCCATCTTAAAGGAAATATTCATTGAAAGGACTGATTCATTGAATATTCATTGAAAGGACTGATGCTGAAGCTGAAACTCCAATACTTTGGTCATCTGATGCAAAGAACTGACTGATTGGAAAGGACCCTGATGCTGGGAAAGATTGAAGGCAGGAGGAGAAGGTGACAACGGAGGATGAGATGGTTGGATGGCATCACTGACTCAATGGACATGAGTTTGAGCAAGCTCCGGGTATTGGTGATGGACAGGGAAGCCTGTCATACTGCATTCCATGGGGTTGCAAAGAGTCAGACACAACTGAGCAACTGAACTGAACTGAACTGTGATATGATCTGACCAATACTTTAAAAAGAATAACTTGGGAGTGTCTTGCAGAGTGTATGTGAGGTGGGAGGGAGACATAAAACAAAGACCTGAAGCCAGAGACAGAGAACACTGAATGTTGACTGAGCAGTGAAGGGAGTGTCTGAGATGAAGTTTAAGTGCCTTTGCGGTGAGTTGAAATGGGAGCAGCCGGAGTAGAAAAAGAAGTCAGGAGGACCAGCAGAAGGGGCTGGGAGTCTAGATGGTGCTGAAAAGATAAGCACTGGGAGGGGCCAGGGCTTGGTGAGCTGCCAGGGATGTCAGGGGAGAAGCCTATGTTTATTTACCCACTGTGCAATAAGGACTAGCAGAAGATGTGGTGGGGCTGGATGGAGAGGAGAGAAGCAGGAGATCTGACCTGACTAGTTAAACCACTTTACTAAGAACCACTGCTGAACTGAACCAAGTCTGAATCAGAGGGAGAGAGAGAGAGAGAGTGTGTGTGAGTGTGTGTGTGTGTGTGTGTGTGTGTATGCACTCACCTGCCTGAGCTGGGGAGGCACAGGGAGAACAGGCCTGAGTGTATATGTCCTTCATCTGTTTACTTTTCTCAAGTTTGTTCCTGTGTGAACAGACCTTTCTAATCCCTGGGCTCACAGAGAAGGAAATATCAGCCGTAGCTCTGTTTCCAGAAACCTTCAAAGCACCCCTCTCCCTGGCCACTCTTGTCCCCAGGTTTCCAAGACCAGAATCTGCAGCCAGGTCTCTGGGTTGTAGGACCCAAAGTGAAGAATCCTATAGGTCAGCCTACATACCAAGGCCTTCTGACAAGCTCTGATCCTTGTACCAAGGGAAAGCTGGGCAACCCAGGGCTTGCATTGCAAAGACAGGGCAGGTCACTGCATGTCTAGCGGGGACAGGGGACATGTTGCTGTTGTTCCAGCAGACTGAGGTGGGAATGCTGGGAAGGCAGGATCACCTTTCATCAAAGTGTCTGGTTAGCCCAAGGTGAAGATTTCATTTCCTCCACTTTGCTGGGGGGGGGGGCAGTGCTTGACTTTATTTCATGATTGCTTTCTACCTCTGAGCAGATGTAACCCATAGCTCTGGGATCCATACTTTAGAAAAACAGATTTGTAATCTTTTTTAGCAACAGAACTCTTTCTTCAAAACGACATCTTGCACTAAACCCCAATATAAAAAATATATTTTTAAATGGGTGATTGATGTGTTCCTTAGTTTGAATATTTATTTTTTTGGTAGCAAAGATATTATTTTCAAAATTTCAGGAGAACCTACAGGAGATTGTAAGCTTCTTTAAAGCATGGAGTGAAAACCACTGATCAAGTCCTCTTCCCTTTTCTGGGGTGATCAAAAGTCACTATCTCATCTTTCACGAAGTGAAATTAAAAACACAAGGTCACTGCTATCATGTCTCATAAAGAGAGAGAAAGACAACGCAAGGGAATAATAGCATCTCACAGCATTTTCAATGGTTAAACTGGGATAGGAGGGAACTAGCATTATGTGTTGGAAAAAGGAAGGTCTGGGCCCTGTGTTTTACTGTGGGCCCTGAAGAGTTTTGGCTCTCGTCTTTGCAGAGTTAGCATACACTGGGCGACACCTGAGAAGTCCTTTCCTGTCTTTGAACTCTGAGTCCCCAGTCATGGAGGACATTTTCCATGAGGGTCTAGGCTGTGGCTGCCACTCACCACATTTGGCACAGAAGGCTGCACAATTGCAAAACCACACAGGGACACTAAGTTCGGCACAGAATGGATGTAGCTCCTCTATACATCCAAATTTACATACGACAATGAGCTCTGTAGGGTGACCACAGACCAAGCAATGCAAATGAACTTTTGGACCATCTCAAGTGGTCCCAGGAGGTGCAGAAGCACAGCAAAGAAAGATGCAATTACACACCCGGCCCTGAAGCCAGACCTAGATGTCAGCCATAACTGCATTAGTTACTCTCTGTAGGTTCCTGGCCAAGATGCTCACCCTCTTGCTTTCCTGATCTGTAAAATGGGAACAGCATGGTGCCTCCCTGGCGGGATTGCTGGGCTGGTCAGTATGAGGCTGTACAGTGGGGAGGGCTCAGATTGCAGCCAGACCTGGGTTCAGATTCCATCTCTTCTACCGATAAGCAAAGTGACTCTGTAAACCTTAGCTTTCTGATTTGTCAAACAAAGATAACAATCAAATCAGACATGTTTGTAAAACACTATAATTAGCATAGTACTTAGAATACAGTAAACATCCAGGGGGGAAAATGATATGACTAAGTGTAAGGAAAATTTGGAGGAAATAGTGCTAGCTATAGATGAAGATGGGAGAGACTGGAAGATGCCCTGGAGTGAGGACCTAGCTTGGCAAACTGGCCATACCCTACTTCCTGAGTGACCTCCAGAAGGGCTCTTCCTCTTTCTGGGTTACTGTTCATCTGTACAAAGAGGGTGTTGCACTCCACAACTGGATTCTAATAGTCTCTAGGTTTCTGATAGACTTTCAGCTTCTAGTTACAGACTCACAAAACAATCTAGGAGTCAATGTCCACAGTTCCAACTAAATGCCTTTGGGATCAGGTGCACATTAGGCATGAGTGAAATGAGCCATCGCGAATTATGTTGTTTTCCATGCAGTCACAAAACTGACCCATTAAACACAAAGGAATATTCTTCACATCTACCAAGAAACGTGCTCACTCCCATTTCTCTTGAACCACTGAAAAAAGTGAAAGTCACTCAGTCGTGTCCAACTCTTTGTGAGCCCACAGACTATACAGTCCATGGAATTCTCCAGGCCAGCATATTGGAGTATGTAGCCATTCCTTTCTCCAGGGGATCTTCCCAACCCAGAGATCAAACCTAGGTCTCCTGCACTGCAGGTGGATTCTTTACCAGCTGAGCCACCAGAGAAGCCTAAGAGTACTGGAGTGGGTAGCCTATCCCTTCTCCAGCGGATCTTCCCAACCCAGGAATTGAACTGGGGTCTCCTGCATTGCAGGGGGATTCTTTACCAGGGATGCTGACACAGCTTGAACCACTGATGCAGCCTCAAATTTGAAGAGACTAGAGGGGAAGAAGAGTAAATCAAGGTGGGGCTTCAGCCCCACCTTAAGGTGGCATCTGTTAGCAACAGTCAATTGTTGCCAAACAGAATGAAGGTTTGGTGCTACTGGAGCCTCCAGATGTTCAAAAGTTGGAAACCAGTATGTTTTTATGTGAAATTTTCAGTTGGCAAACAATTAAAAATCTTTTAAATACAATACTTCTTCATTGTCACTTGAGCTCATGGAGGGCATTTTGCAATTTCAAGTATAATCAGTTTCTAAAACATAACAGCAGGTTTTGGCTGCTGTGGTTCAATACTCCTCATCTCCAGTCCCCCAACAGAACTTGGGCAAGTACTCCAGAGAATGCATGCTCATTACATATGGTGGAACCTAGGAAAAGCTTCTGATTGAAAAGCAGCTCTCTGTGGCCATTGTTTTCAAACTTTAGGATTCATA